>NC_139604.1:11844752-12444752 GCF_964270895.1 Podarcis filfolensis
AAAAAAGGATGGCTGCAGGAGCCTTGAAGTTCGATGGGACAGCTTAAAGCAAGAGAAGGGCAAAGCTCCAGGATAGCTAGGAATGAGGAGAGAGAGAGAGAGAGAGAAGGAAGATGGCCATGCGGTGCAGCTTTAGATGGACTGTACCATATCAAACAGCAGGCAGGGATTGTATACAGGGCCGTCTTACCCATAGGCACTAGCAGTGTGGGGCACCCAGGCACCAGGCTCTCAGGGGGGCCAGGCCGAGAGTCCGGGACCCGAGAGTTGAGTCCAGGGAAGAGGCCGCCCGTCGGTCGGAGTGCCGCAGCAGGCTCTTCTGCTGCGCGTGGCTCCGCACCATGAGTTCGGGGGCGACCGAGCCAGCGAGACGCTGAGGCGGCCAGGCGGCCCCGCCCTCCTGCGCGCCTGGGACTGGGCAACCAGGGGGGGGCACCAGGCGGATCTTTGCACCCCGGTGCTGCATATGCTTATGACAGCCCTGATTGTATACATAAACGATCCCATATTAAAACAAAAGCTCCTTTCTCCTCAGTGTTTGTTTGTTTGTTTGTTTTTTAAAAAATTGTATGTCTTCTTATTTACCCTGCGCCTTATTGCGCCCGGACTTCCTTCCATCCCTTCAACGGTTTTCATATCTCAAATCTTTTCTTACAGTTTCTTATTTACACTCCATCCATATCACAAGATTTACATTAATCCTGCTACAGTTTTTAAATTCTTACAATTACTCCGTATATATTCAACAAATTTACTCCAATCCTTTTCGAACTTTGCTTCTTTTTGGTTCCGAATCTTATAAGTCAATTTTGCCAGTTCTATGTGTTCAGACATTTTTGTCTGCCACTCCATTAAAACTGGGATTTCTTGGGATTTCCATTTCTCAGCCACTAAGGTGTTTCTTTCAATGTGCCGGGAAACAAAGTAAGAGGGAAAGATTCAAACAGGCCATTTTTTGTTCTCGCAAGCTGTGTGTCAAAGTGGTTCAGTTAATGGAAATCTCTCCCCCACCTGCTTCTGCTTCACAGGTGAATCTGTGGCCATCCTGGGGCTCCTCCAGATCACCTGTTTATTCCACATCCGTCCTGATTTGCTTACGCGGTGGTTAGACCATGTTGCTCTTTGTTCCGATTTGTTTACGGAGCATGAATACATCAATGACCATTCATACTATCTGCATCCTGATTTGCTCATGGGGTGCCTTCCCATTCATTGGTTCCTCTCACTCTTTTCAATGCATTTCCTGGTTACTTTTGTAACCACAAAACAGTGGTTGCTGGCTCTGAAGCAGGTCTGTTGCACTAAGGCAACAAACCTGAAGTTCCATCTTGTGCTGGAGTCCCTCCCACAAAAGGCTAACACTCTGGAGGCATCCCAACTGAAGAGGCAGCCAGGAAGAGCCCTTTTTCAGATGGCCAGGCCTATTCCTGGGACACCAACCTCTAGACTAGCCTGCCAGCAACTTTCCCTGTTCTGCAGGCTGAAGCTATGCACTGGCGTCTAGCTTTTATGCATTGGTACTTTAAAAGAAAATCTTTTTAAAAAGGAAGCAATATCTAAATTAACTGATAACAAAGAAATGATGTCAGTGGTGCCAATGAGCAAACAAAATTCAAAAGCAGCAATGGTTACAATGTGTTTTCTCTTTAGTTGCTTTGGTTCAGGGTAAATGTGAAATGATTTTGGTAGTAAAAACTTACATCGCTATTTGGAAAGGTTTCAATGTACTGGTGGAAATGCTTGAATTTTCCTTGAATCTTGGAATTTTGCATCATCCTCGTCACAAATCCCCTATTCCTCCACTAGGGACATACTGATCTGTCAGTTTTGATTTCCTTCAGTTTCTGGTCCACCCCCCTCCTCCACATTTCCATCTCACTTTGTGATTCATTAATTATCATTTTAAAAAATAAAATAAAAGGAATGCACACACAAAAATTCACCACTGCTTTAGCACATTTTCCTCTGAGACACACATTTTGGAGAATAATTTCCCTTCGTTTTTGTGTTATTTTCATTAATGTATACAATTTTAACGCACACTTTCCTAATTATTATTACCTTACCCTGTTGTTGTTGCTGCTGCTGCTGTTATTGTTGTGGCTGTGGTTGTCACTGAACTGCATCACAAAATTCAAAGAAGGGCAAATTTCAAAGAATACCCATGTTTCAGCTTGTGCATTGTTTAAGGAAATGCAGACAAGATATGTTCACATTCAAATGTGGACCGAACTGAATATCTCTCTCCCCTGCCCCATGTCTACTCTCCACTGCTATCTGACTTTCCCCTGACAAACCTTGGGCGACAATCCACTCCATGCTGTTGTGGACAGATCGTGCTCTAAGTAATTTTAGCAAAAAATAAAAATTAACTTGGGGGATCTGAAAAACTGGAAAGGTGAACCCAGTGCTTTTTTAAAAAAAATAAAAAATGTTTAGGGGTACTCTCATTTTCCTAAAGGTAAAGGTACCCCTGCCCGTACGGGCCAGTCGTGACCGACTCTGGGGTTGCGCGCCCATCTCGCTTAAGAGGCCGGGGGCCAGCGCTGTCCGAAGACACTTCCGGGTCACATGACCAGCGTGACGAAGCTGCTCTCACGAGCCTGCACCAGCCCCCCACACGGAAATGCCGTTTACCTTCCCGCTATAAAGCGGTACCTATTTATCTACTTGCACTTAAGGGTGCTTTCGAACTGCTAGGTGGGCAGGAGCTGGGACCGGACGACGGGAGCTCACCCCGCCGCGGGGATTCGAACCGCCAACCATACGTTTGGCAAGTCCTAGGCACTGAGGTTTTACCCACAGCGCCACCCGTGTCCCTCTCATTTTCCTACTCATATTGAAATATTGCCCCTCAATGAGGCCAAACTTAGATTCACAAAATGTTTAGGGGTATGCGTCCCCGTGCGTCCCCCCAGAAAAAAAGCACTGGGTGAACCAATAGGACAAGGCCACAAACCCAGCCCTTTTCCAGTTTCATTTCTCCCTGCTCTGAACTGACATGGCTATCTGCAAATTGACAATCTGGTCGTTCCTCCATTGATTTTAAAGGACCGTGTGTGCTAGACAAATAGAGAATAGCTCCAACGTAATCTTATCAGGACTCCCCCTCCCTACACCCCACCCAAACTGAAATCTAATACAATAACTTCCTTTCTGAGCCTTATATCAAAACACTCGAGGGAATGTTTACAGCTATCACTGCTGGCAGCGTTTTGCTGCCTGAGAGAATACCGGGGCTGTGTTTCGCTCTCACAACAAGGAAGGGGCATCACACCGAAAAGGACTGAGCAAGGACTTCCGCAAACCCAGGCAGCTCTCATTTGCTGGAGGCAGGGGCCTGAATGAAGCAGCTGCACATTTTAGCTACTTCTGACAGATGAGCTTAACATCTACAAAAACAAACCCTAGCCCTGCTGAATCTTGGTCCACACAAACAGGAAGCGATAACACCCAGACGTGGGAGCTCTTCCCTCCAGTCCCAGCTGATAAACCAGGGGTTAGGGTAAGGCTCCCCACACCATATCCTGTGACCATTCCTTCCCCGCCCTTTCAGTTGCTCAATAGGTTTCTCGGCATGAGCTGAAATTATGCTCCATGGGAGATACGAAGATACAAAACAACCCTATGCAGTCCTATCATTGGTTCATCTCTAGACCAGTTATGCTTCCCTAGCTAGTAGTAGCTCTCCAGAGTCTTAGGAAGAGCTATTGTCCAGGCCTGATATTCGCCACCTCTTTTGAACTGGAGATGCCAAGGTTGAACCTGAGGCCTTCTGCGTCTGACCCATTGAGCTGGATCCCTCTCTTTCCATTTTTGTTGCCAGTACAGGTAAAAAGGTAAAAGGTAAAGGACCCCTGGATGGTTAAGTCCAGTCAAAGGCAACTATGGGTTGAAGCACTCATCTCGCTTTTCAGGCTGTTTGTCCACAGGCAGCTTTCCGGATCATGTGGCCAGCATAACTAAACCGCTTCTGGCGCAACGGGACACAGTGATGGAAACCAGAGCACATGGAAACGCCGTTTACCTTCCCTCTGCATTGGTACCTATTTATCTACTTGCACTGGCATGCTTTCGAACTGCTGGGTTGGCAGGAGCAGGGACAGAGCAACAGGAGCTCACTCCGTTGCAGGGATTTGAACCACCAACCTATTGATCGGCAAGCCCAAGAGACTAAGTGGTTTAGACTACAGCGCCACCCGCGCCTCCCAATTTGCATGTGGGTCGCATTCTGGGTCATTGAGCACTTGTGTGAAATCGCTTGCAATTGGAACGCCCCGTTCTGCCCCTGCTCCACCCTTTTAGTGACTTTTTTATGACGTTTCCAAGTCACTTCCAGGTTTGGCGCTGTGTGCATGTACACAATTGCGAACATATTGGCCACACCTAAAATGGGTTGCCTGTACAAGTTGTTTTATCAATAAAGGTCTCTGGGTGTCAGGCACGGAATGTCCAGAGTGAGGAATGAACTCCTTATTGTCAGACTCAAAAAATATACTTACATGTTTGGGGAAAGCATGACTGTCAGTCCTATGAGTCTCAGCTAGTCCTAGGTATGCACCCAATGAGGCAGTTGCCACAACAGAGAAGCCCCACCCTCAGTTCATCTGTCTCCCCTATTGTCAGGCGTAGAGAATCCTCTCCTCCGCCGGTAGGATCAAAGGCAAGGAGAACAAGCAAGTTCATATTTATGGGTTTTATTCAGTCATCTGGGGGCAAGACAAGTCTCCACGCAATGGAGATGTTGCCTACTTTGAGTCCTTCCTCTTCCGTCCCCAACAGCATCCTGAGTCCCTATGGGAGTCACACACCTCCACATTCTCTCTTCTTGAATGCGAAGTGATTGACGAGCCCTTGGAGAAGGAGGCTCTCCCAGACTCTCCAAGGAGATCTCTGCTGGCTGCTCCCTCCTCCTCCACCACTATCTCGTAACTTGGCAGTTCTTCACTTGGCTGTAATTCAACCCTGTCTCCTCCTCCTCTTGAAACTGCTGGAGACAAAGGGAGTCTTCCCACTCCCCCTCCTCTTCCACGAGGAGACAGAGGGGACAGTTCCCAGCCTTCCTGTTCAGTCCAGTCCCTGACACCTATCCAACCTACGTGCAAGCAGGTGAAGACTGTGCCTGCATGTAACCTTTTGCTCCTCCGTCTTCAGTCCTCTACTGGTCCTGGCAGACAGTGGAGCAGGAGAGTCGGTGGCAGGAGGAGGAGCCCATGAAACTCCACCAGCCTGGCCCATCTCTCCCTCCAATCCTGCAGCTTCTCCTGCCTCTGACTCATCTCCTGGCTGTCACAGGTTCTCCCAGTTCACAGATCCCTTCTTCCAAGTCAAGACTCCAACCCCCCATTCCCGGTACCCACTCATCAGCATCCAGCCACCACTCCTCAGTGTCTGGCCAGTCCCTGACCCTGGACTTTGGACCTCCTTTTCCTGTGACATATTACTGGGGTGGTGGCCCTCCAGATGTGGTGAGCTCACAACCCCGACCATTGGCCATCCTCATTCAACAGATCCAAAGGGCCACAGCTGCCCCACCATCGCTATCCAGGGAACTCCAAAGGGTAGGTGCCACCACACGGAAAGCCTGACAGGATGGTATCTGCAAGATGTCCTTGCCTGCAGAATGCAGCATCTGTTGGGAATGTAGGGCGTGAGATGATATTTTGGGTGGTATTCTGGTCCCAAACTGTATAGCCAGTTTCCAGCACATTGAAATTAGCCTGGTAATATATGGGAGCACTGAACATGGTGCAGTCTGCAAGCAAAAGCGTTGCTTTGCCTTTATTTCCTTCCACATAAACTCAACATTAAAAATCAGGGCATTTTGCCTGAAAAGGGGGGGGGGTGGCAGGTTGGGAGAAGAAGGAATCAGAAGGGGGTAGAAGGTTTGGGCCCTGAATTCCTTAGTGCAGCATATATATATTTTTTGTCACAAACACCCTTGTCAAAAGGGTTGATGTAAAAATTAGCATTTGACAGAAATGTGTCACTCAAGTTCTCATTAGCACAGTAAACATTCCCTTCTCTTTCACCCCGGTCCCTTCCAGCCTACAATGTAAATAAGAACAATGTTTAGCAGCTTTTAAAATTATGCAGATAGCTTTTAATGACTTTGAAGCATTCAGATACTTTCACTCATATGTCACAAAACAGATTTGATTTATAGGGATGACATTTGGCGGAGCAATTAATCCATACTATGCTCTAATCATGTTTAGTGCTAGGAATATGTATATCTGAATCTCTCTCTCTCATATATATATATATATATATATATATATATATATATGAGAGAAGAGAGGGAGAGGAAGCACACACTTTTGAAATCAAGTATCGCTTTTGCCCCTCTAGTTTTGCATATCATGTTTTCAAAATGCACAAAGGTAAAAAGGCTTGAAAATTAGCCAGCAGGTTATTTCTAATAACGGAATTAGAGATAAGAAAGGAGGAAGAATCTTGTTCACACTGGGAGCCTGAGAAGACATGCAAAGCGATCAGCTCAAATAACTGCCAATAACTGACACAAAGGGAGAAATGGTTGACACAAACATGGAGCAGCCACTAAAAAAAAAAATGCACAGTGCTCACTGGAATCACAACAGCGTAATGCAGTTAACAATTGGACAGAGATTTGACCCATTTTGCATTTAAAGGTGAATCTACCCAATTAGCACGTTCTAAAGTGCTACATAGGAACGCGGGTGGCACTGTGAGTTAAACCACAGAGCCTAGGACCTGCTGATCAGAAGGTCAGCGGTTCGAATCCACGCAACAGGGTGAGCTCCCGTTGCTTGGTCCCTGCTCCTGCCCACCTAGCAGTTCAAAAGCACGTCAAAGTGCAAGTAGATAAATAGGTACCACTCCAGCGGGAAGGTAAATGGTGTTTCCGTGCACTGCTCTGGTTCGCCAGAAGTGGCTCAGTCATGCTGACCACATGACCTGGAAGCTCCCTCGGCCAATAAAGTGAGATGAGCGCCGCAACCCCAGAGTCGGTCACGACTGGACCTAATGGTCAAGGGTCCCTTTACCTTAAAATGCTACATAAAGTGAAACTCAACCAAACCTTCGAAATCTGTACTTTCCCAAATTTTGAGATGCAGTGCTCTAACCTAGGACTCAGCTACACTGGCAAAGAAAAAACGCTTTATATGCGTTGTAAATGCATTCTAACACTGTGGCACCAGATAGCGCTGTGGAGTTCCATTTTTGCTTACCCAATTTCTCATACAAAGTTTGCAGCACATTTAGCTGAAACGCTTCTTTGATGTGTCTAGATCCGTCGTTCCCAATGTGGGGCGCCATTTGATTTTTAAGGGAGGCAATTTCAGAATGAGTTATTAACAGTGAATGGCCTTGGCTCCCTCCACGTGAATAGGAGTTCACGTTTTGAATAATTAGAATTATATGTCATGGGAGGGGGGGGTTGCACCAGGATTTTAGAGATGCTTAGGTGGCCAAAAAAGGTTGGGAGCCACTGGTCTAGGGTCTAGATCCAGCCCAAATTAATACAGAAATTCACGTACCTGCCCTTCTCTTTCACAAGCCAGCACAGCACAGCTAGTATGGGAAGTTTTTTATGACTGATGTTTTGATGTATTGCTAATCTTTTGTTGGAAGCCACCCAGAGTTGCTGGGGAAACCCAGCCAGATGGGCAGGGCATAAATAATAAAAAATTATTATTATTATTATTATTATTATTATTATTATTATTATTAGACTTTAACTTAGCACAACGCTATGTTCCTTCCATTGACTCCATCTGTGCTACTGTTTCAGGGCATGTCCCAATATTTAGGTTCAAGGTAGGCTTACACCAATCCAGTAATTTAGCCATCAGAAACTTTAAAACCAAAAAAAGCATATAATTCAGATTTCACTTCCAGTGCAGTTAGGGAAAATGTACAAAACTAGTTCAAATATATGTTGGAAGTGTAAGGAAAAGGAGGGGACATTTTATCATATGTGGTGGGATTGTAATGTAATTTTAAAAAATTGGGAAATGATATACAACGAATTGAAGAAAATGTTCCATTTAACATTTGTTAAAAAAAACGTCTTATCTTTCCTTGACACCAATTGGCCTACCATGCCCAGGAGAAAGGCTTCTGGTTTCTTCACGAACGTGCATTTAAGCACCTTTTTCATTTCATTATAAATCATTCCCCAGAATACCTTAATCCTTGGGCACGTCCACCAAAGATGGTAGAAAGTACCTTCAGTTTCCTTACATTTCCAGCATTTATTACTGGGCATATGATAAATTTTTGCAAGCTTGACTGATTAAATGGGCACAAGATATTGGTCATAACATTATGTTTGCTGACTGGGAACAGTTATGGACCACCGGTATAAAGTTCACGGCATGTAATGCCTTAAGAGAGAACATTATGAAAATGATATATAGGTGGTACATGACCCCAGTCAAGCTTGCAAAAATTTATCATACGCCCAATAATAAATGTTGGAAATGTAAGGAAACTGAAGGTACTTTCTACCACCTCTGGTGGACGTGCCCAAGGATCAAGGTCTTCTGGGAAATGATTTATAATGAAATGAAAAAGGTGCTTAAATGCACATTCGTGAAGAAACCAGAAGCCTTCCTCCTGGGCATGGTAGGCCAATTGGTGTCAAGGAAAGATAGGACGTTTTTTATGTACGCTACAACAGCAGCATGTATGCGACAACGGCTGCGAGAGTTTTAATAGCACAAGGATGGAAGACTGAAGAAACCCCAACTAAAGAATTATGGCAAGAAAAATTGATGGACTATGCAGAACTGGTAAAACTGACATACAAGCTACGGGACAAGGATAACTGTGACTTTAAAGATGAATGGGAACCCTTTACAAAGTATTTGAAGATGCAACAAAGCAAACTGGACTCCTTGGCTGGCTTTGAATAAACATTCACAAACTTTTTATTGATAATAATCACCTAAATAGTTTGAGGATCTATACAACTTTGTAACATGCAGAAAACAGCCTTCTCAGAGAAACCAAAGACTGAGGGAACTGAGGGAAATCGGGGGGTGGGTGGGTTTTGTGTTGGAGGGTGGGGGGAGGGAGCAAAAAAGGGGGGGAATAAGGATGATATGTTTTTGGATAATATGTTTTGTTTTAATTTTGAATATATTTTTTAATAATAATAATAATAATAATAATAATAATAATAATAATAATAATAATAATAATTCAGATTTCACTTAATTCTCACTCAGGGCCTTCATCGCATGTGTGCAAAGCCATCCTGAACACCAACGAGGGATGAACCAAAGTCCGATGTTAGAATTCACAGCCGGCTCCATTTTTCTGAGGGAGAAACATCCCTCACCTTGAATTTCCACTCGCGCTTAGTAGCTGCAATGAGAGTGAGCCAAGGCAGGCAACAAGGCTGTCACTCACTTCAAAACTGCTGAGCAGTTGCAATACTTTGAGTCGCTAAACTCCACAGTCGGCCACAGTTAAGATGACAGTGTAGAGATGAAACAACGTGTTCCATGACAAGGAACCGGTGGGGAGCCAGCCGTGTGTGAGAGAGCTATTCACACAACACATTTTCTCACATCATCGTCTCCTCGTGAAAAAGCGGCTTGCTGGGGAGGTCACCCTTTGAATATACGTTGCCCGTCATTTATTCCTGCTCCTAGCTAGCTAGCAATTTGGCTATAAAATGTTTTTAGCTATACGGTTTTGACGCCTTCTGCTATCTAGTTGAATAATGAATTGAGCTTTCCCAAAAGCCAATCTACAGATCCAGTATCCGAAGAGTCATCATTTCCATTAGAGGTACATAAATCCGATAAACGTTACAGGTTTGAAGTTACAACTGCAGGCTGTCACCTCAGTGCTTTCGAGTGCCAGTTATTTTCTGCACAGTCTGAGTCACAGCCCTGGTGCTTCAGCTGGAAGACTTCAAACTCTCCCTCATGAGAGTACAGATAAACCAAATCGGGGCATTTTATCATTGTTTTGCTGGTGGGCCCTATAAACTATCGTTTTTCAGACATCTGGAAGGCCAGGCACATCTCTTTAACGGAAACACTGATTCTCATCATTTGGAACCCAAATAAAAAAGAATAATTGACAGGGAGAAGAGGTGTTTTCTCACAGGAAATAAAATACCATAGTTGGCTGCATTGTGAATTTCTTAAAAGATGACCACCTCATGGCTTCACACTTGCTGCTAGGGGATCGAAAAAGAGGAAATTCCAGTCACACAGGCAAATATAAATACACACAGAGAGACACACACACAGTGTGGTACCTCAGTTTACGAACAGCCCTGTTAATGAACTATTTGGTTTACAAACTCTGCAAAACCAGAAGCAGTGTCCCGGTTTGCGAACTTTACCTCAGTCTAAGAATGGAAGCCAAACCTGTTAATGAACTATTCGGTTTATAAGCTCTGCAAAACCAGAAGTAGTGTCCCAGTTTGCAAACTTTACCTCGGTCTAAAAATGGAAGCCAAACCGTGGAAGGGCACCAGCGGCGGGAGGCCTCATTAGGGAAAGCACGCCTTGGTTTAAGAATGGATTTGGTTTAAGAACAGACTTCAGGAACAGATTAAGTTCATAAACCAAGGTACCACTCGTGTGGGGGGGTGTCTGTGTCTGTGTGTCTGTGTGTCTGTGTCTATGTGTCACATAACTTCTTACAATGTTCTTTGTTGTCAAGAAAAGTGGGAGATACAAATCCTAAATGAAAGACTACCTCCCAGAGTAGGCAGTATATTGGTTTTAAAGGTAAAGGGTAAAGGGACCCCTAACCATTAGGTCCAGTCGTGGTCAACTCTGGGGTTGCGACACTCATCTCGCTTTACTGGCCGAGGGAGCTGGCATACAGCTTCCAGGTCATGTGTCCAGCATGACTAAGCCGCGTTTCTGAGCACAATTCAAAGTGTTGGTGCTGACCTTTAAAGCCCTAAATGGCCTCGGTCCTGTATACCTGAAGGAGCATCTCCACCCCTATCATTCAGCCCCCACTGAGGTCCAGCACCGAGGGCCTTCTTGCGGTTCCCTCATTGCAAGAAGTGAGGTTGCAGGGAACCAGACAGAGGGTCTTCTCGGTAGTGGCGCCCACCCTGTGGAACGCCCTCCCTTCAGATGTGAAGGAAATAAGCAGCTATCCTATCTTTAAAAGAAATTTGAAGGCAGCCCTGTTCAGGGAAGTTTTTAATATTTAATGCTGTACTGTTTTTAACACTTGATTGGGAGCCACCCAG
Organism: Podarcis filfolensis; assembly: GCF_964270895.1. Taxonomy (NCBI): domain Eukaryota; kingdom Metazoa; phylum Chordata; class Lepidosauria; order Squamata; family Lacertidae; genus Podarcis; species Podarcis filfolensis. The sequence goes on from NC_139604.1 coordinate 11,855,974, forward strand.
AGTGGCTGGAGAAACTCAGCCAGATGGGCGGGGTATAAATAATAAATAATTATTATTATTATTATTATTATTATTATTATTATTATTATTATTATTACCAGAGCATCACATGGAAATGCCGTTTACCTTCCCGCCGGAGTGGTACCTATTTATCTACTTGCACTTTGACGTGCTTTCGAACTGCTAGGTTGGCAGGAGCAGGGACCGAGCAACGGGAGCTCACCCGTTGCAGGGATTCAAACCACCGACCTTCTGATCGGCAAGCCCTAGGCTATGTGGTTTAACCCACAGCGCCACCCACGTCCCTTATATTGGTTTTAGGCAGTGCTATTTTTCTAGAAAAAGAGGTGACAGAACTCACCATGAACGCCTCCTTTGTTCTCTTATACTGACAATGGCACTCACCTGAGAGGTGCCAGAACTGAGTTCCGAATGCAAAAAGTCCAGGTTTAAAGCTTTCTGTCTGAATACACTGAGGAGAGCGAGGAAGCAAAGGGTCCCACAAGAAAGGGGTGGACTTTGGTAATCTTTCATAATATAGCACCCTGTGCAGAGCCAAAGTTTGGTGCTTCCAAATGGCTCTTCTCAATTATGGATCTTCTCAATTTTGCACCCCCTCAGCTCAGTGCTATGTGCTGGGGAACCACCCGCACCACCCTAAATCCAGAACTGCTCCAGATGGTCGTTTTATTCTTCAACAGCTCCTCCCAAACACATTCCCAGCAGCTGTAGCTAAGGCTGCCCCACTCTTTCGTAGCTGAGACAAGGGTGGCTGGTCAGCAGTGGTAGGAAGAGTAAGCGGACCCCGCAAAGCAGTGATCTGTTATTGCTGAATGTTGTATGGAACAAGTAGGAAAGGCTTGACAGCATAATTTGGCGGAAGGGGGTAGTTCTCACCTGTCAGCTCTGTCTTTGCGTTCCACCCGGTGCTATACCAGCTGCACTGGCTCCCGGTGGAGTACAGGATCAGGTTTAAGGTGCTGGTTTTAACCTTTAAAGCCCTATACGGCCTAGGACACTCGTACCTACGGGACCGCCTCTCCTGGTATGTCCCACAGATGAACTTACGGTCTTTAAATAAAAACATCCTGAAGGTCCCAGGCCACAGAGAGGTTAGGCTGGCCTCAACCAGAGCCAGGGCTTTTTCGGCTGCAGCTCCAATCTGGTGGAACGCTCTGTCACAAGAGACTAGGGCCCTGCGGGACTTTACATCTTTCCACAGGGCCTCCAAGACAGAGCTGTTCCACCAGGCCTTTGGTCAGGGCACAGCCTGACTCCCTCCCTTGGCAATCTTCACAGAACTTTAGCCTAATGGTTACCATCCATTTGAGTTGAATTAATTTTTATAATGAAATGTTTTTAGAATGTGGTACTATTTTATTGTTGTTAGCTGCCCGGAGCCTTGCTTCGGCTGGGGAGGGTGGGATATAAATAAAAATTATTATTATTATTATTATTATTATTATTATTATTATTATTATTATTGTTATTATTATTATTAGCAGTAGAACCTTGGTTCTTGAACGGCTTAGTTGACGAATAAATCGACTCCCAACTGCTGTAAACCCAAAAGTAAGTGTTCCTTTTTTCGAACATTTTTTGGAAGCCAAATGTCCGATGCGGCTTCCGCTTGAGTGCAGGAAGCTCCTGCAGCCAATCGGAAGCCGCCCCTCGGTTGCTAAACGATTTCGGGAGTCAGACGCATTTCCGGAACATTTTAAGTTCAAGAACCAAGGTTCCACTGTACTTGTACCAAACATCTTCCAGACAGACAGATGGCAACAACAACAACAATTTGACATCCCTTGCTGAGACCCCAGCTATCCATCAGCCTAACTGCCCAGAACCAGCTATACGTATTTGTTGTTGTTGTTGTTTAGTCGTTTAGTCATGTCCGACTCTTCGTGACCCCATGGACCAGAGCACACCAGGCACTCCTGTCTTCCACTGCCTCCCGCAGTTTGTTCAAACTCATGCTGGTAGCTTTGAGAACACTGTCTAACCATCTCGTCCTCTGTCGTCCCCTTCTCCTTGTGCCCTCCATCTTTCCCAGCATCAGGGTCTTTTCCAGGGAGTCTTCTCTTCTCATGAGGTGGCCAAAGTATTGGAGCCTCAGCTTCAGGATCTGTCCTTCCAGTGAGCACTCAGGGCTGATTTCCTTCAGAATGGATACATTTGATCTTCTTGCAGTCCATGGGACTCTCAAGAGTCTCCTCCAGCACCAGCTATATGTATAAATAGATGCAAATGTTATGCAAATTTCTGTGATCAGCCTCTTACCTGAGTTTTTTAAAGTATCTAGCTTGACACCACATCATGGCATCCTACCTTTGCCTCTGAGCTCAAGCCATGCCTGCAACGTTACCTCCCTAACTGAAAAAAATAAAATGATTTGCCACTTCTTTAATGGACAGAGGGAATCCAATAAATACCCACAAAATATTGCCTATATTAGGGTGTCATGTTAAAGTTATTTCGATCGATGAGGAATCGATTGAATTACCAGCTCAACGCAAGAGAGTTAATCAGCTAAAGAATGCTATCAAATCATTTGGCAAACCCCTCAATGAAATAACTCCTGCTCTTATTTTTAGAAGAAGGGAAAACAGCAAGCCCCTGAACACTAACACTTTTCGCAGCGCAGGAATGATTGACGCCTTGGTGATTTCAGCAGAGCTGAACAACAAAAAAGCTTCAGAAAGATTTTCCTCCACGTCTATCATCTAGCAACTATGATCACTGTAGTTTGGACACTGTGGTCTGGAAAACAGTCTTTGGAGAATTCAAACCAGGACTGTAATGCATAGGCATAAAGGGAACTGACTGGTTTACCTCAGGGATGGGGAAACTTTATCTGCTCAAGGGTCACATTATTATTATTATTATTATTATTATTATTATTATTATTATTTCAATTTATATTCTGCCCAATTTATATATTGCCCTTTATCAGAAGATCCCAGGGCGGTGTACAACATTAAAAACACATTAATGATATTATTGAACATCAATGATAAAAACATAATCAAAACACAATAAAAAGCATCCTGACAGGCAGCCTAATAATAAAATAGTCATCATAGCATCAGTCTTCTCCCACACACTTTCACAGGCCAGAGATTATTAAATAGCCATAGGCCTGGGTAAAGAGGAATGTTTTTGCCGGGCACCTAAAGACACGTAGTGATGGCGCCAGGCGAGTCTCTCTGGGGAGAGCATTCCACAATCAGGGAGCCACCAGAGATAAGGCCCGTTCTTGTGTTGTCACCCTCTGAACCTCAAAGGGATGGGGGACATAGAGAAGATGACAAGCACAGGGCCTGGTCGGTTCATACATGGAGAGGCGATCCTTCAGGTATTGAGGGCCGGAGCTGTGTAAGTCTTTGTAGGTCAACAGCTGCACTTTGATTTGGGCCTCGAAAGTAATCGACAGCCGGTTCAGTTGTGACAGGGTTGGTCACATGTTCTGGATCATCACCTGGTCATGGTGAGTGGGCTTGAACGTTCCTGTGATCCTCGTGAGCAAAGCCTTCGGGAGTCATACACTCCCAGTAGGGTCACCTAAGATGGAGGAGAGGAGCTGTCTTCTCGTATATGCATCGTCAACCTTTTAGATCTTTTCACTGTGTGGTCTTCAGTCTGAAAGCAACATTCTTAATTGGCAATTAAATGGGAGCGGCCGCCGAGACCATATAACACCGGTCTTGAAAGACCTACGTTGGCTCCCAGTACGTTTCCGAGCACAATTCAAAGTGTTGGTGCTGACCTTTAAAGCCCTAAACGGCCTCGGTCCAGTATACCTGAAGGAGCACCTCCACTCCCATCATTCTGCCCGGACACTGAGGTCCAACTCCGAGGGCCTTCTGGCAGTTCCCTCATTGCGAGAAGCCAAGTTACAGGGAACCAGGCAGAGGGCCTTCTCGGTAGTGGCGCCCTCCCTGTGGAACGCCCTCCCACCAGATGTCAAAGAGAACAACAACTACCAGACTTTTAGAAGACATCTGAAGGCAGCCCTATTTAGGGAAGCTTTTAATGTTTGATGTATTACAGTATTTTAATATTTTTTTGGAAGCCGCCCAGAGTGGCCGCGGAAGCCCAGCCAGATGGGCGGGGTATAATTTATAAATTATTATTATTATTATTATTATTATTATTATTATTATTATTATCCCAGCCCAAGAGCCTAGTTTTACACACAAAGAGTCCCTCTGGTGTTTATGTTTTTAATTCACCCAATCTATGACATCAGCCTGCTGTTGGGCAGACTTTCATTTCAGGTTTGTGTCAGAGTTGACTTCTCTAACGCAATTGGGGTTGGGGTGAAATGTGTGTAACTGATTATCAAAATCTACACATCATAATGGACACACAGCTATGAACACTACCAAAATAAGACATTTCATTCAATGGATTTCCCCTCATCTGTTGATCATGTTGGACTCTGTGATCGTTTCCGTGGCTGCCTGAGGTTTCTGAAACATGGAATAAAAGAGTCACACAAGCCAATGACTTGAGGGCCAGAATTTTAGACCAAACATTCCTTCAGCCATGAGTCAAGACCTAGAGCAGGCTGCAAAAGAAGCTCAAAGCCACTCACAGTGGCTATTTTGAATGAAAAGCGTCAAGAAGTAAAGAGATTTCCTTTATGCATAGTTATTCTTATCTGCAATGTGTTTCAAGCACAATCCTAAGCATGTTTACTTGGAAGTAAGCCCCAATGAGTTCCATAGGGCCTACACCCAAGTAAGTCAGCACAGCAGTACAGCCTAAGGCATAGCTGTCACCTTACAGATTTGAAAATAAGGGACCAGCAGCCTCGACAATAAGGGATCAGCAGCCAAAATAAGGGATTTTCCCAGCACAGGTATGTTCAACTTCTGAGCCCCTCCGAGCCAAAGGCAGAAAGCCCAGCCAGCAGCCAAACAAAGCCTCAAGCGGTGGTTCCCACAGCGCAGCAACCCGGCAAAGGGGATGCAGCAAGGGAAACCACCGTCACATCTCTGCTGGGAAGCACTGAGCAAAGGCGAGTCCCCAAGCAACGCGGCCGATTTAATCGGCACAAGGCATGCAAGCTCCACCCCCCCAGTCGTTCTTAGACTCCTTATTGGGTGAGCAACGCAGCCAAGCAACACAGTTGGAGCCTCCCTCCTCCCTGGCCGGCAGGGAGGGAGGGAGAGGAGCTGCTTCCTTTGAAACCCAGGAAATTTAAGGGGCATCATCAATAAGGGACAGCAGCGGGACACGGCGCTGGGATAAGGGACTTTCCTGCCAAATAAGGGACGGTTGACAGCTATGGCCTACGGATGCAATGCTGTACCCAATTTCTTTAAGGTAAGCTCTGTTGAATTCAGTGGGGCTTATTTTTGATTACACATGTAAAGAATTATGCCATTAATCTCCTTCCAATATTAAAATTCAGGGAATATATAAGTAATACGTTGTCTGTAATTGGACACATACATTTTAGGAGGAGAAATTAGTTTGGTCTGCCTAATAAAGCAAATCAAAGCTATTGCACAGGCCCCAACTTACACGCAGAGTAGAACACAGCTATCAGTTGGACTGCAGCACTCTCTGAATGTTGTGATCTACTTACAGTTATTCCGCCTGGCCTTTAATTTGAACTCAGCCTGATCTTTCATTTCCCTTCTCTTCCCTCCCCCTCCCCCGTTTTATGAAGATTACACGCTCTGAGACCCCACAGCTAATTCTCCCCTGGCCTCCTTGCTGGCCAAAGTAGGACCAATTCAGCCAGCTAGCCCTGGGGATTATCTAATGCTTATTTCCCCTAAATTGATTCCTAAATTTTGAATTTTATTGTTATCCATGTTTTTATACTGTATTTTAGGCTGCTTTTACAATTAAGTGTTTTAAATTTGTTGTCAGCTGCCCTGAGCCTGCTTTTTGAACCAGGAAGGGTGGGGTATAAATAAATTATTATTATTATTATTATTATTATTATTATTATTATTATTATTATTATTACTACAGTTCAACTACATGCACAAAATGCATGTCTTATAGGGAATGCAAACAAAAAGGCATATTTTAAAGGAAACACATAAAAAAAGTTTATATTTCAGGAGGAAAAACATGCAAAATGCTATTTTCTGCATTTAAAAAAATTACAGCAAGAATGAGATCCCACCCCCACCCCCCAAAAGAAATCCTCACCATGATGAACAGAGAAGTTTCCAACAGACAACTTAAAGTAGATGCTTAGGTAGTGTGGTGGCCTTACATGAGATTTAATAGTGAAGTGGTTTTCAAACGTACCAATGGGTTTTGCACATAAATACTCTTACTTCGGGGGGTCCACTCAGATAAATAAGAAATATAAATTCTGCATGAATTTGGTCTTTTACTGTGGAATATGTAAACTGATTCAACAGTTTTCCTGTTGAGAAGTCTGTTGACCTTTCCTGAGTACACAGAAATGTCATCTTTCCACATTGAGCAAGCGCTGGCAAATTTGGAAACCAGCTTCTTAATGAACTTGTCACATGCTCTTTTTGCCTTCACTTTGTACATTTATAGCAAAAATAACTTTGATCCTTGAGATATAGTAAAGGTACCCCAGCCCGTACGGGCCAGTCGTGTCTGACTCTAGGGTTGTGCGCCCATCTCACTTAAGAGGCCGGGGGCCAGCGCTGTCCGGAGACACTTCCGGGTCACGTGGCCAGCGTGACAAGCTGCATCTGGCGAGCCAGCGCAGCACACGGAAACGCCGTTTATCTTCCCGCTGGTAAGTGGTCCCTTTTATCTACTTGCTCCCGGGGGTGCTTTCGAACTGCTAGGTTGGCAGGCGCTGGGACCGAGCAACGGGAGCACACCCCGCCGCGGGGATTCAAACCGCCGACCTAACAATCGGCAAGTCCTAGGCGCTGAGGTTTTACCCACAGTGCCACCCGCATCCCCCCTTGATATATATATATATATATATATATATATATATATATATATATATTTCCAATATACCCCAATAATAGCCAAATTATGACAATAACAATTAATTCCCAAATTATACAATTATCAAAATGCCAATCAATTTCCAATTAATACATCTTAGTTAAAGTGGCTCTATGCATGATGGTTTGGGTGCATTTCCAATCTTATATCACTGTGTTCCATAAATCTTAATTAACGTCAGTTACATTTCAGTTATAATAATCATCCCTTAGTCAATGGCTACATAATTAATGATTTCCATTCATGACGTTACAATATATAACTTTATAAAGCTTCAAGTCAAGAACTCAAACTGTTATCTTTATTCTGCCCTGTGGGTGAAAACTATTATATCCATGGAGATTCCTTTTGTACCTAGATGGTGTTGTCTGTTTCATTTCCCAGCTGTTGTTTTCTCCCATCATGGCTTGGGGCGGAACTGAATCTCAAAGTTTCTCACAGGTCTTATCTCTCCATCCCTTGCTTCGATGTCTCGGAACAGGCAACAGTCTGGTAGAAACCATTCTGCCTCACTAGTAAAACATGTCACAGATCTTCGCCATTTTACCCTCAGCCTAGGAAAAGGTGGGAAGTTTTCAAACACACTGAATATTCAATACTCCTTTCCAACTCCCAGAATCTCTGCAGTGTTCTTATCACAGCCCCCCAATTCTTTTCCTTTCAGCAAGAGATTTATGGCCCAATTAAACTTTCTTTTTTTTTAAATTTTAAATTTTTATTGATTTACAAATAAAAGATAAACAAAAAATAAGAAGAAAATAAAAAGAAAAGAAGAAAAAAAAATAGTACACGTTACATGTTTCACATCAGATATTTCACATTTCCATCTCTTATAAGACTTCCTTCAGCTTGTCCGTAAATCATTCGTGGTAATAATTAAGATTACGCATTTCCTAGCTTATATTGACAATATATATCTCTCTCTCTTCTATTCCCTTTAGTCAATAACTCTTCGTCTTTCACAATGCTTCTTTAAATCCCCTTAACGTTGTTTGTCCCTCACTTATATATTCCAGGTAATCTACATATTTTCCCCAATCCTTAATGAACTTTTGGTCTCTTAAATATCTAATCTTTCCTGTCAATTTATCCAACTCCGCGTAGTCTAATAATTTTGCTCTCCACTCATCCACCGTTGGTATTTCCTGCTGTTTCCACTTCTGGGCTAGCGTTACCCTTGCTGCTGTAACCGCGTAGTACACAAATTTACAATCCTTCTTTTGTATCTCGTTCCCTAGTATCCCTTATGGCCCAATTAAACTTTATCTTAGATCACATTCCGTCAGTAGCACACACAAATCTTGGTCTCTTTTTCCTTGTCTGTTGTTTTTAAACAGAGGTGAGGGGAATTACTCTGTCTTTCCAACACAGTCGTACTTGAGCTTCTCCTCCCCCTCCTTTCTTCATTTCAGATCACATACAGTTTCCATTTTTGCTTGTTAATATCAATATTACTCCAACGTCCCTTCCTCACCTGTAAATATATTTTTATCTTATATTCCAGAGAGGGTTGCCAAATCATAAATATATAAAAGAAGCTTAGAATAAACAAACAAATGGCGGACTTCCCTCTCTCCAACCGACTCTCACTCCGAATAAAATCTTATCTCAATTCAAACCTTTGATCCATGTAGCGGGTATATTCAGCAGTAAGTTATTTCAATCCTTTTCCATCATGTGCCAGTACTTTAAAACCAATTAAATATCCAATTAAATGGAGAACCTCTGCTTCTTAATGGTGGCATAGTAGGGTTTTCACCAGTCAGTACCTCCTTGCCTCCTGCAATTCATGCCGCAACGAGAGCCAGGTACCGAGACAAACTGCGAATGAAGCCCATTGCCCCCCCGACCCTGCAATGATGATTTACCCTCTGTCATCCTTGTTTTTTGTTTGCCTACGATCCCCCACTGTAATGGGGGCTGCTTCCATTAAGGCAGGCAGGACCGGAAGCCAACTTTGATCCTTGGTTAATGTCTGAGACAAAAAAGGAGTTGCCAAATAAATCCTTCAAACTATTGGATTTTCATTAGGAAAAACATGAGTTAACCTAACTGTAAAGCAGGAGACGGGAACCTTTGTCCCTCTCAAATGTTTCTGGACGACAAATCCCATCATTCTTGACCATTTGCTATGTTGGCTGGGGCTGATAGCAATTGGAGTCCAATACCACCTGGAGGGCAACAGGCCACATACCCATTGCCGCATACCCAAGACATATATTATTTTCAAGAATCTAGTAATTTGCTTTTAAAAGCACTTTTTCTCTAAAATATCTGATTAGACACAATGGCACTATACAAATCTTTATGTGAATGTTCTCCATTTGCTATACAATTAGCAGTCGCAAAAAAACAAACAACAACAACAACCATGCAGGCAATTGCTTATACATTGCTGCAATAAGATTTGTTCCAAGGAAATTTCATCTTGTTATTTTTACAGGAACTTTTCATATTACAAAACTTGCTTCTCCATTAATAAAACTTTCCCTGCCCATTTCATAGGAGCTTACAGTTATACGTGCAGTTCCTGAGTTTAGTGGAAGTACAATGAGCAGTTGGCAAAATGAAGGAAGCGTCTTTTCGGTTCCCTGTGTCTTTATAGCCTGCTGTTCCAAAGACGAGTTACGTAAAACACTGTGGCAATACTGTTTCGCAAACACACAATTATTATTAATTGCTGCCTACATCAGATTTCCATCCACTCTGCAATGGGTGCTATCAGCTAAAGTACACTCATACGGTTGAAATGCTAACGTAAGATTATCAATAGTGCATGGCATTTAGTCTGTTATAATCTCTGCCCTGAGATTGCGGAGTTCATAAAAGCTAGCTATAAAAATATAATTCATCCGTGTTACTAAAGAGCCAATGTCTACAGCTCTTATAAAACCAAACCACCCCTCCACAGTCCTTCTGCACCAACCTGGAATATATTAATGATTCATTAAAAAAAAAAAAAAACTTTCCTATGCTTTTTTTGTTTTGCATTTCTTGTTTCTTTCAAGGACAACTTAATGCAGCCATTTAAAATTACTGGCATTTATATCTTTAATAAGCTGCAAACAGATAATCAGGGGCTATAAAGGATTAATTTTTCTCTTGCGTTATCAAAGGACAGCTGTAAAAGGACAAAATCCATAGTGCTGGCAGCTCTGGAGACTGAAATTGCCCCTGTCTTTCAAACTGAAGTGGGCAGGGAGTGAAAGGAAGGGCTGGTTCCTTTAAAAGAGCCATAGAACAACAAGCTGCTCTGATCCCACCCCCACAAAAGTGTTTATTGGTTTATTCCTTTTCTGTGTAGTCTAATGTCAAGTGTGTGTGCGAAGGATAGTACCTCTGGTGGGGGCACGTTGTGCTCCTTCTGGAGTAATTTCTCCACATTTGGTCCCCACCCTGAACTCAGCTCTCACCAATAGCAACATACCCTCCAAGTGTTCCTGTTTTCCAGAGACAGTCCCAGAATTACAGAACCTGTCCTGGTTTCTTATTAGATCCCGGAATGTCCAACCTTTCCTTTTTCCTCCCTTCCACATCTTGGAGAACACTTAAAAGTGGGGTGTGCGCGGGTGCAAAAATGGAGACCTGTTTATACTGAAAATAAAATACCTTTAAATATAAAGGTAAAGGGACCCCTGACCATTAGGTCCAGTCGTGACCGACTCTGGGGTTGCGGCGCTCATCTCGCTTTATTGGCCGAGGGAGCCGGCGTACAGCTTCCGGGTCATGTGGCCAGCATGACTAAGCCACTTCTGGTGAACCAGAGCAGTGCACGGAAACGCCGTTTACCTTCCCGCCAGAGCGGTACCTATTTATCTACTTGCACTTTGACGTGCTTTCGAACTGCTAGGTTGGCAGGAGCAGGGACCGAGCAACGGGAGCTCACCCCGTCGCGGGGATTCAAACTGCCGACCTTCTGATCAGCAAGTCCTAGGCTCTGTGGTTAACCCACAGAACCACCCGCGTCCCCCTTTTAAATATACTTTTCCTAAAAGGCCGGAGGCATTTCTTTTAGGAATGGGTGGGGATGAGAAAGAAGACGAAAAACAATTTCTGTATGCGACAACGGCAGCCAGAGTTTAATAATAATAATTTATTATTTATACCCCGCCCATCTAGCTGGGTTTCCCCAGCCACTCTGAGTGGCTTCCAACCGAATATTAAAAACAATACAGCATCACACATTAAAAGCTTCCCTAAACAGGGCCGCTTTCAGTTGTCTTTTAAAAGTAAAAAATTGTCTATTGTCTTGACATCTGCTGGGAGGGCGTTCCACAGGGCAGGCACCACTACCAACAAGGCCCTCTGCCTGGTTCCCTGTAACCTCACATCTCGCAGCAAGAGAATTTAGATATTTTATATGATATTTGATATTTTATTGTTTCATTATTATTATTATTATTATTATTATTATTATTATTATTATTAATATTCAATTGGGAGCCACCAAGAGTGGCTGGGGAAACCCAGCCAGATGGGCGGGGTACAAATAATATATTATTATTATTATTATTATTATTATTATTATTATTATTATTGGCATCTATTCATACAGTGAGATCAAACATAGTATAAGCTTCCTGATGTAGAACAGGTATCCCTATTTTCATCGGAGAAATGTTGGCGGGTACATAACAACAATGCCAAGTTCCAGAGTGGTCTAAAATGTCTCCAGAAATGCAATTTTTGTGCATTTTGCACAAAACACATTTCTGCGTGCAGTTTTCGCACAGCGGGAATGCATTGCAAAATTCAGAGAAGTGCTTGATCTGACGGAGAGCTGCATTCTGACCCACAATTAAGTCGGCAAGCATAGGATCAAGTTGGCCGACTGCAAAAAAAGTGAATGAAAGAAATTTTTCTCTCCCAACACACCCATTCCTACTATGCCATTCTGTTTACTCAACTTTCAGTCACAATATATTTATATGTAATGTGTACAGCAAAATTCTTGCTCCTATGATTATGCCTTTGTCACCTCCTCCCACCCCTGAACTAGTTTCCCCCCCTCCCTGGTGCCCTCAGGCTGTGTCCTGGTACGGCAAGCCAGGAGGGCCAATATACCAAACTCTGAGTCCTTCAAGTCAAGTACCATTGGTTGCTTTTGGTTGCTGTCAACCTCACTGATTAAACAGAGGGCAAATTTTAATCTGTCATTAAAGTTCCTCTAGCTGATTAATCAACTAATGCTCGCTGCAATATATATAAAAAAGCATTTGGCTTTTAGGGTGCATAGTTAAAATAAAGGGTTGAAGTTTTTAATATTACGGTTTGGGTGTTGTTGTTTTTTAATGGTTAATAGAATAGACAGGCAAGAGAAGTTACAGAGCAGGTTGTCAGTTTGAGTCAGTAAACCAGGAGAGCAGCAAAACCAAGCAATATTGTGAATGACTTCACTTGTTCTCTAGCCAAGTTCCAGAAAGTGTCTGGAAATTTATTCAGTAGCAAAATGCAGATACACCTGGGACCCCAGGAATGTAGGTAAAGGATGGAGTAATGGGGAACAGAAGTTAAGCACAGCTTGCCACTGTAGATTGGATCAGAGTTTAGGAATGCCCAATCTTGTCAAATCTTTTTTAATTATGAAGGCATGTTTAAATGCAAAAGAAAGGATTGCAGCTAAAAAGACAGTCAATTTCAGATGCTAAAGCTGGTGAGGATTTCTGAATCTACACACCCCTTCCAAAAGAAGCATTTATAGGTGTTGTAAGTTTTTTTAAAATAGCCTTCAGAAATATAATCACAAATTTTAACATATTTTCATGACCTCCTCCTTTTCTGAAAAGTTTCTGCTTGGTCTGAATTGCCAGACATTGTTAGATTCCAAACAAAATTATTCTCCACAAAGAAGCCAAAGAGTCTAAGTCTTGATTTAAAGGTTACACTACTTCGATTAGAATCTACACTCAAGAACATAAATTTATAGAAAAAATGGTCTTATTTAGTTTTGGGAATCGGGCATTTATTTATTTATTTATTTATTTATTTATTTATTTATTTATTTTATACCCCACCCTCCCTGGCCAAGACCAGGCTCAGGGCGGCTAACATCAGATAAAAACAATTGATTAAAATACAACTTTAAAACAAGAGTAAAATACTGCTTAAAAATGCAGCCTCATTTCAATGGAAGCCCAGATCAAAAACTGTTTGCGGGGAGAAAACGTCAAATCTTCACCAAGGCCAACTATCCAGACTGGTCCTACGTGGGCCAGAAAAGCCAGGGAAGTCCCCAAATAGGGGTTCCATCACAGAAGGAAAAAGAAAGAGGGGGAGGAGATCAGGCTGGTTCCAAGCCAAAGGCCAGGTGGAACAACTCTGTCTTACAGGCCCTGCGGAAAGAAATCAGATCCCTGGTCTCATGAGACAGAGCGTTCCACCAGGCTGGAGCCAGTGTTGAAAAGGCCCTGGCTCTGGTTGAGGCTAATCTGACTTCCTTGGGGCCCGGGACCTCTAGTGTTGCTATTTATGGACCTTAAGGTCCTCCGTGGGACATACCAGGGGAGCCGGTCCCGTAGGTACGAGGGTCCTAGAAAATTTCTGGGGAGTGCCCTTTTCACAGCTACTTACTCACTGAATATCTCTTTCCTCTTTCCCCACTCCCAGATTTCTTTCTCTCTGTGTGTCTTTCCATCTCTCTTTCCCTCACTCTCTCAATCTCTTCTCTCCATAGCATCTCCCAATGCTTGTATCTCCTTCTTTGGGACAAAAAGCAACCTCAACATGGATCTCACACCTGCATCTGCCCTGAATCGTATCTGGCTTTCTTCTCTGTGTGAGAAGGAATGCAGAACTGAGTTATAAAAATTTGGGTCATGCGTAGAAGCTGAATTTGGGAGGGCAACTTGCGAGAGATTGAGGGTGGGTAAAAGGAAGCAGCGATGGCAAGCAACGTGTATATATTGGAAAGGGGATTAGACAAATTAATGGAGGACAAGTCTATTCATGGTTACTGAATATCGGTTGCTCAGGATCACAAGTGGGAGAGTAACGCTGCCCTCATGGCCTGTTTTGGGATTTCCCATGGGTAACTGGTTGGCCACTGTGAGAACAGCCTGCTAGACTAGATGAGACTTTGGACTGATTTAGGAGGGTCTTAACGGGTGGTTGTCTTTGTCCATGGAGTTTTCTTGGCAGGGATACTGGAGTGGCTTGCCGGTTCCTCCTCCAGGAACTCCTCATGTGCCTGATCACCTCATGTGCCTGATCACCTCATCTGTCTCCCGAGAAATCTCTATGTGGGACAAGAAGCTACAGTTAGAACTGGATATGGAACAACTGATTGGTTCAAAATTGGGAAAGGAGAACGACAAGGCTGTATAATGTCTCCCTGCTTATTTAACTTATATGCAGAATTCATCATGCGAAAGGCTGGGCTGGATGAATCCGAAGCCGGAATTAAGATTGCCGGAAGAAATATCAACAACCTCAGATATGCAGATGACACAACCTTGATGGCAGAAAGTGAGGAGGAATTAAAGAACCTTTTAATGAGGGTGAAAGAGGAGAGCGCAAAATATGGTCTGAAGCTCAACATCAAAAAAACGAAGATCATGGCCACTGGTCCCATCACCTCCTGGCAAATAGAAGGGGAAGAAATGGAGGCAGTAAGAGATTTTACTTTCTTGGGCTCCATGATCACTGCAGATGGTGACAGCAGTCACGAAATTAAAAGACGCCTGCTTCTTGGGAGAAAAGCAATGACAAACCTAGACAGCATCTTAAAAAGTAGAGACATCACCTTGCCAACAAAGGTCCGTATAGTTAAAGCAATGGTTTTCCCAGTAGTGATGTATGGAAGTGAGAGCTGGACCATAAAGAAGGCTGATTGCCGAAGAATTGATGCTTTTGAATTCTGGTGCTGGAGGAGACTCTTGAGAGTCCCATGGACTGCAAGAAGATCAAACCTATCCATTCTGAAGGAAATCAGCCCTGAGTGCTCACTGGAAGGACAGATCGTGAAGCTGAGGCTCCAATACTTTGGCCACCTCACGAGAAGAGAAGACTCCCTGGAAAAGACCCTGATGTTGGAAAAGATGGAGGGCACAAGGAGAAGGGGACGACAGAGGATGAGATGGTTGAATGGTGTTCTTGAAGCTACCAGCATGAGTTTGATCAAACTGCAGGAGGCAGTGGAGGACAGAAGTGCCTGGCGTGCTCTGGTCCATGGGGTCACGAAGAGTCGGACACAACTAAACAACTAAACAACAACAACAAATAACGGGTGGTGCTGTAGGTTAAACCACAGAGGCTAGGACTTGCCGATCAGAAGGTCGGTGGTTCGAATCCCTGCAACGGGGTGAGCTCCCATTGCTCAGTCCCTGCTCCTGCCAACCTAGTAGTTTGAAAGCACATCAGAGTGCAAGTAGATAAATAGGTACAGCTCTGGCGGGAAGGTAAACGGCTTTGCCGTGCGCTGTTCTGGTTCGCCAGAAGTGGCTTAGTCATGCTGGCCACATGACCTGGAAGCTGTACGCCGGCTCCCTCAGCCAATAAAGCGAGATGAGCGCCGTGACCCCAGAGGCGTCTGTGACTGGACCTAATGGTTAGGGGTCCCTTTACCTTTACCTTAATGTGCTCCTATGCCCCAGGCTGAGCCTCCATGGAAAGAGGCTGTGTTAACCGCCCTTAACATGCCTGTCATCCAAATTCCATGTGTGGTAAATCAAGAGGCAAACCTTACTCAAGAGTTGAAGCATGAAAATGGTAGACACTCCCTCACTTCTTAAGAAAATACTGTTACACAAGTTGGGTGCCTCCCCCTCTCTCTGCCGGGTGGTGGCAAGAGAGGTCTGTGGTCCTTTAGAGAATTAAAAGTCAGAGACTTCCATAGCTTTAAGAAATGTGGCTTATTCACCTATTTACACCTTCCGTCTGCATGGAGGAAGTCGAGATCTTGCAGCATGGTCATTTCAAGAGGGGCATGTCTCCCACAGCAGTGCAGGCAGCCTTCAGCCAACCTGCCCAAGATGGATCCCAGCGTTCCTTCTTCCTCCCAGAATACCATGCTGAAAACTCTCCTCCCTGCCACACACAGATCTCTAACAATACCTCCAGGAAAGTGATGTCATCAAAATGCAGCAATTTGGCTCCTTTATGCTGATGTGGTATCCAGATGTCTAATGAAAGGGAGATATGGTATTCCCCCAACTTCCCACTGCATCGCTCTGCATTGTGAGGAGCATGAGTCAGAGCAGTTATTAGCCCATAGAATGCATCACGCTTAGCCACATACCGGCCACTGGTTTTAGTTACTGGGAGATTCACATATTAAAAACTGAATGAAGAATTACTCCATGAGTGGGATCTGGACCTTTTAACCGGATCCAAGTTAGATCACAGAGCTGCAACCATTTCAAAGCACAGAAGACTGAAGACGGGCGATGCAAACAAAGCCATGGCTGAACAGGTATAAACAAACAAAACCACTGCTCCGTTTTATGCAGAATTTTGTAAAAAAAAAAAAAAAAAAAAAAAAAACCAACATCACCTAACCGTATAAAGAATTCGCTTGACAAATTGTGGGGGGAAAGTTATACTAGAAAACAGAGAAAATAAAATAAATTCCCCTAATGTACTACAAATACCAACTACCACACGCTACCTACAAACCATATGTTTTTCCCATCTGTTCTGTTATCTTCAACTAAATTTATAGTATTTGAGCTATCAGATGAATTGCAAAGACTGAGATGGATAGGAATATAAAACGTAGGTGTTATTACACTTTAAATATTCTTCCCCACCACCACCTCTCCCTGCCAAATAAATTTTTCGTCGTGTTTCATTAACCCAGAATGATTCTGCTATTCCTAGTAAGGTGACAGGACATGCTCGTACTCCCAGAAAGCCCACGAGCGTCGCCCCATTCCCTTCCTCTGTTCCCCTCCTCCATTCTGCACTGCATAGAAATGTTTGTGTCTATTCCTCCAGCACCATATTGAAAGAGCCAGGGATTCAAAGGAAGGGACTCCACACCAGGTCATGCATCAAGTCTCTGCCCTTTTGCATTAGTTCAGAGACTACCCAAGTTGGGGAGATTCAGAAGAACAATACAGTGGTACCTCAGGTTACATACGCTTCAGGTTACAGACCCCGCTAACCCAGAAATAGTGCTTCAGGTTAAGAACTTTGCTTCAGGATAAGAACAGAAACCGTGCTCCGGCGGCGCAGCGGCAGCAGGACACCCCATTAGCTAAAGTGGTGCTTCAGGTTAAGAACAGTTTCAGGTTAAGCACGGACCTCCGGAACGAATTAAGTACTTAACTCAAGGTACCACTGTATAGGAGTCTGTCTTGGGGCCACCCCTCCTTGTAATGTTTAATGTTTTTGTTTGCTAGCTCCGCACTTAACCATTTCTCCTTCACGTACATTACTTCTCGTGGAATTGAATAATTGGCCTCCCACACCCCACACAGGGTCATTGTGTACATTGCACAGAGCCATGGGTATCTCCCACAGGGAGCTGAAATCACTGACCCTTAACATTATTCTTTGCTTGAAGTTCTACTTTAAGTGCTGTAGTTGCTTGGACCCAGTGGAAGCTTCTCTGTTGGGAAAATGGAGAATTGCACCTCCAACTTCAGTCTGCCCTCGGCTAGCTCTCACCCGCCTTCCACGTCCTTCCTTCCAACCAGTCCAGCATGGTGGCACTGCCCGGAAACCTTCTCCTTAGTCTCGGGGTTGCCCCCTGTAGAACTCAGCAGGGAGGAGACTGAAGATAAAGCAAACATCCTGGTTGGCATCCATCTGTCTCAGCAGACGATGGAGGAGTGCACCTTCAGGGTGTGGGATGTGCTACATCAGTACAGTACAGTCAATTTTGTTGTTGTTTAGTCGTGACCGACTCTTCGTGACCCCATGGACCAGAGCACACCAGGCA
Source organism: Podarcis filfolensis (assembly GCF_964270895.1). Taxonomy (NCBI): domain Eukaryota; kingdom Metazoa; phylum Chordata; class Lepidosauria; order Squamata; family Lacertidae; genus Podarcis; species Podarcis filfolensis. The sequence goes on from NC_139604.1 coordinate 11,873,825, forward strand.
CTTCTGTCTTCCACTGCCTCCTGCAGTTTAGTCAAACTCATGCTGGAAGCTTCAAGAACACTATCCAACCATCTCATCCTCTGTTGTCCCCTTCTCCCTGTGCCCTCCATCTTTCCCAACATCAGGGTCTTTTCCAGGGAGTCTTCTCTTCTCATGAGGTGGCCAAAGTATTGGAGTCTCAGCTTCAGGATCTGTCCTTCCAGTGAGCACTCAGGGCTGATTTCCTTCAGAATGGATAGATTTGATCTTCTTGCAGTCCATGGGACTCTCACTGAAGCCAAGGAGCCTTCTTTATGGTCCAGCTCTCACTTCCATACATCACTACTGGGAAAACCATAGCTTTAACTATACGGACCTTTGTTGGCAAGGTGATGTCTTTGCTTATTTGATGTCTCTGCTTAATTGATGTCTCAATTACAGCATGTTTTACTTCCTAGAGTGGACAGAGAGGAACTTCCTGTTCATGCTGAAAGTGATTCAGCAGATGAGTGCGACTCTATAAAAGCAGAGTCACACAGCCATTTTGGTTCTGTTTGATTCAGCTCTCAGTTAAGTCTCATCCATTTTGCTGTCTGCTGGTTCTCAGCCAGCAGCATTGGGCCCATCCTCACAAAGGATGTAAGCCACGTTGTACGTTTGTCACCTGAAGCTTAAAGCCTGCCTTCTAGGATGTGTACTGTGAACAGCTTGTGAGTAAACTTATTGTTATACAGTGGTACCTCGGTTTACAGACGCTTCAGGTTACAGACGCTTCAGGTTACAGACTCCGCTAACCCAGAAATAGTACCTCAGGTTAAGAACTTTGCTTCAGGATGAGAACAGAAATTGTGCTCCGGCGGTGCGGCAGCAGCAGGAGGCCCCATTAGCTAAAGTGGTACCTCAGGTTAAGAACAGTTTCAGGTTAAGAACGTACCTCTGGAACGAATTAAGTTCTTAACCCGAGGTACCACTGTACTTTTAAAGACAGACTCGTGAGTCTTTATTGTATTTTAAGAGGGAGAAAAGGAGACACTAGAGATAATCCATCTGGGCAAGCCAGATAGGCTTAGTCATTTTGTAGAGATTCAAATGAATCTAATCAACTAGCTTCCGTGAATACAGAGCGGATGTGCTCTGCTACTCACTCACTAGCACGAGTGAAGGAAGGATAATACTTAACAATATTTCCTTGCCTATTATCCTACACATCCCCACACAGGAGTGCAGTAAAAACATTGGAGAGTTACGGCTGCTGCTCTGGCTGTAGAGACTGATATGGGAGAGACATGTTTTGTTGCAGCTGGGGCAGATGAAGGCGTCCAGTTTCACTGGTGCAAATGTACCATGGCGTTTCTTCTCTCTGAGCTCCTCCGAGTGGTCATTGCGCCTCTGGCCACTGCTGTGGAGGCACTACCTGTCTTTCTACAGGTCATCTGAACTGAGGTACATTCCACACACTTCAGTTCTGTTTTTCTAGCAAAGGAGCATTGCCACAAGTGGCCAAAGAATAGGGGAGAGATGTGAGGCTAACTACATCCAACAACAATACCTGCAGATGGATTGTTCTACTGCCATCTCTCGATGCCCTCAGTATCACCAGGTTTCCCTCCCCAGGGGTGATGGCCTGGGAATCTGATTCAGAGGCTGAACTGGAGGCATCCCAGCCTGCACAGGAGTCCCCGCCTCCAGGGCCAGCTGAGCCGGGGCAGGGCCTTGAATCTGAAGGGCCCACACCTGTGCCGGATCTTCAGGAGCAGACACCAGATCAATCCACTCTGCCTCCGGGGGTGATTGAGGACCCATTGCCTGCAGGTGCTCCTCTCCCAGCCCTGTCAGAGGAAGGTGAGGTGGCCTCTGGGTCCAGTAACCCTCCAGCCTCTCCTGAGCTGCAGAGGCTCAGGGCAGAGAGGCGGAGGGAACTGGGTTCTCTCAGGAGGAGTGCTCGCCTTAAGGCCAGGAGAGGCGAGTCACCTGTGGGCCGGGACCGCCCTAGGCCCCAGAGGAGATAAAGGCCAGTCAGCCCAGTCCCAGGTTGCGGGAGCAACGTCATTGGAAACCTGTTTCTGCCAGTACCCAGACCTGTTTTTCCTGAGTTCCTGACCACGCCCGGCTTCTTGCTTTGGACCCCGCTTCGCCCTTGGTGGACAGTCTCCAGACCCTCGACCCAGGACCGGACTCTGACCATGGCTCACAGTAACACCCCCCCCCCCCCGGGACCAGCACACCAGGTCATATCAGCACATAGTGCAAGGCAGATTATACGGATATGCATTTTGATTCCAAGAATTCTGCCATCTCCCATGGCTTCAATCCCAAGTTTTGCAACAATTGATATTTTTAAAGTTCGGGTTCCCAGAATTATGATTGTCTGGCAGCCACATATTTAATAAACAAGCTATTTGAACTCTGTTGCTAAATAAAGAGCGGCTCTCTCCTCTAACTTTTGTGAAGTCTGAAAGGGCCAACCCTTTGATGAGCTCAATTAATTTGTTCTGAGAAGTCTCTGAAAACAAGGATGTGGAACAACTGCCCAGTTCATCCGTTAGTATTTCTCGCTGATCAAGCAATTTTAGAAACCACACGGCCAATCCATTGCTCTATGTTTAGCTGAGGCACTGAGGTGCCTGAAAAGTCCCTTAAAAAAAAAAAGTAATGCACATTTTCGGCAAATCCTGAAGACAAACTTGACCCTGTACTGAAAACATACTATATTAGCAAGGTGGGTTTATTAAAGTAAGATGCCTTGATAAGGGCTCTTCAAGACCCTGAATCATTCTTAAACCATCTGGTGTCATGGATTGGTTGGACATAGAGAAATGGTGGGAGGAACCACTGGGGAACTACCAAGAGAAGAAGGCTCAGAGCCCAGGGACTGGTGGTGGGACAGCTATACGTGATCAGAGGGAGAAGAATAGGAGAAGGAGCTGTTGGAAGCTGAAGGGGCAACAGGGCTTAGTGAGCTGGGAGAGTCTGTGGCAGAGAGGTCCAGAATCAGAGGCAGAAGCTGAAGCTGAAGCAGGAGAAGGCCAAGAGGCAGAGATGAGTCAGGCTACTGAAGAGTTATGGGTGTCTCCTTGTCCTGCGGTGACAAGCTCCCCTCCCCCTTGTCTCCCAGAACCAGAAAGGGCATTAAAAGGGCAAAGGAGAGATTGGCTGCACACAGGCACAGACTCCAATTGCTTGGGGGAAACCCTGGGGAGGAGGGAACCTAGGCAGCTGTGGGGAGGAGAGGACCTCCACTCTTGGCAACTGCTTCATGGGGGCAACACCTACCGGATATGAGCCACTGTGCTCACGAGGCCTGACACTCAACCAAGTCTGTGGAAGTTGTGTTTTTGCTAATAAAGTGTTAGCTCCAACCTGAACTGTGTGATTGTGTGGACAGGCAGAGTCCCCCAAACCCTGGGTGGGCCCCCCGTCATGTGGAATAACGACTCAAGACAACGTGCTATGGGATTAAATTGGCCACAACTTTATTATATTTCAGATGTGGGTAGACCTTGGCTCAGGTCTTGGGCGTTTATCCCTCCCAGCCCCCCACCGGGGATCTAGGGAACATCAGGGTTATCCAGTGAGTGGGGGGGTGGGCTGGCTCTGGAGAACATATGTTCAAGCAGAGATAGCCGCCCCCGTTACACCGCTGTTGCAGGGGAGAGCAATGACGACCTCTCGGTGTACAGTCAAAGCCTCCCCTCAGAAACCCCTTTAACGGGGAACCCTGGTATCGCCGCTGCAAAGAGGAAGGGGGCGTGGGTCACTGCTGCACGCCCCTCCCATTCAGGAAGATAGACTAAAGGATTCCGCCCAAGGCCTGATACCGCCAAAGTTGTGACTTTTTGCTACGGGAAAGGCAAAACCTGCCAATGCAGGGGAATTCCTTTCCGGCCCTTCAACAGCGACCTTGACATAGCAGCACCCGCGTACCTGTGAAGAAAAGGTTAACCTGCACAGTAAGACTTAACTGAGGGTGGGTAGGGTGGGAGAAGCTCTGGAGCCAACTGAAGATTCCCAGGTAAGATCCTCCCTCTATTGTGTGGGCAGGTAGTCCCTCCCCCTACCTGGCCTGGTCTCCTTGGCAATGCTTCCCCCACGTGGGAATGGACAACTGACTGAGGTAGGCGGACACCTCCAGGTATCTCACCTGGGGAAGGCGAAGCCAAGCCTGTGCTAATGGAGCTGCACAGGGTCCAGGGGCTGCACACGTCCACGCAAAGGGCGCCCCCCCCCGTTTAATGTGGGGAGCGGTCATTACTGACCAGCATGGTCCTGTAACATCTGGAGATGGTTATACTATAAAAGTTAAAGGAAAGGTTGGGGAACCATGTTCAGACCAAGGTCTACATTCCCTTTGGGGTTATGAAGCAAAAGCGGGAAGCATAATAAAAGCGATCTCCCTCCCTTTGTATAGCAGCTGCATATGCAAACACAGCCCTCTCTAGCTTCTATCCAAGCAAGCAGCAAACACTATCAGAGGTCAGAGACACATTCCAGTTGGGCAAAAACCATCTAAGGACAAGGCAGAGCATGGCCGGTTGCAGGGTGTGCTTGACCTAGGAAAGGGTCCTAAGGACCAATGAGAGGCCTGAGGACACATTTGACCCCTGGGCCTGAGTTGCGTCATCCACAGATTAAAGACACAGCACCATTAAATAAAATAGCACCCATTGAAACTTCACTGAAAATCAACCCCCACCCCCTCGCACAAAAAGTTTTGTTATTTGTCTTCAGCAACTCACCAACTAATCAGGCCAAATATCAAACTATTCTATTAAACTAATTGCATCGGTGATTAACTGATTGAAGCTAGCAATCCTTATTCATTAATGCGTGCAATTAATTCTTTACTCACGGGTTCAAAATACGAAGTTCCATTGAAACAGTTACCCTCTCCCCACCCAATGAAATACTCTTTGTTACTGACGATGATGTTGACAAGCCCTCTATGAGACCAGCAGGTATAGAGCAGTATATAAATTTAATAAAACAATTTTAATTATTTTGCTTTTTCACAGCAGCACGACATTGCTGCATATCTAAGGGAGGGAGGGAAGGAGACCCTCTCAGACACAAAAACCCTTTGAAAATTGTCCAGTCAGAGAACACCTCCTTTGAATAAATGATTTTCACTTTGTTGACGTAGCTATTCTCAATTTGTATTTCTACTCGAGTTCACTTTCTACCTTTGCCCTAGAAGCGACATGGTGCTTGTTGTCTCAAAATCCCTATACTAATTATATGTTACCTCAGCCTGGTATGATTCCAGGTCATCGTTCCGTTTTTAACAACAGCAACAACAAAAATTGTGGGAACTCAGGTAAGCCACACGGCCTTGGACACAGACGGCCTTGAAAGCAGACGCAGCCCTCCAATAGGTGTCTAATTAATGTCAAACTGGTGACAATTCCATGCTGCTTGTGCCACTTGACCAGTGCCAACTTTTATTTCTCCAACCAGCATGTCAAGCTGCTTATCTGCTCCCCTTCAAATGCACATTCCCACCCCACTCAGTCGAAAAAGAAGAAGCTTATTTCAAACCATTCCGCTGTTCCCCAGCTTTATTCTAGAAAAGAGATCTGTATATTTCTCCTGCCTTGGGGAAGCCTGAGCAAAGTGGGGGTGCCTCTCTTGTGGCCAGCAAGGACAAGTTGTGATCTGCAACAGGAACTTGTTCCTCCTCCAGGAATAACAGCCACTTGAATACCACAAATAAATGTTGATTTCTGAAATGCAAATGGGCCACTAGGTTTAGGGTTGCCATGTTTCAAAAGGAAAAAAAACCAGGACACTCTGAAAGTTGTGAAGCTTTGGAACCCACCAAAAGTGCTGAACTAGGAACATATGACAGCCCTACTAGGTTAGACAGATGGGTACCATTCTTTCCAACGAAGTTCTACTCAGAGTATCCCCACTGAGAGGAATGGACCCAACCTCCTCCGTTCCTGTAAGCACCCTCCCCTCTAGCTCCAAAAGCGGGAGGAATTACCGTATTTTTCGCTCTATTGGACACACCCGACCATAGGAAGCACCTTGTTTTAGAGCGGGAGAACAAGAAGAAGAAAAATCTCCCCCTTCTCTGCTCAGTGCCCCTTCAGCGAAGCGGCAGGAGAAACGGAGCCCCTTCGATTTCTCCTCGCGCTTGGCTGAAGGAGCGCTGCGCAGCTCTCCCTCTCTGCTGAAGACAGGAGAGTCTTGCTCTCCCAGCTTCAGCAAAAGGAACCCGAAGCCTCTGGCTATCCCTGAAGCCTTTGGAGCGTAGCGCGAGTTCCCGCTGCACTCCGGAGGCAGGAGAGCAAGACTCTCCTGGCTTCAGCGAAAGGAACCTGAAGTCTCCGGAGCACAGCGGGACCTTCCGCTGTGCTCTGGAGGCTTCAGGCGGCTATCCCTGAAGCCTGGAGAGCAAGAGGGGTTGGTGCGCACCGACCCTTCTCACTCTCCAGGCTTCAGCGAAAGCAACGCGAAGCGTCCGGAGCGAGGAGGGAGCGCTCCCTCTGTGCTTCGGAGGCTTTGCGTTGCTATCACTGAAGCCAAGGAGCCTGCATTCGCTCCATAGGACGCACACACATTTCCCCTTAATTTTTGGAGGGGAATCCTATAGAGCAAAAAATACAGCACATTCAGAGATGGTGTCTCATCTCAGAATTCTGGCAGCCTGCAGTTTCCCAGAAAGAGCTGTGCGGTTCCACTTCGCACACAGTGAACCATTCCTTACCTTTCCCACAATGACCAAGACATTAGGTTTAGAGTCCCTGACCCTTTAAATCTTTAACAATAATTAATAGGGGAATGACGGCTAATATTTGTATTAGGTCTTAAGAAGTGCTGTAAAAAAGGACACCTTATGTAAGCAAGGGAGGCAGCATTAGAATTCCCATGTGTGATTTGGGTTAGTGAACATGTTAATGCTTTACTCAGACTTTGTTCTCTCCATGACCGCAGGTCCATTTCTACAGCTCGCAAGGTCTCTTTTTTCATTTGCCTGGGCTCAACACACACCTCTGTTCCGGGAGAAGGGAGGCGCCATGTTCTTGCAGCACCATGGCAAGGGTTAATGTCGGTCTCCTCAATCCTAGCAGAATCATACTGGATTCTCCCTTCCCCAGTGTTAGAAAACACAGAGCTTGGGAGTTGGCAATGGCCCAGTTGAGGAAAAAGCAGCATCTCTGTGAATTCAGAGTGGTTGACTTTTGTTGTTGTTTAGTTGTTTAGTCGTGTCCGACTCTTCGTGACCCCATGGACCAGAGCACGCCAGGCACTCCTGTCTTCCACTGCCTCCCGCAGTTTGGTCAAACTCATGTTGGTAGCTTCGAAAACACTGCCCAACCATCTCGTCCTCTGTCGTCCCCTTCTCCTTGTGCCCTCCATCTTTCCCAGCATCAGGGTCTTTTCCAGGGAGTCTTCTCTTCTCATGAGGTGGCCAAAGTATTGGAGCCTCAGCTTCAGGATCTGTCCTTCCAGTGAGCACTCAGGGCTGATTTCCTTCAGAATGGAGAGGTTTGATCTTCTTGCAGTCCATGGGACTCTCAAGAGTCTCCTCCAGCACCAGAATTCAAAAGCTTCAATTCTTCGGCGATCAGACTTGGCAAGATCAAAACTGACAGCAGAGATCCCAAGGATGTCAAACTCTCCCGCTGTTATTCATGTTCAGTATTGTACAGTGAATTCAGAGGCCCCTGGAGCAATCCTGGCACTATGCTTATACAATTCCGGTCTCTGCTCTGTGCTGGAGCACCTGTCTGTTTCCTCCTCCTCTTCACCATCCTTCACTAGCAATCCTGTACTTCCCACCTTGTCCTCTCCTCTGGGGTGTGGCCGATTTCCCTGGGGTTTCCCTGGGGTCAGTCGACTTCCACCACTCTTCATCCAGCCAGTCCCTGACACCCAGGCATTACAGAGCAAGTACCAACATTTCCAAACTGCTGGTCCATATTGAGTCTACCTTCCTATTTTTGGAAGCAACTAGGGAGAGACGGAGAGACGGAGACGCGGCAGCTCGTGCGCGCACGCTCTCAAGTGGTGGAGGACCCCGAGCCGCTGCTTCACTCCCGAGCCGGGCGAGCATGAAACCCAGGAAATTTAAGGGACATCATCAATAAGGGACAGCAGCGGGGCACGTCACTGGGATAAGGGAGTTTCCCGCCAAATAAGGGACTGTTGACAGCTATGGGAGGTTGCTACATGCTTGTTTGTTTGAACAGGCTTCAGGTGCTTCCTTGCAATGGGGAACCCTGACTCCAGGGAAGCTTCTAAGCGCATTCAACAAAGCACCCTTAGAAACCCCCTTCAGATCTTCTTGCACGATGCAAGAAGGTCAAGGAGGGATCAAGGAGGGATCAAGGAGGGATGGGACGTTGCCTTTCCCAGCATTCTTAGGGCTCCCAGTTTCCAAGAGGCTACTAGGCAAATCCAGCCGCACCTGCTTCATAGCTTCCTTCAGACTCAGGAGTGGTGGGGCGGGGCTGGGGGTGGTTCTCCTGCTGCCATTCCCTGTCCAGGCACAATACCTGAAGAGAGTTGATGAAAACAGCAGATGCTCTGCTCATTTACTCTGCAATAGCCTATCCTTCACTGATCAAAACGCCAAAAGGCTGGTTGTTCGTCTGGTAAAAATACACTAGGAAAAAAACCCATAATTGTCCCTCAATCTGTTGTCGACAATTCAAAATATACCTCAGCAGCTGCAGCGTGTGAAGTGACAGACTGCGCACGGCAGGGTGCCTTAGTGCTCATGCGCACGCATGTCTGTCTATGCGTGTGCTGTGGAGATACGCCTTGCCGTCTCTCTGACACAAGGAGCGGAACTTCTAGAGAACAGCAACACCAGAAAAAACAGAGTAACAACATTTCAACGAGGCATCCCCAAAAAGGCAATGCATCCATCAATCAACAGGGACAGCAGTCTATCGTGGACACTTACCAGAAAACTGTTAGAACACTGACGACGCGGCTTAGATCAACCTTCTCCATTTCCTCCCAGGAGAGCCATGAGTTTTCTGTTGGAGCTCTGAATATTCTTCACCAGTAAGTGAGGGGCAGCTTGAGTAGGAATGACAGCGGAAGCTGGCATTTAGGTGCAGCAAGCGCTGAGGTCTCAGCAGATCTGGCAAATCATACCATGTCATGACGCATCATGGTCTATGGCGTCTTGTCCTTCAGCTGCTTGCGCACTGAGATGTTAAATTCCAAACATGCTGATGTATAGACACCAGTACACAGGCAAGCAAGATAACATGGATCACTGGAAACTTGATTCATGCACCAAGACAGGTCCGAGCTCCAAATTTTGGGATAAGTTACTAGAGATTCCAAGCTGACTTGCTTGTTTAGCAGATTTATATCCCACCATTCAGAAAAGAAAAGAAGGAACACTTCATGGTGGCTTACGAAATTAGATTCGCAACTATAAGGCAGCCATTTTACAAACAAAAAATACATAATAAACACACTGTTGATGTGAACAAAACAAAAAATCAGGAGCCAACAATGTCATTCACACACCTATGCCCATCATATGGTGTCCCAAGAGATTTTTAGTCATAGCTGAATAAGTAAGCGGACTTCACTGAAAAGCACTGCATCTGAGGTCATGCGAAATATCTGTGGCTTTGGAATCATGGTGGCTCAATGATGCAAGCAAGTCCACGTCTGATGCAGGGCTGTCCAGGGAAGGCTGAGCAGGTGGAAAACAGCCTTCGCTTCAAGCAACGTTCACTTCACAACAAGCCACCCAAATGCAGAAGAGCTGTGTGACCAGCTTTGTGTTTGTTTCCTTTTTAAATTAAAATCATAGCAGCCATGAAGAAGTTCTCCTGTACTATAGTCTTGATGAACCACACACCCAAGCTGCTATTTGCCCTGCAAAGAGAAGATGCCAATGTCTTCATCCAAATCTCTTTATCTCTCTCTGTTTGCTAACAATTTAAAAACCATCTATAATACTTAACCAGCCTTCCCACAACCTAGTTCCCTCCAGACTCTTTCACCCAGACCCTCCAAGTGTCCCTATTTTCCAGGGACAGTCCTGGATTTACAGAAGCCGTCCTGGTTTCTGATGTGATCCTGGAATGTCCCGCTTTTCCTTTGGCTGTCCCTATTTTCATCAGAGAAATGTTGGAGGGTATGTTGGACCATGGGAGTTGTGATTGATTGATTTGCTATCATAAATGTCTCCCACAATTTCACACACACACACACACACACACACACACACACACACCCCCCAAAGCCATTTACATCAATTACGTACACACGATAGAACTCATACTAGCTGTTAAAATCACAGATCACCAGCTATTACAGAAAAGAAGTTCTCCCTGTTGTCTTTGAACGCCTGGCAGCACAGAAAAGGTTTCAGTAAGCATTTAGTGGTTGATACAGAAGAAGCTGGCAGAATCTCTATTGGGTGAGCATTCCAGACGGCTGGACCAGTGATGCTAAAGGCTCCATTTTGCATCCCTGTCCACTGAGCCTCACCAAATCAGTAATCCAAAGCATTACTGAAGGGTACCATGTTAGAGGGGGCGATCCTAAATACAGCATATCTATCCCACATCATACCTAATTTGGCCCTTAGAAAAATTATGAACAATATGAACTGGGGATCAGATTCATTTGGGGGGGGGGCCCCAAACCTGAAACTCTGAAATATACTCAGAGTCGCAAAGTGATTTCATGCTCTTTTTCAGCTCATAGTGGTGAGGAGGAATGAATGAAAGTCCCCTCAAGGTATCTGCTTTATATACATTATTTACACAATGGGCTGCACATGATTGGCTAATTCCAGAATTCTACTGTAAGCCAATCAGGTTGTGGATTCACTTCTATCTGGAGCATGATTGGGTGGTTCCTGCCAACCAATCATACTGCTGCCTTGTTCTAGGACCAATCAGACTGCTGCATTCTGAATCCTATTGTTCTAGGACCAATCAGACTGCTGCCTTTTGGATCCTATTGTTCTAGGACCAATCAGACTGCTGCAGTTTGGATCCTATTCAACTCAGTACATAACAAACTCCTTGTGACAAAAATTCTTCCCTGATTCTTCTTAAGCCACTCTGGACCATCCAGCTGCAATACATACAAACCGGGAGAGAAGCAAATCTCTCGAAATGCAATCGCTCGTTCTCCAAAATGAACGGGAATGTAAAGCTACCCAGTGTTCTCACCAGTGCTTTTTTCTGGGGGGGACACAGGGGTACGCATACCCCTAAACATCTTGTGAAACTTTGTACTTTTGTCCATTTACTGTATTTATTTTCCCCGATTTGAACTATAAAATGGTGACTTTCTTGAGTCAAAATGAGAGTACCCCTAAATATTTCTTTAGAGGGGAAAAAGCAGTGGTTCTCGCCATGTGCTAATTTGCTTTCAGCAGAACTGCATTGCAACTGGTAGCCTGCACATCAAAGACATTTTTATTTGTTGTGGGGAAACAGGGGAATTAATGGGCAAGCATGTTCCCCTGATATAAAATAAAGGCAAGGCACAGAGCTATAAAATAGTATGAACTCATAAATTATTGCATACACGTCCACGTTAGAAAGAAATACAACATATATTTTTCCCCCTTCAGAGGATAACACACCTGTGTTTTGGATAATTCACAAAGTAGCCTTGGCCTTCCAGATGTTTACTCTCCACCGCACACAGAGTACAGTAGGAGTGAGGAGGGGTGGGGGAAGGAGAGGGCGAGTGTCCAGGAGAAAGTGGAATGGGGCCAAAACAGACTTGGGGTTTTGCAAAGGGGTGACATGATAGCTCACCAGAGAGCAGCCCAGGCAATTTGGAGGAAGTAATATTGACTGCATCGTTACAGGCATAGGTCTCAAATATGTAGCTTGCTAATAAGAGAAGCACAGATCTGCGGCTTGTGCATGCTGTTTTTGCAAGCATGGGAGGTGATAGAAACTTACAGGGCTCACGACAGCAGCCAGAACCACAACGGCAAGAGATTCTCTTCTGTTGACCAAGCACGAACAGAAGGTTCAGAGCCCTAGGATTTATACTTGACCTGGGAGGGCTGGATTAAGACCTTTAGAGACCCTAAGCGCTTAAAAGATGTTGGTGCCCCCACAGAGATCTAATTCAAAATATAACCAATAATAAACCATGAAATAAAAGTTTATTTTTCAAAATGAAACAAAACATACAGTAAGATGGAAAACAATGTTTCTTTTTGCATGCTTCCACTTCATTGATACTGTATTTGGAAATTTTTTCTCCTACTTTTTCTAATTGCAAGGCCTTTTGATCAGATTGTCAAAACTAATCGCCCGTAACACATCTGCTTCTAGACCTAGTAGAAGGTAAGGCATCCATCTTGCCTTGTTGCATAGTTGTTCTGTTAGAATTTTGAATACATGGTGGTACCTTGGTTCCCGAACGGCTTGGCTCCCGAACAAACCAGCTACCGAACGTCGCAAACCTGGAAGTAAGTGTTCCGGTTTGCGAACTTTTTTTGGAAGCTGAACATCCAAAGCAGCTTCCGCTGCTTCCAGTTTAGTGCAGGAAGCTCCTGCAGCCAATCGGAAGCTGCGCCTTGGTTTTCGGACAGTTTTGGGAGTCGAATGGACTCCCAGAATGGATTCAGTTCGAGAACCAAGGTTCCACTGTACTTCAACTGAGAAAACGAACGCTCAGTTGAGCTACCTGTGACCATTAGTGTTAAAAATCTGGCAATGGAAAATTTCTGTGATGCCTGACTTCCTTTGACTCCCTAAGCATGTGCTTATTTTGCTCAGTGGTTAATCCAGCCCCGTGGCCCGGCTGGTCCAGTGGCCTCCTCTTGCCTGCTAAACACACCAGAGCTTTGTTCCTTATGGTGTTTTAAGAGGGTTTTAATGCCTTAGCATGCTAGGAACTACTTAGGCTTGGCTTACCCCCTTGCCCAAGTTCTTCAGGTCGATTCAGAAGCCTTGGCACCATGATGGATATGACAGCAGGCGACACAACCCATCCCCAAGCTGAGTGCCACTCACCCTAATTCTTACCTCTCCAAGTTCTGCTGAAAGAAGTTGCCATTAGCACTGCTTGCATTTAACTGACACATTCCTCCTCCCGGAGGAGAAATCCTTCAGTGGCTACCAGTCCCAATGGCCATGTTCCACCTGAACATCAATACAATGGAACCTCTACCTGTGACCATAATCCGTTCTGGAGGTCTGTCTGGAGATCAAAACGGATCACTGGGAGAGGCGCTGTTGTACACAGGTGCAGGCGGCGATTGCCCGCTTCTGCGCATGTGCGAACGGGAATCGCCGCTCCTGCGCAAACAGCAATCGCCGCTCCTGCATAAGCGCAAACGGTGGCAAACCTTCCGGGTTTGCCACGGACATTGGGCAAAATGGACGCAAGCAGAGGCGGATGTAAAAAGAGGTTTGACTGTATGCCCCTGGGCACCAATCGCTGGGATTCACATGTGGATGTAGTGATGTTGTCCTCACATTCTGTTCTCTGGCTTCCCACAGGCATCTGGTTGAGCACTCTGAGAACAGCATGCTAGACTAGATGGGCCATTGGCCTGCCCCAACAGGCCAATGTTTTATTCTCCCATAACTTCTAGAATGTGCATTCTACCTTCCTATTACCTAGACTTGAGGCTATTAAGATGGGTTGCATGTTTCCCATGGAAGAGGCTGCCTTGATATCCATCTTGAAGAGTATCTCTCTCTGAAACATGCCAAGAACAGGTCCAGGTTTTTGTTTTATTGATGACCTACTCATAAGATTACAAAGATTTCTTTTTCATGTGTTGTCTTTGTGTTTTTGTATTCCCCACCACTGCAACAAGAAACAAAATCAACTGGTCAAAGACTAAACATTCTTCCCTGGGGATTTTTAAATTGAAATCTTGGACCTCTAGAATCTAAAGCAGTTCCAGGAATCATTACAGGCTATAGGAAACGGCTTCCCTCTTCCACCAGTTATGTTCAGATAATGAACCAAACCCCAGGACTACCCATGATTTTTGATGCACAGACACTCTGCTGGATCAGAATCTAGATGTGCAATAGGATGGTTCCATCCCTTGCCTGGATAGACCAATACCTATTCAGTGGCTGAGTGGTTTACAGCCCTGATCAGAAATCATGCACACGGTGATGAAAGGACAACTGAGTCAACATGTGAATCCTGATGCTCTCTGTAGTGGCACCCTCCCTGTGGAACACCCTCCTTTCAGATGCCAAGGAGATAAAGAACTACATAACTTTTAGAAGACATCTGAAGGCAGCCCTGTATCAGGAAGTTTTTAATGTTTGATATTCTATTATGTTTAGATACATGGTGTAAGCCATCCAGAGTTGCAGGGGAAACCCAGCCGGATGGGCGGGGTATAAATAAGAATATCATCATCATCTCCTTGTATATCCCCTGATCGTTCCGCTCTGAAAAAGGAGCTTTGCAAGGATGCAAAACGATACAGTATCTTTATTGTCATTGTCCCATACAGAACAATGAAATTGAAAAATCTACATAAGACATTCAAAAACCCCTAAAAACTCTGAAACCCCATTTTAAAATACAATATACTATAGAGACTCCTTATGCTGCGTTTAGAACCAGAATTGCATTTGGGTAGAAACTGTTTCTCAGGTGGCTAGTCCTGGTCTTTATAACCCTATACCTTCTTCCAGAACGCAGAAGCTGAAAGAGATCATTTCTGGGGTGTGTACTATCCTGCGCTATCTCTGCAGCTTTCTTATGGCACCTGACAGCATAGATTTGATCTAAGGTGGGAAGAGTGCACCCAATTATTCTATCTGCAGTCTTTACAACCCTTGACAGCATTGATTTTTCCCTGGCCGTGCAGCTCCCAAACCACACACACAGACCATAAGTTAATACGCTCTCCACAGTACAATGGTAAAATGCCAAAGGATGATGCTGCGCTTAAAAATGGCAGAGGGAGAAAGGGTTAAGCCTCTCCCTGCCCTCTTTTTATCATCTGTGACTCACAGCCTGCCCTCACTGACCTGAGCTTTTAAAAAAAAAAAATGCAAGAGGAAAAGCCCTGGGAGTTCAAGCAATTTGTTTGAGCCTAAGAGTTTCAGACTTTCCCTTCCTTCCTTTCTCAGTCTCCCTGCAAACAGATGGCAAAAAGCGTCCTGCTAAATATTTAATATGCCAGAAAAACAAATACTATTATTTATCAAATGCTTGCCGATGCAACGAATATGAGGAATTCAAGCGCACGGTTAGGTTCTCCGACGTGTTAACACTGAGTTAAGGCACAGGAGCGGGTGGCAACTTTCGGACCCTACCCGTGAGATGTCCGTGGAGATCTTAGCCTCAAAGCTATGGCTGCCTGCTGCCCATGCATTGGCGAAAGGAAGTCACCCCGCCTGTGGTGGTCCCGTGGGTTACCCGAGAAGAGAGGTCCAAGTCTGGTCCATGGTCATAGGTGCAACATGGAGGCAGTCCGTAGTAGCTGAAGCTGGGTGCAGAGCAGGGAGTCAGGTGAAGTCAGGAACAGGCTTGCAAGCAGGGAGCCAGGGCGGGTCAGGAGCTAAGGCAGGAAAGCAGGACAGGGTTCAGGCAGGAACTAGCAACCAACAATGTTTCTCCCGCAACTTGGCACTGGGGCTGGCCAGCTTTTATCTGCCCCGAGGCACAGGGCAGCCCCAATCCTCTGGTGACTCGCCTCTCCTGGCCTGGAGGCGAGCCCTCCTCCTGCAGGAACTTAGTTCCCTCTGCCTCTATGCCCTGAGCCTCTGCAGCTCAGGAGAGGTGGAGGGTTACCGGACCCAGAGGCAACCTCAGCTTCCCCTGACAGGGCTGGGAGAGGAGCACCTGCAGGCAATGGGTTCTCCATACCTCAGGAGCCAGAGCAGACTCAGCTGATGTCTGTACCTGAGGATCCAGCACAGGTGAGGACCCTTCAGGCTCATGCCCCAGCCCCGGCTCAGCTGGTTCTGGAGGCGGGGAATCCTGTGCAGGCTAGGATCCCTCAGGTTCAGCCTTCGAGTCCGAATCCCAGGCCATCACACCGCCGGTGTTTTCAAAGCTGTCCTTTGTCTTCACTCAACCTGCCTGAATTGCAGGAGTTGACGCTGACTTTGCACTGCACAGATGTTTCTCCCACGCTGGTGCATGGTTACTTTTCAAGGGGTTGGGAGCAGATGTTCGTGCGTGCATCCGATTTTCCCTACTGACTGACGCTCTGTCTGCAGCACCAGGAAGATTGCATTGCTGCTGTTATCCTTTGGATCTGGGGAGGGGAGGGGGACACACACCAAGGATGCCCCCACAAAATCAGTTCCTCTCTGCAAACATTACAGGTCCTTTCTCTCTCCTGCTGCCCTTAGTTGACCCAAGCATTCCACGGTCTTTCCTCGGTACTGGATTTCTGAAGATCACTGTACTACAGAACGGCCACATGGCGCTGCTTGCTTACAGAAACATCCCCACCCCAAATGGCATCCATTTATCATAGGCAGAAGTGTGTGTGTTTGTGGACATCAGACAGAAAGAAAAATACAGCTGTTGCTCTCTTTGGTTGCAATCCTGTTCCATTGCAAGCAATGAAAGTTATTGCTATGTTGAGATTCAGAATTCCTTAAGTGCTATAATCACTCTAAACACACACGATCCCCTTTGCATGGAAATGTTGGACTCCAACTCCCATCAGATCAAAACATCATGGCCAATGGTCATGGCCAATGATGGGAGTTGTGGTTTATTAACTTCCGGGAGCACACCACATTGGCTATCTGTTATGTACTGAGTTGAATAGGATCCAAAATGCAGCAGTCTGATTGGTCCTAGAACAATAGGATTCAGAATGCAGCAGTCTGATTGGTCCTAGAACAATAGGATTCAGAATGCAGCAGTCTGATTGGTCCTAGAACAATGGGATTCAGAATGCAGCAGTCTGATTGGTCCACAGGAGCCACCCAATCCAGCTCCAGGTGGAAGTGAATCCGCAACCTGATTGGCCTACAGGTGAATCCTGGAATTAGCCACTCATGTGGGGCCCATTCTGTAATTAATGTATATAAAGCAGACATTCTGGGGGGAATTCCATTCCTCCTCACCACTATGAGCTGAATAAAGAGCATGAAATCCACTCTCCACTCTGAGTATATTTCATTATCCCTGCTGTAAGGTAAATCAGTTTTCATTTGTTTCCTCGAGGTAGTGCTGTACAGGGTTTCCTCCACAGGCACCCAACACCATCACCAACCCAAAATGTTACCCCAGAGGGTAGGTTAAGCTGATAGTGACTAGCCCAAGGTCACCCAATGAAGCTCATGGTTGTTTTGTGACTTAAACCTGGGTCTCCTTGGTTCCAGTTCATACTCTAACCACTATAGCACACTGGCACCATTATTATCCCCACACTGCAGATGGAAAACTAAGGCTGGGAGACAGTGGCTTGCCTAAGGCCACCAAACAAAGGCAAAATTCGCACCTGTCTTCAAGAGGAGCAGAATCCTTTGTGCCAGATCCCGGTCAACACAAATTTAGCCGTCAGCAGCAAGTTTGAACCAAGCACTGTACAAAGCACACACCAAAGTGACAAATTCCTTCCCTACAGCCCTTAACTAAAGCAGTGCTGGTAAGGTTTTCTATTGCTGCAAGAAACAGCAGTCCTTCTGTTTCTTGCTTGATGGAGTCTTCTCCTGTTTTCCCAGTACGTTTCCGAGCACAATTCAAAGTGTTGGTGCTGAGCTTTAAAGTCCTAAACCATGGGTAGGCAAACTAAGGCCCGGGGGCTGGATCCGGCCCGATCGCCTTCTAAATCTGGTCCACGGACGGTCCAGGAATCAGTGTATTTTTACATGAGTAGAATGTGTGCTTTTATTTAAAATGCAGCTCTGGGTTATTTGTGGGGCAAAGGAATTCGTTCATTTTTGTATTTGTTTTCAAAATATAGTCCAGCCTCCCACAAGGTCTGAGGGACAGTGGACCAGCCCCTGCTGAAAAAGTTTGCTGACCCCTGCCCTAAACAGCCTCGGCCCAGTATACCCAAGGGAGCGTCTCCACCCCCATCGTTCAGCCTGGATACTGAGGTCCAACTCCAAGGGCCTTCTGGCAGTTCCCTCACTGCGAGAAGTGAAGTTACAGGGAACCAGGCAGAGGGCCTTCTCAGTAGTGACACCTGCCCTGTGGAACATCCGCCCTCCAGATGTCAAGGAAATAAACAACTATCTAACTTTTAGAAGACATCTGAAGGCAGCCCTGTTTAGGGAAGTTTTTAATGTTTGATGTTTTATAGTGTTTTTTATATTGTGTTGGGAGCCACCCAGAGTGGCTTGGGAAACCCAGCCAAATGGGCGGGGTATAAAAAATAAATTATTATATTATATATATATATTCTATCCAAATCTTCAGGTGGCGTTACAAACTGGGAGGGTACTTCCAGTGACAGTTGGTTCTGTACCATAGCTGTCAACGTTTCCCTTTTTTTAAAGGGAAATTCCCTTATTCCGAATAGGATTCCTCGCAAGAAAAGGGAAACGTTGACAGCTATGTTCTGTACTGCATGCTTGCTTCCCGCCTGTTCAACTTGAATATATTTGAACATGAAGGAAGATTTTCTGAAAGGAAGGAGGGGTAGGAAAATTCTAATTTTGAAGCAGAAGCACAAAAATGTCATCGCCATACCAGGGGCTGTTCACAGAAGCATCATAATCAATGCCCAGTGGGAATATAGCCTCTGTTCTGCTCTGCACTGGTGAGATGTCTCATCTGGGATGTTTCAAGAAGCATGCCGGCAAATGGGAGGGATTTGGGAGAACTATAAGGGCAAGATGCAGTCCAGAAAGGAAGCCATGGAGAGAAAGTATTGAGAAGCTGGATGTGGATCAGAGGAAAGACAACTGGGAACGAACAGGAGGACAGAATTAAAGAAGATGTTGGAGAAGAATGATCAGACTTGTGACACGCTTGGGTCTCACACTTTTCTAGCTGCCACAAGCCTGCACTCAGTTCCAGATGCAACATGACTCGGAGACGGCATGCACCTCTTCCTTGTCTGAAATGGTGGCTCCTTCTTCCCTTCTCTCTAGTTCAGACTTCCTCAACTTGGAGGCCATCTCCAGATGTTCTGGACTCCAAGGCCCATCAGAACATGCAGGCAGCCTGGCCAATGGCCAGGGATTAAGGGAGCTGAGGTCCAAAATCTCTGGAGAGCACCAGGGTAAGGGAAGGCTAGTTTAGAACCAGCCTCAGCAGGGCAACATGCATGCATGCAGAGATGGAGCAACCAAGGATGGTGTTTTTCTCCACCAGGAGAGAAACCAGAGAGCAGAGATGGTCCTGCAAGAAGCACATACCCTCAACCAGCCCTCCTCCCCTGTGCCAAAATATCCAATGTCCTCTGCTGGGCTTTGGAAAACCTACTGAGGAAGAGGTTTGCTACTCAGCCAGTGTGGTGCAGTGGTTAAGAGCGGTAGACTCGTAATCTGGTGAACCGGGTTCGCTTCTCCACTCCTCCACATGCAGCTGCTGGGTGACCTTGGGCTAGTCACACTTCTTGAAGTCTCTCAGCCTCACTCACCTCACAGAGTGTTTGTTGTGGGGGAGGAAGGGAAAGGAGAATGTTAGCCGCTTTGAGACTCCTTCGGGTAGTGATAAAGCGGGATATCAAATCCAAACTCTTCTTCTTCTACTGCAGATAAAGGACCTTCATTGGCATCTGTGCAGTGGTGGGCTCCTACACCAAGTAAACGCAGACACCAACCCACCAACCTCAACAGAGCAATTTACAACTCATCACATGGGGTGGGGGTAGCGAATGTTGATGTAGTAGCTATGGATGTGAGTTGGGAAGTATGTCCTGTAACTTTTCACTTCAAGCAAGCCACTCCCTTCATTTCCATCCTCCAGACGAAATACAGTGGTACCTCGGTCTAAGAATCATAGAATCATAGAGTTGGAAGAGACCACAAGGGCCATCGAGTCCAACCCCCTGCCAAGCAGGAAACACCATCAGAGCACTCCTGACATATGGATGTCAAGCCTCTGCTTAAAGACCTCCAAAGAAGGAGACTCCACCACACTCCTTGGCAGCAAATTCCACTGTCGAACAGCTCTTACTGTCAGGAAGTTCTTCCTAATGTTTAGGTGGAATCTTCTTTCTCGTAGTTTGGATCCATTGCTCCGTGTCCGCTTCTCTGGAAGAAAAGTCCTGTTAACGAACGCTTCAGACAGTGACCTCTGCTAAACTGGAAGTAGGTGTTCCAGTTTGCGCACTTTGCCCCGGAAGACAAACAGAAGCCAAACACCAGCGGCAGGAGGCCTCATTAGGGAAATTGCACACCTCCATTTAAGAATGCTTTGGTCTAAGAACGGACCTCCGGAATGTATTAAGTTCATAACCCGAAGCACCACTGTATAGGAGACAGAGTTAAGTGAGTTCTCAGCTCTCAAATGCCCCCTTCCCAGAGTAGCTTTCCTCGTTTTCTTATTTTCTTATTTAAAGTGACTGGGTTATCTTCCAAACCTTCCAAATGTCCCTATTTTCCAGGGACAGTCCCGGATTTTCAGAAGCTGTCCTGGTTTCTGATTTGATCCCGGAATGACCTGCTTTTCCTTAGGACGCCCTGATTTTCATTGGAGAAATATTGGAGTGTATGGTAGGACATGCTATTTTCATCGGAGAAATGTTGGAGGGTATGGAGTTATGCAACCCCCAAGCCAAGGAGATAAGTAACTATACAACCTTTAGAAGACATCTGAAGGCAGCCCTGTATAGGGAAGTTTTTTAATGTTTAATGTTTTATTATGTTTTTCTATATGTTGGAAGCCACTCAGAGTGGCTGGGGCAACCCAGTCAGATTGGCGGGGTATAATTATTATTATTATTATTATTATTATTATTATTATTATTGAATAGGACGTCCCTATTTTCATCAGAGAAATGTTGAAGGGTATGTAAAACATCTGGGTGTAACACAGTCCTTCATTTTTAATGCAGAGGTAGCCCACCGTGGCTCTCTAGGTTTTGCTGAACTACAGTTCCCATCATCCCTTCCCATGGATCCTGACACCTGGGGCTGATGGGAGTTGGAGTCTGACTGCATCTGGAGGGACAAAGGGTTAGCCATCCCAGATTTAAGAGCTAAAAACCTGCTGCGTTGAATGAAACAAAACAGAGAGGGGTGGGGAAAGGCTTTCTTGCATTAGGGCACTTCCCATTAATTCAATCACTGATGACAATATGCCTTGCTGAGTCAAAAAGAAAAATAAGTAATGCACAGAGAACTAAAAACACCAATTTATTCATTCCCTTCCTGGGTACTGCAGTACTGCTGGAGCCCAGGAAATTGCAGGAGACTTTGACATTTGATATACCATAAGACTCTCTGAAACAGGATTCCTCTTCTTCAAAGGTCAGACAAGGACACTATTAACTGATACTACTATCCCGCACGGACTTAATGGACTTTGAGTTACACTGTAAAATGTTTATGTTTGAACATTAACTTCCATGTTCGTTTCATTGCCGAATTAGTTAAAGCCCACCAAGGTGTTGCATCAGAATTTGCAGGCTGCCATGTCTGAGATTTTATTCTGGAAGATTATTGGATCATTCAGCATCTAAATAACAGGTCTGCATGACTTGTTCTCCATGAAGCCAAACACAGTATATTGGCCATGCATTGACTCAAGCTGGGGACCCCAGGGGATAGCCATGTTTTTCTGCCTGGGAACCAGGGACATTGTATGGAAGAAAAGCAATATGGCTGGCTGGGGTCCATGGGGCAGACATCATCATCATCATATATTATTTATACCCCGCCCATCTGGCTGGGTTTCCCCAGCCACTCTTGGCGGCTCCCAACAGAATATTAAAAACGCAATAAAACATCAAACATTAAAAACTTCCCTAAACAGGGCTGCCTTCAGATGTCTTCTAAAAGTCAGATGGTTGCTTATTTCCTTGACATCTGATGGGAGGGCGTTCCACAGGGCAGGTGCCACTACCGAGAAGGCCCTCTGCCTGGTTCCCTATAACCTCACTTCTCGCAGTGAGGGAACTGCCAGAAGGCCCCTGGAGCTGGACCTCAGTGTCCAGGCTGAACGATGGGACGTTCCTTCAGGTATACAGGCATATTCTCCCCTGAAGTTTACTGATTTTCTTTTTCTTTTAACGTTGGTGTCTTTATGTACAGCTGTTACTCAACTGTGTTGTCCGTGTGAGCTGTGTTTCATTTGCCTAGCACTTGGAGAGCTCTTTGATGAGTTAGTTCGCAAATCTTCTCAATAAATAGGAAATAAAACAAAGCAGAGCCGCACCCAGTCCAGGAAGTACAGATCAGGTGTGTCTGCTTCGGAAGACTCATTCATCCAGTCTCCTTGCCCTACATCCTTATAACCAGACCCTTAAGGGTTAAAGGGAGATGATTAAGAGGACCGAGCCACCAGAAAGTCCCTGTACAGAATGGGCAGCCTTAGCCAAGTGGTCAGGGCACTGTTTGTTCAAGAAGAGGAAATATAGGGTTATTGTTCCCTTTCATTACGCGTCCCAACTCTTTGCCCGCCATCTGAGCTGAGGCCAAAACCAGGACTTTGCCCTCTGATGTGGGAGGGCAGAAACATGGTCTGGCTAGGTACGATTGTATTGGACCAGCCACCATATTTCACCAAGCGAGTTTGGGAAATGCATTGCACCGTGAGTCACACAACAGCCTATTTTTTGCTAAGGGAGAAGAAGAAGAAAGTCCTCTTCTATTATATAGGAGGTTAACCACATCAGCCCAGTGGTCCAGGACTTCTTGGGTTGGCCTTTCGGTTTGAATATAGCAACTTTCACATGGAACTAAATTATAACATGCCTCGGGGAGGAAGACCTCGATATTTTAAACATCCGAAAGAGGGGGCATGGCCAAAAACATGAAAACGAGCTCTTTTGATCACTTGTTGCAGATCATCTAACAGCCTTTTTTTCCTTTTTTTTCTCTTTTTTTTATTCCTTCCCCTTTTCCTTTCTAAGCCCAGAAAAAGAAAGAGTGAAAATAAAAACCCTCCGACATCTCATTCTCAGAAAGCAAAGCTGAAGGAAGCATATTTTTCTTTCTTTCCGCAGCCAGCTCATGCACTGTTTTCACACTGCCCTACCTGGGAAGAGTCATATATAAATATTTGGGTTATTTCCTGAAAATAGGCTAGTCAGTACTAAAAATGGAGCCACAGGGACAGAAGACAGTTGGGTTATAGTCCCCTAGTTCACCGCTGCTTGTTTATAAAAGGGGGGCTCGGAATAGACCGTCACTTTTTGCGGGTAGGGGGGTGTTCCTAATAACTTCCTTTAATTCTATAATGAATCCAAGCCACAGAGATGGGAATTAAGAGGGCAATGGTGTATCAAACAATAATAAAAAAAGATCCTTAAGTAGGGAAAAAACCCAACCACAAGTATTTCAACTTTTGACTTGCTCAGCTTTTCCCAGTCCCCAAAGAGCACTTTCAGGGCCTTATGGTGTTTAGCATCAAATTTGTCTTGCCGTGTCTCAGGGTGGAGTGAC
Source organism: Podarcis filfolensis (assembly GCF_964270895.1). Lineage (NCBI taxonomy): Eukaryota > Metazoa > Chordata > Lepidosauria > Squamata > Lacertidae > Podarcis > Podarcis filfolensis. Next base: position 11,897,272 of record NC_139604.1, read on the forward strand.
CAACCTCGCTGAAAGATCGAGAGGCATTGGAATGACTAACAGCCCCAGGATCTGAACCAAGGGAGATGGCAGAAGGCAGGATGCACACAGACTGCTTCTGCGATTCTGGCTTCGATGGAAGCCTCCGAAAGATGCCCAGAAGTTTGTGAGGATTTTAAAATGGGGGAGCTGAAGAGCAGTGGGGCTAACCAGTTCTTTCGCAGGCATCCCGTAAAGCTAAGATCCAGATGAGACTGTGCTGAAGAGCAGCAAGGCGAATGTGGGGGCAGCCATACAAAGGAGTCTCCAGAGTCTTCGCCGTGCACTGTCTGGCCTCAGCTGATCCGGAACCGGTCCAAGTCAACCGCAGCCGTTGCAAACACAGAGTTGACTCTCAGTGGGAGTTCTGTCTGGATGGCTCCCTGGGATCTAGTGTGCTGGGCAGCAGCAGAAGCACAGATCGGTTTACATTTTCAAATATTATTCATCATTTACAATAATACGACCGTTTCTGTTATTCTAGCATTTGGAGATATGGCACAAACAAGGACTCCTCTATCTAAGCGCAGTGCAAATATATCAGACAGGAGCCTTTTCAGCCCCGCTGATTTATTACTGGTCAGGTCTGTTGGCACTTTAGGGTCCATGATGTGCAAAAACTGCCCATTCATGGGAGGAACTACAGGGTGTAAAGAGGAGGTGCAGTTAGAGGAAAGTCAGGCCAGTTCAAACTTTCCTTCCTTGCGGCCAACAGCCATTGCCAAAAAAAAAAAAAAAAAATGTTAGATGGCAAATGAATATGCACATGCTTATAAATAAAAGCCAGAATCAAGGATACTTTTTAATGCATTGCAACAAGAGATAAATAAAACAAGCATTAAAAGCAACGGATTAAGCAGGAATAAAATAAAATTATCATCACATCAGTGCAGCACATTGGCCTGTTACAGCTATCTCTGAAGGCCCTTGTGTGCAAATCTCGCCATCCCCCACTGCAAAAAGAGATAGCCTATAAGTCATTTAAAAAGCCAGCATCTGACAATAGATAGTATCTCTTTCCTGGGATGTTTTTCTTAGTCTAATCCCAATAAAACAGTATCCAGAAACTTAAAGCAGAGTTCCAAGTACAAAGGGCAAGACAAGATGTAATGTGGAAAACCTTCTATCTCAGCGGCTCAACAAAGACATCCTTGCTGGGCCAAAGGAGTCCGATGATATCGGCCATCAATCATGGCCGATGGGATAGAGCGAAAACAGAGAGCCGTGAAGCCTTGCCTGATCTTAGGAAAAGCCAGATTCACAATACAGTGGTACCTCGGGTTACATACGCTTCAGGTTACATACGCTTCAGGTTACACACTCCACTAAGCCAGAAATAGTGCTTCAGGTTAAGAACTTTGCTTCAGGATGAGAACATAAATCGTGCTCTGGCGGCACAGCGGCAGCAGGAGGCCCCATTAGCTAAAGTGGTGCTTCAGGTTAAGAACAGTTTCAGGTTAAGTAAGGACCTCCGGAACGAATTAAGTACTTAACCCGAGGTACCACTGTAGTTTTATACAGTCCCAAACCACCTGGAAAACTTTGAACTTATAAGGATTGCTCTATCGGGCAGTGTGCTTTCTGGAGACCCACCCATTGCCATTCTGTAAGTTGAGGTAACACAATTAAAAAAAGATATCTATCTTGAGAAGTTTTCCAGTTTTTAAAAGTGCATAATTAGAGCATTATGGACTAAGGCCCCAACTGAAGGAGACCCAACTGCTGGAGCACTCGGGGGGTTGGAGATGGAGGGAGAGAACTAGCAAGTTTTTCAAACAACTATTCTGTAGAGATTCCAATTTCACAGTTTGAAAATCTTCCCAGCTCTCATGTTTCTGCCTCATGCAACATCTGAGCTCCTATCTTGCTTAATTGATCTCATTTTAAAACTGTTTCCATGAGAAAGCCGCCTTTTGTGAAAATGCAGTTTTAAGATGGATTCCAAGGTTCTAGAAGGAGAGAGCATGAGTCTTTCAAGAAAAGTTTGTCTTTAACATAAATTCCTTCATATTGAATTCATTCACATTGGTCAATCAGTTGTTCATCTGCTCACCATCAGATGATGTCTGATGTCTCTTTCCAGAAACCATAAGCATGGAAATATGAGTAATTAGTTTTTAGGTTCTGCTCTTTAGACTATTGGCCAAGTCTATATACAATAACCTTTTTAGACCGATACTTGCAAGACACAGAAGAACCATATCATCAGCGTATTAAATAATAGGGGCAAGATGAGTTCCTCAGCGGAAGCTCTGTGCGAGGAGTGGGGCGTCTGACAAGCTGAAATGTTTGCAATGATGGACCAATTGCCTGAGTACAATGTCGGATTTCTCCCTAAAAGTCTTAAAGGGTCCAATGGAAAGGGGAAGGAAATCTCAGCTTGGCAGCCTTGGAATGCAATCCTTGAGGAAAAGGGTGAAGAGCTGGATAATGATAATAATAATAGATAATAAAAATTTATTATTTATACCCCACCCATCTGGCTGGGTTTCCCCAGTCACTCTGGGCGGCTCCCAACAGAACACTAAAAACAAAATGAAACTTCAAACATTAAAAACTTCCCTAAACAGGGCTGCCTTCAGATGTCTTCTAAAAGTCAGATGGTTGCTTATTTCCTTGACATCTGATGGGAGGGCGTTCCGCAGGGCAGGTGCCACTACCGAGAAGGTCCTCTGCCTGGTTCTCTGCAACCTCCCTTCTCGCAGGGAGGGAACCACCAGAAGGCCCTCAGAGCTGGACCTCAGTGTCCGGGATGAACGATGGGGGTGTTGTTTATTGAAATCCCATTAGTCAAAAAGTGTGAGATCCCCACTCTGATTTTAGCAAGAGTATTGGTGCGAAGTTCCTGGAGCAGAAATGAAAGGTGTTTATCTTTGCTAGCATTACCTCACTTTGTGATGGCCTGGGATTCGGACTCAGAGTCTGAACCTGAGGAATCCCAACCTGCACAGGAGTCCCCGCCTCCAGAACCAGCTGAGCCGGGGCTGGGGCATGAGCCTGAAGGGTCCTCACCTGTGCTGGATCCTCAGGTGCAGGCTCCAGCTGAGTCTGCTCTGGCTCCTGAGGTGATGGAGGACCCATTGCCTGCAGGTGCTCCTCTCCCAGCCCTGTCAGGGGAAGCTGAGGTTGCCTCTGGGTCCGGTAACCCTCCAGCCTCTCCTGAGCTGCAGAGGCTCAGGGCAGAGAGGCAGAGGGAACTAAGTTCCCGCAGGAGGAGTACTCGCCTCCAGGCCAGGAGAGGCGAGTCACCAGAGGATCGGGGCTGCCCTGTGCCTTGGGGCAGATAAAAGCCAGCCATCCCCAGTCCCAAGTTGCGGGAACAATGTTGTTGGTAGCCAGCTCCTGCCTGCACCCTGTCCTGACCTCACCCGGCTCCCTGCCTTAGACCCAGCTTCAGCTTTGACGGACGGCCTCAATACTGCTCCCTCGACCTCAGACTGGACTCAGACCTTGCCTCACGGAAACCCACGGGACCAGAACACACTTGCACCATAAGCAGCTTCTGTCAACTAAACCAAATGCCACCGCTAAGTCCACAACAGCCACATACAGGGGTTCAGTAGGGGCCCTTAGTATTGGTACAAAAATTGGGTGCCTCCTCCTCTCTCTGCCAAGAATTGTGACATGGAGGAGTCAGGGCGTAGCTTTAAGAAATGTGGTTTATTCACCTATTAACACCTTCAGTCTGCATGGAGGGAGTCCAGATCCTATAGCAGGGTCATTTTAAGACCATGGTTTGTACCCCACAGCAGTGCAGCCCTGGAGTCCAAGGCATCTTTCCTAGCCAACCTTCAGCTAACCTGCCCAATATGGATCCCAGTCTTTTCTTTCCCCTTCTTCTTCCCAGAACACCTTGCTAAAGACTCTCTTTTCTGTCACCTCACACGTAATTATCCAGTCAACCTTCCAGTTCCCCAGACTCCATATAAGTAGTTACTTTTATAGTAGCTCATGACTGTTCTGTCTGCTAGATATGTTCATAATATGTTCATTATATAATACGTGACTTCTCTGATTTTTAAAAAATGGATTCTTATTTTGGTTAACCCTTTAAAATAATGGAAAGGTTAGCAGCTCTTCTTACAGCAGTGGTTTGCATTCCCTCAGGTCTGCCCAAGTTACAGCACCATCTCATCCGACCATGATTTTTTTTAATATTTAAAAAAAACCTAATAATATTTTTTAATATTTAAAAAAAATACTAATAATGCAGATACTGACTGCATGGTTAACTTCATAAGGAAAATATATATTCTGCTTCCTATATCATCCTTTGTTTCTCTCTTGGGAAAAAAGTGTCTTGTCAAAAATGAAATTTTGTCAAAACTTTTAGATTTCTCTCAAAAGTAAAAGTGTGATTTTGATGTTATGCACAAATCATTGTTTTGACACATTTCATCAGCTCATTAAGTTAAAAATGTGGATTTTTTTTTTCATTTTGACATGTCTGTTTCCAGGATTCTTTTATTACTTCATTTTGTGAAATATTTTGACATGCTGTTGCACTGCAAAAATAAAACTTAATTTTGAGGCACAGTCCCTAATTGTTGAAAAGAAAGGATGCCCATCAAAGGAAAAGATGGACAGACAGTCCCACAAAATATAATCTCATGGATTATATAAACTCATGGAAACTCATGCAGTAAAATGGTTATGGGCATAAGCAATAGGTTCATAGTCTATGCTTCAAATAAGCTACGGTTTGGACACAGCCAAGGAGTCAATGATAACATTTTCCTCTGTTCCTGTCCCCTCAATAGTGTATATTCCAAAACAAAATGCTGCTTCCTTGTAAGAGAGACAGCTTGTCACTCATCTAGGGCCGAATTTAGGTTTGATGAGGCCCTAGGCTACTGAAGGTAATGGGGCCATTTATATGGATAAAAGCCCCCCATCCAAACAATGACTATCATCAGTGCAGGTAAGATTAAAAATAAAATAAATAAATTATCATCTACAATACTGTTTTATTTATTTTATAAATGGATTTATTTTATAAATGAATCAATGGTCTCGTTAGATAGTGAAATTCATGTTAAACTGCTGCTTTAGGCATTGTTTTTAAAAGTCTGGAACGGATTAATCCGTTTTGCATTACTTTTTATGGGAAAGCGCACCTTGGTTTTGGAACGCTTTGGTTTTGGAACGGACTTCCGGAACGGATTAAGTTTGAGAACCAAGGTGCCACTGTATATAAAAATGAGCAAACCAGTGATATTTTAGGGAGCAGGCTAGCAGGCGGGGCCTATTACATACATCATAGGAGCCTACACAACAGTAAACACTGTTGCTGTATGTAGGTTTTATTTTATTTGTTTTTTTTAGATTATATTTTGGAAATGTACATCCAAGTGTTTTTTTCCTTTAATTTTTTTTGGGGCCCCCCAAAAGAGTGGGGCCCTAAGCTATAGCTTGTTTAGCTTATACGTAAATCCGGCACTGCAGTCATCTATTATCAAGATACCATGTATTATTTTAACCATCCATTGAAGAACAACATTGCATTGGATTGTGGGGTCCATGAACTACATTAGCTGAGTGTGACAAAGAAGAGCAAGGAGGCCCAGCCACATGGGCCCAGCCACATGAGTGGGGTATAAGCAATAAATCATTGTTGTTATTAAGGGATGCGGGTGGCACTGTGGGTTAAACCACAGAGCCTAGGACTTGACGATCAGAAGGTCAGTGGTTCGAATCCCCACAATGGGGTGAGCTCTGGTTGCTTGGTCCCTGCTCCTGCCAACCTAGCAGTTCAAAAGCACATCAAAGTGCAAGTAGATAAATAGGTACCACTCCGGCGGGAAGGTAAACGGAGTTTCCGTGCGCTGTTCTGGTTCGCCAGAAGCGGCTTAGTCATGCTGGCCACATGACCCGGAAGCTGTACGCCGGCTCCCTTGGCCAATAAAGCAAGATGAGCGCCGCAAGCCCAGAGTCGGTCACGACTGGACCTAATGGTCAGGGGTCCCTTTACCTTTAAGGTGCTATTAGACAATTTTTTTTATATATATAATATGTCTATGTACAGACAGTTTGGTATAAATCCACCACTGATACACTAGGATCATTATTATTTCAACAAGCAATATATTGCTATTGGTATTATTATTTACAAGTTTCCAGGCATAAAACCAAAAGTATGGATGATGGAGTTACATGGTGGTTGCTCATGACTTATGTCAAAAGACAGATTTATGGCCACCAGGTCCCTGCAAATTATGATTTTATCTGGATTTGACTGTCCTCCATTCCGCTTCTCCAGAATCATGAACTTATTATTTGTCACATTGTTTTTTTTCTCCTCTGCAATAGCCATTTCTCAGAACCGCATCATTTCCTTTCTTAAGTTGCGGACTGTATCGTGTCAAACAGGCAGGCCATTGTTCATTTCTGCATCTCTCAAATATTAGTAATGTTATATGTAATAAAATATTTGTTTTTTGAAACTACATGCGTTGGGGGAAAGTGTGCATGAACACGAACATATTTGTTGAAAATAATATACAAGAAAAATGTTGTATTCGAGGAAATTGCTCACAGATATGTATACGTCAGTCAAAACTCCATATGAAAATGTGTTTATTCGGAGAAATTCACATTTTCTTTGCACAACAAATTTTTTCAGCTGGCTGAATTTAAACAATTAAAACTGAAGGTCTCTGCTTCCGGTGCTTGTTTTTAAGCCTATCATTATATGCTTTGATGCTTTCAAATCACTTTGAGACTTACGTTAAACGCAGTTCAAAACTAATAATAATAATAATAATAATAATAATAATAATAATAATAATATCTGGAGGGCCACAGATTCCCTAGCCGTGTCCGAGAGAATCCTGGGAGTGAGTGGAAAACTTCTTTCCAATCCAGAGAATGTCTAAGCAGCTACTTTTATAGTAACTCATGACTGTTGGGTCTACCAGATATGTTTTCTGTGAAAACAAGGAAGTAGACAACCCCGCTGATTTTTCTTTGCTCCTGCCAGGATCAAGTGTTATTATGGGAAGAGGCCACTTTGTGCCAGTGGAAGGGGCAGAAGAGTGCGGAGGAATTGCAAGAAGCGATTCCTGACTCCTGAAAGCAACAGAAAACTCTTGTCGCATGCCCACATGCCTGTATCTCTGAAGATGGAACGATATCTGCCAGTGCATGTTTGCTGGAGGCAGAGAATAATTGAGAGCTTTAATTGAAGGAGCCCCCTCCCTGCCCCCCTTTTATAAACTGGATAAAGGGAATGAATCATCTGAAAATAGATGAGTATCATCACATTCTTATTACCCACTGCTATGTGGTCCAGGAGTGGTCACATGTTAATTATAGGTCTTTAGCAACAGCACCCTGGGCAATTTGCCCAACTGATTTCCTTGCCACATTAATAGCCCAAGGACAAGACTGTACAGAACGCTATTAACCATTTCACAGCCTAGACATTTCCATGACATTCCTATTTTGCAAGGACTAAGAAGCAAACCCCATATTCCTTTCCTGTTTTTTTAAATAACCGATGCAAAGGTGGACTTAATCTAAAAGCATCAATTGGGGTGCAATTAATCGATGGGTGCACTGATCACAATTTTAAAATGTCACCGTGTTTTATTCCAATATCAGATTGAAATTGTAATTCTGGGCAAACGTACATGGAAGGAGCGGGACTTTTCCGTAAGCGTGCAAGCAATTTGCATTGTATTCCTGCAATCCTATGCCGCAAGTAGCTGAGAATAGGTGCCAGTAGAATCAGTGGGGCGTATCTTGCATGATTGTGGATATAGGAGAGCTAAAGGACCCCTGGATGGTTAAGTCTAGTCAAAGGTGACTATGAGGTGAGGCACTCATCTCACTTTCAGGCCGAGGGAGCCGGCGTTTGTCCACAGACAGCTTTCTGCGTCATGTGGCCAGCAGGACTAAACCGCTTCTGGCACTGTGAAGGAAGCCAGAGCGTGCGGAAACGCCGTTTATCTTCCCACCACAGTGGTACCTATTTATCTACTTGCACTGGTGTGCTTTCGAATTGCTAGGTTGGCAGGAGCTGGGACAGAGCAACGGGAGCTCACTCTGTTGCGGGGATTCGAGCTGCCGTTCTTCTGATCGGCAAGCCCAAGAGGCTCAGTGGTTTAGACCACAGCGCCACCCGCGTCCCTATAGGATAGGACAGTACATAGGCAATGCTATTAAGTAAGGTTGTGAGAGGCCCTTGTATCTGGAGATTCTGTGACTATTAATCAGATGGCTCTCTACGTGTAAAATGCAGTGAGTGGCATAATAGATCCTTTCACCAAAGCACAAGGGTCAAGGCAGCAAATGGCATGGCACGAACCATTTTGGTTTCTCATTGCTTTTCAGTCTTAAATTCAGTCCCCTCCCCTTTTCTGGATCAGTATACAATTTTTCAAAAAAACGTATGAAGGTTCATCTGGATCGCTCCTACTATATCTATTTTTGCATCTAATTTTGCCTAAGATGCACATTTTACAAGCAATTTCCTCTAAAACAACACATTTGGGTCTGTTGTTTTCACTAAACTGAAGCTTTTGGGGGCAAATACATTTCCCCTAATATATGCGATTTTGCATACATTTTTTGGGAAACACATTTTTTTTCAAAGGATCACTATGTTTCAGTTTGTATAGTGGTTCAGGAGATAGGAATTAAGTCACTTTGCATTAAAATATGGACCAAATGAATTTCTCCTCGCAAACCTAATGTTTACACGGGCTTGTGGAAGTGTCCAGGGCGTGTACATATTTTAGGGAATCCAAAATGCACAAGGGCAGATTATCAGCATTTCAAGTGTGAAAGATATTTGGTGGTGGGATGGGGAAGAGGTCCAAATTCAGTGATCTGAAAGAACTAATTGGAATATGAACTCAGATCTCCTTTGCATAAAGCTCAGCTTTATTTCAAAGGAAGGTGTTTTTGAGATTTGAGCAGAGATTACCCCACTTTTAAATCTATCAAACAAAGGCAAGAAAGAAAAACTAGGCTTGGAACAGAAATAAAAACTTGCACCCCAGACTATGAACACCTTCAGAGAAAGTATATTTGCGCTGCAGTTAAACGAATCACTAAGTGTGAAAGGTCATCATACTATGAGATTCAAACAAAGGAAATGGACAAATTTAAACAAGCCAGAAACCAACAGTGGGAGGATCATTTATAGTTGGGGACAGAGCTGGCTGCGTTAGAAACCTCACGGGGGCTGTAAATGCAGGGTTGACTGCTCTGTGGTTTTACATTTGCTGAATCAGCTCTGTCAGTCAAATCTTCTTGTTGTTCATGTTGCTGTTGTTCACTTTTACTTGAAAAGCAGATTGGGGGGGGGGGAATCTCCAACAATTTATACGCTTTTGTTTCATCTACTGAGTCAACTCAATGCTTTACATCACCCGACAATCTCACGCCAGCCCATTACTGACCGGATGCTGCGGGTGAATGACAAAGGGAGGTTGCCAACGCAATTGGAGGTGGGCAGGGCCAGTCACCCCCTCCCCAGTCACGCCAGAACATGGCAGCCTTCCTGGACCCAGAGCAACTGCACCATGCAGCAACAGACGCCCACCCAGGTGAGCAGATAATTCAAACCTGGCTTGTGAGGTCCCTTGATGCAGCTCTTATTATTACTACATCATTGTTGTTGTTGTTGTTGTTGTTTAGATTTGCCTTGAGAGGGTCTTTAAACCTCTTTTGTTGACCACCGGCATTACTCTTTCCATTTTTAAGTTTGGAGCAGAGTAATTGCTTTGGAAGACGGTAATCAGGCATCCACACAACATGACCAGTCCAACAAAGTTGATGTTGAAGAATCATTGCTTCACACCGACAACTGGGAAACACTGGCCTACGAGCGCTCCAGTAGGAGAACAGCCTTTCCCAAAGCTATCATGGACTCTGAAGACGCTCAAACTCAGGATGTAAGGGAGAAACGTGCTAAAAGGAAGGCACACTTAGCAAACCTTCACCGTGATCCTGCCCGGAAACTTATGTCCCCACTGTGGAAGGACGTGTGGATCCAGAATTGGCCTCGACAGTCACTTACGGACTCACTGTTAAAACCGTGTTCATGGAATACAATCTTACTCAGCTACAAGTGATTGCCAAAGAAGAAGATTCTTCTTATTCTTCTTATTCTTCTTATTCTTCTTATTCTTCTTATTCTTCTTATTCTTCTTATTCTTATTATTTAATAACGATGATGCATTTATGTACAAAACATAAACAACTATAACAAAATGTTACTTGTATGGCTCACAGCCAGAAGGGGGAAAAGAACAAATTTAAATTCCCAATACAGTGGTACCTCTAGTTGCGGACACGATCCGTTCCGGGGTGCCGTTCGCACCCCTGAAAAGTCCACAATTAGAGCAGCACTTCTGCACACGCACACGCGGCAAAACCCGGAAGTATACACTTCTGGGTTTGCCGCATGCACAAGCCGAAAAGACGCAACATGAACCTAACACAACATGAGGTATGAATGTACCCATAGTATTAAAACAATAACAAATAAGATAAAAGTAAACAAAATCTACAGTGGTAAAGGTAAAGGGACCCCTGACCATTAGGTCCAGTCGTGGTGACTCTGGGGTTGTGGCGCTCATCTCGCTTTATTGGCCGAGGGAGCCGGCGTACAGTTTCCGGGTCATGTGGCCAGCATGACTAAGCCACTTCTGGCGAACCAGAGCAGCGCACGGAAACGCCGTTTACCTTCCCGCCGGAGCGGCACCTATTTATCTACTTGCACTTTGATGTGCTTTTGAACTGCTAGGTTGGCAGGAGCAGGGACCGAGCAATGGGAGCTCACCCCGTGGAGGGGATTCGAACCGCCGACCTTCTGATCAGCAAGTCCTAGGCTCTGTGGTTTAACCCACAGCGCCACCCGCGTCTAGTTTCTGATACTAAGCTCCAAACACACGGTCTATTCAGATATTTCCCCATCCTGCAATTCCTGAAGAATGAAAGGGACTCTGGAGAAGATGGAGCTAAGAAGCTCCCATTCTCCACCCTCTCCCTAAAGCACCAGCTCCTCTCCTATAGCATATCCCTTTAAGCATTCTTCATGTGATGGAGGCAATGTCCGAGAAGTCTGCCCTATCTCAGAGTTTCTGAACATCGTCTCTGAGAAAGAAGGTGCAACATGGAGCCCCTAAAAAAGAATCCTAAGCTTTCCCCCTAACAGCCTGTGCCCCATATTTCTCATCGCTGGCTTTCGCTCTCACATTTAGTAAGGGGAAATTTCGCTTGCGTAACTTTCAGATCTAGGAGGACTTGAATATTTCGCAGTTGGGAAGGGATGTAGCTCATTGTGAGAGGCTCAGCCTTGCATGCAGAAGGTTCAAAGACCAACATCTCCAGCTACAGCAAGGGATGACACTCTGTCTGAAACCCTGGAAAGCTGCTATGGGTCAGTGCAGGCGATGCTAAACATTTAGTCTTTATTAGCATTTTTATGTAGTACTTTTCAATTTTGTGTATTTTCAACCCAGCCATGAATAATTAAATGCTCCGTGCACTAGCAATAACAGAAGAGAGCTGCAATTTGAAGGGAGTTTCCAATTAGAGATCTTAGACTTCTTAAGATCAGTACAAAAATGTTACAAATAAAAAGTCACAATATAAAATAGCAGCTCCATGTAATGTTCGAGTTTTACTCAAAGTGACAGTTTAGTTTGATTTGTTCTTTGATGCCTCATCAAAGTTCTCCACAAGATCTGGAACGTCATCGTCATCTTCCTCACCAGTAGCAAGAGGTGCTTCTCCATCCACAGGTTGTTTGGGCAGAGCCTCTGCTAGTCTCCTCAAGCTGGTCAGACTGTCAGCACCAAGCTGGTTTAAGATGATAGCAGCATTTCAGTCAGCTGCTTTGTCTCAGCATGGCCTGTGATTGTGAAAGTGTTAGCTGCTAAAGATGCTTGAACTTTAGGGTTGTTGAAGTGGATTGCAGTGCCCTGGTTGATAAACATGTTTACCTCTTCAAAACCAGAGATGTTATTTACTCCAAGTTTCTTTAATGAAAACTGAAGCTTCCCAGTAGTGATGTATGGAAGTAAGAGTTGGACCATAAAGAAGGCTGATCGCCAAATAATTGATGCTTTTGAATTGTGGTGCTGGAGGAGACTCTTGAGAGTCCCATGGACTGCAAGAAGATCAAACCTATCCATTCTGAAGGAAATCAGCCCTGAGTGCTCACTGGAAGGACAGATCGTGAAGCTGAGGCTCCAATACTTTGGCCACCTCATGAGAAGAGAAGACTCCCTGGAAAAGACCCTGATGTTGGGAAAGATGGAGGGCACAAGAAGAAGGGGACGACAGAGGACGAGATGGTTGGACAGTGTTCTCGAAGCTACAAACATGAGTCTGACCAAACTGCAGGAGGCAGTGGAAGACAGGAGTGCCTGGCATGCTCTGGTCCATGGGGTCACGAAGAGTCGGACATGACTAAACGACTAAACAACAATGATGAAGCTTCTTGTCATCTGCTGTTGCTGTTCTGTGAACCACCTTCTTCTTTCTACGGGCAGTACCCTTCCCACTGATGCGCACTTGAGCTTGCAGCTTAGTTAGTTTTTCTTGATTCATGATGGTTTCTTTCATCTGCGGCCACTGCTCCCACCTTCGCTGCCTCCACGCCTACCTATCTCCCTTTCCCCCCAGTGCAGGCAATGCTGAGACCAATTCTGCAACTAAGCACAGGGCAGATTCCTATGTTCCTTCATAGACCAAATAATTGTTTGAGAGGCTGAGGCTGCATGACCTAAAAGTTCAGGGATCAGCATATGTACACGCAAGGGAAATGGAGTTCCGTCCCATCTCTCTATGAGCTAGACAACCATTTCCAAGGAGGAGTCCAACTTTCTCCATGTAATCTCTAGCGTTCAAACTTTAAGGCGGCCAACTTACAGCCACCTCAGCACTTATGTCTGCAAGTACTTTCACCTGATAGTCCCAGGGAAGATAGAAGGAAGGGGGGGGACGTTGGGAGGGGAGGGGAGGGCCGCTGCTCCATAGAGACAGGCCAGGGTTTTTCAAATAGTTCTGCTAATTTCACAAAGATGCGTGATAATGTCCCCCATATGGCTTTCTGCTTTTTAACAACGAGAAATTGAACCCACATTTTGGAGACACAAGTTTTGCTGATAGACAGCTGATAGTAACTATTGGCCTTTTGGTTTTAATTATTCTAAAAACAGCCTAGGGATCATTTACCCAGAGTTAATGGCCTTTTTAAGGAGCAAGATAAGTCCACAGATGTGACAGGGAGCAGCATGTGGGTCAAAGCTACTGCTGAGGTTAGAATTAGGAGTTGTCAGACATCCCAGAACCAGCCTGTACAGTACAGGAATGTGTCCTTCCAGGGTCTGAACGAACTTTTCGTCCTCAACATTGACTATGGGCTGGACCCAGGCTTAGTCATGTTCAAGGGAGACTGATGGAAGTCAAGGGGGCTTTATTGAGTCATGACTGACTTACATCCCACTGATCTCAACAGGTCTGCTCTAAGCACAACTATGCCTGGATCCAAACCTGTGTAGAACATTCTATAAAATCCTTTTGAGGTGGCTACACCGTGCTGATTTAATGGTCCTCCCCTGTTCATTCCGCGTCCATCCATTTCCTACCTGTTCCACCGGATCAGATCCTCAATTCTGGATCACATATGCAGCAAGCTGAAAGCGGACAGGACTTCTACAGCTTGAATCCAGGTGCTTAACACTCACCTGAGATATGTACAGAAATTGTTCTTTGGAAACCTGGCAACTTCAGCCGATTGAACTACACAGCCATATTTACTCAGAAGTAAGCCCTGTTGAGCTTGACAGGCTTACTCCCTGGGGGAAAATGCAAAGGACTGGGTTGTTAATAATAATAATAATAATAATAATAATAATAATAATAATAATAATAATATATTATTTATACCCAACCCATCTGGCTGGGCTTCCCCAGCCACTATGGGCGGCTTCCAACAAAATATTGAAATACTGTAATACATCGAACATTAAAAGCTTCCTTAAACAGGGCTGCCTTCAGATGTCTTCTAAAAGTCTGGTAGTTGTTGTTCTCTTTGACATCTGGTGGGAGGGCGTTCCACAGGGCGGGTGCCACTACCGAGAAGGCCCTCTGCCTGGTTCCCTGTAACTTGGCTTCTCACAGTGAGGGAACCACCAGAAGGCCCTCGGCGCTGGACCTCAGTGTCCGGGCTGAACGATGGGGGTGGAGATGCTCCTTCGTTTGGATACAAAAATGTCAACGCTACGTTCAGACAATCCTGTGATGTTGTCGCCTCTTCTAATGGTGAACTCAGGTGGGGAGTGTCAGTGGGGCCAAAAGAGTGCCACTGGGAAAGAAGAGGTGAGGTCTTGACATACTCCAATATTTGCAAAAGTATAAAATTAACAAAAAAAAAATATCAAGGCAGGCCATGCTCTTTATCCACAAGCCAGTGGCGTAGCGTGGGTTGCCAGTGCCCAGAGTCACACAGAGGGTGGGAGGAAGGTAAACAGACAAAGTATGCATGGGCATTCAATGACCTGAGGTATCTTCGTCACCCAAGAGATCTATGTAAACAAATAGCCAAAGCAAAATAAATGGCTTCAATATCAGGATAAGCAACAGCCTAAAAGACATTTTAGAGGCATCTAAAGATCTGAGGTGGCTTTTACAAAAATGATTAGGCCAATTCACGGAGGACTGGCCAATTGCCAACTATTAGCCTTGAAGGCTAAATGGTGACTTCCGTGTTCAGATACCATATTCCAGGGATGGGAAACTTGTGGCCCTCTAGATGTTGCCGGACTCCAGCTCCCATCATTCCCAGCCAGTATGACCAATGGGAGCTGGAGTCTAGCAACACCTGAAAGGCTCAAAGGGTTGCCTAGGCCTACCACACACCTCTCAGGGTTGGATATTTGGAACAAAATGAAGACGTAGGCTGCACACAAGACGTAGGCAGAGTGAAACAGAGTGTGCCCCACAGTTTGTCCTCAAACCCCTAAAATAGCCTGAAGCCTCCCAGTGCCTTGGGTTGGTGCCTATCACATTGCCAGAGTTGGTAACAAGATTCAGCGGCCAGTCACTCGACTGCTTCTGCATGTGGGACATGTCCTTTGCCATCTTGTCCTTTGCCTCAGGCAACGAAATGTCTTGGGTTGGGCCTGGACTGCTGTGAGGGGGGAAACCGGATTACTAAAGGAGAGAAAAGGAATGGAATATCCAGGAAGAAGGTATGGCTGGCTACTCTGAATGGGAGCCTTCTACACCGCAACACTTGGTTGCAGTCCCCACTTCTAAACTTGACGACAGCAACTTCTCCTTTGCAGGAAGGGTGACGAGAGGCGACCGGCGTATTCTTACGGCTTCTCCGCAGAGGAAATCTCCCTTCTGCGAGGGAAGAGCCTATCAATTTTGCAGAGCTTTTCAGCCCATTATCACATTACAGGTAGACAGTTGTCACAAGACATTAGGCTTAAATGACTTTGACAGCATAACTGCGGGCTAGCTCCAGGCTTGGCAGCCTGCGGAACACCTGCAGCTCGCAATGCGCGGCAGCCACAAGGCCAGGCCAGGGTGTTCCGCCCAGAGGCGGAAAGGCATGTTTGGCTTCCTACATCACCGGGAAGAGCTGCCCTCAACTGACAGCCAACATCGCAAGACGCCTCTTTAACACAGAGAGAGAGAGAGAGAAACAAAGACCTTGACCAGACGTTGTCCAGAACGTATATCAGACCAGCACCCGCCATATTTAATAAAGAGAGGCCTCTTTATGGCATTTCTTTTTTTCTTTTAAATAATATTTATTACTTTTAAAGATTACAAAACAGGAAAAGAAAAAAGACAATAAAGAAAAAACAAAGAAAAAGGAAAAAAAGAAACAATACAATACAATATATAACAATTCAAAACACAACCTAAACACCTTAAACTAAACTAAACAAAACCCTAACCCTAAACAAAACAAAACAATAACCATTTAAAAACATACGTCACACCTTTCTCATACTCTATTTTTCATTCCCTTGTTTCCTCGACTTCCTCTCACCTCCCTTTTTGTATTCCACTTCTATTAATTGTTTCAGCAAATCCTTTCCATCTTTCTCTATTTTCTGTCATATTATAAATATCTTAACATGTTTTTTATCATTAAAACTAAACACTTATATATCCTTAACTCCTTCTCTTTATGGCATTTCTTGATGAAAACACTCATCAGAAAAAGCAAGAACATGACTTTTCCCATGAGGAAGAATGGAATCTCAGACTGTCCTTATTTTCCAGAGACAGTCCCAGATTTACAGAAGCCGTCCTGGTTTCTGATTTGATCCCAGAATGTCCCGCTTTTCCTTAGGACGTCCCTATTTTCATCAGAGAAATGTTGGAGAGCATGGAGTTAAGCGACCCCTGAGCCAAGGAGATAAGTAACTAACCAACCTTTGGAAGATATCTGAAGGCAGCCCTCTATGGGGATGTTTTTAATGTTTAATGGGTGGCGCTGGGGTGGAAGAGAAGAAGGGTTTGGATTTGATATCCTGCTTTATCACTACCCGAAGGAGTCTCAAAGTGGATACTGAGCCTAGGGCTTGCCGATTGGAAGGTCGGCGGTTCGATTCCCCGTGACGGGGTGAGCTCCCGTTGCTCAGTTCCAGCTCCTGCCCACCTAGCAGTTCAAAAGCACATCAAAGTACAAGGAGATAAATAGGTACTGCTCTGGCGGGAAGGTAAATGGTGTTTCCGTGCGCTGCTCTGGTTCGCCAGAAGCGACTTAGTCAGGCTGGCCACATGACCCGGAAGCAGTACGCCGGCTCCCTCAGCCAATAAAGCGAGATGAGCGCCGTAACCCCAGAGTCGTTCGCAACTGGACTTAACTGTCAGTGGTCCTTTACCTTTACCTTTATATTTTTATATATGTTGGAAGTCGCCAGGAGTGGCTGGGGCAACCTAGTCAGATGGGCAGGGTATTATTATTATTATTATTATTATTGAATAGGATGTCCCTCTTTTCATAGTAGAAATGTCAGAGGGTATGGAATCTGCCTTAAACCAAATCAGGCCATTTGGTTCACCCAGCTAAATACTGTGTCTTTGGTTGGAACTTCCATTTCTGCGCCTATAGTATCCTAGCCACTGTCGTTACATACATAAAGATTGATTCTATATTTATTTATGCACTCACACACTCAAAACCAAGATGAGTTGTGCACTGCCATTTTTTAAAGCCAGAATTCTACCTGCTAGGACAAGGATGGCACAGCCCTAGCAGTTGAAGTGGGAAATTCAGGGCAAGCAATACAGAAATGTCGATTCTTCACCAAGTGCCTTATGGACCACAGCTGCCTAATGTCAGTGAGTGAGTCCCCCATACAGAACAGGCAGCTACCATTCCTGCATTTAAGTTCAGAAGGATGGTCACTAAGTGTGTCTTTTAAAAGGCAGGAGAACACATCTCTAGGTGGCCAGAAAATAATTTTGTTGTGGGTGCTCAGCACCTACAGGGCCTCCAACGCAACATCCGGTGCCTCATGAAGTACCGGAAGTCACGTCTGAGACCTCATGAGACCTCGGAATCTGACTTCAGGACCTCACGTCACAACATGTTGGCAAGTTTGCACCCCTGATCACAACGGTTCGGTCGCCATTTTGCCTCAATCCTCTGAAATACACCACTGAGCAAACGATGCCAACTCGAGATGAAACAGCGGATCAGCGAAGAAAAGCTAAGTCAGTAATAACTAATTTATATCCTGCTCTTCTACGACAGTACTCATAGCAGCTTACATTAAAAAAAAAAACACCACATCAAATACAATAATAAAAATGCAATTAAAAACTAAGCAATTAGAAACAATACCATTAAAGGACTAAGAGCAGCAATTAAAAACACACACACATCTTAAAGGATGGAACAGACCTGCAGCAGCAGCAAAATATTTTTTTCTTCTTCAAAACAAAGACGGGGGGGGGGGGATGCTTGCCAAAACCAATTCATTTTTTGATGCTGATCAAAGGAGCTTGAAAAGGGGGAGGCCTGAAAGGGCGTTCTGGAGATGAGGCACCCCCCATGGGAAGTCTTTGCCCTGAATGTCTCAAAATGGCACTGAGAGCAAGTCTTCCAAATTTGGCCTTGGAGTCCAGTATGGCAGTAAATGGTCCATAAAAAGGCAAGTTTTAGAAATGTGATCTAACGTACAGTGTTATGGAGGCAGGACTGGCCTCAACCAGAAGTCCAGCATTTCACACATTTCCCAGACAGGCCGGTCAGCATCCTCACTTTTGACTTTCAGGCATCATTTAACAACCTTTCTATGCAGAAAGGCCTATGCAGCTGTTTAAATATTAATAATAATAATTAGAATAAGAATTTATATACCGCCCTATAAGGTAAGAGGGACACGGGTGGTGCTGTGGGTTAAACCAGAAAGCCTAGGGCTTGCCGATCAGAAGGTCGGTAGTTCAAATCCCTGCGATGGGGTGAGCTCCCGTTGCTTGGTCCCTGCTCCTGCCAACCTAGCAGTTCAAAAGCACATCAAAGTGCAAGTAGATAAATAGGTACCGCTCCAGCGGGAAGGTAAACGGCATTTCCGTGTGCTGCTTTGGTTCGCCAGAAGTGGCTTAGTCATGCTAGCCACATGACCCGGAAGCTGTACGCCAGCTCCCTCGTCCAGTAAAGCGAGATGAGCGCCGCAACCCCAGAGTCAGCCACGACTGGACCTAAAGGTCAGGGGTCCCTTTACCTTTACTATAAGTCTAGTCTATAAGTATAGTCTTTACTATAAGTTAAGTCTAGTCAAAGGCGACTATGGGGTTGTGGCGCTCATCTTGCTCTCAGGCTGAGGGAGCCGGCTTTTGTCCACAGTCAGCTTTCCGGGTCATGTGGCCAGTAGGACTAAACCGCTTCTGGCGCAACGGGACACCATGACGGAAACCAGGGCTCACAGAAACGCTGTTTACCTTCCCGCCGGAGCGGTACCTATTTATCTACTTGACCTGGCGTGCTTTCAAACTGCTAGGTTGGCAGGAGCAGGGACCGTGCAACGGGAGCTCACCCCGTCGCGGGAATTTGAACTGCTGACCTTTTGATCGGCAAGCCCCAGGGGCTCTGTTGTTTAGACCACAGCGCCACCCGCATCTATACCCACAAGTCTCAGGGCAGTTTATTGTGCAGCCAGCCATTTTAATTATTGTTCTCTACTGCTTTACTTTTTATGTTGCTGATGTTTTGTGAGAGAGCAATAGCTAAATCCTTCTATCCATAAAAATAAATACATGAATAAATGACAAAGGGTACAAATCATAAATCAAAATATCGGAATACAGGCCGCTGCTGTATGAAATGAAATTGGGCATGGGAGAGGTTGCCCAGGCCCCCTCTCTCCAGGTTCTAAAAATTATTTTGTTTATTTAGATATTTCTATACTAACCTGCACCAAAAATGGTTACAAGGAGGGGTTTTTTTCGGGGGGGACAAGGTAATATAAAAACACAATACATAATAAACTGAAATGTCAAAAAGAATTCTCACAAATAGCAGATTTGACAGCATCGTGCGAAGGAATTCAGGCATCAGCCCCTAGAAGCCTAACAAAAATGGTGTTGGTGGTTGCTTTTAGTCTGGCATATAAAAGAATATAAAGTTGGGGTGAGACACACTTCAGTGGGGAGGTAATTCGCCCAGAAAAATCAGAAAGAAAACAGTTATTTCCTCGAGCCAATCCAGGAAGCTGAGAAAATTAGGATGAGGGCACCTGCTTATTTTCAAAGCACCTTTGAACTCTGGGGACATAGTAATGGCCCTGGCACTGAGAGGAGAGCTACATTCATTGGGATTTGTTGTCCTTCTTGTAGTCCCCATTGGTTCAAACTAGAAAACAGGAGGTTGGATGAGAGAGGGTATGATTGAAAGCCTGCCTGTCCTTTGAGGTGGGCTTTTAAAGAGCCTGGGAAATTTATTTCCGAGATAGCTTTAAGACACGTGTACACACAACTGAAATTGCCCTGTTGGTATTAGTCTGTAATTTAGTGGCTGATATGTGATCATAACAATAAGACCATACCCTCTAACATTCCTCCAATGAAAATAGGGACGTGCCATTCCAAAATGATAATTTTGCTATTTATACCCTACCCATCTGACTGGATTGCCCCAGCCACTCTGGGCTGCTTCCAACATATATAAAAACATAATAAAACATTAAACTTTTTTTTTTAAAAAAAAAAACCCTTCCCTATATAGGATTGCCTTCAGATGGCTCGGGGGTTGGATAACTCCATACCCTCCAACATTTCTCCAATGAAAATATTGAAATATTGAAATACTTTATTGTCACTTGTACAACTTGTATACAGTGAGATTACACGAGCACCCCCCACTCAGCTCTCTTAGTCTTAATTCTCCTCGTTTACTGACACACACACACCAAACCCAAAAGTCAGTTGCCCTGTTGTTATTTTTTCATTCAGCAGCCCACAGATAGAAGCTGTTCTTTACTCTGTTGGTGCGACTAATCATGCTCCTATATCTTCTGCCTGAGGGCAGGAGATCAAGAAAGTGCCAGCCAGGGTGTGAATCATTGCTGAGAATTTTCCTCACTCTCCTGAGGCAACGTTCTTCCGCAATGTCATCCAGCGGATTCACAGGACAGCCCATAATATCTTGTGCTGTATTCACCACCCTCTGTAGGCACTTCCTATCAGTTGATGTCTAACCAGCATACCACACCGTGATGCAGTATGAAAGGACACTGTCTATAGTGGACCGGTAGAAGGAGATCATCAAATGAAAATAGGGACATCCCAAGGAAAAGTGGGAGGGACGTGGGTGGTGCTGTGGGTTAAACCACTGAGCCTAGGGCTTGCCAATCAGAAGGTTGGCGGTTCGAATCCTCGCGACGGGGTGAGCTCCCATTGTTCGGTCCCTGCTCCTGCCAACCTAGCAGTTCGAAAGCACGTGAAAGTGCAAGTAGATAAATAGGTACCGCTCCGGTGGGAAGGTAAATGGTGTTTCTGTGCGCTGCTCTGGTTCGCCAGATGCGGCTTAGTCATGCTGGCCACATGACCCGGAAGCTGTACGCCGGCTCCCTCGGCCAATAAAGCAAGATGAGCACCGCAATCCCAGAGTCGGTCACTACTGGACCTAATGGTCAGGGGTCCCTTTACCTTTAGTTTAGGGAAAAGTGGGACATTCTGGGATCAAATCACAAACCAGGACGACTTCTCTAAATCGGGGACGCCCCTGGAAAATAGGGACAGTTGGGGGGTCTATAAGAGGTATGGATTGCCTCTGGCCCATCCCTAGGCATATGACCACCCCTCCATACACAGACCTGGAAAGATGGTCATGAGAGAATGAAGACCCCGCCTTTTAGTTTACCACAGCCGATGCCGTGGCATTTAGTTGACAGATACCCAAAGCTTTCACACAGGATTAAAGAGCCTAGCTTTTATTGGCCTCCCTGTCAAATGGGCCCCCACTGTCACAGGCCTTTACCCCCACAAAACCCAGGGTTTTCTGGGCTCATTTGCCCCACATTTGCATGGCAGAAGCTGTTTTACAAAGAGACCACCAGCAACAAATGTCATTGCTGGTTCAGAGCTCGGATTGAAGGTATTTAGATAGAACAATAATTGCCCAGGGATGTGGTTTGCTCTGAAGCGAACTAAAGACTGTGTTTATATGTCCCAAATTCCTAGTGACGCTAATAATTGCAACCTCCGGCTCAATAAAATGCACAAATAATGTTACTGAAATCTTTCCAATCAAAAGGTATTATTTTGGGTTTAAAAACAGATGCAGCACCCAGTATTTAGAAGAAAGACGACTGGGCGGGTCTACCTCTATTTCAAGAGAGAACCCAAAAATACTGGAAATTTGGTCAAGTACCTCTCTCTTTTTATAGCCTTTTTATTGCAGGGTTATTATAATCTTCAAACGTCCTTATTTTTCCCCCCCTAATCAGCTAACACACTCCAGTTTCTGATCAAACTCTGCTGAAAGAAAGCAAATTAAAGCACAGAGAATATCAAGAGAATTCCCTTCATCCTAAAGTTTTTGGGTCCCTATCCTAGTAGAAGGGAACACGGGTGGTGCTGTGAGTTAAACCACAGAGCCTAGGACTTGCCGATCAGAAGGTCGGTGGTTCGAATCCCCGCGACGGATTCCCTCCCGTTGCTCAGTCCCTGCTCCTGCCAACCTAGCAGTTCGAAAGCACATCCAAGTGCAAGTAGATAAATAGGTACCGCTCCAGCGGGAAGGTAAACGGCGTTTCCATGCGCTGCTCTGGTTCACCAGAAGCAGCTTAGTCATGCTGGCCACATGACCCGGAAGCTGTACGCCGGCTCCCTCGACCAATAAAGCGAGATGAGCGCCGCAACCCCAGAGTCGGCCATGACTGGACCTAATGGTCAGGGGTACCTTTACCTTTACCTTTATCCTAGTAGAATGTTCTGAGCCTGGAAAAGATGACTGCCAGCTGGGGATGCCAGGGATCAGGACCTTGTGCCTGCAAAGCAGATGCTCGACCGCTGAACCATAGCCATTCAGCCTTCCACTGGAGCTCAACAAATGGGAGACAAAACAAAACAAAAAACACATCCAGAACATTTGTGGTATGGAAAGTTAACAGGATTTCAGCAGGAGGCCATTGGCGTGTACCAACTGGGAGTAGGGTTTCTGTCCCAAAGGCACAAACAGTATTTGAAAGTGAGATTGCATTGCATAGAACCACACCTGAGCAGAAGCAGATTTAGGGGAATATGTTTGATTTGCCCTCACGGGGCGCTGAGCCGAGAGGGTGCCACAGGGAGTGCCACAACAATGACTTAGGATGGAAGGCAAGAACCAGCGGGTGCCGAATTTTGGTGTCGCACAGGGTGCTCCTGAATTTTAAAAGCCCAAAGCCTGTCACTGCATGGATTATTATTATTATTATTATTTATACCTCACCCATCTGGCTGGGTTTCCCCAGCCACTCTGGGCGGCTTCCAACAAAATATTAAAATACAATAATCCATCATATATTAAAAGCTTCCCTAAACAGGGCTGCCTTCAGATGTCTTTTAAAAATCAGATGGGTGTTTATTTCCTTGACATCTGATGGGAGGGCGTTCCACAGGGCGGGTGCCACTACCAAGAAGACCCTCTGCTTGGTTCCCTGTAACCTCACTTCTCGCAGTGAGGGAACCGCCAGAAGGCCCTCGGAGCTGGACCTCAGTGTCCAGGCTGAACAAAGAGGGTGGAGATGCTTCTTTGTGCACAAAGGAAGGTAAGTCTGGAAGAGCTCATAGTATGAAATGGCAAAAAGGGAAGGGAAGGGAAGGGAAGGCGTCTAGAGGCTCTGGACAAGGGAAGGAAGTAGGGGGGAGTTAGGGAGGGGAGGAAGGAGGTAAATAGGTCATAATGTTACCAGACGTCCCTGTTTCCTGGGGACAGTCCCCAGATTTACAAATCAGTCCCCATACAAAATCCATTGAAGTTGAAAAGTGTCCCTGGATTCATTGAAAAAAATCTGGAGACCTTAAAATAGGATCACGGTGAGGGATGGAGTGGAGCCCCCCAAATGCTGCTGCTTCCCTTTCCATCCTAGTGTTCCCTCCCTTTCCATTTTTGTGGGCCCCAACTTGTTTGTTCTAAATTAAAATCAACATTGCCTTCAAGTTAAACAGTAGTCGGATCTTGTTATTGCACTTAATAGACAGCACATCTGGAAAACATTTATTGGTGTATATATACTCAAGCATTAGATCCTCTCCCCTCCCCCAATATGAAGTCAGGTTCATTTTTCAATTTTGGTCATTTTAGATAAATGTGACTTAAACCCAGATTTATCTGGCTTAGCCTACGTTTTATATTTCTGATCTCACAGCTGTCAGCTAATAATTCAAGGCAGAGCGATTTTTTTTCTGTTCTCATTATGAAACTCAGCTTTAAAAAATACTTCGTCATTACCTATTGGAGCACAAACGCAGCTAAAAAAACAATTACCTTCCGTTAAGTTAGCAACGAACATTTTGGGTGGGGAAAATAATCAAGTAGGACTAGACTCTTTCTTTCAAAGTTTCTTCTGAGTCAAGAGTTGCTGTTTCGATGAGCAAAGAGTTAACTGTTCCACATCATGAGAAGCAAGGATATGAGCACTCATAGAACTGCTTTACAAATCTGTTTCTATCAAAACTCTTTTTTAAAAAAAATCTAAGGCGGCAGTGCTTGCAAATCTTATGCATGTTTTCTCAGAAGTAAACTCAGAAGTTTACTCAGGTAAACTGAGAGCAGGATGTTGGATAGATGGGTCTTTGGTTTCATATAGCAGGGCTTTTCTTAAGAAAAGTTAAGACCTGCTTCATTCAACGATAGTGCCCTTTAATTTTTACATTCCTCAGCTTTCCCTTTTTAAGTATCAAAAACACATTAGAGGGAAAAACAGCCCCGGCCCAGTATTCCTGAAGGAGCATCTCCACTCCCCATCGTTCACATCCGAGGGCCTTCTGGTGGTTCCCTCCCTGCGAGAAGTGAGGTTGCAGAGAAGCAGGCAGAGGGCCTTCTCGGTGGTGGCGCCCGCCCTGTGGAACGCCCTCGCATCAGATGTCAAGGAAACAAACAACTACCTGACTTTTAGAAGACATCTGAAGGCAGCCCTGTTTAGGGAAGTTTTTAATGTTTGAAGTTTCATTTTGTTTTTAGTGTTCTGTTGGGAGCCGCCCAGAGTAGCTAGGGAAACCCAGCCAGATGGGAGGGGTATAAATAATAAAATTATTGTTGTTATTACCAGAAGATTGTAAAAATTAAAGTAGACTGTCCTCAGATGCAAGACTGCATGTGTCTGTGAATGGATGTTCGATGGAAGAATCCAGCTCAACTAATGCCGGTTCTGGAATTCTTCAACCTAGGTCCAAATGTGGAAAACTTCCAGTCTGAATCTATGGGACAATAGGAAGTCACCCTAACCTACACTATGGTTCCATTTAGCTCCATGTTGTCTGCACGGACTGCCCAAGGTTTCAGATACAGTGGTACCTCTGGATGGAAATGGAATCCGTTCCGGAGCCCCGTTCGCATCCTGAGTAGAACGTAACATGTGACTGCGTGTCTGCACGTGCGCGGGTTGTGTTTCGCCGCTTCCACGCATGCGCATAACATCATTTTGAGCGTCTGCACATGCGCGAGCAGCGAAACCCGGAAGTAACGTGCTCCGTTACTTCCGGGTCGCCGCGGAGCGCAACCCAAAAATGCTTAACCTGAATGCTCAACCCGAGGTATGACTGTACATGAGTTGCCCAGGGCTACCTGCAGGTGCCAGGATCGGAACCCGAGTTCTGAGGAGTCCAGCCTGAGGACTCGTACAGCTGAAGGGGTATTTGAACTATCCCTTAAGTCTCATTAGCCACACTGAAACCTGAAAGCCCAGTTGTCAAAGTTGATAATTGGGGTCAAAGACCCCCGCAGATGTCACCATCAGAGCTCCTGTTTCAATTCCTGCCTCGCAGTTTATCCCCCTCGACCCTGCCCATTTGGAAACCGTAATGAAAGCAGGCTTTGCCATGCGCTGATTGAAACCGAACGATCCGTTGCTTTACAATTGGTGCTTCACCTCCTTGACCCCCCCCCCGCGATGGCATTTCTGCCCTTATGACCAGGCATAAACCTATCCCTCAACATGGTGGCTTCCGAAGTCAAGGCAGAGTCGTTGTCAGTTTCCCCACTGACTCGGATAGAACAGTAATATGGATTTATAGCAGTACCGATGGCAGAAAAGCACAACTCGCTCAGAGGTCAAGTACCTTTTAAGTGACTTGAAAAAAAATCAGTATTCTCGTATGCAAAAGGCAACTGGGGAGGAGGACAATGGCCAGGTGCTTTAAGTACAAACAAATGCACAGCTTTGCTGAAACACACTTCCTCCTGGCTGCACATTTTATCGATGTGCCCTTTTCCTTTTCCTATATCGCACCCATGTTCCATTATGTTCCGAGGCAGTTTTACCAGCCAAGAAGACGAGGCAAAGCGGCCAACTCGGGCAGCTGGCTTTGGGCGCTGCTATAGAAAGCAGACTGGGATGAACTCTATCTTGAATGCGGCATAATCTACCAAGAGGATCTCCTGAACAATCTTGGTTAAATGAGAGCAAGATGTTCAAGGTCTTAGCGTCGCGCGGCCATTCATTTTCAGCTGAGAGAAAAGGCAAAGAAGAACCGAAGGGGTAGAAGTGTATGAAATTATTCAGGGAAAGTGGGTAGGGGAAAGTTTTTCTCCCTTTCGCAGAACCCTAGAATTCCTGGACGTCCAACGAAGCTGAATGTCTTAAGGTTCAGGACGATTAAAGTACATCCTCACACATGGGCACAGTTTAACTGCAGAATTTGTGCCCGCAAGAGGCAGTAATAGCCACTAACTTGGATGGCTTTAAAATTATCAATATTATTATCATCATTATTACTGAAGTGTAGGTGGGTTGCCACGAGGCAAGACACAGTGATTACAGCAAGAACCTTTGTTGAACTAACAGAACTGGACAACAGGGGCAAAGCAATTGCTTATATACATTTCTGAAGGCCTGGGCCACTCCCACTCCCAATGTGATTGGCTGTCTAAACTTCCAAGCTGCCAATCACAAGTCAGTGTTCAAGGGCCAATGGCAGAGGCCCAAATCCTGAAATGTTCTGTGATTGGATATCATGTATCAAATCAGAACTCAAGGGCCCAGAATCCTCACTCCAGACTCAAGCTCGGGCAAATACAGACAACTGAATACATCATCATAATAATAAATTTATTTATATGCAGCCCATCTGACTAGGTTTGCCCCAGCCACTCTCAGCGGCTCCCAACAAAATATTAAAAACACAATAAAACATCAGCCGTTAAAACCTTCTCTGAACACTCAGGGCTGCCTTCAGGTGTCTCTTAAAGGTTATACAGTGGTACCTCGGGTTAAGTACTTAATTTGTTCTGGAGGTCCGTTCTTAACCTGAAACTGTTCTTAACATGAAGCACCACTTTAGCTAATGGGGCCTCCTGCTGCCACCGCACCGCCGGAGCACAATTTCTGTACTTACCCTGAAGCAAAGTTCTTAACCTGAAGCACTATTTCTGGGTTAGCGGAGTCTGTAACCTGAAGCGTATTGTAACCTGAAGCATATGTAACCCGAGGTACCACTGTAATAGCTACTCATCTCCTTGGCATCCACTGGGAGGGCATTCTACAGGATGGGTGCAACCACCGAGAAGGCCCTCTGCCTGGCTCCCCATAGCCTCACTTCTCGCAGTGATGGAACTGCCAGAAGGACCTCAGAGCAATGGAGTGGATACGCTCCTTCGGGTATATAGGGTCGAGACTATTTAATAATAATTAAAAAGAGGATCAGACATAGGAGGCTAAGTAGACACCATGCTTCTGAATATCAGTTGCTGGAAACCGCAAGAAGAGAGAATGCTATTGTGCTGAGGTCATTTTCATGTGCTTTCTATGGGCAGCTGGTTGCTCACTGTGAGACTAGGATGCTGAGATGGGTGAGCCATTGCTTGATCCAGCGTGCTCTTCTTGTGTTCTTATTCATATGGGAGAGGGGACCTTTTTATCTTCCAACCTAGGAACCAAAGATTCATGGGAGAAAGCTACATTATACCCCAATAATTGCGGCTACTTGTATGTATTTGGAAGTTTCTCCTCAAGTATACGTGAGGTGAGGGACGCGGGTGGCGCTGTGGGTTAAACCACAGAGCCTAGGACTTGCCGATCAGAAGGTCGGCGGTTCGAATCCCCACGACGGGGTGAGCTTCCGTTGCTCGGTCCCTGCTCCTGCCAACCTAGCAGTTTGAAAGCACGTCAAAGTGCAAGTAGATAAATAGGTAAACGGGAAGGTAAACGGCATTTCCGTGCGCTGCTCTGGTTTGCCAGAAGCGGCTTAGTCATGCTGGCCACACGACCTGGAAGCTGTACGCCGGCCTATAGAGCGAGACGGGCGCCGCAACCCCAGAGTCAGTCACGACTGGACCTAATGATCAGGGGTCCCTTTACCTTTACCTATACATGAGGTAACATTTCAGTTCAGGGCAGTGGAGGAGGGGAATGAGTAAGCAGCAGAGAAAAGGTGGAGGGGGCAGGAGAGGAGATAATGGCAGTGACCTACTAGGAGTTAAGAAAATTAAGTTTGCTGTTCTGAGCCTTTCTGTTTCATCCCCCATTTTAGAAATCAGCCACAAGACGATCACGACCATTGTGTAACCATCTGAGTGAGAAATCACCTCAGAGTTGATCAAAACTAAAAGCTTTGTCCAGGTATGAGTTAGCTAAACATTTGTGACAAATATGCCTGTGCATCCCTTTGCTCTCATCCTGCGCTATTTGTTAAGAGTCATTAGCCTCACTAATGTCTTTTATTTGAACAGGCCATATAACTCCTCAGCAAAACTCAGAAATGAAAGAAGGGAAAGTTGGTGGGATTGTGACTGAGGTTGTTGTTGTTGTTTAGTCGTTTAGTCGTCTCCGACTCTTCGTGACCCCATGGACCAGAGCACGCCAGGCACTCCTGTCTTCCACTGCCTCCCGCAGTTTGGTCAAACTCATGCTGGTAGCTGTGAGAACAGTGTCCAACCATCTCATCCTCTGTCGTCCCCTTCTCCTTGTGCCCTCCATCTTTCCCAACATCAGGGTCTTTTCCAGTGAGTCTTCTCTTCTCATAAGGTGGCCAAAGTGTTGGAGCCTCAGCTTCAGGATCTATCCTTCCAGTGAGCACTCAGAACTGATTTCCTTCAGAATGGATAGGTTTCATCTTCTTGCAGTCCATGGGACTCTCAAGAGTCTCCTCCAGCACCACAATTCAAAAGCATCCATTCCTCAGTGATCAGCCTTCTTTATGGTCCAGCTCTCACTTCCATACATCACTACTGGGAAAACCATAGCTTTAACTATACGGACCTTTGTTGGCAAGGTGATGTCTCTGCTTTTTAAGATGCTGTCTAAGTAAAGACGCTCATTAAGGATTTCCATTCCCAAAGCTCGTTGACCCAAGCTACGGTCTCGTACTCCATCCCTTCTTTTCTTTGCTAACTCTTCATCTTTATCCGATACGATTTGGAATGCAAATACCTCATAAAATCCAGCGCAAACAAGCTATCGATACTCGAGAGCTGAGAATGTCCTGATTTTAGGGGAGGGGGAATAGGGGAGAGGGATCAGCCATACACTTTGCATCTTCATTTCTTCCCCTTCGTTGTTAATCTGCATTGCTTTTACAATGCAATACGTTTTATTTATCCATGGAACATATTGCCTCAGAAACTACTTTGTTGTGGGTGAGGTATCAGTTAATCATAAGCTAAATGGAAAAGGAACATTTTTTAAGAGAGAGGGGAAGTGACTCACTGCTTGAGAGGGAGGAGCCCAGGTTTCCAGATGGATGGGCCACAAATAACTTTTGCGTATCTTTCCTCACTCCCAAGAAGCCTCACAGAAACTGCTGTGCTTAAGCACTCCATCATTAACTTCATAAGAAGGTTAAAAAAAACTTGGGTTGAAGAATTCCAATGCCACAGGGAGGCGGCTATTGCAGTTGCAAGAGCTGAACATCTGAGCCCTAGGCATAGAATCATAAAATCACAGAATCATGTGACAGGTGGCCATCACACCTCTGCTTAAAAATCTCCAAGGAAAGAGAGCCCACCACTTTCCGAGGGAGTCCGTTCCGCTGTCACAGAGCTCTTAACGTCAGAATGTTCTTCCTGATGTTGAGTCGTGATCTCCTTCCATGTAATTTGAAGCCATTGGTTCCAGCCCTAGCCTCCAGAGCAGGAGAAAACAAGCTTGCTCCATCCTCCATGGATGAGCCAGTGTGGTGTAGTGGTTAAGAGCGGTGGACTCGTAATCTAGTGAACCGGGTTCGATTCCCCGCTCCTCCACATGCAGCTGCTGGGTGACCTTGGGCCAGTCACACTTCTCTGAAGTCTCTCAGCCCCACTCACCTCACAGAGTGTTTGTTGTGGGGGAGGAAGGGAAAGGAGAATGTTAGCTGCTTTGGGACTCCTTCGGGTAGTGATAAAGCAGGATATCAAATCCAAATCCAAACTCCTCCATGTGACAGCCCTTTAGTTTTTTTGAAGATGGCTATCTCAGTCTCTGCTTTCCCAGGCTAAACATATCCAACTCCCTCAATCGTTCCTCATAAGGCTTGGTTTCCAGGCCCTTTAGCATCTTGCAGTGGCGGACTTTTCAGCAATGCCCTGCATAATGCTAAAACTCGAGGGGGACTCCATTGTACATCATTGTTGTGGTTCCCCCTGCCAGTGAGGGCAAACCAGATGCTCTACCCTAAAACTGCCTCTGCACTTTGGTTCCTCTCCTCTGCACACGTTCCTGCTAGTCAACATCCTTCTTAACTTGTGGCACCCAGAACTGGACACAGTATTCCAGGTGTGGTCTGATCAAGGCAGAATAGAGTAGTACTATTACTTCCCTTAGGGATCCGGGTGGCGCTGTGGGTTAAACCACTGAGCCTAGGACTTGCCGATCAGAAGGTCGGCGGTTCGAATCCCTGCGATGGGGTGAGCTCCCGTTGCTCGGTCCCTGCTCCTGCCAACCTAGCAGTGCGAAAGCACATCAGAGTGCAAGTAGATAAATAGGTACCGCTCCGGCGGGAAGGTAAATGGTGTTTCCGTGCGCTGCTCTGGTTCGCCAGAAGCAGCTTAGTCATGCTGGCCACATGACCCGGAAGCTGTATGCCGGCTCCCTCAGCCAGTAAAGCGAGATGAGCGCCGCAACCCCAGAGTCGTCCACGACTGGACCTAATGGTCAGGGGTCCCTTTACCTTTACTCTATTACTTCCCATGACTGTGTCACTATACTTCTGTTGATGCAGCCTAGAATAGCATTAGCATTAGGGCTAAATACCTGGCCTCACTGCGTCCGAGTCCTCTGTTTGGTGAGTAACACTCCGAAGAGGACTAGTGTCACATTAATGCAATCTTAAATCTGAGCAGTTCTGAGTCTGGGAAATTCATTTTTTTTTAAAAAAATATTTTTATTTTTCCATATAAACACAATACAACAAACATAAACATACAAAAACAAAAACAAAACAAAAAACATGTATCATTTCATATCCTAATTTCATATCCTATCTTCCCCGACTTCCTCATGCCTCCCCTTTCTGTATTCCAAATTCTTATCGATTGTTCAGCAAATCTTCCCTTATTTTAATTTAAATTTAGACTATTCTTCCTTATTTTCCTTGTCTTAACCATTGCTAATAGTAACCATTTACTTTCCAGTCCAACATCATTCTAACTTTCATTAACTTTATGATATTTCTTTAAATAGTCCTTGAATTTTTTCCATTCTTCTTGCGCTGCTTCTCTTCCCTGGTTTCGGATTCTGCTCGTCATTTCTGCCAAGCCCGTGAGTCTGGGAAATTCAAAAGTAGGACCAAACAGGAAAGGAAAAGCTGGAAAGTCTTTTTTGAAGTCTAAAGGGAAAAAAGCCAGTTAAAATGAATGAAGAATTTTCATTCATCACCAAAGGCTCATTGACCAGATTAGAGTCTCCTGAACCTGGTAGGATTAAGGTGGATATATTTACTCGGGAAAAGCCAATAACCAATTAGCTGAATGGATTCTACTGTTCGGAGGACTCTCTGTTTATTAAATATCAAAGAGAACTGGGTCAATTTCTTAATATGCTCCCTAATATTTTCTCCGCCTTGTCTTCCCTTTTATTGTTATTACTTTCAGCCTTGCACTAATATATTTAGCACAGAGGATGACAAGGGCAGGGAAGGTGAGGTGTACGAAGGCAGCCAAGGCCACAGAATAAAACTTGGGGGATGGAGGCAGGAATGGTCCAGTCACAGAACACACAGGCAGGAGGGCTTTGGGTTCCGGGTTCAGGCCCACCAAGATTCTGAAAAAAAGCACATTCCCCAATTCTATGTGACCAACTCGAACACATGTAAGTTTTACAGGAAGTGGACCTCAGCAACAACACTTGGCTTGCGGGTGCAACTCCTTTGCTGTCTGGCAGCCTTAATGGGCAAGATCCACACAGTATCGTTCGCAGCAAAGCCAGTTATTATGACAGCAATCCAGCATATACAATCCAGTCCTTAAAGTATAGTGCAGCCCAGTGCATTTCCCTGTTCCCCAGCCTTACCGTACAATTATTTCCATTTCACAGAAAGAGGACTGAGGCTGCAAAGTGCTTAGGCGCCCTGTGCCAAATTTGTTGTTGTTGTTGTTTAGTCGTTTAGTCGTGTCCGACTCTTCGTGACCCCATGGACCAGAGCACGCCAGGCACTCCTGTCTTCCACTGTCTTCCACAGTTTGGTCAGACTCATGCTGGTAGCTTCGAGAACACTGTCCAACCATCTCGTCCTCTGTCGTCCCCTTCTCCTTGTGCCCTCCATCTTTCCCAACATCAGGGTCTTTTCCAGGGAGTCTTCTCTTCTCATGAGGTGGCCAAAGTATTGGAGCCTCAGCTTCAGGATCTGTCCTTCCAGTGAGCACTCAGTGCTGATTTCCTTCAGAATGGAGAGGTTGGATCTTCTTGCAGTCCATGGGACTCTCAAGAGTCTCCTCCAGCACCAGAATCCAAAAGCATCAATTCTTTGGCGATCAGCCTTCTTTATGGTCCAGCTCTCACTTCCATTCATCACTACTGGGAAAACCATACTGGGAAAACCTGTGCCAAATAGTTTCTAGCAATTTATAGCTGTTTTTATTATTGGATAATACAAAACTATTTGGGGGGGGGTGTTAAGGTTCTAATGGCGTCATGCAAAGAAAAACTAAGAAAGCCACGCTTGAAACTACTGGAAAGGGTGACTTAATGGTTAGTGGCGTATGTTGTTAAATATATACAGGGAATGAAATGACTCAATTCCACCAATAGAACTGGCCTCTGGGGAATCTATTTTGCCAGCAAAACATACCTCTTTATCAGTGAGAAAATGAGGCAGAGGCTTAATTTTTTTATCCTGATCAGTGCACCTGCCCCATTAAATCTTCCTCCATGGAGTGAATGAAAACAAATCCACTTTCTACATGTAGAAAAGCCCACAAGGTATTACTGCATGCAAAAAAATAATAATTCAGCAATCCTACGGAAACTCGTACAGATCCCCTTCAGCACACACCCAGGCAAGTTTAAATCCCTGCTCCCTCATTGACCACATCGGGTGACTTTGGGTAAATCATATTTCCTGTGTTACAGTGGCTGCAATTCCAATACCTCTTAGGCCGTTATCTTCAATGGGGTCTAAGCAGCCAAACTATGCAGAGAATGGTGGTTCCCTCACTGCGAGAAGCAAAGTTACAGGGAACCAGGAAGAGGGCCTTCTCGGTAGTGGCGCCCACCCTGTGGAATGCCCTCCCATCAGATGTCAAAGAAATAAACAACTATCTGATTTTTAGAAGACATCTGAAGGCAGCCCTGTTTAGGGAAGTTTTTAATATTTGATTAATTATTGTATTTTAATATTTTGTTGGAAGCCGCCCAGAGTGGCTGGGGAAACCCAGCCAGATGGGTGGGATATAAATAATAAATTATTATTATTATTATTATTATTATTATTATTATTATTATTAGAGACATGAGCAGACTGTCCACAAGGGCCAACACTGATGCTGAAATCCAGCATCACCTGAGCTCTGCGAATGCGGCTTTCTCCTGATTGAAGTGCAGAGTGTTTGAGGACCAGGACATTCGCAGGGAAACCAAAATGCTTGTTTACAAAGCTATTGTACTACCAACCTTACTATATGCTTGTGAAACATGGACCACTTATAAACACCATCTCCAACTCCTCGAAAGATTCCATCAACAGTGTCTCCGAAAAATTTTACACATCACTTGGGAAGACAGGCAAACTAATATCAGTGTACTAGAAGAAGCAAAGATCACCAGTGTTGAAGCAATGATTCTTCAACATCAACTTCGATGGACTGGTCATGTTGTGGGGATGCCTGATGATCGTCTTCCAAAGCAACTACTCTATTCCGAACTTAAAAATGGAAAGCATAATGCTGGTGTCAACAAAAGAGGTTTAAAGACTGTCTCAAGGCAAATCTAAAAAAAATGTAGTATAAACACTGACAACTGGGAAACACTGGAGAACAGCCTTTACCAAGGGTGTCATGGGCTTTGAAGACACTCAAACTCAGGACGCAAGGGAGAAACGTGTTAAGAGGAAGGCACGCTTGGCAAACCCTCACCGTGATCAACTCCCACCCGGAAACCAATGTCCCCACTGTGGAAGGATGTGTGGATCCAGAACTGGCCTCCACAGTCACTTACAGATTCTTTGTTAAAACCGTGTTTATGGAAGACAATCTTACTGGGCTACGAGTGATCGCCAAAGAAGACTTCAGAGGCAAATGTGTATCTGTTATCAGAGAATTGCACAGCACAAACACACAAAGAAAAGGCAGCATGCTTCTTGGTACATGCTTCCAGGGGGCAGCCTTAACAGTCTGTTGCTGCAAAAAAAAAAGGTGCAACTTTTTTAAAAAATCTAATAGCGTGCATTTTCGCAGGCTCTCTGGCTACTGCATGCATAGCCCACCTGTACATGGGTCTCCCATGAAGCTGAGAGATGGTGGCTGGTCCAAGGTCACCCAGGGAGCCTCATGGCTGAGTGGGGATTTGAACTCAGGCCTCCCAGGTCCTAATCCATCACTCCAACCACTACACCATGCTGGCTTTCAAGCATGGAATAGATGAAAGATTATGCCATTGTACCCTTGTATGTGGAACTAAGGAAGAGGGTTAGAGAGAGAAACTTAGTGGCACAGAGGGAAAGCTCAGGTTAAAGGGACAGCTGTCTACCAGCTCCACCTGGTACACAGGCTAAGACCCTACCTGCCCGCGGACTGTCTTGCCAGAGTGGTGCATGCTCTAGTTATCTCCCGCTTGGACTACTGCAACGTGCTCTACGCGCTCTATTTTCATCGAAGAAATGTTGGAGGGTATGGAGTTATGCGACCCCTGAGCCAAGGATAAAAACACATCTGAAGGCAGCCCTGTATAAGGAAGTGTTTTAATGTTTAATGTTTTATTATGTTTTTATATACCAGTATGTTGGAAGCCGCCCAGAGTAGCTGGGGCAACCCAGTTAGATAGGTGCGGTATTATTATTATTATTATTATTATTATTATTATTATTATTATGGTTGTCCCTATTTCCCCCCCTAAATTTTTAATTAAATTCTCTGTTTTACATTTTAGAATATTCATTTAAACAACCTTAAAATATCAATGACTTTCATTCTTCTCTTTCCATGGTTCATTTTGCATAACATAAATCCTTGCATATTTTATATAAACTAAACCATTCAGTATTCCATTATTACATCCATCAAAACTTATCTACACTGTTGAATTTATCTTAATGCTGCCACTGTTTTCAAATGTACACAATTCCCCCCCCCACCATGTATTCAATAAACATTTCCCAATCGTCTGTAAATTAACGTTCTTCTTGTTCTCTTATTCTATATGTCATTTTAAGTTGCCATTCTTCTTTAACTGGGGCTTCGCTCGTTTTCCATTTTGGGGCTAACAAAACACGGGCTGCTGTGGTGGCCAGTGCCAGATTTACGTATAAACTAAACAAGCCATAGCTTAGGGCCCCACTCTCTTGGGGGCCCCCAAAAAATTTAAAGGGAAAAAACTGGATGTATATTTCCAAACTATAAGATAAAAAACAAATAAAATAAAACCTACATACAGCAACAGTGTTTTGTGTTGTGTAGGCTCCTATTTGTTATGTGCAAATGGCTTTAGATACCTATTAGGTCCATAAATTACCATATAGCATATATTCAACACAAAAAACAGCGACAAATTGTTGTTGACAAAGGACAGCTGGACATATAAAGGGCCCCATTACCTTCAGTAGCTTAGGGCCTGATCAAATCTAAATCCGGCTCTTGTGGTGGCATACCTAAATAACCTTTTTTGACACCTGGGAATTTGCTTCTGAGTTATAGGATGTCCCTGTTTTCATCAGAGAAATGTTGGAGGGTATGACGTTGCCATCAGGAGAGCTCCCAGTTGAGGTGACCTCTGAACTATTAGGATCATCCTACTCTCGTGTAGGACCCTGGTAGAGACACATGCCCAACTGGCATGTTCTCTCCCTCCTGGTCGATCGTTTGGGAGCTTCAAAAGCTTTCTTCAGCCCAAACATCACAGTGACTGATACCAAGAAGCATCAGCACACTTAGGAATCCTGCAGAGTATTTGCAGTTTGCATAACAGAACGCAGTAGCACAGCATTTTGGCTAATCTACTTTTATTTACATATAATACACTCGGAGCATTCTGCTTTAGCTCCTTCTTCTTTCTCATCAGACAGCAAAGAGAAAAAGAACAAAGGGCAATAGTCCCACTTCACGGAACACAGTAACACAAGCATCCTGTCTCCGTCACTTCCCACACTGTGGAATGAAAACATACACCGTCATGTGATAGAAACAATCCCATGACTGCAAACACGGAGCAAGAATCCTAACAGTTCTGTGGATTAATCGCAGGTCCATTCTGGCACATCCAGCCAGGGGGACATTGACACTTGCATCCTGCATCTCATCAGGTCCAGTGGGACTTACCTCGGGGTAAACATGCATAGGACTGCAGACTAAGAGCATGGCAAAGCTAGAACAGACAGGGCCTTCGCCTGGGATGGAGTCACAGTGACGAAGCACTTTCATTAATGTCAGAGACAGGAGGCGAAGCTCCAGCAAAAAATTGAAGCCAGCTGCAGCCTTTATGGATTTGACATTGGCCTCCGAAACTGCTTGGCACAAAGGTCTTTCCGACTGGCATTGTTACACATAGAAAAGAGCTACCGAAAGTGAGTTTCCTTAAAAAGTCTTGCCTCTTTAGGCAGTCAGGTGGTGGTTCTTCAGCACCAGCTAGGGAAAAGGGAGAAATCTGGTTTAACCTGCCTAATTCAGAGTTGCGCTTCCCCTCAATTGTGCTCTGTGGCTCCCCAGACAAAGACCATTTGCACACACACACAAAATGTAGAGTAGTGCCCCGATGCGTGTACATAAAAATGCACGTATTAGCAAATCTTAGCATACCGATAAATTATATTAGGGGGAATTTGCTTGCCAAAATTACAGATTAAAAGAAATGCACACTAAAATGCTGATTAATCATCATGAGGACATTTCTTTCATTTTCAAATTGCAAGCCGACGCAGTAATGTGGCAAACGGAAGAGAAATGAGAAACAGGGAGAAAACTAAATGGACCAATTTGCCCATCCCTACCACAGACATCGGGACGCGGGTGGCGCTTTGTGTTAAACCACAGAGCCTAGGACTTGCCGATCAGAAGGTCGGCGGTTCGAATCCCCACGATGGGGTGAGCTCCCGTTGCTCGGTCCCTGCTCCTGCCAACCTAGCAGTTTGAAAGCACATCAAAGTGCAAGTAGATAAATAGGTACCGCTCCAGCAGGAAATTAAATGGCTTTTCCGTGCGCTGTTCTGGTTCTCCAGAAGCAACTTAGTCCTGCTGGCCACATGACCCGGAAGCTGTACGCCGGCTCCCTTGGCCAATAAAGCAAGATGAGCACCGCAACCCCAGAGTCGGTCATGACTGGACCTAATGGTCAGGGGTCCGTTTACCTTTACCTTACCACAGACATCACCCCACAGACTGGGCACGCTTCCACTTGCACATATAAGGGACGCAGGTGGCACTGTGGTCTAAACCACTGAGCCTCTTGGGCTTGCTGATCAGGAGGTTGGCGGTTCGAATCCCCATGACGGGGTGAGCTCCCGTTGCTCTGTCCCAGCTCCTGCCAACCTAGCAGTTTGAAAGCACACCAGTGCAAGTAGATAAATAGGTACCAATGTGGAGGGTAGGTAAACGGCGTTTACGTGCTCTGGTTTCTGTCACAGTGTTCTGTTGCGCCAGAGGCGGTTTAGTCATGCTGGCCACATGACCCGGGAAGCTGTCTGTGAACAGACGCCAGCCACCTCGGCCTAAAAACGAGATGAGCGTCACAACCCCATAGTCGCCTTTGACTGGACTTAACTCTCCAGGGGTCCTTTACCTTTTTACCTTACTTGCACATAACAGCTCTCATGATATGAGGGCAGCAGCAAAGCATGTATGTTAGAGTGCAGTCCTCTTAAAGTACAGAAGGGAAAAGCAGGATGTTGGTTGGTGAATTCTTCCCCCAACCCAAACCCCCGACTGAGAGAAAACGGGTTGGGGGAAAATTGCTGTTGGCAGGTGAAGTGCTGGCAGGGAACGGGTTTTTCCCATCCTCAGCTTTATAGGAATTCATTTGCAACCCAATTCTAAGACAGGGGTCTCATTTGTCCCTCCGTGACTTGGCTCTTATAGCAATCTGGACATTTGTTCATGTTTATAAGAATCAGCAGCACTTTGAAAAGAAACAGTCAGTCGCTTTCCGGAAGATCTGAAAGAACACAGGCCAGTACAGCTGCTATCATTATAGGCCTCACTTCGCTTAACAAGAGATGCTTAAATTATTGGTTGGTTGCCCATAGAGATGACTGAACTACCTGGGGGCGAGCTCTGACACGAGCACCTCACGAGCGCTTGGTTATTGTTATCGCCATCGTTCTGCCGAGCGATAAGAAGGCCTTTACCATATGCATTAACTGCAGCTGTGTGATCAAATGCGAGAGGCGACGTCTGGCAAAATGGTTGTCTGTGTGGATTCAATGTCATATGCAATCGCATTGTGCATGGCTGATACTTTTGTGCATGCGAATTGCATGTGTGTTAAGAGGACAGTGTACCACTGGCAAGGCAGCCAGGATGGTGTGTTGCTCTGAAAAGGGATGGGGAATCCATGCTCCCTCCCAATGTTGAGGGACTTTAGCTCCTAGAAGTCGTAGCCAGCATGTCCAGTGGTCAGAGTTGAGTGTCAAACCTGGTTAGCTCAGTTGGTTAGAGGGTGGTGCTGATAATGCCAAGGTAGTAGTAGTAGTAGTAGTAGTAGTAGTAGTAGTAATAATAATAATAATAATAATAATAATAATAATAATAATAATTTATTTATATCCCGCCTATCTGGCTGGGCTTCCCCAGCCACTCTGGGTGGCTTCCAACAAAACACTAAAATACAATAACCTATTAAACATTAAAAGCTTCCCTAAACAGGGCTGCCTTCAGATGTCTTCTAAAAGTCTGGTAGTTGTTTTTCTCTTTGACATCTGGTGGGAGGGTATTCCACAGGGCGGGTGCCACTACTGAGAAGGCCCTCTGCCTGGTTCCCTGCAACTTGGCTTCTCGCAGCGAAGGAACCACCAGAAGGCCTTCAGCACTGGACCTCAGTGTCCAGGCAGAACAATGGGGGTGGAGATGCTCCTTCAGGTCTACTGGGCCAATACTGTTTAGGGCTTTAAAGGTCAGCACCAACACTTTGAATTGTGCTCGGAAACGT
Source organism: Podarcis filfolensis (assembly GCF_964270895.1). Taxonomy (NCBI): domain Eukaryota; kingdom Metazoa; phylum Chordata; class Lepidosauria; order Squamata; family Lacertidae; genus Podarcis; species Podarcis filfolensis. Next base: position 11,936,685 of record NC_139604.1, read on the forward strand.
ACTGAGAGCCAATGTAGGTTCTTCAGGACTGGTGTTATGTGGTCTCGGCGGCCGCTCCCAGTCACCAGTCTAGCTGCCGCATTCTGGATTAGTTGTAGTTTCCGGGTCACCTTCAAAGGTAGCCCCACTTAGAGCGCATTGCAGTAATCCAAGCAGGAGATAACTAGAGCATGCACCACTCTGGCGAGACAGTCTGCGGGCAGGTAGGGTCTCAGTCTGTGTGCCAGATGGAGCTGATAGACAGCTGCCCTGGACACAGAATTGACCTGTGTCTCCATGGACAGCTGTGAGTCCAAAATGACTCCCAGGCTGCGCACCTGGTCCTTCAGGGGCACCGTTACCCCATTCAGGACCAGGGAGTCCTCCACACCTGCCTGCCTCCTGTCCCCCAAATACAGTACTTCTGTCTTGTCAGGATTTAACTTCAATCTTTTAGCCGCCAGGCTGCAGGTTCAATCCCTGTGAGGGCCAGCTACATATTTCTGCATTGCAGGGATTTGGACTAGATGATCCTTGAGGTCCCTTCCAACTCTATGATTCTAAGAATTGCTCCCTCGGATTCTAACGGAGCCGCCATCCAACAACGGCCACAGGTCCCATGTTCCTGGCACAGTGGCATCAGTTGTGTCAGGAGCAGGTGTCAGGAATAAATCACATGAAGTGAAGTTCCCTCTTTATTTGGAGAAACAAGGTCTGCTTAAGAGCGCTAGGCCTAAAGAGCACAGCAACTCTTCTCAGCATGTCTTCCCCCTAGGAGGCAGTCGTGGAGACTGAAGGTCCCTGCCTTCCCGCAGTTGTCTAAGTCTCCTCCTCCCTTGGTTCCTTTCCCAGCAATCTGAGACTCCGCCAACACTCCTGTCTCTGCTCCTCCCTCTTCATACCTCTTCTGGTTATGGGAGACCAGGGGAGAGGGGAGCTAGTCGCAGCAGGAGGAGGAGACCCCTAGGTTCTTCACCAGTCAGATTCATCTTTGCCTCTTGACCTCTCCTGATTCCACCTCTGCTTCTGAACTTCAGAGCCAGTGTGGTGTAATAATAATAATAATAATAATAATAATAATAATAATAATAATTATTATTATTATTTTAAAAAAAATGGTGTAGGGTTAAGAGCGGTGGACTCGTAATCTGATGAACCGGGTTCGCGTCTCTGCTCCTCCACATGCAGCTGCTGGGTGACCTTCAGCTAGTCACACTTCTCTGAAGTCTCTCAGCCTCACTCACCTCGCAGAGTGTTTGTTGTGGGGGAGGAAGGGAAAGGAGATTGTTAGCCGCTTTGAGGCTCCTTAGGGTAGTGATAAAGTGGGATATCAAATCTGTTATGTACTGAGCTGAATCCTAGAACAATAGAATCCAGGATGCAGCAGTCTGAATGGTCCGCAGGAGCCACCCATCCAGCTCCAGGTGGAAGTGAATCAGCGACCTAATTGACCTGCAGGAGCAGCCAATCAGGCGCCTGGATGAAGTGAATCAGCAACCTGCTTGGCCTGCAGGAGCAGCCAATCAGGCTTCTGGAGGAGGTGAATCCACAACCTGATTGGCCTACAGGAGCAGCCCGGAATTAGCCAATCACGCGGGGCCCATTGTGTAAATAATGTATATATAGCTAGACCTTTTGGGGAAGGTTTCATTCATTGCTACTATGAGCTGAATAAAGAGCATGAAATTCACACTCGACTCGAATGAGTATATTTCAAAATCCAAACTCTTCTTCTTCTTCTCCTCCTCCTCCTCCTTGCCACAGACTCTCTTTGTTCACTGAACCCTATTACCTCTTCCGACACTTCCTCCCTCTTCTCCTTCTGACCCACCACCATTCCCCAGGCTCTGAGCCTTCATTCCCTTGGGGTTTCCCAGCTGATGTCTCCCACAATTCCTCTGTGTCCAGCAAAGCAGATTTTTCTCCACCAAGATGCTAACAGACACAACACAGGATCCTCACATGTCCAGGGATTACAAAAAATAATAATGTATGTGTTACGTGCCTCATTACTTGTACACGCAAGTTTTAAAAATGTATTCTTGGCATCGCTCATGAAAGCATTTTAGTAATGAAAAAGAGGCGGGTGATCCTTAACATATCATTCTATAGTGGAGATCACCCACGTTTCCATTTTAGCTTAGGAAAGCTGCAGCATAATCAGGAGAGTTGACCAAAAAGGAACAAGCTCCACGTCAAAATAACCATCTCACCCTGGAAGAAGGAAAGCGTGTGCAATCTGCATTTTTCATCTGCGTTTTCTGACATAGACACTGTCACGTTCTATCAGAGAAGCCCGGTGTTTGAGTACAGCGGCTTTCCTCTTGGAAATATGATTCAGAACAGACCTCAAACGCACCTTCTGTTATAGCAGTGTTATGATTTTGTTCATTCCATCAATTATTGTCAAAGCAGGAAAATGTTTTGCCAGTCTTCCACAGATAGATATATAGATATATTATACACAGAGACGGAGAGGGAGCTCTTCAAGAACTCAAAAGTTTTGACCCTCAATGGAGAAGGATGACATTTCATACTGGGGGCGAGGGTGGGGCGTATCTAATTGATTTTAACCTGCAACAAAACATTTACCATTCTCAGCCACACTGGAATGTTGATTTTTCAAATGGGCATTGATCCATCTGAGATGAGGGTTTAGATCAATGCATGAGGGATAGGCTGGAAATAAAACGGTTTGGTTTAGTTCTCCAGAAAGTCAACCAGCATCAACATGTTTTGTGACAAGATGCCTGGTAAAAACTAATTGCAATCTTTTAGCGACCCCGGTTCCCTCTGCCACAAGTCATGTGCAGATAAACCTCCACACATTCCCAGGTCTCCAAGTCACAATGATGACAGCTGGGGATATATGTTGTTAATAATAATAGTACAGTGGTACCTGAGGTTAAGTACTTAATTCCTTCCGGAGGTCCGTTCTTAACCTGAAACTGTTCTTAACCTGAAGCACCACTTTAGCTAATGGGGCCTCCCGCTGCTGCCGCGCCGCAGCAGCGCAATTTCTGTTCTCATCCTGAAACAAAGTTCTTAACCTGAGGTATTATTTCTGGGTTAGCAGAGTCTGTAACCTGAAGCATATGTAACCCGAGGTACCACTGTAGTAGTAGTAATTTATTTATTTATTATTATTATTATTATTATTATTATTATTATTAGTATTAGTATTAGTATTATTATTAAATTTAATTGCTTCTGCAGCTGAGCTGATAGTTTTCCCCTAGAAAACTTTCAGCTCAAACTTTTCTTTTTGTCTTGGGGTGGGAAGAAATTAAAAGTAGCTCCCAAAACGGTAAGCAACCTGTGGGGGTCTTTATTTCTTTAATCTGTTTACTTCCCTATACCCGCCGGTCTCAGGGCAGTTCACAGGATAAAATCACAATATAAAAATACAATGCAAAACTGCAAAAAACAACAACCCAATGGGGCACTCTGGGGTGAAGAAATGGTCCGTCAGCTGCCAAGAGGAACTCCATTGCCTGAGCCAGAGAAACCACCGCAGACAGTGGCAAATATTAAATTAAAAGAAAGAGGGAAGGGAGGGACTCTGATAAGGCAGTCAATGTCTTTCAACCATTGTTGTTATCTGAAAAGGTTCCCAGATTTGCCCACTTTTTACCAGAATCCTGGGGCAACAGTTCTCCTTCCTACACCCCCTATTGTTTTCATGTGGATAAAGGTTAACTTGAAGGATATCCCCAAAGATCTTATTTTTTTCTATCAGTTCTACCCTCTTATGAAAAGTAATGGCGAAAGATGGATCCAGGGACACTCAGACCCCGCAGAGACCTACAGTATTCAACAAGAATATCCTGAACCCCTGGCCTACCTGGCAGCAAATCAGTATGCCAAGGCCCAAAGTACAAAGTCTGAACAGGGCCATCTTTAGCAGATGCGGTGCCAGGGTGCAAATATCCGCCCAGCACCCCCAAATTACCACGGATAGTGTTGGGGTGGCCGTAGCTGAGCACTGCCAGCCTCCGTGGGAGGAGAGCCATCCCTGCAGAGGCTTGGGAGGGAAGCTACACACCCGCCAGCCTTATGGTTGGCGGGGTGCAGCTGGCAGGCATGCAGGGAAAGGGGAGGTCGCCGACAAAGCCACACAGCTCCCCCACTTGCTGGGTTGCCCCTGAGAGGCAGGCGCCATGGCACCACTAAGCCCTATGAGAAAGACGGCTCTGAGTCCGAAGGTCAGGAAACGAGGTTCAGGGTCCCAGCTCTGCTTGGGGATGCCTCAAACTGAACCTTTTGAACAGCATCCGCTCTACCTTTGAGCTGTGGTTCATTCCCCAGCAAGGCTGTCCTTGCGTAATGCAATGGCCCACCCCTTCCAAGCTGCCACGATTCAGAACAGCTCCTGAATTGCAAATTGTGACTCTCCAAGGCAAACCGCCGCATGAGTAATATCGCGGGTGTCTCGGCTGTCCTTGATTGCATTGTAGGAGCTCTTTGGCTCTTTGGCTGTGCACCACAAATAGGGGTTGGCAACGGAGGCTGCCCTCCAGCCTTCCCGTAGAAATAGCTGGTGCCAGTGGTTAAGCAGGACTGGGAAATGTTCTTAATGCATCCATGTTACAACGAGGCTCATTGGATGGAGCAAGCAGCCTGCCATATGGCATAATTGTCCTATGGTTTATATCCTCTTTTATTGACGGCTCTGACAGGCCCTCTTTGGTCTGCAATCTGTATTTAGAGGAAAGTTTCAAAGTGGCTCTCCAAGCCAGCCAGGGATTAATAAGGACGCCTGCAGCTTCCTTGCCTTGCTGTTCTTTTTCTTTTTTGCGGCCTTTCCATGCGTCGTTTCCATGGGGCATTTTGTTTTCCCTTTGTTGTGTTTCGAGGAGGTTTCCTAAGGGATCTAACACAACGCCTCCTTTGCCCTATATTCCATCACATTCCTTTATTGTTTTAATGAGCTGCGACAGTTCTGCACGGTTCCTACGGGAGTGGGGAAGATCGTAGACCTGAAGTAAGGCTCTTCCAAGGCAATTTCTCGGTTCCTCTTCATCCTGGAGAAGAGTGATTAGTGGGGTGCCACAGGGTTCTGTCTTGGGCCCGGTCTTATTCAACATCTTTACCAACGACTTGGATGATGGACTCAAGGGCATCCTGATCAAATTTGCAGATGACACCAAACTGGGAGGGGTGGCTAACACCCCAGAGGACAGGATCACACTTCAAAACGACCTTGACAGATTAGAGAACTGGGCCAAAACAAACAAGATGAATTTTAACAGGGAGAAATGTAAAGTATTGCACTTGGGCAAAAAAAATGAGAGGCACAAATACAAGATGGGTGACACCTGGCTTGAGAGCAGTACATGTGAAAAGGATCTAGGAGTCTTGGTTGACCACAAACTTGACATGAGCCAACAGTGTGACGCGGCAGCTAAAAAAGCCAATGCAATTCTGGGCTGCATCAATAGGAGTATAGCATCTAGATCAAGGGAAGTAATAGTGCCACTGTATTCTGCTCTGGTCAGACCTCACCTGGAGTACTGTGTCCAGTTCTGGGCACCACAGTTCAAGAAGGACACTGACAAACTGGAACGTGTCCAGAGGAGGGCAACCAAAATGGTCAAAGGCCTGGAAACGATGCTTTATGAGGAACAGCTAAGGGAGCTGGGCATGTTTAGCCTGGAGAAGAGGAGGTTAAGGGGTGATATGATAGCCATGTTCAAATATATAAAAGGATGTCACATAGAGGAGGGAGAAAGGTTGTTTTCTGCTGCTCCAGAGAAGCGGACACGGAGCAATGGATCCAAACTACAAGAAAGAAGATTCCACCTAAACATTAGGAAGAACTTCCTGACAGTAAGAGCTGTTTGACAGTGGAATTTGCTGCCAAGGAGTGTGGTGGAGTCTCCTTCTTTGGAGGTCTTTAAGCAGAGGCTTGACAACCATATGTCAGGAGTGCTCTGATGGTGTTTCCTGCTTGGCAGGGGGTTGGACTCGATGGCCCTTGTGGTCTCTTCCAACTCTATGATTCTATGATTCTATGATTCTTTTTCTGTAATCAAGGAAGAGGCAATACAGAAGACATCACTGGCATTTTGATGTGGCACGGATCTCCCCCAAATCAGAGAGAGAGAGAGGAAGGAAGGAAGGAAGGAAGGAAGGAAGGAAGGAAGGAAGGAAGGAAGGAAGGAAGGGTTGTTGTTGTTGTTTAGTCATTTAGTCGTGTCCGACTCTTCGTGACCCCATAGACCAGAGCACGCCAGGCACTCCTGTCTTCCACTGCCTCCCGCAGTTTGGTCAAGCTCATGCTGGTAGCTTCGAGAACACCATCCAACCATTGAGCTTCAAGAACACCATCCAACCATCTAACCAAAGGAAGGGTTAGGTAGGGTAATGCATTCTTCTCCCACCTCTTTCTAGACCAGCGGTTCTCAACCTGTGGATCCCTAGATGTTGCTGGACTACAACTCCCATCATCCCTGAGTTCTGGCCTTGCTAGCTAGGGGTGATGGGAGTTGTAGTTCAACAACATCTGGGGACCCACAGGTTGAGAAAGGCTGTTCTAGACCCTCCAAGTGTCCCTATTTCAATGGCATAGCGTGAGATGGTCACACCATTACCCTGGGCAAATTTTTTTGAGCGGTACCCCCACAACAGGTTCCCAATCAAGGGAAGCAACACCCAGGCCCAGCCTTCAGGGCTGGGGCAGCAGCAGCAGATCCTTTTCCTTAGGGCCACCCATGGGCCAGCAGGGGACGTGGGTGGCACTGTGGTCTAAACCACTGAGCCTCTTGGGCTTGCTGATCGGAAGGTCAGCGGTTCGAATCCCCGCGACGGGGTGAGCTCCCGTTGCTCTGTCCCAGCTCCTGCCAACCTAGCAGTTCGAAAGCACACCAGTGCGAGTAGATAAATAGGTACCGATGCGGAGGGAAGGTAAACAACGTTTCCGTGCGCTCTGACTTCTGTCACGGTCCTCCATGCACCAGTAGCGGTGTAGTCATGCTGGCCACATGAGCCAGAAAACTGTCTGTGGACAAACGCCGGCTCCCTAGGCCTGAAAGCGAGATGAGTGCCGCAACCCCCTAGTTGCCTTTGACTGGACTTAACTGTCCAGGGGTCCTTTACCTTTACCTTACCTGGGCCAGCTGAGAGGGAGGGGAAGGGCACAGTCTTCAGGCAGACAGAAGCAGTGGAGAAGTGGGGGCAGCATTGCCACCCCTCTCTGATGCTGGGATCTAGCACGCGAGGGAACTACAGAGGCATCTTCCTCACAAGGCAACCCAGTGCTTGGGTCAGCCGCAGCTCCCTCCGTCCCCAGGTAACCCAGGGGTGGAAGTGTCAGAGAGGCAGCAGTGGTGCCCCTCTTTGACGCTGGGATCTGCCACGGAAAGGAGCTCCCTTGCACAGCGGTCCAACACTGAGATCCAGCCACAGTGTGGAAACAGTGGGCTCCAGAAGGTGAGTGTGCCACCCTCTGGCATGTGCCACCTGCTCCCAGTGCCTGCGCACACCACGGGCAGTGATCAAAGACGCTATGCCTCTGCCCTCTTTTACAGGGACAGTCCTGGATCTACAGAAGCTGTCCCAGGTTCTGATTTGATCCTAGAATGTCCCACTTTTTAGGACGGCCCTATTTTCATTGGAAGAGACGTGGGTGGCGCTGTGGGTTAAACCACAGAGCCTAGGACTTGCCGATCAGATGGTCGGCGGCTCGAATCCCCGCAACGGGGTGTGTTCCCGTTGTTTGGTCCCTGCTCCTGCCAACCTAGCAGTTCGAAAGCACCTCAAAGTGCAAGTAGATAAATAGGTACCGCTCCAGCGGGAAGGTAAACGGCGTTTCCGTGCGCTGCTCTGGTTCGCCAGAAGTGGCTTAGTCATGCTGGCCACATGACCCGGAAGCTGTATGCCGGCTCCCTCGGCCAATAAAGCGAGATGAGCGCCGCAACCCCAGAGTCGGCCACGACAGGACCTAATGGTCAGGGGTCCCTTTACCTTTACCTTATTTTCATTGGAGAAATGTTGGAGGGTATGGAGTTATCCGACCCCCGAGCCATCTGAAGGCAATCCTGTATTTTAATGTTTATTTATGTTATTATATATGTTGGAAGCCTCCCAAAATGGCCGGGGCAACCCAGTCAGATGGGTGGTGTAGAAATAGTATTATTATTATTATTATTATTATTATTATTATTATTATTATTAGGATGTCCCTATTTTCATCGGAGAAATGTTGGAGGGTATGCTACCCGCGTTTCAGTGCCCCAATGTTCTGCTTTACCCTTCAGCCTCTGCTCTCTAGCTGCCACTGGAGGCTATATTTTTTAGCATGGCTTTGACCCAAAGTTGCCCTCGTCCCAGTCCTTCCCCCCGCCCCAGTCCATACATAAGTCAGCATTCTTTGGTGGGAAGTAGAATTAGCAAAACAACCCCAAATATGCAAATAGCCTTCATCTGCATAAGGTATTCTGATTTCAGATAAGGCCCTTTGGTGCGCAGCTCACATAGCTCTCCTTCCAACCTCCTCTGAGGCAGTTGTAAAACGAGAAGAGATGTTCTCTGCAGCCTGGCAGAGTGCCACCACCAACTTCGGCCTAAAGGGATTCCTTTCTGGCTTTCTGCGCCTCCTTCCAGCGTCCCAGGCCAATTTGGTGGCATTCGCTAACTTCGTCTCCTGTTTGCCACTGGCGTGGTGCGAAAGGCAAAGGAGATTGCTTTCACATGTTTCTGGACGAGGAGCGCCACTGTTCATATAAGGCCATCCCCGTTGTTTGCCAGAAATGTAAAGAGGTGTCTGGAGTGTGGGGAAAGGGGAATGAGCACCAGTGATCAAAAGGAGGGAAATGGGAAACAGCTTCTACTCAAATCGCTACAAGTCTGCTTGGCCCTTCTGAGTCAAGTTCACACACAATGTTGCCAACATTCCCTCCACGATTTCTCTGATGAAAATAGGGACGTCCTATTCAATAATAATAATAATAATACCCCGCCACTCTGGGTGGCTTCCAACACATATAAAAACAGAATAAAACATCAAACATTAAAAATGTCCCTAAACAGGGCTGCCTTCAGCTGTCTTCTAAAGGTGGTAAACAGTGGTACCTCGGTTTTCGAACAGCTTAGTTCACAAACAACTTGGAAACCGAACGCTGCAAAATCAGAAGTAGGTGTTCCGGTTTTCGAACTTTTTTTCAGAAGCCGAACATGCTCTGTTTTGAGCCCCCCTGTGTTTCCTGTTACGCTGCTAATTTGTGCTTCCTCGTTGTAATTCAAGCCTTCCGTTTCCGATTGCTGTGTTCTGAGGTGATATTTGGAGCTTGTATTTGGTGCTTTTGTTTTCGCTATTTATTTTGCGTTTTTTTTTTGTTTTGAGGCTTTTTCCGTTAATTTGTTTTTGTGACTGTGTGGATCCCAGTTCAGCTACTGATTGATTGATTGATTGATTGATTGTGTGACTGTGGAAATGGATAAAAGCTCCCCATCCAAACAATGGGTATCATCAGTGCAGGTAAGAAAAAAATTTAATTTTAATTTATATCATCTACAATACTGTTTTATTTATTTTATAGTACAGTACACTGATTATTGCTTTCATTTTATGGATCAATTTTAGATACTAAAATACATGTTAAATTGCTGTTTTAGGGGTTGTTTTTAAAAGTCTGGAACAGATTAATCTGTTTTGCATTGCTCTCTATGGGAAAGTGTGCCTTGGTTTTGGAACGCTTTGGTTTTGGAACAGACTTCCAGAACAAGTTGAAACTGCTTCACATGTACTATTACGTTGTTGTCTTTATGAGGATATACGTTTGACTTTTATTACACCTGTTTTGCAAAAGTCTAGGAAAGAATCGGAATACCATAGTCTAAAACTACTGCTAGAGGACAAGAAGCCCAAGACTACATTAAATGTAGCTAAATTCTGTGCGTCTGCAATCAATCGCAGGAAGCAAGTGGTATCCCATAATGTCCAATCCCCTAAATGTTAATTACAGGGGGCACGCTAACAATTAATTTTAATTTTTATATTTAAATTCTTGTTGTTGCATATTGTCCCTTGTATTCCTGATATTTTTTATGATTTGTGATATTGTGTGTGTTGAAGCTGGTCTATGACCGTATTAATAAATTCATTCATTCAGACTTCCAGAACGGATTAAGTTCGAGAACCAAGGTACCCCTGTAGTTACTTATCTCCTTGGCTCAGAGGTCACATGGCATGTTGCAGACTCACTGTAATTCAGACATACCTTCTGGCGATGCCTTGAAGTTCCAGCAAGCAGCCTAGAGAAGAACGGCGACTGCAGTCCCAACGACAGCAGTTGAACAGCATCCTAATTCATTGTAGGATTTCGCACAAAAGGATGCGTCCGTCTTTTGCCCCCAGGGACTTGCTTCCTGTGCTTAGGCTAGCTGGCAGGCAAATGCCAGCTTTTTCACTCTGAAAGCTCTCGCTGCTTTTTCTGTGGCAGAGCCACCCGCTCTTTGAAATGCAGGCAGCAGCAGCACAGAGCATCAGGCGTCAGAAGGGAAGCAGGGACACAGAGTGCTCTCTGTCAATCACCCACTCGCAGGCTGCTGGGCTTGGAAGGTCCATTCGTGGCCACATACAGAGGAAACCCAACCTCAGCCGGGGACACATCTGTTGAAAGGAGGCGCTGTCAGCCTAGGGCTTTGTAGGCCAAAGACAGTGGTACCTTGGGTTACAGATGCTTCAGGTTACAGACGCTTCAGGTTACAGACTCCGCTAAGTCAGAAAAAGTACCTCGGGTTAAGAACTTTGCTTCAGGCCCAAAAAAGATATAAAAGTATTTTTGTCTGCCACAACTGCTGCACGGATTTTAATAGCCAAAAAATGGAAAACACAAGAATTACCAACGGTAGAAAAATGGCAGATGAAGATGATGAACTTTATGGAGCTAGCTGATCTCACTGGGAGAATCCGCGACCAGAAAGAAGAAGAATATCAAGAAGACTGGAAGAAATTTAAAGACTATTTGAATATTGTAATATTAAAGATTTGTCATTACTTGAAAGAACTAATTAGGCCTAGGATTAAATCAGGATTAAATAAATAAATAAGAAATAGTAGGATAAGAAAAGTTAGGAAATTTGATTATAACTGCAATATTGTTATATGGAATAATGATATTGGAAATTGCTACATTCTGTTACAAGGAAATTCAGTTGGAAGAGGTTAGAGGAAATCAAGTAATATGTTTATGAAGTTGGAGTTTAACCAATTAATTAAGACTTATTTATGTATGTGGTGGTATATTTGGGGTTTGTAACATTTTATTTTCTTCATTTTCTTTCTTCTTTTTTTACTATTGCTTTTTCTTTCTTTATTATGTTAAAGTTACCGTGTTTTTCGCTCTATAGGGTGCACCGGACCATAGGGCGCACCTAGGGTTTTTTTTGGGGGGGGGATAAAGAAAAAAAATTATCCCCCCCCCCCAGCCCAAAGAGCAAAGAAGCCAAGACAGCCAGCGGGATCCATCCCGCTAGCTGTCTTGGCTTCCTCTTTAGCCACGCACAACCTCTCCAGCCGGGAGAGGCTGCACGTGGCTTTGGCAGAAGCCAAGATAGCAAGCGGGATGGATCCCGCTCGCTGTCTTGGTTCCTTTTTAGCCGCGGGGCTGGGGTGGGGGAAGCCCGAGCTTCCACTGACCCCAGCCCCGAGAACGGGTCCAGGAGCGGGGGCGAGGTTGCGCGCAACCTTGCCTTCGCTCCCGGAGCTTGCTGCTAACCGCAAGCCTTCTGAGCCGGGGCTCCAAAGGCTTGCGGATATCTGACCGAAGCCCGGGGTGCGCTGCACAGCTGCATCAACAAGCTTTGAAAACTCCTGCCTTCTCCTAAAATTCTATCACCTGTTTCTTTCTTGACTTGTGTTATAACAGACTTGGGTCTTTTCCTTTGTTTTGAATTAAACTACATTGCCAACATTGTTGTGCGCTATTCTAAACGGAGATGGGAGCTTTTTTGTAAGATGGTTGTTATTATTTTTAAAGCCACTTTGAAACGCAATAAAATTTCAGCATTTAACAAGTCTGTGTCAGATATCCCAACCTGATCAAGCCAGAGAGTTTCAGTCTCTTCCTCTTCATGTTTGCAAAAGTAGCACAAAACTAATAATGAATTGTAGGTAAAAAAAAAAAAAAAGACAGTATGTTCACGACCATAATTAACAAAACAGTTCTCTGTTTATTTTTTCCACTCACGTTCAATTTAAAATGGAAATACATATGTCTCCGAGACTTAAATATGTTTGACAAGACACAACAGCAGCAGGTAAAGTATGGTGAAATAGAAGCATGATTAATAAAAATATTTCTGCCATAGTAGCTACCAAATTATCATTTTTTGAAGATTTGTAAGAAGTAGCCATATGTTTTTTTCCCCCCAGAGCGCTTTCCTGTACAAACCTGCTCCTCTTCAGTGAAATCTGAAATGCAATAAATTCAAAGGAGCTATTCCTCTGGATTGCTTGAAATTTATAAAGAGGTTCAGTGTCAATGGCTTGGCAGATCTTTCCTGGCCCGTTAAAACTCTGTGGTACCAGAAAACTGTGGTGATCATACTCCCACCACCTCTTTTCTTATGTATTTATTCAGTGCTTTTTTTCTTTAAAAAATGTTTATGGGTACTCTCATTTTGACTCAAGAAAATCACCATTTTATAATTCAAATGAGGCCACCTTCCAGGGTAGCAATGGAACTGATGATTCACCATGCTAGAGAAGAAACTACTTTTTTAAAAAAGTTTCTTCTCCCATTAGATTAACAAAATATTTAGGGGTATGCGTACCCCTGCGTACCCGCAGAAAAAAGCACTGTATTTATTCTAAACTAAGTGCAGTTCTTGGTTCTTCCTCAAACTGAGATGTTGATGTGTTGACATTCCTGTTTTGCAAAAGGGAAGAACTCCTTGAAACCCCATTGTTGTTGTTTAGTTGTTTAGTTGTGTCCGACTCTTCGTGACCCCATGGACCAGAGCACGCCAGGCCTTCCTGTCTTCCACTGCTTCCTGCAGTTTCGTCAGACTCATGTTTGTAGCTTCGAGGACACTGTCCAACCATCTTGTCCTCTGTCGTCCCCTTCTCCTTGTGCCCTCCATCTTTCCCAACATCAGGGTCTTTTCCAGGGAGTCTTCTCTTCTCATGAGGTGGCCCAAGTATTGGAGCCTCAGCTTCAGGATCTGTCCTTCCAGTGAGCACTCAGGACTGATTTCCTTAAGAATGGATAGGTTTGATCTTCTGGCAGTCCATGGGACTCTCAAGAGTCTCCTCCAGCACCATAATTCAGAAGCATCCATTCTTCGGCGATCAGCCTTCTTTATGGTCCAGCTCTCACTTCTCACTACTGGGAAAACCATAGCTTTAACTATACAGACCTTTGTTGCACTACTAAAAGGTTCCTTAGAACCAGGGTGGGGAACCTGTGGCCCTTCAGATGTGGATGGACTCCAACTCCCATCATCCCTGAGCATTGGGCTATGCTGACTGGGACTGATGGGAGTTGGAGTCCAACAGCATCTGGGGGAGGGCAAACGTCAATCAAATTTGAGCTGTGTCAAGTGGATTACCGAAGAACCTGTATCCATGTAATGAGATGACAGACAGACATAAGCCTGAGACAAGCAAAACATAAAGAAGCCTTGGGAGCTTCATTTTAAATTCAAATTTGCCTGTTCTGATGCAGCAAAGATGTGCATCATCAGCCATTTGGGGCTGAATCCCCATGTGGGAGGAGGGAAATGTCAGTTCAACCCTAAGGGAAAATGCTTTTGTGACAGGTCAACTCTTGCCCCTGTTAAGGAACTCATAGACCCGCCGAGTGTCCCTATTTTCCAGGGACAGTCCTGGATTTACAAAAGCCATCCCAGTTTCTGATTTGACCCCAGAATATCCCACTTTTCCTTAAAGGTAAAGGGACCCCTGACCATTAGGTCCAGTCGTGACCAACTCTGGGGTTGCAGCGCTCATCTCGCTTTATTGGCCGAGGGAGCTTCTGGGTCATGTGACCAGCATGACTAAGCCACTTCTGGCGAACCAGAGCAGCGCACGGAAACGCCGTTTACCTTCCCGCCACAGCGGTACCTATTTATCTGTTTGCACTTTGATGTGCTTTCAAACTGCTAGGTTGGGAGGAGCAGGGACCCAGTAATGGGAGCTCATTCCGTTGCGGGGATTTGAACCGCCGACCTTCTGATCAGCAAGTCCTAGGCTCTGTGGTTTAACCCACAGGACCTTAAGACAGCCCTATTTTCATGGGAGAAATGTTGGAGGTTATGGAGTTATGCAAGCCTCAAGCCAAGTAGGCAAGTACTGTAACTATACAATCTTTAGAAGACATCTGAAGGCAGCCCTGCATAGGGAAGTTTTAAAATGTTTAATATTTTATTATGCTTTTATATATGTTGGAAGCTGCCCAGAGTGGCTGGGGCAACCCGGTCAGATGGGTGGGGTATAAATAATAAAATTAGTGATCTTGTTATTGAATAGGACATCCCTATTTTCATCAGAGAAACGTTGGAGGGTATTAACTCAGTGAGGAAGGGTGGGGGAAGGCTTGGATTTTCTTGCAGGAGTAATAGAAGGCAAGAATGAACAGAAAAGACTTCTATTAGCCAGTTCTAAGATGGTTGTTGTTATTGCCTTTCACTGTATTTATCATTATTTTTTATTTATATTTTACTGTGTTTGCGGCATGTTTAATTTTATTCATGCCTATTGCATATCGCCCCAGAATCCAGATGGAGGAAAAGCAGTTCAGAAATGTGTTTTTTCAAATAAATGAATGACTGTAATCTTAGCCCTGGAAGCCTTTGTGCAACAGAGAAGTGGAATACAAGGAACTGCCTTTATGGATATTAGGATATTTGATGATGTCAGGACCTGCCCAGACAGCAAGACCCCCATCTACGCTATTCATGTAGAGCAGTAATATAAGAGTATAACTGTCATGGCTTCTCCCTAAACATCCTGGACAGACTCTGGGGGATTGAGCAGGTGAGACCAATAGTGGATCCAATGGTCAAGAGGGAGTTTTCTGCATGTTCTGTAGAGGGAAGTGAAGGGCAGATGGGGCTCGTCAACCTGGGAAGGTGGCCAATCTAGGAGAAGGAAAACTCTCACCCTAAACTTCTGCTGCCTTGCAGGATATCTTTGGTAGAAGAAAAGGCTACATAAATCTTTAAGATGGTTGGATAGTGCCTTGTATGTCTCCTTTCGGCCACTCCTGCAGCCAAGATGGTACCCGACTAATAATAATAATAATAATAATAATAATAATAATTTATTATTTGTACCCCACCCACCTGGCTGGGTTTCCCTAGCCACTCTGTGCGGCTTCCAACAAAGACCAAAATACACTAAAATGTCACACATTAAAAACTTCCCTGAATGTGGGCTGCTTTCCTTTGGACCACATCAGCTAGGCTGAGAGTATTAATAATTTGTCTTCCAAGGACTGGACTCAAACTAAAAAAGTAGTCTGTGTTTAAGACTTTGAGGCAAAAGGAACCTTCTCTCCAAATTATAGTTACCTGATTCTTTCTACCATTCCATAGAGGGTATATTTCAGTGAGATATTTCTGCTGGAAATGGGGGTTTTTTTATGTCCGGGGAATGTGTGTTGTAAACTATAAACAGAAATTTTGCATTTTCTGCAATCTGATTTGCTAAGAGATAGCTAAATTTACTTTCCACCTTCACCCATGTTTGTCTGAGCATATATATCCATTTGCATTGCATGCATTTCAGGTAGGGAATAAAATATTTACCATTTAAGCCCAACAAAACATTCCCATCTGTATAAGCTGTTTATCTCTATTGAGTTCGACTTTGAGTCGTTAAGCTAACCTAAAGGATCTAGCCTCTGAACGTCCAGAGGAACGCATACTCCCCCCCAGCCCACCTCTGCAAATTCAAACCCGTTTTTTAAACATGTGAAACTTGAAAAGCAGCTTGCAAGATAACACAGGCAGGGTAAAACTGTACTTGCCTGGATCGCATTTCTAATACAAGAAAGGGATTTATGTTTCATATCAATTCAGGGAGAGGGGAAGGGAAACGGAGGGGCCCCAAAGAATGACATTGCGAATGGGTATGTCATTTACTGAATGTGTTTTATTTCAACAACCAAAAAATTCTAACAGACTAACAATGCACATAAGTTAAAATTTAATTATCACTTAGTGATAACAAAGATCAAGTTGATTTACATGGGAAAAGAACATTTACAATATGTTAATCCTCATTCACATTGTTGATACCGCAATAACACTTTTTTTTTCTTTTCTCTTATTTCACAAAAAAGGCGGAAAATTGTGCTTTGTTAAGAGGCACTACGAGAAAAAAAAAATTCTTTTTCCAAATAGATATTATATGATGAATATTGAATAAATAGACATATATGCATTGTAATTCGCAAAGATCTGGCAAGACCACAGGCGAAAATGCCCACAGATTCACTTAGAAGAACCACTGCAAAAATTGGCAGTGTTGGGGGCAGGAAGGCAAGACTCAGCACTGGGGAGAAAATACCTACTATTTATTTGTTTAGGTTGAAGTGTTTTTAAAAAGAAACCAATGCTGATGCCATCAAAGAGATGAATAACCTTATGAGAGATTGACCAGTATTACATATACGTAGTGATTTCAGCAAGAGTTTCTGATAACAGTTTAAAAAGAGTAACTCGAAAGAGAACATAAAGCAGCGCCTACTGAATTTCTGATTAAAGCTGCAGCATACTACAGAAATAAAGGAGGAAAAGTTTAAGTTAGCAAGCCAACATTGTTTTTCAATGATATATGAAATGGATACAGATACGTTGTGGGTGTCAAATATTGATTTTGGAAAAGTCCCTTTAAAAACTCTGGAGGTTACTGAGTAGCTAGAATTAGCTTGTATTGCAACATGTCTTCTCCCTGTATGTTGTTACGTTCTTGGTAACTACCTATACAGAGAATTCTTTTAATGCCTGCCTTTTATACCTTTCAAATATATAAATAGTATTAACAGTTATATATTACAATGTCTGTGCAAGAAACATAAAATAGCTTTCCAAGTGATATCGCATGAGGTCTTTGTTAAGAGTTACAAAGCACATGTCAAAAGGAAGCCTACCAATGGGTTTAAGAGTCCAAATGGCAACAGCAACACTGCCGGTGTCACTACCAAACCACGACTTCAAAAATCTGTTGGAAACTATAGTAAATTGCAGCTTTAATGCTTGTACTATTGAAGAGTCAGTCAGCATTAGTTCTGCTTTATGTAATGGAATTGCTATGCTAGGTCACTGGGAAAAGGTTTCAGTTTATGACAAGTTAAGTGACTACACGGAAATTGCTTGATTTACTCTTACTGCAGCAAGTTCAGAAAATGTGTTCCCACCAAGTCTGCCATGCACCTCATGAAGCCCATACCTTGGAAGAGTGTTTGCTGAAAGTGTTTAGTCTCGTTGAGATAATGAGCTTTAAGACTCTAGATGTATAAAGGGAATAAAGGAGATACAGAAGGAAATTCAGCACCAGAGAACCATCAGAGAACTGATTTAAGAACCAGTCAGACTTGCCCAGAGTGATCGATGTGATATAGTCTTACGATTTCATTTGTGAAAGCTTTGTCAAAAAGCAATTTGAGCATACATAATGAGTAAATTTCCAAACATTAATATCAGACAAACACTAGAGGAGCAAAGGAACAAGAACTACAGCTGCACAAGCCCCACTGAAATTGACAGAAGTTGCACAGCAACAGTGTAGATGGTTTGCGCCTCCAAAACACATAACACCACTATAAAATGTGGCTCAATGTAAAATTCCACACATTAAATCTCATAAAAGCAACTTTTCATGAAGACTGCTTTAGTAGACAAAGTCTACTGTGCACTGATTTCCCCCCCCCCACTAAAAAGTCCATGAAAATCCACCTGGTTGCTACAGAAATGATAAAGAACAAAACATGCTCTGTGACTTCAAATGTGCATCATATACTAAAGTTTTTTTAAAGTTACTACTTGGTTTGGGATTTCATTTGTTAAGGTGCCCTGATTTTGTCCCCCATTTTCTCTCTCCCTCTCCTTCACTTTAATTTTTTTTGGCAGTGCTGCTCTAGGTTTTTTAAATGCATACCTCAAAAATTCCCCATCAAGCTGCCAAAGTGGAAGCCATAATAAGAATTTAAAAAATATATAACAGGGATAAACATAGAAAATAAATAGGTATTTCAAAATAGTAACCACACCCTGAGAGCAGGCAGCAGTTTATCTAAAAGCCAAAGCAACTCATTGTGAAGTGGTTTTTTTTATACATAAACAAGACTCATATTTTAACGAGCTCATTTCACAGTCTATACTTTCAGATTGTTATGTCCCATGCAAATTTCATATACGTGGGGATATATATATATATATATATATATATATATATATATATATATGCCGTTATCATTTCCTTCATTGATTTCATAGGTCTATTTCTTCCTGTAACTTGCTAGAAGGTCCTTTCATAAGTGCAAGGTTAACGCTGATGTAATCATACGTGAATTACAATTAACATTGTCTCAGTCAAACATAAAAGTGTAAGACTCAAGTGCCTTTTACAAGGGAATGTCTGATTGGGCTATGCAAAATAATAGTTCGGTTTGCACATACTCTATGCGCACTGGGGGGGAAACCCAACTTTATGCGCACTTTTAAAAAAAAAACTTTTTAAAAAGAAGAAGCCAAAAATAAAATAAAAAATTGGATCAATGTATTGCTTTTCCTGTGATGTTTTCACATTATCTCTGGTCAGTTTCTGAAGCAGTTGCCTTGTTTTTTTCAGGATTCTCTTCTTCGGTTTCCACTTTGTACATTTCCTCAGAGCCCTCCTCACTGTCATTCTCCTCTGACTCAGTCAGTAGCTCCTCGTCTTTGTATTCTGCCACATCTACCACGGTGCCCATGTGCTCTTTTAGCTTCCCATGATGCTTCACATGGTAACGCTGGTTCTGGAAGAATTTGATGATGGTGTGTTTAGGCAGATCCAACTGGGCAGATAAAGTGTGGATGGCCTCCTGATCCGGATAGAGGCCAACATCATGGATGAAACTTTGAAGGATGCCCAAAGCCTCTAAAGAAATTTTAGTACGAGATCTTGTTTTTTTGGTACACGTGTCCTCTGCAGGTGGAGGTGGGGCCTCTTCTCTCGGAGGTGAGTTTTCCTTTGCTGGTTGGGATTGCTGTCTATGAAGCACCTGAAAATTGAAAAAAGCATACCTGTTTAAAGTAAGTCTGCCATGACACCAAATGTAATAGAATTAATACGTTACTAATTATGATTATTACATTTATTCAAATATATAAAATACAAACCAGCTTGTCAATAATTTAAAACCAAAGACATAGAAAAAATATAACACTACCCAAAATCTGTGCTTCAGCTTTTTTTTTTTATTCTCAATTTTAGATCTGAGAAGACCAGAACTGTTAAAGAGGAGAAACATGGAACCATTTGTAAGGCAGAGTGCACGCGTGTGCATGAACCACGAGAAACTATGGGTAAAGTGAAAGTCTTATCCTCAATTATCAGCCTTGGAAGATTCAAGAAATATATTTCTTCTCCTGTTATGATGGAAGGTGGCTTACGTCCTAAGCATTAAAAAAACTTGTGGGGCCTAGAAAATGTAATGAGTTGAAATAAATGTTACTGGCACTCTTGCTGCATAACTTTTCAATGATGACATGGATGTGTGGTCCAAAGCAGCATGCTGCCATCGAAGTGAGAAGTCCAGCCATTCAATTCCCTAACTTCATTAAGCAGCTACACGGTAGGTCCTGAATTGCTCATCTTGAAGGCCAACGTTTGCTCTGGTGATCTGCGTGTCTTAAACAAACATACTCCAGCCATGCTGCAGAAAGGAATGCTGCAATTATTTGCTATAAATAAATTGGCTCAGGAAAAACAACAACACAATGCGAGAGCAACTAGTCCAAATGAGAAATATCAACTTCTTTCTCTTATCAAAAGGAGCATTGTTCCAGGCCTCCACAAGATGATTCTTTTCAGTATTTCTTTTGTTTTTGCTTTGCTTTGAGACTAGTTTTTTAGTATAATCTTAATGCTTGTACATTTATCCCTAGGGGTACTGCAACACAGCAAGAAAAGGAGCAGTATGAACCCCACTCCCACCAACCCAACAGAGAGCAGCATCCAGTGTAAATTAGGTCTGGAGTCTATTTGCATGAGGAAGAGGAGCTGGCATTGGTTCTCTACCATGTTGGTTTAGTAACCCCATGGCTGGCTATATGTACTAGAGGGGAAAGAATGCAATCATACAATGGATCCCTATCAACAGAGTTGCAGCTCCTCTGCAGTTGTCAATAGGCAAAGCTCTACTGATATCTGTCTTGTGTGTTCTCTTGAGTGATAGCTCCGTTGGCTCATGTACTCACAGCCAGATAAATCTCTGGTCTTGCATTTAACGCTCAGGAGGGGAAATTTCATGTGAGAAACCATCCTGAAAGCACAGGCACTTTAAAAAGGCGCATGTACAAAGCTTCTTGACGCAGCCTTTGTCAGAGGGGTTGAAAGAACTACAGCGACCACTGTACATCACAGAAGAGAAGAAAGGCTATCTGTTTAATTTCAGTTAAGTGGAACTAAGAAAACCAGATTCAAGCCAACCTGACAAGTATTAAATACCTGGGATATGTAAAACAATACACCTAAGACATTAAAATGTTTAATTTGCGATGAAATTGGCTTCAAAACGACATACAGTGGTACCTTGGGTTAAGTACTTAATTTGTTCCGGAGGTCCGTTCTTAACCTGAAGCACCACTTTAGTTAATGGGGCCTCCTGCTGCTGCTGCACCGCCGGAGCACAATTTCTGTTCTCATCCTGAAGCAAAGTTCTTAACCCGAGGTACTATTTCTGGGTTAGCGGAGTCTGTACTTAACCCAAGGTACCACTGTACTGGTTTGTTGAAGAGGGTGTTCATTCCGCTTTTATATGGCACCATATTCAGTGTTGCGACTAGAGAGTGTAAAACATTTTAAACAGGAAAATGCACCTAGTTCTTTGTTAACTTTATCTGAAGAACAGGTGGCCAATTGGTACAGGCCCTAATCCAACTGCATATAAGAAGATTACACCCAAGTCAGACAAGTACTCCAGTCTCCATAACCATGAGCCTCAGAACTAGGCAATCTTCTCATGCTCACCAGCTTCCATTAAGACAAAGATCCTTGGGATGTCCAAGTCAGGGTACTGTGGCTTAATGTCAGTTAACAAATAAGCCATCTCATGCACTTTGTAGAAGCAACATCTTAACTGAAAATGGCAGAGTTCTGTGAAGAGTCTCTTGTCATAAACATTGTTCCTAAGAAATAAGTCAAATGTCTTAACTTCCAAGTAACTGTGCTCAGGATCATAGCACAAATTTGATTCAGTTCTCTGCTTTCACTCCTCCCTTCACTTCGCCATTAGCACAAGCAAGTCTTCACTTCAATTTTGGCCATCTGGAACTGACTTCCTATTTCTTCCCCAAATCAGTTCCCATCTCCTTGCAAATCAGAACTGAAACATGTTTTGTTCCCTAGCCACAGGTCTCAAATGTTTCTGCTTTCTCTAATGCATATTCACTTTAATGTTGAAAAGGGATCTACATTTGTATAAGAAAGCTAAAGCACAAGACTTTTGTTTTTTTGATGGGGGAAACTACTTTTCATAGGTATTACATTTTCACTTTTCTGAGGTATTAGTCTATTCAGATAGAAAACATACAGATATCTAATATGATGAAAGTTGACTTTGAAAAGATAAGTGACTCCTATTAAATCACACAACATTGCAATATGTTTTGAAGGCCACAATGAAATCCAGCTGGGAACCATGTGTAAAAAATAATAGTACACGCCTGCAGGGAAGGAAGTATGATATGGAATGATTAAGTTTAGGAAAATATATAATGTAGTATATCATTAAGGGAATGATCTGTATTACTTGTAATAAGCTACGGCAGAGGTTTCAAACTGTATTCCAGAGAACTCTGGAGTTGCTAGAAAACTGATCAAAGCCTCCTCAGTCAGAATATCAGTTAATAATGGACCAGCTTCTCTGAACATCAGTGTGCCTTCCACTATGGATTTTCCACTGCTTGCAGTAGCCAAGCGAGAGTTTTTGGTGTAAGGCTGGTATTTTTGTTTTTGTTTTAATTATACTGTCCAAGTGTCTTTAAAAGCTGCCTGATATGTGGAACGGTGAAACCTTTTCTCATCACTCTTTGATGGTAAAAGCCTCTGCTACATTTCTGCATTAAAAGATATGGATGGAGGAAGATGAAGACCACTGAGCTTTCAAAAAAAAGTCCTCATAGAACTAAAAGCAAATAATTATATAAGGAATAGTGGGAAATGCTGCAGGAACTGGAAACTCCATGAAGATCAATTAAAAGGGTTTAAGTCACACTAGATGAAGAAGAACCAATCGGTGGCTCCCTGCCCCCAGTGGATTTGGCCCTGGGTGCTATATTCAGCTATTCACAGAGTGAAAGCCAACATTAGCAAAACTCAGAGTAAACTCATAGAAATCAATAGGCTTAAATTACTGAAATCCAGAAATTTATAGAGCCAGGCTCCATTTCCACAGATAGGAGCAGACCCATCCCAGAGGAGCACACATTTGCAACTCCATCATTCTCACAGAGCAAGCAGGTCTTGTGAATGAGTACATCACACCTTCCCTTTAAACTGGTAGACAGGGCATGGTAACTATTTGGAGAACTTTGTTGCTTCCATCCAGTTCTGAATGTCTTGCAGGATTCCTGAACTCCTGAATCGTGACTCCTGAACGTTTTGTCTGCCTCAATAAAGTCCTGTTTTTTACTAACATGTAAGAGCCCCCGTGTGTGTGTGTGTGTGTGTGTGTGTGTGTGTGTGTGTGTTGGGCATGAAACAGGATATAGGGAAAGAGTCTCATGTGAAGTGGCCCCCATGATTTAACAATTTGTGGAATTCTTGTAATGAGTCTGAATCAGGGATGGCCTGAGACGTTTGACTCTGGCACTGTATATAAAATGGCCCGGCCTGCTACTGCTCCCCACCCCCCACCCCAGATCTAGGCCTCTTCCCGTGCTGCTGCCAGCCCAATCACTACAACTGTACCCTTGCCTGCACCCGCACTGCTGTCACAACACAGCAGCAGCAGTAAGGGTGCAGCACCAAGGGCAACAGCACTGTGTCCGTGGTATGGGAAGCCCCAATGGGGCTGGCAGCAACACGGCAGGGGCAGGGAGAATCAGAAGTATCTTTTTGCATCAGCCACTAGCCATAGCAATAAAATAAAATACAATGTACTGAAGACAGAGGTAAAAACTTAACTATACAAAATTCATTATAGAGGTTTACATCAATAATCAAAACATAGGGAGGGTGGAAAGCAGCTCAGTTGCCTGAGGCAAATGGCTTCACCTTCCCTCATGCATGGGCCACCCTTGGTTTTAACAGCTGCAGCCAAGAAGGGTGACAAGTGTGAACCATTCATTTGCCAACAGTGGCGTTTCACCTGAAGCAGCAGAAACTGTGGTTCTGCCTTGCTCTTTCCTAGTGGGTAGGGAAGAGAAACCCAGCACATTTCAGGGAGGGAGGATAATGACCCTTCTTATGCGACATAAGAACAATCCTTCCATTCCTTTCACTGTTTTACAGAAATGTTTTATAATCCTTTTTATTTCTATGGCATAACAGTCATTGTGTGGAAACTGTAAGGGATTTATGATAATGTTATGTAAAGGTAAAGGGACCCCTGACCATTAGGTCCAGTCGTGACCGACTCTGGGGTTGCGGCGCTCATATCGCTTTATTGGCTGAGGGAGCTGGCATACAGCTTCCGGGTCACGTGGCCAGCATGACTAAGCTGCTTCTGGCGAACCAGAGCAGCACACGGAAACGCCGTTTACCTTCCCGCCGGAGTGGTACCTATTTATCTCCTTGCACTTTGACGTGCTTTCGAATTGCTAGGTGGGCAGGAGCAGGGACCGAGCAACGGGAGCTCACCCCATCGCGGGGATTCAAACTGCCGACCTTCTGATCGTCAAGTCCAAGGCTCTGTGGTTTAACCCACAGCACCACCCGCGTCCCGGTTATGTACGCTCTGGCAAACATTTTGTTTAAGTCTGCTGCAACACATTGTATGTGGCTACTTGGAAACTTTAGTTGGTTTAAAATATATGGCATAATTATTGACTGGAACCAGTCAAACGGAACATTATCTTGCCAGTGTGAACACAATTGCACTGGCTCCCAGTTCATTTCCAAGTGCTTTCATCCCTTAAAGTCCTAAGCAGCTTAGAATTTGTGTGCCTTCTCCACATGAATCTGCTAAGTACTAAGATCACCCTCAGATCCTTGGAAGCCCTTCTCTGAATCACAGAATCATAGAAATGTAAAGATGGCAGTCCAACTGCCTGTAATGCAGGGATCATTTGCCTAACACGGGGCTCAAACACAGCACCCTGAGATTTTGAGTTTCCTGCTCTACTAGCTGAGCTGAGCAAAGGTGAGTTAGATGGTGATGCCTTTTAGTGGTGGTTCCTCAAATTTCAAATTTTCAAATCTGGTGGGTTTCAGATCTTTAAATCTTTTCACTTTTTAACTGTGAGACTTTTGGTTACTGATTAACAATACTGTTTGTACTTGTTTGGATTGTTCAGTTGCTTTAACTTTGTTGTTAGTTGCTCTGGGAGGCCTTTACAGTGGTACTTTGGGTTAAGTACTTAATTCATTCTGGTGGTCCGTTATTAACCTGAAAGGGATGTAATCTGAAGCGTATGTAACCCGAGGTACCACTGTACAGAGGAAAACAAAATAACAGAAACAACAGTAAATAAAATAATGTGCAGAGGAGAGAATTATCTGGTAGGAGAGACAGATGTGGCTACAGTGAACTAGGACAGCTTCACAGAGTTTGTAAGCTGATTCCAAATGCATGTGAAATTCATGACAAGCCAAACTTGCTTCCATTTTTTGACTACTGAAATGTACAATACTAGTAACTTTGCTTACAGCAGAAAATATTCAGCCTAAAGCTGTCACTGGTTTAAAACCACTGAGTTTCTTTAAAAAGCACTGGACAAAATGACATCTCCCAATGTCAAATACCCATCAACTGTTCATATATTCACTACTTTTCAATGTCTCATTCAGGTGTCTCAGACGTAGAGTGTATTAAATCTCTAGAACCTCATTTTAAATGCTGCACTTTGGAAGTGTATGTTTATGCTGAAGGGTGCACTGTGTATTTACATTTTTGAAACAGATGTTTGCAGATGCAATAAATGTACCCATAGAGAACTGTATCATACCATTCTACAGCCTCCAATTTATATAGAGAAGAGCACAACAATAACAACAAAGCTTGGGTAAATAAACGGCACCTTTCAACACAATCTTAGTCTGGGCGTCCTGTTGGCAAGAGTGTTAATTAGATAGAATTTTCTGCCAAGAACCTTTACTAGCTGCTAGGAATGTCTACATGAGAAACTGTAGCAGAAGTTACAATTTGCACCTGTGCTTGTTTTTCCTTTCAAAGCAGTGGTTAAGACTTTATTTTATTTTGCTGTGAAAGGTATTTGTGTCCTTTAGCTAAACAGGGCAGCACTACATTACAAAGCTCCAACAGAAGTATTTTCTTTGAGTTTGTTTGGAGCCGTGATTTAGCACCTTGATGCAATAAAACTCCATTAAATACTGTGATTTAGTTCCATCACTTTTCTTGGACTGCAGAGTATCCTAAGGTTACAAGCTGAGGAAAATTCAAACTGTTATTAAAAAAAAAAAAACCACACATACACACCCCAAAAAAACTGTCTATGAAGTGATGACAAATTACAGACTACAGGTGTTAGATTACATTTTGACTTCAGGCAGGTTTAATATACCTTGGCTTCCTTTTACAATTGCTCACAGCATGTACAGTTATGGACAGGGGAGTTTAAAAAAAAAAATAGTACTCAATAAATGAAGACCATGTCAAAAGAAATCAATATGAGCGTGCAAAATGGTAGGAAGTCTGACATGGATATATATATGTTCACTTTCATCTAGCTTCCTTTAATATTGTAACCAAAATGCTACTGGCATTTTTCATGTATTGCCTTTTTTAAAAGGGTTTAATAATTGCTTCATGAAGTAAACACTGGTATCACAGATAATTGAACCACCAAGGTGTGATATACATTGAACTTAATTTCATCAAGGTTGAAATATCTCTTTTGAGTCTTTTTTTTTAATGACATTTATCTGAAAATGTTCCTATTTTTCTGAGGATTTTAGCAAGGAACAGGATTATTATTTTTCTGAGAATTTTAATAAGGAACAGTATTAAATGTATCTGCATGACTTTTAGGCACTAAATTGATTTTTCTAAGAGCACTAGCTAAATGAGCATAATAAATGAATTAAAAAGCATTGCAAAGAATGGGAGGCTGAAGGAGAAAGGTCTTAGCTCAGTGGCAGAGCACATCCTTTGCATGGAGATGGTTCCAAGTCCCCAGCATTTCCAATTCAATGGCCACATAGCAGATAATGATAGACAGCTTGAGATTTCGGAGAGCCACTGTCAGTTAAATCATGTAACTTGCTGGGATTCCTGTCCACTCAATGTTAGACAGGTGCTATCTCTGTTGTCCTCTTTCAACAAACCTCTTGAGATCTGTTCCAATGTATTTATATCATACACACACAAACACATTGAAATATGTATTGAAAAGGGTAACAGAGTAGACAACACCAGTCCAATGAATACATGGTTTGACTTGGTATAAGGCGGCTTCATATGTCCAGAAAGAACATAAAAGGGAATCAGTTAAGATACTACTACAGGAAAGTACTGATTTTTGATTCCAGTATATTCAGACTAAACGTGACTAATTTCTGCCATTTTCTAATGAAGGTATCACTTTCATCACTTCATTTTTCAAATGCATAAACAAAACACATGATGAGCAAAGATTATCTTCAGTTTATCTGCTTGATTGATTTCATTACGCGACATTAAAATGTCTGCAAGATCAAAGTTCTGTCTTGTCTTTATCTATCTGCCTTGTTGTTTGTTACAATTAAGCAGTATGCTTAAGAACATAAGAAGAGCCTCCTGAATCCAGCCAATGTTCTCACAGTAGGCAACCAATTGCAAACAGGATCTGAACCCAAGAGCACCCTGCTTTCCTGTGGCTTCCGGCAACAGGCATTCGGAAGCATGGCTGCCTCCAGAGAGGGAGAAAAATGTTTCTCTATCCATTTCTCCATGCCATGTATAATTTTATAAACTTCTATCGCGTCACCTCTTACTTGCCTTTTCTCTCGTCCCAAGCACTGCAACCTTTCTTCACAGGGTATCGCTCCATTCCCATGATCATTTTGGTTGCCCTTTTCTGAACCTTGTGTTTTCCTCCCATCATTTTTGTAAAATTATAAAACATTCTTTTAAAATAAATAAATGTCAAAAATGTGCAGGGGGTGCTGGTCATGGGCTCCCCCAAGCTGCTCAATACACTTCCGAATATATAACATTTTAATCCTCCATGGCCAGACTTGCTGGTAAAATCACCCTATATTCTCAGCGGACATACACATTGCAGTCTAAATGCTAGGAATATGCCATTTCTTTGCAGCAGATGAGTGAGCTGATCTCCTCAACAGCTGAGTAACAACTATGCATTTGTTCCTCAATAAAGTGGAAGGCCATGACTTGAGCACATGTTCTCTTCACTTGTGTTTATATAAGCTAAATTCTGAGTTATGGTTCTGAGTAATTTCACTATGACTTGTTCTTTATAATAAGCAATGATGCTTAGAAAAATAGCACTAATATTTCATTAACACTATTCTAGATTACCATATTTTTTGCTCTCTAAGACTCACTTTTTCCCTCCTAAAAAGTAAGGGGAAATGTGTGTGCATCTTATGGAGCAAATGCAGGCTGCGCAGCTATCCCAGAAGCCAGAACAGCAAGAGGGATCACTGCTTTCGCTGCGCAGCGATCCCTCTTGCTGTTCTGGCTTCTGGGATTCAGAATATTTTTTTTCTTGTTTTCCTCCTCCAAAAACTAGGTGCGTCTGGTGGTCTGGTGCGTCTTATAGAGCGAAAAATATGGTATATAGACAGAAAGGCACCATCTTCATGCATGACTTGCTGCACTATTTCACATAAACCTAGAACAGGAACCAGAACCAGAAAAAGGATACAAAGTGGCTCAGATATTTGTAGGAATCCCTGTTAAACCATGGCGTTAATCCTCAAATGCGGTTTGAACAAGCAAAGGGATTAGCACAGGTCTTGGGTGGTTTACAGGTGTCAAGCATAATGAATGTGTTGCATCTAACATCCATCCAAAAAAATCTGTTCTCTGGACAAGCCCTAAGAAAAAAATGGGTGCTCATGTAGCACAAAAACGTATTCGTCCAAGTTAGAAGTTTACTAGGTGAGTGAGCATTAAATGAGGCTGGGCTAGTTGTTGAATCACTCAGTCTCATAAAGAAACCCACTTTGGAACTAGTACTGGTGATTGAAATCTCTCTCTCTCTCTCTCTCTCTCTCACACACACACACACACACACACACACACACACACACGTTTGGGGGAAGGGGGTTAGGGAAGGAAGGGAAGGAGAAGACTGATTGTAGATTTATTTCTTACAAATTTCCCCATGCAGCCTCCCTGTCCCAAGTGAGCAGATGGTTTAATGTTAGTCAGGGTCAGGAATTGCCCTTGTGGCTTCCTGCCTGCCTGCCTTTGTAGATTATCTAGATCATATTAAGATATGCAGCCCCCAAAATTAGAGAAGCTAAGTAGAGTACTTAAAACACTAGGCAGCCACAGACTTTGTTTCTTGTGCATGCTGAACTCATAACTTATGAATAGTTAGATCTGAACTAAACAAAAATACTGGCTCTTGGACAACATATTTATGTTATCAAGCACTTCTTTGTCTACATGCAGCCACTTTCTGCCTCCTGTACTTAATCATTTCCCCATTCCTTCTCCTTCTCTGGGCCAAATGAGCCACTACACAAAATGCACATGAATCAACCACCATCCTTTCAATGTAGTTATTTGCCTGCCTCATTTCTATTGATGCCAACAATTTGACAGAAAATAAGAATGTACACATATTCACACAGACTTTACCTTCAGAGTCTCCCTATTTTGCATCTAAAATTCTGCTTGAAATGCTACCATGGATCAAATTAGGTTGTCTAACAAAATGTGGAGGGAAGTGGTGCTGCTATATTTGGGAATTTGTTTCATGCACCATTTGTGCATATAGCTAGAAACTTAAATTCAAACAATCATCTGGGCGTTAAAATCGATATATGCACTGCCAGCACCATGCTTCTTTCTGGTCCATACTACTCCCCTTACGAATTCCAAGCCAGAGTGCCAGAAGAAGGCACAACTGGCAGAATTATTCCCAATGCATTACCATAAAATAAGGTGTTTGTTGTATATGAGCATCAGATGGTCATTTATTTACTTGCAGGATGGTTTGCTATTTATATTTTCTGCCTACAACAAAACATAGCCCTGACCTTTCATTCTATATGAAGTCTTCTTAGTGCCTAGACTCAACAACTTTGTATTCCCTTAATTCCTTGGACCATATCCTCAGTATTTTTAATCCCCTCCCAACCCTGCAGGAAAGGATTTGCATTGCAATTTAATTCACAGCCCTGCCTTTAGCACCCATTGTTTCTCAGCTCCTTGCTTTTCATTCCATTGCTTGCCTGCTTTGTCTTACTCCCTTGAATGATGTTGACTTTTGCCTAGTCCCCTTGCCTGCCCAGTAGTCCTGTTTCAGCTCCCCTTTCCAGCATAAATCCTCTCCAGTCTTAGGTCATTTGTGGCTTTTCCCATCTACCTTTTTAGCAAGTCTCAATACCTGACACTTAACAGCAGGCACTGAAAAAGGCTATAGGTGTGCAATATTTTCAAAGCTTGTGAAATTATTGTTCTATATGTATTTCATGACTATGAATCAAAGCACCAAACTCTACTTTCTCACATCTCAGCAAAGTATTAAATTCCCTGCTGATTCTTCTAGGTCTAAACTAAGGAAAGTATTTTACTAAAGGAAATCTCCGAGGTCAACTAGCAATTAACTGAAAGGTTCTGATTGAATATACTATTGACTGCTCTCACATCAGGCAGCTTCCTGTTTATTATACCTTATGGGCTGACTAGGTGCCAAGACATTAAGCTGTCAATAATGTATTAATAGTGAACTATCCCCCTCCCCCCATTTGCCCAACAAATCCTCACATATTAAGGCCCATGATGAAATGATGAAAATCCTCACAATTAATGTAAATTAGTTCTTTGGGTTATTAAAACGTGGAAAAAATAATGAACAATGTGAAACACTTCAGAAATTGAAATACACAGACCAAATGACCTGATTAGGACTATTTCCTAAAATCTTTGTATAATTTACATAAAGCATAAAGTTACTTTAGATATCTGTCCTAATTTAGTATGCAGATTAATAATTCACCTTGCTCAACATACGATGCATGGTATTGTGATTGTTTTCCTTTAAAATACGTTGTAGATTTCCAAAAATGATATCCAGCACCTTTGATAACTTATTCAGAATACACCTAAACTGAACATACTGAACATTGTGTGCAATATACCTAACATACCACGTAAAATGTCATAACTGCTGGTATATGAATGCTGCCAGCAGTCCTCAAGATCACAAATCATTGCACATGGACATTTTTAATTCACAAACAAGTAGGTCTCACTTATAATAATTTCTGTCAACCTGACAGTTTCCCTTCTGGTGTATTGGGTGCACGAAGAGCAATCATATGTTTAAGATGTTTATAGGGAATTTGAACTCATAATAGTTTTTTCCCCAAAGCAGAGAACAACAGGTTGTGCAAACACTTCTTATATCATAACTGTGTGTTTAGTGAGCTGATGCGTCAGTTAGTAAACTAGTGCTGCCACATAAATTGCCACTGTCCTGTGCTGCAGATTCTTCACTGAAGAGACATGCTTGGATCCTGATTGCCATCAAACTGCTCCTGGCTCCACCACTTTAGTTCAACCCAGCTTTTTGAACAGTTAGGGAAGGCTGGGTTTTTTTTAATGACAAGTGGGATGAAGCTACATAGATTGCGCCACTTCAAGTTATCCTGAATAACTCTGCCATACTTGCTACACCTGCTTCCATTTCTACCACTACAATGAAAAGTCTCTTTGGATTCAGGCTGTCAATAAACCCATAAATAAGTTAATAAACCTCCCTTTCTCTGTTAGCTCTTTTAGTGTGACAAAGGTTTGTGTAAGTCAAACACTTGCATACATCATCATCATCATCATCTAAATTTATATACCACCCTTTATCCAAAGATCACAGGGTGGTTCACAACATAAAAATACAAAATGAGAACATAAAATACATAATAAAACAAAAACAAGCCAATAAACCCTCTCCCACAAATACATTTAAATGACCATAGAATGTTACAGTTACAGATAGGTAGCCGTGTTGGTCTGCCATAGTCAAAACAAAAAAAAAAAATTTCCTTCCAGTAGCACCTTAAAAACCAACTAAGTTGGTTCTTGGTATGAGCTTTCGTGTGCATGCACACTTCTTCAGATACACATCTGAAGAAGTGTGCATGCACACGAAAGCTCATACCAAGAACTAACTTAGTTGGTCTTTAAGGTGCTACTGGAAGGCATAGAATGTTAATCAGCCCAAGGCCTGGTTACAGAGAAATGTTTTCATCTGTCGCCTAAAGATATGTAACTAAGGTGAGCTTCTGTGAGAAGACACAAGTGGGAAGCCATCACAGAAAAGGCCTGTTCTTGTGGTGCCACCCTGGCATCTCATGGAGGAGGCACACAGAGATGGGCCTCAGATGATGACTGCAGAGTTTGGGTCAGTG
Organism: Podarcis filfolensis; assembly: GCF_964270895.1. Taxonomy (NCBI): domain Eukaryota; kingdom Metazoa; phylum Chordata; class Lepidosauria; order Squamata; family Lacertidae; genus Podarcis; species Podarcis filfolensis. The sequence goes on from NC_139604.1 coordinate 11,968,585, forward strand.
CATGTGGGGAGAGGCGGTCCTTGAGGTATTGCAGTCCTGAACCATTTATAGCTTTATTGGTCAAAAGCAGCACTTTGAATTGGGTCCAGAAACTAACTGACAGCTAGTGCAGTCAGCCCAGAAAATCACCCAAAGCCATCAGTAGACCCTTTGGATCAAATAGACTCCAAGGGCAGACCATTCCAATAGGTCCTCTGCCTCTGCAGAGGGGAAAAGGCGCTGAAAATCTAAATCTCAGCAGGAAGTGATCTGACCATGACAAGGAATGGATGTCAATATCCCTCACTTTCAGACCACCCTCTTCCTGCCCAGTAGAGAAAACAAGGTCCAGAATGTGGCCTACCACTTGTGTTGGGCTGATGACATGTTGGGACAGCCCTGTGGTCATCACAGCAGCCATGAGGTCCTGAGCCACACTAGAGCAAGTCGCCTCGGCATGGATGCTGAAGTCCCTCAAAACCAGCAGGCTAGGAGTCCTCAATACTGCCTCCAAGACCAGCTGTCAGCTCAGGCAGGGAGACTGCTGGGCAGCAAGTAAACCAGCAGAATTCCTAATCTGTCCCATTCGCCCAACGCCAGGAGCACACTCTTTATCACTTTCACAAATAAAAAGTTTGTCTGATTTTTCATTTCCCCTACCAACATCAAGCAGACACTAAGTTAAATTTAATTAACGATTTACAACAAACAGTGAGAAATTATTTAGAGAGGACTTCAAGTCCTTAGCATTCAAGTGTCTAAAAAAAGTATTATATAAAGAAAACTTTTAATGAATTGAATAGAGAAAAGCACTTTAATTAAATGCTGTCAAAGAGGATTGTATTAATGACTGCACACAGAGGAATTTAAAGCAAGCCAAGTATATTTAGCAAATAGGAACTGGGCTTTAGAAGGCTGTAACTATTTATGCTTCCAGAACTGCAATGCATCTAGATCACGGTGCCAAGTGAAACCAGTTATGTTATTAGATATGATTTTATTTATTGAGGACTATTAAAATTTCAAATGTGACAGGGAAAACATTTTTCACTTTCAAAATGAAACAAAATTATTTCCGCTTGTAGGAGGGAAAATAAATAATAAATAGTAATAATTACTTAGCACTTAACTGCTGGTGGGCTGTCTATACACATATTTGAAAGGCGGTGTGGAAATTTCTCCACGTCTCTTCATAGTGCAATGCAATCCAATGCATTTCTTCTCAGAACTACACCCCCACTGAATTCAGTGTGACTTATGCCCAATGTGTATAGGACTGCAGCGTTATAGAGCAATCCTAAAGTCATAAGAAGATTTCTTCTGGTATGTCCACTGAAAGTTCAGCAGTTGTGGATGGTGTTCTGCCACTGAAGGGGTGGATCACCTTCTCAGGGATCTAAGCGCCCTTGTTTCCCCAATATACTGCCAAAAAGACTCTTTCAGCTGAGGTTGGCATAGTCACTTCCCTCCACAGGGACATATGAAGCTGCCTTACACTGGTTGGAACACTGGTCCATCTAGCTCAGTATTGTGATTCGAGGACCCGCCCCCCGCTTGGGAATAATAAAGACACGTGGACACGGCATATAAGGTTAAGGTTAATGGGCTAGAAAAGGCAACAACTTTATGGATTACAGAATGTGAGAAGGTACTGGCTTAGGCATTGGACAAGAGCAATTTGACTCCACCCACTCAGGAGGAGGGGTGAGTCTAACGAGGGGTTAACCACCAGTAGGGGGAGCCTGTTGATGCCAATACAACTATAAGCTCTCCCCTGATGTCACCGGGGGTCGTGCCATGGCCCCCCGCCACAGAGGGCATCGAACAGGATCCACGACCGCCCGATTCCTTTAACGGAATACCCATAAGTGAAGGGGTAGGCGATGGCCACACCTTGCCCTTCCATACACCAACAACACATTCCAATGCCTAACCTCCAAATACCAAGAAAGTTGTGACGATTGCTACGAGGTAGGCGAAAAAAACCAACAGGCCGGTGCCAATTTGCCAATTGGAAAAAACTCCTACCAGGCCCCCTGGGCAACCAGGGCGACCAACCATGGGTCCATAGCAAGGTCAAGGGAGAGACTACGCACTAAAGGGAGTGGTGGGTGGGTGACTCGCAGGAATCGGCAGGGCAATGGCGGGGGAGAGCTGGCGCGGCCGAATTTGAACGGCTAGACCACGCTCCCGCGGTGTCTCCCGATTGGGAGACCGGTTGGGAGGCGTGGCACGCCAGCGGTGATGGCTGGGCAGGGGGCAAGACGCCCCCTGCGTGACGCGGGAGTCGGCTCCCGCTCACAACACCTCCCCTCCAGAAGGAGGAGAGGCCTTGTCTACACTGACTGGCAGCTGCTCTCCATGGCAGCTGCTCTCCATGGTGCAGGCAGGGAACTCTCCCAGCTCTACCTGGAGATGCCAGGGATTGAACTTGAGATCTTCTGCATGCAAAGTCAATGCTTCACCACTGAGCTGTGCCCCATTGGAGTCAATAGGAAGGGAACACCTGATGACACACTCTACTATGGATCTTATTTGTGTGCAGTTGGATACAGGGGGAAGCGATTCTTGAGATATGTTGGCCATAGGCCCTTTAGGGTTTTTTAAATTGAAACTAGCACTTTGAACTGGGCAGTAATAAAATTCCACAAATATAAATAAGCCTTTCCAACATGCTTATCAGATTATTAATAACCAAGCAGCTACTATACTTCAGTCTACCCATTCTACTCACTAGGAACACAGATTCTATATAGAATAGATTCAACATGTTTTATGTTTTTAGATATGCTGTAAGCTGCCCAGAGTTGCTGGAGAAATCCAGCCAGATGGGCGGGGTATAAATAATAAAATCATCATCATCATCATACAGTGTCTTTCAACCAAATGGTTGATCTGGCCCAGAAAACTTACTGCTTTGTTCCTTCCACTGTGCTCAATACTTTCTGCCCTCATCCCAGAAGCTGTGTCCAACAGATGTATACTCCTTTTTGTTGTAAGAGCAGATCCATGCAACCCAAAGAGAGCAACTCAATCTGTATTTTTGCATTGTGCTAAGGAGCATAACAAAAATCATGCACAATTTTTGGTGTTAGTTTTCTGACTTACTGATCTTGTTTCTATTCCTATGGAAGATTCTGCTCAATTAATATCCAGTTATTAGAGTATATGATCTGACCTGGACAGCTTCAGCTCTGGCATTTTTTTCTCTAGAAATTAGTTTCTATGTTGTTTGGAAATTGAAACTGTGGAAAATGCAGTTGCCCAAGTAAGCTGCAAATAGCATATTATTACAGCACTGGAAAGTTTGCACTCGTTACCAGTACATTTCTCAAGCATAAAATTAAGGTGCTGGGTTTGTCCTTTAAAGTCTTAAATAGCTTGGGATCAGCACGTTAAAGAGGGATCTTAAAGAATTCTCTGTGAGTTTTGTTGAGGAGGCACGAGTTCAAAACTGGAAAAACAATCTGAGATACTTTTCCAGTAATTCATTAAGTATAATACATAACTAAGGAAGTATCACCTCTTCCCAATGTTAGTTATAGTATGATTATAATGGAAGTTGCAAACGTAAGTCTTAATAAAAATCTGAAGCAAGTTCTAGCCACATTAGGCATGAATGTTAAACAAAAACAGCTGAAATGGCGTGATAGGTAGGTTTGGCTTCAACAGTAAAATTTCAGTGGCTTTCCACTGCAATTGTAATAACTATCTATCATAAGAAACTCTACTGGATATTTTAGATTCAAATATAAAAGGCCTCATTGCCTGTTGTGTGTAGCTTATTGGTTTTATCAAAATGCGTGCAAAGCTTTTAGGAACTAGGGTTCTAGGCTTCTATAAACTGTCATGAAACATCCAAATAGAGCTTATTAAAAAGAAAAGTGGTCAAACATTCATTAAAACTAAAACCACAGTGCATAGCCACACATTTCTCCAAGTGGTGAGGCATCAGTTTTCAAAAAGATGACAACTCAGAAGGCAACTATTTCACTTCAAGCATTTGACTTAATTTTACACACTTTCATTAAAATAGCTTTATTTTTTGAGGCCTCAAATGCCCTCTCTCAAAAGCTTTAAGATGGACCATTCAATTAAGTGGCATGAATACTGTAACCAGTATTGACAATGTACTTTGGTTGCATATTACTAATCAAACAAAAATTTGGGAAGGCAAATGAATAACTTTTTAAAGGTAGGGGTCATGCTGGGCAAGTTGGAACTTACGACAGGACGATCCTTTGGAGAAAAGGATATTTATATCTCCCTAACCCTCAAGAATGAGTCATACATACTGGAAAATATTAGACAACATTAAACTGAATGTACTCTGCCTTTAATTAGAACTTAATCTGTTGCCTAGGCTTTCCCTCTAAGTTTTAACTATATAATAGTTTCCTGCATTGTACTTTTAAAAAGTATTTTACAATTCTAATACAAATGAACACATGCTGAGACTTCTGTAGCTTTCCAGGTCTAAAGAGCAAACATTATTGTTTTTGTCTGTTTTATTGTTGCAACCTGCTCGTGTCTTTGGATGAATGGCAGGATAAAAGTTTTTAAAACAAATAAACTAAGTCATACTTAGGCACATTGGAATAAATGGATTTAAGTTACTTAAGTCCATTTTCTTAAGTGAGTCAGTTCTGATTATGACTAATGTTGGCTATTACCAAGTAAAATAATATTTTCACCATAACTACGTTTTGCCCACCTGCCTTATGTGCTTTGTAGACTGGACATCTTACACACTGCTTTAAAATCATAATTTGACTGAAAATAAGGACTGAGGACTATTTAAGCATTTTTCTCATATTGCCATGAAGAAATTACAGAAAATCTATGAAACTTAGAGGAATAATCCTGATTTTAGGCACAACTTCTGCATATGTAATTTTATTTATTTATTTATTTATTTATTTTGCATGCAGACCACCAGGGGAAGGTATATAAACTGGTGGAGGGGAAGTGGTCCAGCTGCTGTAACTGCTCCACAGAGTATGGACCTGGGAATAGCTGCCTAGCCATTACGTTGGTGTGCATAGATATCCAGAGCTGTAGAAGTGACGTAAGTGTTACCTTTCACAATAAATACCTAAATACTCTCCTTTGGCTGAGAAGCGCTCTTGATATAATATGCACACTGTATAAAAATGCCTACCACCAAGAGCTACCATATCAGGAAATGTGAACCGTAAAGGCAATGTTCAGGTGTTCTTAATATCTTCACATTAAATAACATTTTAAAGTAGTTCGTTTAGAGAATTATTTTTACCTATATCAGCATTAACAGAGTTAGGGATCACAGAAGTTTTAGTGGCAAATTTTTGCTTCTGCAGCCTCAGCACTAAGACTGGCACTAAGACAGCACTAAGAGTCAGCAACAGGTTAAAGCAACTTCACCAGTCTCAGTGCTGGACCTGGTAAAGTTAATGCCCTATCTCCATTGTCTTAGTATTCAATTGAGTGGGGATTAGAGCTGTTAATAATGATAGAGGAAAGGGTGTGTCGCTCCTTCTCAGTGATATTATTCATCCCTTTAGATAGATGATCTCAATTAAGAAGCCTGAAGGAGGGATGCGGGTGGCGCTGTGGTCTAAACCACTGAGCCCAGGACTTGCCGATCAGAAGGTTGGCGGTTCGAGTCCCAGCTCCTGCCCACCTAGCAGTTTGAAAGCACATCAAAGTGCAAGTAGATAAATAGGTACTGCTCTGGTGGGACGGCAAACGGCGCTTCCGTGCGCTGCTCTGGTTCACCAGAAGCGGTTTAGTCATGCTGGCCACATGACCCAGAAGCGGACAAACGCCAGCTCCCTCAGCCTATAGAGCGAGATGAGCGCGCAACCCCAGAGTCGTCCGCGTCTGGACCTAACGGTCAGGGGTACCTTTTCCTTTACCTTTAAGATGCTTGAAACCATGAAACGCAAACGTTATTACAGAATGAAAGACACAAAACATACATTGATTGCAACTGTTGCTGTTATACTAACTTGATCATTTATTGTAGCAGTCTTCCTCCTTACCAGGTAAGGGTTCAAAATGGATTTCAAACTCATCTTTGCCATTCATTATTCAACTTGCATTGTGATATCAATTAAAATAAAACAGCTACACATAGTTTCTAAAATTTTGATTACTGCAAGTATATGAAGAAAAGAAGGGGAAAGACAAAACATCTCTGCATATTAATAAGACATGTTGCTTAATGGACTCCTTTAACAGTACAGCAGTTACTGAAAACCCATGCATCCCAGTGACAGAACAATCTAAGCACAGCAACATTTGGGAAGAATTAATATTAGCTTGAACAAAGAAAATAGTTGGAGTAAATGCATTTACTGTCACGTACAAACCCCAATCAGCATGAGTATGATGGCATCAATTTTGTGCATTTGATACTGGTTGTCACTGATTATTTCTGGTTAATTGTGTAATAGAGATTGTCACTGCCAAACCAATATCACGATTTAGCATCAGGTTAACAGAACACAGGAGGCTTATCAGACAGGCACAACAATACCTTAAGTGCAGCATCCCCAAAACACAGATCGAATGTTTCAACTGTGTTGGAGAGTCTCCGGAGTTTTGCTATTTATAGCAGCCAGCTGGTTCCAGTTATTTTTCTTCATTTTTCATATTTTGATTGTAATAAATAATTAATTCAAGGCTTTGTAACTTGCTGACAAATACAAATGCATCACATTGCAATGCAGTGTAACGTGTCACTAGAAACTACACACACTATGCAGAAAAGTAATGTGCTTGAAGAGTTTCAAAAGTAGGCTAAATTATCAAGGTCAAACATTAAAAAAACACTAGCGCCAAAAGACCACCTACATCGGTTACTGGAGCCTACTTTCAAGACCGGTAATTTTTATTTGAAATCAAATTTCTATTTAGTAGCCATCTGTGATTAAATATGAGTTAAAGGAACAGACACCTTACCAACCCTTCCTACACACGTCTCAAAAACATAGAATTTCATAAAAAAATATATATGTCTTTAAAGAGAAAGAGGAGGAGGAAGAAGAGGAAGACAAACGTCTTCACATCCCATCACGTACCCTGCTCCTACTGCATGTTGATTTAAAAAATTGGGAAACTGAATTTGAAAATATAAAAGGGAGCAGTGCCATTTTCTAATCATTAGTCTAATGAATTGTGCCAGAAGAATACATAAAAAAGACACTGGACAGCAACCCAGGTACCAATGCAAAGACATAACTCTAAAATATTGTAGTCTCAAGCTAGCTCTCTTTGAAATAGAACACAGGCTCATGAATACACAAACACACCTGCTTCTAACATCACTATCTTGATCCCTAAGGCAATCCAGGAATCTTTTCACTGAAAAAGACACTGGAAGGTTTGTGCTTCTAGATCTGGAAGATGCTGGAACCATTTGCGTTTTGATTCTTTTACTAGTTGAGGTGGGGCAAAGAATCATTTTAAAATGGACAGTTAGAACACTGACCTGCACAGGCTCAGGGGTAAGCTGGACTACATGCTGCATACGTTCACTGTGATGATGCCTGGATTCCTCTTCATAGATCACATCCCTCTCATGCTGCGGAAGATTCAGGAAGCGCCGGATGGTGCACAGGTTTTCCCAAAGTGTACGGTTCTCTGGACTTGGATTTTCCTTCCAACGGAGCAGCTCACACAGCCAACCCTGCAGTGGAAAGTCAAAATAACGGACGTTTTAAGTACTAGTAAACTGGTGAACGACATAATGGTTGAAGGGACTGCTTATTTTATTGTGCTGCTATGATTTATCACACGTGCCACTTCCAATACTTGCTACCTATTTAGCATAGCTCACATTATAGTGCTCAGAATCATTACAAACTGACTCACCAGTTTGGTAATTATAATCCTGCTGCAGAACATCTTCCAAGTTACCTAGTACATACATATCGTGCACTTGTGATATGTTCGCTAATGGCAAATTTTGACCTTTTTCTAATAGTTCAGGACGCTTCAGTTTTGACCCAGATGGGAGCCCTTATTCTTGCTCTACTGGACAATAGAGGCAGCTTGTGGCACTTCCATGCATGTCTGATACTGAATCACCCAGTGTGAAATCTCATTCACACAAATCTTCCTTGTGCTAGATGAGGGAGAAAAAAACATGATATATATTTACTACACCAGTTATGAGTGTGTCTGCATGCATCTGTGGTTTCATGGACTGATATGAGGGAACTTGGCACCCAGGCAGAATCCAAGAAGGGAAACTCATTGAGAGAAAGTCCTAAAACAATCAGAGGGAAAACCTGCACTCCATGCAGTACTGATCATTACCAGACAGACAGCTAAGGATGAACAAATCTGTCAATTTTGGTTTCTCATTTTATCATTTTCCAATCTAAAGTTCACTCCATTTCTGTATCAGTTTGTGATTTCGTATTCTTTATTTTTAAATGATATGCATTTATCCTAATAAACGTCTCTGAATGTATTACTGCCTGAAATATGCACTCTATTGTCGGATAACAGCATTGCAAATTTCATTAATGTTCAAATTTCCAAGGAGAGGTGCGTTTTGCTTGCATATCAGTGGCGTAGCGTGGGTTGTCAGCACCCGGGGCAAGGCAAGTAATTTCCGCCCCCTAACCCGTGGATTTGCGCCCCCTAACCTGTGGATTTGCGCCCCCTAACCCTAACCCCCAGATGTTGCGCCCGGTGCGGCCGGCCCCCCCTGCACCCCCCACGCTACGCCACTGTTGCATATTGATTCAGGAAGGGCAAATTTGATGAATTTGCATTCAAAAGTGTACCAAACTAATTTCTCCCACTGCCCTGCAAACAGTTTGGAAAAGCACAAAGGCAAGACACAGGGAGAGTCTGCCTGCGTTACAGTCAATAACTAGAAAAAAAGAAGTAGACCTGGAAAGCAGTGGACCCTACATTCAAATTATTTAAAGAATCTAGGAAGTTTCCTGGAACTATGATCGCCAGGATATTTTGTAGAGTTCCTTGGGAACCCCTACACAGCTAAGTGAAGAAAAAGCTTAGAAGACACTGAACCAGGCAATCTTCTCCCACCTCTACCTCAGATTCACCTACTGTAATTTTTGATGGATTTACATGTATTTTATTGGGAAATCATGAACAGAACCTCCCTATAATAACCAACAGTTTGATTACTGCCTATGCCATTATATGAGGTGTAGGGGAGGGGTAGTACCTCTGGTGGAGGACACATCTGGCTCCTTTTGGGGTAGTTTGTCCACCTTTGGTCCCTACTCAGCACTCAGCTTTCACCTGTGGCTCCTAGAAACTGTCAGCATGAGACAGCGGCCACACCCTGGGAATGGCTTCGACTGGCAGGCTAAACCATGTGAGAGTACCTGATGGGTCATAAACCTTCAGTGAGTTAGAGACTTCCTCTGCATGCGAAGACAGGCTCTGGTGGATTGAGAGGACGAGACCAACTAAGGGTCTAACAGTCGAAAGGCAGTTCCTGCATATGCTGTAGAGCAGTCATAGGTAAATTCAGCCCTCCAGATGTTTTGAGACTACAACTCCCATCATCCCTGACCACTGGTCCTGTTAGCTAGGGATCATGGGAGTTGTAGTCCCAAAACATCTGGAGGGCCAAGTTTGCCTATGCCTGCTGTAGAGGGAAGTGAGGGGCAAGTGGGGTTCATCAAGCTGGGAAGGTAGCCCATCTAGGAGAAGGAAAACTTTGATCCTAAACCTCCACTGCCTTGTGGGATATCTTCAAGAGAAGAAAAGGCTAAGGAGTAGAGTCCCTAAGATGGTTGGATGGCACCTTGTATGCCTCCTTCCAGCAACTCCTTCAGCCAAGTTGGTGCCAAATATATTGCTCTGTTTTCCTTTCGACCACTTCAGTGAGGTTGGGGAATATTGTTTTCTGCCCAGGACTTTCATACACACTGCCTAGGCATGTACCCCATCGAGGTCATTTCGGTGCTGCTAATGCAACGGTTTGACCCCATTGTCTCTCCAATACCATTATAAGAAATGATTAATGTAACCCATAGGGCAGAAAGACACTACTTGTTAATAGGTGACAAACTTTCTCACCTTTATCCACTTACGTGTATAGATAAAGTGCAATTATATTGAATGGTTTTTTAAATACACAGAACATCTGCAAACTTTGATGCAAAAAAATCTTTGTTAACACCTGTAGGCAACCTTGCATAGCAATGACTGAATCATCCCTTTCTTGTGGCTTTATGAGAGTAAATTCAACATAATAATGAAGCAACATACAAAACATGCATTTCCTAACTTTCATTAAGTAAAATATTTTGACAGTTCTACAGCCCATCATCTCAAGTGATTGTCTGGATTGTCTAAACACTGAACTAACCATATCTCCATCCTGTTAAAATCCATGGGGCCTGAGCAATTTCAATGGGGTTGTGTCAATTTAATATTTCGAGCTGGATCTTGTTTTCTTAAGGTTAAATATGTCTTTCTTCAAAACTGTGTATGAAGGGACCTGACTAGAAAGGCTTTTCACAAGCCAAAAAAGGAATTGAAAGATTTGGTGTAACAACCTGATGCAAGGTGCTATTAAAGAGACCTCATATGATATCACATCGTTTTTTGTCTAACTCTCCACTGTGTCTTCTGCCTTTACCAAAAAAAAAAAAAAAAAAAAAAGGAAAAGGAAAAGGAAAGGGGGGGGGAGGCAAGATTTGATTATCTCCGCTGCATCAGCCAAGACAGCAACACCAGCTGTTCTCATTGTGCAGCCTCTTCCTCACGGCCTACATGTTAATAACCTGATCATTCCATTTTCTCCTTCAACTGCCGGCTGCAGCACAGCGAAGAGACAAAAACCCAGGCCCATCTGCAGCAGCTGTAGGCACTGAACTGTGAAGCCACTGGGGATTTATAAACTAATCTGTAACACAACACTGCCTTGTTTTTACAAGTGAGAGGCCACATTTGTGCAGACCTGATCTTTTCTTGCAATAAGCTGCCGGGGGGGGGTTATGAAAAGGAGATATCTAATTATTTGCTTGGAATAAATATCTGCATTTGGTATTTTAGTTGGTATGTTGCTAACCATAGAATCAGGTGATGGCTGATTTTCCACCAATATTCTCTCGCCCACACCCCCAAATCCTGTGTACCTCTTTAATAACAATTTAAAACAAACAAACAAGAACAAAATTCTCGGCTCTAAAGTGTTTTCTCAGGGGTTCCGCAGTACGAAGGAAATAATTTTTGAAATGTAAAATAAACCATCTGTGGTGGGGGGAGAAGCTGCTATTTCTCCATCCATTTTACTGATCAGAGTAAGTCTCCAACTGCACACTTTCAGATGTTTAAAGCAGGTATGGTTAAAACTTCCCAAGGGAAACTGTAAGAGAGACTTACAACCTTAAAGAAATTTTTTAAAGGGTAAGTAAAATCCCACACCTGTTCAAAGTCAACGTTCTGAGTGATCTAAACCCAAAGACCTACTGATCTGTCAGAGCAGGCAGTTATATTAAGAGAAGGCTCCATTTGAAAAGAGACCCGTGACAACTTACTGCTACCATTTTTGCTTGTGATCTTGGAATGCCTCACACAACAGTCAGCTGCATTTGATGGATAAGCACTGCTATAATCTGCACTCATTACAGTCACTTAGCCTGACACTATAGGCCTCATTATGGTCTATGTGCTCTCTGCCATTAGTCTTTAGGAAGCATAGTGCTCAATTTGCCAAGCAACTTGCAAGGTCTTGACCGTGGAGCTATTAAGGAGAAAACTAGACTGCAGTGTGACCATGTGTGCAGATATGAGCAAACCAAATTAATTTCTGGCAAGGGAAGCTACCAGGCAAAGATCCCATCCTTAGGACACCTGAGAACGTCTCAATTCCCCAGTGGACGCAAGCTAATGGCATGTTTAGCAGAGCTCAGTTCTGAAGGTGAATCACATTCCTGTTATTTAGGGAAATATTAATCCAGTTTCCCCAGAAACTCTTTGCTTGGCTGATCAGATTAAGGGATCTAGCCTCCTATGGCACACACACCACAGCAGGTCCCAAGAAATCTGTGATACTTCACAGCCTCAGACATATTGCACCATGTATACCCAGCTGCTACAATAATTAGCTTATGAATGTATCAGCTGGTTCTGCGATTTTTATAAATAATAACTAACCTACAGAGCAGAAAGATTTTCATGAGTCTAATATTAGCAAGAAATTGCTAAGCCTTCCTAACTCCGTAATGTCATTGTGCTAAATGCCCTCTTCATGCTTGCAATTTAATACTACTGGGCCTCCCTCTGATGCCATTTATAAATATTTATTTGGCATCAGCACTGGCAATTCATTTGTGTCAGTTTCTTTCACAACAGCTATTACTTGTTTTCTCTCTGTTTCACAGCCTACTTGTACACTTATCTACAACAAATCTTTTAGTCACTGTTGTCCTCGCCCTCCATCTATTTACCCAAACTGTCTTTCACTCATCCATTCAGGACTATATATTCAGCTCGACTGAACAACAGATTTTAGGTTTCAACCTGGCTAATATTTGAGAGAACCCTATGCTACAACAAGGCCCATCTCATCAACGTACACAATGCCCAAACAAACAGAAACCACCAGGTAAGAAAGTGTGTGCACTCTGCTGCTGTTGTTGTTTTCTATTTAAATAATCTTAGCGTGCCATCCAAGAAAGTTTTGCAGTACCAAGCAAAAAAAAAAAGTGTAAATGTCAAATAAAACAGTGACAGATGACAGTATTCTCTATTGAATAGCACCGTTGCTTCGTGCATGTTCGATGAGAACTCATGAATTATTAATAAATAAATCTCCCTTTTCTTTTTTTTCTTTTTGTTTAAACCCTCAAGTTGTTGGGGGGGGGGTATTCAGGGAGGTGATAGCAGAGGGAGTCCATGTGTGTTTTATTGAGCATTCCAAGAGAATTGCTTCCATGCAAGAAATGCTGATACAGTACAGAATTTCTCTGGAATGGAGGCATTCGTGTTGATTTCAGGCTTTTGGCTAATGTTCCTGGTGACATTGTTTTGGGGAAGGCAGGTTACTGTATATAGAATTAGGCTGTTATTAGACATCCCACTCTTAAACATACTAGTGGCCCAGTTCCGTCACTCAGCATCTCTCCTATGCAAATAAGTCCAGTAACAAACTTCAAGATTGCTGTAAAGGGTGTGCTCTATTGCCGCGTGTCTGTCATGTGGGGGCTAATAAACTGAGCTGTATCTTGATACGACAGAAGTGCTGCAGATGGATGGTTCCTGTGTCCAGGAATTTGGCGCACAACCAGTCCTGGTAGAGGTTGTCTCTCTGTGAAGGAACAGGTTTGTAGTCTGGGTATACTCCTGGATTCCAACTAGTTACTGGAGTCTCAAGTGGCTTCTGTGGCTAGCAGTTCTTAGTCCCAGCTTAGGCTGGTTCGCCAGCTATAAATGTTCCTAGGTTGGGATAGCCTTTCAGTATCCAAGCAGGCTTTCTGCTCCCTTTGGCTTACAACTTCTTGAAACAACATCCCTGAAACAGCTTCCTTTCCAAGGACCTGCTATGACCTCCAAAACAAACGCAAAGCACATTCCTAACAATATTTTTCTTCTGAACGCCCACCACGTATAAACCTAAGCTTCTTTTGGAGGCATTGTCACCTGATTAAAGGACGGTCATCTGATTAAAGAAATCTTACAGCCCAGGCCTGTGCAGAAGACCTACTACATTCAATGGGATTTATTCCCAAGTGTGCATCGTATCGCCACCCTAACTGATTAAAACTCATATGAACCATTCATCCATCAAATCTGTATAAAATTTGCCCACAAGTAAAAACAAGTTTTGAACAGGAGAAAACATTTTTTTAGATGCTTCACATGTAGCACGTTAGAATAGGCACTCCTGTATATGAGAAAATGGAGGATTTGAGTGTACGCCTAACCCCTAATTCCCCTACCCCCAGACGCATTATGTCATCTTCCCTAGCCTAGTGGAAAGGAGCTGCAGCAGCTGCTTGTCCTGCTAGTGGTTCTCCTATAAGAAGTGTCAAGCCTTGAAATGGGGAGTTTGGAGTCAAGGTTGGGGCAGGATCTGCAGGATACTAGCCCCACAGACACCTCCCCCCAAAAAACCAAGTGGCTCAAACCTGAGACCTCTCTGCTATGTCATACTGGATCTGGTGTAGTGAAAAGGGAAAGGAAAATCTGATCCCTTCCACCCTGGCCAGTGTAAATTGGCACCCCTTCAGGTGCAGCAGTGAATCCCCTGCTCTCTGACTCCCTTTAAGATTTCTTTTCTAAGATAGTGCCTGGAACTCTCAATTTTGATATTTATTTTTTAAAAAATAGCCTTGAAAAAAAAAATTAAATAGGCCGCCTGATTTTTTAAAATAGGCTTACCCCTTTCTAATCAAATAATTTATTGAATTGTTTAATTAGATGGTTGACAGATTAATCTACTACATACTGAAGCACTATTTTAAAATCATCCTAATTCAGGCTGGTTTTTCATGGGTAGAATCAAATTACAAAACATCTGATGCCGGAGCGAAAGCAGGGGCAATTGTAATCAGTGTCTGGGTGGGAGACCATTGAGAAACCCACTGAAGGTTCTCTGAGCCTTCCTAAGAAAGAGTGGGATGCAAGCATAATCAACCATCATGACAGGTTGGGTGTGGGTTCTAGCATGTCATATGTAATCTGTTTTAATGTTTACAATATATATACGTTTTTGATTACAAACAATGACACTGTGTAACAGGGTTACTAATGTAAACACAATAAAACAGAGGATAGCAAAACCTGACTCCATGATCTCATTCAAATATTCTAAGCAAAGGAAAAGACAATTGCCACAAATAAAGAGCTGGGATGCAATCGGGATCCGTTCCGGAGCTCCGTTCGCATCCTGAACAGAACCTAAGACGCATCTACGCGTCTGCGTGTGCGCGGGTTGCGTTTCACCGCTTCCGCGCATGCACATGACGCCATTTTGACCGTCTGCACATGCGCGAGTGGCAAAACCCGGAAGTAACACACTCCGTTACTTCCGGGTCACTGCAGAGCGCAACCCGAAAACACTTAGCCTGAAGCGTATTTATCCCAAAGTATGACTGTACAGTAAAAAAAAGGCTGTAGTCATGGTAGCAAGGAATTCAGTTTGTAATTCTGTTTTGCATGCAATCCTACAGATTTGTATAAAGAATGCTACCAAGTCTCTTAAACGGTATTAAATAATGTGGATGCATTAGCATTAGCAATTTGGAAGTATCATATAGATGTCCTACTTTAAAACTTCTCTAACTCCAATCAAATGTATTTCCCAGGGCAAAAAGCAAAAGAATCTGCAGGGTAACTAAACTTTTGGCTGCTCAATAAACAAAAGCATTTCAGGCATGATGTACAAGGAACCCCCTAGAGGAAAAGGGAGGTAGATGAAGAAAGAAATGAAGCTCATTCCCATTCTTATCATTGATCCTGTTTAGCCAGCTGACCTTTTTACTTCTGTCATATTTAGGTCAGCAGTAGCGGTCAACCAAAAAAAGCTATCAAAACGGTTGTTAAAAGGATTCATACATACAGAAACTCCACAAAATATTCCATGTGAACAGAATAGGATCAGGTACACTTGCCTTGTAGGTTTATTCATTATGTATTAGGGCTTATCCAGACATTCATTTTCTGTGTCCTGGAAATGCCATTGCTATCCAGACAAACCCACACAGCTCTCATCAACTCTTGATAGTTCACAGTCCCAATATTAGCTTATGGGAATTTCCTGCTTTTTGAATTAAACGCATGGTGCAAAAGCACAATAAGAACAGGTTTCCTTTTGCTTCTTCTTGTGTGGGTACTTCTTTGTGAGAAGTACCATATTTTTTTCCCTTAAGCTTGTTTGGTTGTGAGGATACACTGCTATGCCCTGAAGCATCAGCCAAGGAAGGTAAATTTTTGTGGGTTGGTGGGTGTAGATGAAACTCAGTGTGTTGCTTTCAGCTAAAGTGTAGTGAGCCAGAAGGGTCTTCAACAACACAAAACAGGGGTTGCCAAAAAGCTGGTGAGGTGAGGGCATTGCTCCAAATGCTACTGAGGACTACAAGTCATGCCTGCTTTGATCCAGTATCCAGGGCTTGGAAAGGTAGTACAGTGGGCATTAACACAGACCTCCCCACCCAAGTCTTTCTGCTGAACTCAGGAAAGAGGAGCGATAAAAGGTATCACTTCCTGCATTTGTGGAGGCACCAAAGAGAAAAAACACAAAACTTTGCCAGTGACACCAAAAAGACTGAGACAAAAAGGACGGGTGGTTCAAGGACACTGTTCAGCACACACATCCTAAAAGTGCTCTGCTAGGTTGACAGCTTTTTCACACCAAATTTTGACCAAGTGGAGCAGACAGCAGAGGAGGTGTTTGAAAGACGGGTGTAAAACCTGCATTGATCAGGATGCTCATATGAATCACAAATGCCTCTAGATAAAATATATATTTCACATATTAATGTAAGTAGCACAAGAGAGATACAGAAATGATTTGAACTTTGTATGTTCAAACACATTGAGACTAGAATTATTGGCAGAAGAAAGCTAGATTTTATTACAGTAACTGCTGTGTTATTAGAAAGCTGAAGGGCATTGATTTTAAGACCACTGACAATGTTCTATCCATGTATTAATGTTCATAATGGAAGCAGGGAATAAGCTGCCCAGGGTAATTTATCTTGAAATTATACTTACCACCACTCAAGCACTGACATCTGCATGGATGTCTTAACCCTAACCATGTCTTAACCCTAACCATGTCTACTCAAAAATAACTCCTAATAAATTTAATGGAGCTTACTTCCAGAGAACAACCAAACACCAACACATGACACTAGTGTCAGAAGGCCTGCACTGGCTTCCTGTCTGCTACCAAGCCGGGTTTAAGGTTCTTATACTAGTGTACAGAGCCCTGAATCACTTGGGCCCAGAATAACTTAACAACCAATTTACCCTGTACACCCCAAATCAATCAGTGAGATTGTCAGGGGAGCAATAATAATGGTTCCCTATGGGCCAGAATCACAACTCATGTCAACAAGGAGTTGTGCTATAGAACAGGGGTTGGCAACCTAAGGCCCATGAGCCACAAGCGGCCCACAGGGGTGATTTAAGCGGCCCACGAGCTGCCCCCAACTGAGCCACCTGCTTGGCGAGTCCACAGCGTGCTGTGCTAAACCAGCACGGCATGGGGACTCACTTCCGTGGTGCCCAAAATCGCGTCTGCGCAGATGCCGGAAATGGCAGGCGCACGTGCGCGTGATCCGGCCCACAGAGGGATCTTCACTGGAGTGAACCGCCCCAGGCAAGGTAAACCTTGCCAACCCCTGCTATAGAACTCCCTCTCACAAAAAGTTAGGCAACATTCCTACTGAGTTTCAAAGGCCTGGTCAGGAGGCTTTTGCCCCCTGAAAGCTTTTCAAATGGTTCTACATTTAAAAATAAAAATAAAAATGAGATTTTACATTATTGAGATGTTATTTTTAGAGATTTAATTAATGTTTTAAATTTTGCATATTGTATATTTTATTGTTACAAGGCACTTTGAGACCTATATGGTGAAAAACGGTATAATTTTAAAAAGAAATAAGTGGAGTTAGGATTGTAACCTAAGTCAATTAACTGGCCTTGAGCAGCAGCTTGGTTCATTTCATATTCTTATTTTTTTTAAGGAATTGAATGTATCTGCACTGACATTTTGCAGGGATACCAGCAAATACGTGAGTAGGCAAATGAAGAGATTTTAGTGAAAATGATTCAAAAAAATCTCTACTCATAGATATGTAAAAGGATATTTCCTCACCCACATCTTCAGTGCAGAAAATGTCAGCATCTGTGACAAAAAAGGCAATGTGTGATGTATGTTTTTAAAGAGACTAAAATCATGCTATTAACCACATAAAGATTACTTTCTAATTGTACCCATGCAAAGGTCTTTAAAACAAATGTTCAGTAGTGATTAACTCTCTTCATGTGATTGGGAATCTACAGCAGTAGAAAATGAGCCAGGTTTCTGAACTTGTTCTTTTCTTGATTAAAATAATCTTGATTAAAATAAAGCTCATTATTATTTAAAATAACCCAGTGAAGAAACCTGAATGGCTAGAAAACTGGCTATAATGGCAAGTTCTGCCATGAAGCTTAATGAAACCTTGACAAGTTGGCTTTGCTCTATTATTCCTATTACCTTTGAACTGCAACATTCTCTATCGTAATGTTTGTGGGAGTTTAATCACCAGTTTTGCCAAACTATTCCTTGAATTCTTTACTTTATCTTCTTGTTCTAGTTAAGGATGTAGATGACAGCCATAGCCACATGATATGAATCATCATAAGAGACTGACCGTTTTAAGTTTTCATCACATTGTGATTTAGTGGATAGACTCTTTGACGGCAAGAGCAGTAGCTGACATTGAGAAGGAACTGCACACTTGATGAGACTATCAAGTGAATGAGTAGGGTTGCCATACATCTGGAATTTCCCAGACATAGCTGGTATTTGGCCCTCTTAAAAAGCTTCCAGGCAAAAATCGCTGAAATGTTCAGGAAAATCCATGGCAGTCCATGTCGGAAGTGTAGATTTTGGCAAATTTCATTAAAAATAGCTCAAAAACTCTCTTTTTCCTATCCTTTCTTTTTTGAGATTTTGCAAAAAAAAAAAAAAGCAAGCTCAACACCCGTTGTGTCCAGATTTTTGAAATACAGTGGTACCTCGGGTTAGTACTTAATTCGTTCCAGAGGTCCGTACTTAACCTGAAACTGTTCTTAACCTGAAGCACCACTTTAGCTAATGGGGCCTCCTGCCGCTGCCGGGCCGCTGGAGCACGATTTCTGTTCTCATCCTGAAGCAAAGTTCTTAACCTGAAGCACTATTTCTGGGTTAGCGGAGTCTGTAACCTGAAGCGTATGTAACCCGAGGTACCACTGTATGGCAAGTTATGAGAATCCTCTGAAGCTATAGCACAATTTTTGAAAGTCAGCTGTAGCTCCCCCTCCCTGCTTTATCCTCCTCAGATCTTCTGTACATGAAATATGCATACAGTGCAGCTAAAATCCAGCCATGTCCTGAATTAGAAAGGAACAAACCATTTGCATGACCCAGGCACATATGGAACACTGTGTGCCAATGGAGATTGACAGTAGAAACAAGGCACAGGAGACCATTGGCTAGGTTAAATTAGGCCACAAATTTATTGTTTTCATATGTAAGCCAGTGGCAAAAGGCACTGGATCAGCATCCACCTTCAACCAAACCACCTGCAGGTTGAACCCGAGATGGGTGGACCCTGGCATGAAGGTTGCCCCTGGACATGGGTCAAATGTGACTTTCCTGCCAGTGCCTCCTAACGGAAGGGATGCTATGGTCCCCTGTTTGGGCTCCCAGACAGCTCTGCCACTTTAACGGGGTACCCTGGTTTTAAAGGATACTACCCACAGCCTTAAATGCCCAAGTTGTGGTGTTTGCTATGAGGCAGGCAAAAACCTGTAGACGGGTCAATCTGTCTGCAGGTAAAACTCCCCCTTGGCCCCAAATACAGCAACTGAGTAATCCATAACAATGCCCATACACAGTTCAGCTTGCTCACCATCAGGCTGAAGCACACATGCAAATATAAAAGGGGCAGGAGGGCAGATGATCCAGTGACAATCAGATCCATGCAGGACAAGAGGCTGGGCACCAGGCACCGCACCCCTTCAAAGGAAGGCGACAGTCCCAGTACCTGCCCAAGTCTTACCTCCTGATTGGCCGGGAGAGTGCCTGGCTTCCTGCCGGAAATGCGTGGCCAGAAGGGAAGGCTATGCATCCACCTCCAGCCACACGCTTGGACCCCTCCTCCCCTTGCATCAGCCCCCAATGTGCTCTGCACCAGGCAACATATGGTGGCCACATGCAATCTGGTGGCAGACCTTTGTTGTTATCCTGTTATAACCCAGAGAGAAAGCAGAACGTGCATTTCAGTCCTATCTCATGGCCTCCCATTTGCACATGCCCCTGCATGTCTGGCAAAAATGAGAAAGAGTTGAATACATGTAGAGCTGATCACCAGTGCTTTCATGGAACCCTGTGTGGTGCTGTGAAGCCCAAACCATCAGCTTATTATCTGGGCTTCAAAGTACCATACATCCTACACAGTTTAATTTCAAAACATGTGGGAAGGAACAAGTCATGTGATATAATGTGACAGACAGATGGGCAGCCATGCCTACAGATGGTGGGAAAGATAGATACCTAGGTAAGGTAAAGGTAAAGGGCCCCTGGAAGGTAAAGGACCCCTGGAAAGTTAAGTCCAGTCAAAAGCATCTATGGGGTGCAGCGCTCATCTCACTTCAGGCCGAGGGAGCTGACGTTTGTCCACAGACAGCTTTCCGGGTCATGTGGCCAGCATGACTAAACTGCTTCTGGCGCAACGGGACACTGTGCCAGAGCACACAGAAACGCCATTTACCTTCCTGCTGCAGTGGTACCTATTTATCTGCTCAGACTGGTATGCTTTCAAACTGCTAGGTTGGCAGGAGCTGGGACAAAGCAACGGCAGCTCACCCCATCACATAGATTTGAACCACCAACCTTCTGATCAGCAAGCCCAAGAAGCTCAGTGGTTTAGACCACAGCGCCTAGCCTGCATGCCGGAACCAATTCCCCACTGCTGCTCTATGTGATTCTTTTTCTTTTATGTGATTATCTTGGGATAAGTACCAGAACAAATACTGACTTTAGCTCTGAAAAAAAATCAAAATGTGATGCAGTGGAGAACACTTGCTTTGGTACCTATCTTCTATGGAATCTGGAAGGAACAGGACATGTGTAGCCCTCAAAATCAGATGGTCTGGAATGAGTGCTTACATGCACTCTGTAGAAGCACCATATGGAGCTATTGTTTTGAAACTGCTTTGCTCAAGAATTCGTTTGGTGAGAAGATTGGGTAGAGTGACAAGCCATATAGTTAGTGTGTTACCATGACAGTTGCTACTAGTCACTGGTCCTATTGGTGCCCTTAGGGCATCCAGCTGCTCATGTTTGAAAATAGGATACTGGACGTGATAGACCACATTCTGATCCGCCAGGACTGTTCTTATGTACTTATGAGTTCTGGCTGTCAGTAGGAATTTATTTAGAGGCTTACTAGGTACTTTTAGACATGCTTCTGCGTTAAGTTGGATCTTATAAATTTTCCAGAGATTAGTATCTCTCTCACCCATATATGGTTGTTACAAACTTTATACTAACAGATGGATGCCGATGATGACCCTATAAGAAAGTGGAAGTGCCACTGGTTCTCAAACTCTGTCTTAGCCTCCCCAGAACTCAAGTTGTACAATAAAGGCACCATGGCAACCAGCTATGGTTTGAAAATGTTCATGAAAATATACACATAATATGCAAATTATACTAAATAGCAACTTCAAGCTCATAGTATATTATTTTGATGTGGTTACCAGCGCTGACCAAATTTCCTATACCTACTGTAAACAGAAAGTCCAAGTGCCTTCAGGATAACAGTTAATATTAAGGCATCACAGAGTAATCAGTGCTACCTACTAGACCTGTGAAACAAAAGGAGCACATGCTCAAAAATGCTTATGCATGAAGTATTATTGGGCACAGCCACAGCAAATGTCACTTTCACACATTTTAAACCCTTCCTGCTTTTTTTTTTCCTATCTGGAGTTTCTATATGCTCACAGCAAGAACGTTTAATGCATTCTAGCTCTAGAGAGTAGATGGTGGCCGGCTCCTTTGGAATTTCTACATTCGAGTTGGCACAGACGGAAGCTAGTGAGCCACCCAAATTATTTTGGGTGGCTCACAGTCTTTCTATTTCAAGACTCTTCTGTGTAAAATGACAGGAAGCTTTCAGGCATTTTGGAGCCAAACCTCAGAAAGAGCCTGGTAATTCAGTTTGTCCTAAAAGGGTCCTGATTAAGGACTATCCAGCCTTGGCCACACTGCACACACATCTTTGGTATTTGGTATTTGTATGCAGGCAAGGACGAAGGGCACGTTTGCAAAATCAATTGTGTGCAGTTTTTATATTTACTGCACTTTTACCACATATGTCATTTATTACACAGTGGAAAACCGTTAAATGCACAGTAGTTGTGCCAAGTGGCATTATGCTTTTAACAGCTTTATTCGTTTAACAGCTCCAGTCTCATTATATTTTGCCATGTGGTACATGAGATTTTTATTCATTTAACAGTGTAAGAGGGCTCCATGGCATTTTCCTTTTATGTATTTCATATTGTGCCTGGGCTCTTGCCTTTTCTGTGAGCATTAGCCCACAGGCTGCACTGAAAACAAGTGGTGCAACAGGAGACATGATGATTTAGAAGAGGAGGAAGAAAATGAGCATGAGAAAAAATTGGATCCTCCTCATATACAAATCCATGTAACACATTAGAATAAATTCAATATTTCTGTGAATGATGGTAACAGAATTACTTTCAGCATTTTATAATGCTTCCATTTCATATTTTTTAAAACTACAAGGAATACAGTGATCAATCAATCTGTGGTTTTCTGTTGGCTTCCCATAAGACAATTGTTTAAGGAATCAAACAACTGTTAAGGAATCAAATCTGTTAAATGTGTACAACACTATAATTTCAGGGGTTCTTGATTTACTGCACCAGGTGGAGGACAGGGAAGCAGTTTATGGTCCCGTTTCTTTTTTTTTACTTTTCAGTTAAAGGAAGATAATCTGATTTGTCTTTGCTAGCCATTCACTTTAAAGAGGCAGAAAGAAATTATTTAGGAGCAAAAAGACAAAGTGCAATGGATTCTCCAGGGATCATTGATGTTGTTACTAATGCTGCAACCGATATACTTTAATGATGGGGGGAGGGATGGGTCCAATTTCAACCTTGAAGCTTTCTCTGCTCTTTCAAAAAGAACCCTCTACTCACCTGACTTTTATTGGCAGCCACTTTGGCAAACAGAGCCTGAGACACCTTGGCCCTTTTCATCTCCTGTTGGATCTCGTCATAAATGGCAGCTGTGATGTTGATGTTGGCTCCGTCCACCTTAATGGGGAGGTCTGTTGTCGGTGTCGAGGTTTTGGCCTACCGAGAGACCATGAAAATAATAATTAAAAAAGTGCTGCTTTCAGCCCAGCCATCTGTGCAGAAATTATCAAAGGATTTCAGTCAGCTGATGCCAAACTGCATTAGCTACAGAGGGACACTTCCTGTCCATTATTCTAATCAGGTTAATTGTGATTGGAAATAATTGCAGTGCATTCCTATAGGACGTTCACAGTCCTCTCTCCCTCTCCCTCCCTTCCCCCCTCTCTTCACACACAGAGCTCGCTCGCTCTCAACACACATAGAAGCACATATACCAAAAAACTGAAAGGTTATATAGCAGAAGAATTAAATCCCAGGCAGTCACTTGATGGGGCTAGCCAGAAAATACAATATAATACATACATGAGTATTTGGACTTTTGCTTTTTCTCCCCATAAAACTGCATACCTTGGAGGAAGAGCCAATTCTTCCAGAAAAAATGAGTAAATGCATAGAGGTCTCTAAATAATAAATTATTACTCAATTTAATGCACTCCCTCAAGTCTCTCTCATCCTTTATTAAAGCTATATGTATGTCATTTGAGTATGTATGGTTTCCCATCATTATGCTGCCCAGATAGTCACCTAATTTCACCTAGGAAATCAGTGAGAATGAACAAAAATTCATAACACCAGGCTTCACAGTATGTGTGGTGTGCTGCCCTTGGTCTCCTAAACTCATATTGCAGTTCTGCATATTCCAGTGCACTCCTTTTAATTGAATGACTTCCAATCAACTTCTGGGACAAATGAAGGACAATAAACAGAGAATATTGGCACTTCCACTTACTAAGCCATCAGAGAACAAGAAGTTAGGAATGGACGGGGAAAGGTCATTACCCCCAAACCAGAAACCAGATGAAAATCTGTTCAGACTGGCTGCTAGTTTCAGCAGTACAAGTCAGATACATCACTGAAACTGCCAAGTAACCTATATAGTGGAATCTTGGGTTGCAAACGTGATCCGTGTGGGAGGCGTGTTCGCAACCCACAGCGCCACGTCTGCCATGCACGTGACGCAATTTGGTCTTCTGTGCATGTGCATAAACCGTTCTGGTACTTCCGGGTTCAATGCGTCCGTAACCCGAAAACACGCAACCCGCAGCGTTCGCAACCCGAGGTATGACTGTATTGCACAGGCTATTCTATCTAACAGCAGTTATCTGCACACAGCATCAATCTAGGACACCAATCTAGCAAGCTTTTTATGGAACTGAAACATTAAATTAAGCAAACGTGTATATAGAAAAAGACGGTAATGTCATTTCTCCCATGCTGGCACCTTAAAACAGCCTGATTTAGGGAGGTACTGAATATAAATAGTATGTTTAACCCAGAGATGTTCCCCTCAGCCCACATGCAGAACACAGCCAGATTTTATCCCACCCTCTGGGTCTTCTTCCACCTCTCAGCTGCTCAGCAGTGAGCAGCTGAGAGGGGGAAATGTTCTGACTTTTTGTGAAGTATGCAACTGCAGTTCCTTCCTCTGCAAGATCAAAGCAGAGGGGAAAGGTCTCAACAGAGGTAGACCTATATTGCCTAGAAAAATGCAAGATGTGTTCCTTCAGTTGGGAGTTGCATGCAATTTTGGAAGTATAATTGTAATTCCACCATCGGCAGTAAAGTGGGTGGGTATAAGGATCAAATCTTCTTTGTTGTGACACCAAGATTATAGAATGAACTCCTGAAAGAGGCCTGCCTGGTTTCCGGTCTCTGCTCAGTTTTCAACAGACAATACAAATATGTTTTATTTATTTCTCTTTCTGACAGAGACTGCAACCCAGTTTCCACATGCCCTGAATGAGTTCCCAGAGTGAATACTGCAGCTACCCAGGGCTATGCCATGGTTTGGTTTGGGATTACCATATTTTTTGCTCTATAAGACTCACTTTTTCCCTCCTAAAAAGTAAGGGGAAATGTGCGTGCGTCTTATGGAACGAATGCAGGCTGCGCAGCTATCCCAGAAGCCAGAACAGCAAGAGGGATTGCTGCTTTCACTGCGCAGCGATCCCTCTTGCTGTTCTGGCTTCTGAGATTCAGAATATTTTTTTCTTGTTTTCCTCCTCCAAAAACTAGGTGCGTCTTGTGGTCTGGTGCGTCTTATAGAGCGAAAAATATGGTACATTACATGAGCTGTAAACCTAGTCTTCTTCTTCATTTGTTGCATGTGGTTTGTCTGGGGGACAGATTCAGCTGCAACACGATAGCAAACATGGCTCAGTGCTGGGTAGGATAGCAGCAGCAGGACTGGGCAAAGAGCACAGTGGCCACGATCTTCACTCTGAGAGAATCTGCACATTAGTTTGTGTGTGCTAAGCCATGGTTTAGCTTAGTGTTTGAAAAAATTCTGGCACAGTATGCAAACAAGAGTTTGGTGGGGCTGCTACTTAACTTTTTTATTTCATTTGTTTCTATATGAGTTTTTGATTTGTATTTTTATAATTGTTAATTTTTAAATGCTGTTTTCAGGAAGTTTTGTTGACATTTCTTCAAACAGAAAAATGACAGAACTAAATAAATGTGTAGAATATAGACATTAACTAAATAAATTTACCACAGAATAAAGAAAGCAGCACTTAAACCTTTTCATGTTCAATACCCCTGGACTCTTTTACTGGATTAGTTTGGCACAGGCCACGTAATATTAAGGACACATCTCAAAATAATAGTTTATCAATGTAAAGCTACAAACTAAGGATAACAACTAAAACAACAGGGAATACAATGGGGGTATTTACTGTATTTCTTGATACATTCTCAGATTACCCACCACACTGCAAAATCATATCACAGATTGGTATCTATGGAAACAACATTTTGTATATAGGATTAACTTTGGCACAGAACAAATTTGTCATTAATTTGTAATACATTTTCTCTTGTCTACCCATTTTGGCTGATTTTGAAGGCAGTCTCCTAGCATCAATATGTCCCTTCTAAGTGACAAGTCTTGGGTAGAAATCACATGTGCATTTTATAGCACTTTATAACTTAGGAATTTCCCCCTGTTTCAGTATACTACTGAAGGTATACTACTAGTGCTGACAAATTATGCTTTTCCTGGGTGAGCTATCTTCTATATACAGTACACTCCTCCAGATAATGCAGAAGAAGGAGCTCCTTCACTTGGCTACCTTGGATGCAATCGACTCTTTATTTGCACATGAATATTCTCAGATATTTAGATTAACTTCTGAGACCCTTCAAGGGTGCCCCCTTTTTCAGAGTTAAGGCGAAAGAACTGATACAGGTGTGGCACCTTCTCTGTGGCATGCTCTGCCAAGGAGGGCAGCCTGGGAACTAATCCTAGAGCTTTCCAGCAACAAGCAAATGTTTTTTGTTTATTGCCACAGGCCTTTCACAATTACAATGACACACACAACTGATTGTTTTAAAAAAGAATCACTCTGCTTTTTTAGCAATTATACTAGTTTGCATACACACACACACACACACACACACACACACATATAAAATAAAAAAATTAAAGTTTTCAATTACAATCCAATAATAGCCTCATTATAACAATACGAATTGAAGGGTCTCAGAAGTTAGGCTTCCGGTTCCACTCTGCCTTAATGGAGGCAGCACCCACAACAGTGGGAGATTGTTGGCAAAGGAAAAACAATGATGATTGAGGGTAATTATCCTTGCAAATTCCCCCCAGGGACAGGGGTGAGTGGGCTTCACACACAGTTTGTCTCGGTACCTGTCTCTCGCTCCGGCATGGATTGTGGGAGGCAGGGAGGCGCTGAGAACATATAGATATTCTTTTAATTGTAAACCATCCTGAAAGTTGTGAAACTTGTTCTTGTTAGGTACTATGAGGATCTCAAGGCATCAGTGAAATGAGGAGGGAGGCGATTTTTCTCTGGCAGAGGGACTGTTGGAAACAAAATGCTTCCCTCTTGCTGTGAAGCCAGCAGAGAGGTAGGTCACAATGTGGCATGTAGATTAGGCCAACAAGGCCACAGGAAAAGGGCTGCCTTCAACAAGCATATTGATGGAATCTATTTCGCTGATGCAGATAAAATTCACTGGAACCAGGGCCAGCACATGCCACTTGTGTCCTTCTCAGCCACCTTCTGCTTTGGGGAGCAGTGCGCCAGGCTCTGGGGTACCTAGACTTGTGCACCACTTTTGGCTCTAGCATGCGGCCCCCAAAGTTAAGTGCCACCAGGGGTACAGAGTCCTTTAGGAACCCTGGACGCGGACCATTTAGGGTATTAAAGCATCTTCACTTTGAATTATGCCCGGAAGACAACTAAAGTCCAGTGAAAGCTCTCAAATGCTGTGGCAAATCACAGTAAACGATCTAGCTGTTGTGTTCTGGATGAGCTGTATTTTCTAAATGCATTTTGCTACCAGCTGGTTGCAGTCACCTCAACAAATCCTTCATTATAACTCAAAAAAGGACCTCTGCTGACTGCTTAAATCCTGGTTTGTCATTAGTTAGAAGAAGAACTGGATGACATTCCAATCAGTATGGCAATCATGGAGTAAAATCATAGACACTTAATGGAAAAGCTATGATGCTCACAGGCTACAATACGTTTCAGAGGATGCAGTGACTGCCTAGTTCTCTTCAAGCATACAGGGGAGATGTGTATGAGGAGCATTTTCTATCGCTGAAGAGACTGGAGTTACCCTCATTTCCATGGGCCTCCACATGCACATCAGTGTTGTGATGCTTTCAATCACAGTTGATGTGCACAACCTGCCCCGCATTTGAATTCTTTCATGTAGTTCACTGAATTCTCATTCTTTATATTTGCAGCATTAAATACTAACTAGTTTCATCTACAAAGTATTGCCAGAAGATAACATGACCCTGTTAGCTCAACTCCAAACCCTAAAAAATCAAGCTTCCAAGAAGCAGTCAAGTGGACTGAATACCAGATGGGAAAATCCTAACAGGTCATCTCAAATGATGCCTGCCCGTCTGTTTCTGGATAACGGGACAATTGTGAAAGCAATTATAATAGGGTTGCACCTTACCTGGGGGGTTCTGGAGGAACTTGGACTGCTGGCAGCTGAAGACACCATGCTCACATTGGGGTTCATACTCCTCTCTCTCTCATCCTGATATATACGATCTCGTTCTGTCTCAGGCAGGTTGAGGAAATTCTGCATTGCCCTCAGATTTACCAGGAGGGACTGGGAAGCTGTTCTAGGGTCTTCTTCTTTACGCAGAATCTCTGATAGCAATCCCTGGTTCAAAAAATTAAAAAAAGGCCAAGTCTTTTTAAAAATGTGTTTATTGTAACCAGCCAGGTTGCAATGCTGAGACCCTTCATAAGACGTTAAAGCACAGGGAATGTTTTGTAGAAACAAACCTTGTTTTCTTGGGACTGTGGTTTATTTAGGAGCATTTCTGTTCAGATTCTATCATATATTTAAGATCAACCTGAACAAAGAGGTGCCAAAGAGGCAGGTGGGTCAGTGTAAAACTACCATTATAGCCAGGTGCCTCCTGAAACTATTTTAAGAACTATTAGTGCTCTCACTCTCACTGCTTCAGGCTGGAAACACTTGGCAGCCCTGTTCATCTTCAGGAATCTGCCAAGTTTGGTAAATTTAGTTCAGACATTTAAACAGCACAGGAGACTTATGAAGAAAAATGTTTGGCAGAGTTTGGATGTTACAGTTCATTCACTGCAAACCTGTCAATTCTTTCTAATGGGAGAAAATGCTGCAAATATGAGAAATTCTCAAGATACTTCATCTTAGAAATTAATAATTTGAAAATTGCTTGCTGCCTCATTTAGAAAGCCAAGATATGGCAATGTCCATATTCATCAAATACATCAAGCTTTTCTTTTACATGAAAGAAGCCAGAGGTTCAGTTCTTCGTATAGCATGTAGTTAGGCCCGCAGAAAGCTAGCAAGGGCATAGGACATAAGGTGTTCCTAAGCAATTGTCAGGGACTGGGCAGAGGAGGAATGGTGGAGACCGCCTCCCCATCCTAACCCTTCCAGGCAAGAGGAAGAAGAAGATAGTACAGTGGTACCTTGGGTTACAAACACCTTGAGTTACAAACACTTCGGGTTACAGAATCCGCTAACCTGGAAGTAGTACCTCAGTTTAAGAACTTTGCCCCAGAATGAGAACAGAAATCGTGCACCAGTGGCACGTTGGCAGCAGGAGGCCCCATTAACTAAAGTGGTACCTCAGGTTAAGAATGGTTTCAGGTTAAAAACGGACCTCCGGAACGAATTAGGTTCATAACCAGAGGTACCACTGTATAGATTTACAACAGGGGTTTGAGGGAGGTAGCATCTCAGAGGCAGATGAGAGGAAAAGCTGGGAAATCACGGGAGAGCCAGGACAACACCCAGCTGACACATTGTCATTAGAAAGCACCCCAGACCCTCCATCTCCCAGAACCTGGCGAGCCCTAAAAGTAGGAGAGCAAAGAGCTCAAAGGCAGAGGGCACGTAGCAGCACCCGTAGAGGAGACAGTGAGAATGACTAATGAGGAAATGGGAGAGATGGGGGGTGGGGATTCACTCGGGACAACGCCATTATCCAAGAGGCTGGGTTCTATAGCCTCTCTCTGTAAAGATTGAAATAAAAAAGGACGGCAACCAGCCGGAAGCCACTGACAGCATCCTGACAATAATTGGGATATAAATATTACTGATTACTAAGTAATTTCAAATATTGCTTTGAGACTTGTGCTACCATACGCTTTATGTCTTTGCCTAGGAGAACAGATGATTATGTTTACTACAAAATTATGAAGTTTCTTCCTAAAAAGTCACACTATACCTAGTTAATAACTACAGTAGCTTTGCAAATAATTGATCAGACAAGAGACACCCAATCACTGCTTTCCTAATATTCTTCATCCTCCCTTCCATGGGCAATCTACTCCGATCCTCAACACCTTCCCCTCTGGCAATATTTTCAACAATGACTGCTTATGTATCCTTTTTTGTATTTTAAATCCAATAGGGAAAGAGAAAGTATATGTGCAGCCTCTTCTTTACTATGCTTTTCTATGTTTCTCAAGCTAGGACAGCATCCTACAGAGTTATGGCACACGATACCACCACCCATCTTTTCTGGACTTACAGGGCTAAGTAGCCTACAGCATTTTGGAGGCCAGGACACAGGTATGAAGAGTAATATCCTAGTTAACAGTCCTGGTAATGAGTCAGAACAGAAATTCTTCAATTTTTATTAGTCTCGGGAGACAGAGCTATATGAGTGGTCACCTTATTCGTACTTAAGAAAATGGCAAATAATTTTTAACTTAATTATTTATTAGTACTGGTTTGCTTAGGGAGCAATCCAAACCTCCAAAATTTGCTGTATATGTGTGAGATAGGATGAACAGTGAGTCCCTCTCCATCGGCTATGCCAGTGGAGAGGAGCTGTTGATGGAGGAAGGCTCTGCGGCAGTAGAGGCTTGTCATACACTTCAATCAAGTGGGAGCTACTTCCAGAGCTAGCCAGCATAAGCACCTGAAATGGGGTGTTTGGAGGAAAGGTCAGGGCTGCTCAGAATTATAAATGACCTGCTGGATCCTATGCTGGCCCACTTTCCCTAAAGGATCCAGTGGAATCAGAAGACCATGAAAGCAGTTCAGCATTGTCGAAGCATTTTCCCGTTTTTATTATTATTTTCAACTCTTTCCCATGTTACATTTACAAGAGTAAGAAAGATGTGCAGGAGAACCCCAAGATGATTCAGACTAGGAAATAGTTGAATGTGACTATTTTTTCCATGCAAAATTAATGTCTTAAAAATGAAATCTATTTCATTGCAAGGTTGAAAATAGGTTGTACTGACAAACTATGCTGATAACCCATGGCAAATAGATAATGAAGTCAGTAAAACAAAATATCATGAGAGCACTTATCATTTATGTTCATATAGTTCTGAAATGGTATATACAAATACTAACCAACAATCGGGATTACAAAAAAAAAAGAATAAAGTGATGCTAAATAATCTGTTCAGCTTTTTCTCACCTGCAACAAATTAGGCTTTCAATATGCAAAGCATCTTCCTTCAAGAAAAACAAACGATCATGATTTCATTTAATTGTAATTTAATGAGGCATAATTTATTTTTAAAGTGATATACACCAGGTGTGTGGTAAGGGAACTGGCCCAGCCAGACAAACTGTAGTGATGCTATTTTTGAGAAATGCCTGAAGATAGCTGGAGATTGTTTTCATTTCTGCAAAGCATGTTTCTGCTACAGAGGACAAGCAGGAGGCGAAAACCCACAACATTTGTAATTTGCTATAAAATTCCATTGGCTAAATTAGCTCATACCAACAGAGCATTTTCTTAAAGCGGGGGGGACAAATTATACAGTAATAGCCATGCAACTCTAGAGGTCCAATTCTGCATGTAGTTATGCAAGTTTAAGATCATCAGACATAAAAAACTGGGCAATGGATCACTGCCCAAAATTCTCTGTATAGACCTAAACCTGTAACCATACCTTGTTTCTCAAATATTTATCTAATCTCAGGGAGACAACTCATAAAATAGCCGGCTATCTGGACAGGAATTGCCTTCCAACTTCAACATGACTGTTGTTTTTTTTAAAGTGTTTTAAAAATGAGGGTGAGGGAATTTTTTTTTTAAGTGTGCTACATATAGGATTTGCAAATCTGGAATTCTACACTTTTACAATGAGTCTTCAAAATGCCAGGTATCTGAGGCTTTACATTTTACAGTATGTAATGTATTCGTAACAAATGATTTAGTTGCTCCTGCTAACGAAACCTCAAAATAATCATCAATGGTTCAATTGTGAGAACATTCTCTGCAACAACCAAAAGTGATAATAAGTTTATATTATCACTTTCAGTTGTTACAGAGAATGTTCTCACAATCGAACCATTAATGGCATAAATTTACACATTACAGCAGAATTGTGGGAGCTGATTTTTCATGGGCTCATCCCACATCACTGTTGCAGCAGCTGCTCACAACCACATGGAGACCAACATTTTCAAGAAGGGAACGTGAAGAACTGAGGCAAATAGCTATGACAGGAGATAACGATTTAAGTCTTACTGACAAATTAAAAATGAACAAATCATGAGATCCAACTGGTATCCCCTCAACAGTTCTTGAAGCACTTGGAACTTGAAATTGATGGCCTTTGGAATAAAAATATGCAACTTGTCCCTAAAATCAGTCTGTACCTGAAGACTGAAAAGCAGCCAATATACCATAAATTTTTAAAGGGATCAAGAAGGGAGACAGAAAACTGTCTGTTCCAGGGAAATTGGTGGAAAGTAACAACAATAAAATTGTCATGCATACAGAAGGATAAGGCTTGCTGAAAAAGAATCAACATGGCTTCTGCAAGAGTAAGTCCTGTCTCACTAATTGCTTAGTGTTCTTTGAGAGTGTCATGTGGATTTATCTGGTAGACATTGTGTACTGGACTTTTCAAAAAGCTTATGACACAGACCCTCACCCAAAACGCAGGAGCGAACTTAGAAGTCCCCTCATAGATTGGTAGCTGGTTAAAGAACAATAAGAAGAGAGTAGGAATAAGCTGACAGTTCTTGCAACTGGGTGATGTAATCAGTGGGGTTTCAAACGAATCTGATTTAGGACCAGTAATTTTCAAGTTGTTCATAAATGATCTAGAGTGGGGGGCAAGCGACAAGGTGGCCAAGTTTACTGATGACACCAAATAATTTAGGATGCTGGCCTTTGACCACTACTTTCATGGTGTTGCTGTAACATGTGAAGAGCTAACTGCAGTCCCCCAGTACTGTCCCAGGGCTAATATCAAAATAGGGATTCAATTACATTCAAAAATAAGACACTCCTAGTCTTGTGAACAGGAAATGCAAAGATGATTTACTGAAAAATCTCATCATTTAGAATCAAATAAAGAAACACCATTTGAAGTTTCAGTGGAGGTGGAGATTCAGCAAGATCATTTCTCTTATTTTCCATTTTGGATTTCTATGTTTTCAGGTCTGTTTGGATATGTGACAAAAATGCTGGGTTTAAGGTTTTTCAATACATTCAACACAATTCAATACATTCAATACATTCAACACAATTAAGATGTTAGCATTTAGCTATAGAAAACACTCGTGTCTAGCTCACTGACATTTTCACATCACCCATATTTAAAGGACTAGTCTCTGATCTTATATAATAAAAAAGATAATTCTGTAACTGCTATGGAGTTACTATTATGACCATTATGTCTCACAACATGTCCTCATTTTCAATACTGGTATTACTTTAAACTTTAATTCATTATCACATATTGGTTTGAGTCTGAATCTTAAAACTAATTTAACTAATGCTTAACGTATATATATCTCAGGAGATCTCTCCTTAGCCTTGGAACGGCAGCATTCAGGCTGATTTGAATAAAATGTATACAGTGTGCAATGATGGGAATTCAATTTTTATTATTAAAAATGAAATGTTTTACTCCTCAAAGAAAATGCTGCTATTACATTAGCTTAATAAAGTCTCTTTTTATTACAGTATCTCTTTTTAGGAAGGGCAGTGTGTGCTTGTGGAGCTCAGGGGAATTGTGAGGAAAGAGCAAAATAAACCACATGCAACTGCTAAGTATTGTATTTAATAAAGTAGACCATTTTGAACGACGTCACAAAGGAAGCAACATATTTTGATATCCAAAATTCTTGCAACACATTTGCTTCCAAGAACCAGAATACATTTATGAGCTGGGAGGAAAGCGGAAGGCCATGTTCAGAAGGCCTAACTGTCCAGGGGTCCTTTTAATTTAAGACTTAATTTAAGTCTTTTAATTCTAACAACTTAAAAGGCTGCTATCCTATCTCCAATTTCCTGAGAATAAGTCCTATTGAATTCATACACCCTTCCCACCCACCCCCCTTGTGCCATAAAGCACTCAGCATGAAAAAAATTTCAGGCGATCAGAAAATTGCACAAAATTAGCTTCAGAAAATGGCTTTTGTAACTAATGTTAAGAGACATATGAACAATAACTATGGTGTACATTTTTATTTTAAAAAATACTAGAGGTGTAAAGCAGCTACAAACTGGGTTTATATCTGTCACTTTAGGAAGCAGTCCAATCTGTTCCGAGTCACTCTGTGGTCTGTTTGATTCAATTCATGTTTTGAGTCTGAAGCCGATTTGTTAAAAACAAAGCTCTGTTTCCTAAAAATCACTGTTACAGGGAATAAAAATAATGGCTGTAAATTTAGAAATGGATGGATTTTGCAGGCATGGCAGTCCCTCCAATTTGGATTAAGCCCACCAAATTACAGGCAAATACAGCCAGAGGGTAGTGGACCTGACACCTTTCGCAAGGTTCACCTAATGAGTCCCATCAGCCCATGTCCTGCGTGAGAGCTTCGGGTTGTGCAATGGGGCTTCTCCCCCGCTCCTCCCCCTACACACCCTCAAAATTGGCTCGGCAGGTAGGGAGAACCCCCAGAACAGTGTGTGACAGGGAAGAAAGGAGGCTCATTCGACCTGGCAAGCTGAAGAGCTTGAGCTGATGGGACATTCACTACAGCACAATGTTGAATTCCTTGAATATTTTAGAAAAATGTGTATTTTTAATTTTAGCTTGAGGAAAGAGATTTGGGGGGAGGATGCAGTAATAATCACCTTTTCTGAAGGCTTGAACCCTACCAAATTTCAGAAGGGTGGCCACAGTAGTTTTCCTACAAAGACAGCTGTTGCAGTTGGGGGAATATAAAAAAGGAATCACTTAAGCTCACTTAGTATTTTGTGGGGAATTGGTCTGAAAATTTCAGACAAGAGAATGGTGCCCCTGTGTAGCAAATGTGGCAAACTGCACACAAATGGGTCCACGGACTTTTTGCTATGCACCTTTAAAACTGATTTTGAGCAGGTGGGGGCGTATAATAAAAAAGGGATTTATTTTCCTGCATGTGGTTTTGTTTATATTTCTTTATCCCACTCCCAAATCACTGTGATTACAGAGCCATGGGAAATCTTTCCCTTTGATTGAAAACAAGATGTGTCAGTCACAAAGGAGGTTTTTTTGTCCCCACTCCGATGTTTCCTTTATGCGCTCTGAGTTTTGCTTCTGCAAAGCTACACCCTTCATCCACTCCATCCTTGCATTTTCCTTGCAGTTAGAGAATGAGACATAGTTTTTCTGCGCTAAGGCATAATATTGTATGTACTTTCTGCAGTCTTGTTGTTTTATGCCTGAGTCACAAAGTGCAATGAGGTGTGCTGTGTGGTCTCCAATCTGCCCTGTCAGACCTCATAGGAGCTCTGCTTCACTCTGACAAGGCACAGATCCCCATCCCCTCTGCTCATGAGTCAGGGTTCATACAGAGCAGATTCATACCCCTAATAAATACAGAAAAAAAGAAAATGTTATCTTGCCCTTCTTCAAGCAGACAAGAAAAAGGTCAGATAATATTTGGCTTCCAATGAGCTAGAAAAAAAAGACATTTCTAATCAAATCACTAGCCTTTTTGCCCTTTTTGCCCAATGGCATCTTCCCTTTGTATACAATATGAATCCACTATATCACTTCAACTTTAGCATGCAATGCAAAAACTAACCAGCTTTCATCAAGATGGCACAATACATAATTTTACATGATCAATTTATTCTCTACATATCTATTGCAAAGGAAATAATCAAAAAAAGTGCTGTGCTAGTTTCTTCCTGACCCAACAATTCAGAGATTCATATTCATACATTATTATTATTATTATGAAATGTATAGAAAGTGACCTTTACTTTGAAAATATATATATTTATATTCACAATATTTAAAAAACCACTTTTTGCAATATTTCTTGCGTCCAGTTATTTTATACCTTGCCCTCATATTTCTAATCTTCTCTTTGCAACTATCAAGGCTACAGACTTACATTTTGTTACATGGATGCTGCCATTGTTGTGATTCTTTTGAAAAGAGATGACAGGCACACAAGAGCACCTCACAAGTGATTTAGAGCCCACAAACTGAAACCAGCCTACAGATCCAGAAAAATGTATCTTTCTCATTGTCAGATTTTAAAATGTGTTTCCATTCAAATTTCAATGGGGAGGAAAGATATACTGTAACAAACAATAAGTGGGTGACAGCTGCTAATTAAAATTCTTGCATGTCACAAAGCAACTGGAAATAAAGTGAGGATCTTAAAAGATAATGCTTTCAACAATTATCCATTCTGATGGCCAATATCTATTCCACCTATATAAGCAAAAGACAAGTTTTATCAATAAGAAAAATCTTTAGCTCCATAGATATTCCCATTTTCTGTGTTTGTTCTATAAAACAAGTATTGCTAATCATCCAACTAGTTAAGGAAATCTGGCTACCGGGCCCAATTTCACAAAAAGGGAAGTCCTTAAAAAAAAACAAAAAACACAAAAATATATAGAGAGGCTTGATAAATTGTATCCCTGGAGCAAGAACACATCACCCTGCTGGTGCCCACAAAATGGGCTAGTCCTCAGTTTATAGCTGAAGCCTCAAGTGGGAGCACAAATACTTTCACTAAAAAGTTTGGAAGGAGAAATATGCTCAGTTTCTTGACATCACAGAAAGCAGTGCTTATGCATCCAAAGATTTCAATAAATATTCCACTCTCTGGGTTTTATTGTGTATTAGAAAAGCCAAACCATTCCTTGTTTCTACAATAGATATTGGGGGGGGGGAGTATTCAGCAAAAATATTATGTTGTTGCAAAAAAGGAAGTATTTCCACTATAAAGATTCGTTCACACATAAATTTTACTTGTGGTATGATGATTTTCTAAACAAGCATTTTTTAACCTGATATAGCAATTTCTGGCACACTCCAATTGTGATCTACTGGTAGATCTCTGGGTAGATCACCCAGGACATCTAGGATTCCTGGCTCCCAATTATTTCACAATGTAACAACAAGATGTTATAGTGGTGAAATAAAGGAAGTAGGATAATTATGAGTGGATTTTTGTGTGGAAAGACCTGGTTTTGTTCTGTAATGTAGAGCCAATCCTTGGACAAAGAATAATACAAAAGGTATGTCTTTTGCTCTGGTTGGTGGATCTCAGAGTTCAAGTGCAATAAACTGGCACGTGAATAGCTAGGCTTATTTCTCAAAACTGCAGTGGTGACAGCAGCATTGTCATGACTTGCAATCCACATGTCATTTACACACTCCCACAATGAACCGACATAATGTCACTCCAGGGAACATCAACTTAGCAGCTTTCTGCCTATCATGACCTTAGGTTCACACTCCCTTTCTTCAGGGGATAAGGCTGGGGATTCAGACTGGGAGAGGAACGTGCCCATAGGGCACCTAGCCAACCAGAATCACTTCTTTGTTTATATCCTGCATTTCTCCCAGTGCAGGACCCAAGACAGCTTACAGCTTAGGGTTAAACAGATACAAGTAAAACACACACTCATGTCTGCAAGAAAACCCTGTGGTGCCAGTACCCCTCCAGCCCAAGTACATGATGCTGTCCTCCTCTGACACTGAGTAAACAACTGCTAGAACAAGCTGCCACTTCCTTTAAGGGAAGAGGCTCCTCTCACTGATGGTAGATCTAGCTGCAGCTCCTATTTAAGGCTCAGCCTAACGCTGACTCTTGCTGAAGCAACACTTGAGCTCCACTCTCATGAAGTCTTCAGCCTCAATCTTCTATGGAGCTGTCCAGGGTACCATTTCCTCACAGCAGAACATTGCCTGCTGCCATCACATGATAAATCCAAGCTGGGGAGCAAGTGTCAGTCCTGCTCAAAAACCAGCCCACCCACCCCCAATACTGGGCTGTCAGCAGCAGTAGCTGCCTCATCATACTGGGTGCTGCCATTGGCCATGAAGGGGAAAGCTTATCTTGTACACAAACCTTTCTTAAGGTATGTGGGGTTTCCCTGCTCATTAAACTAAAGGAACATTTTGTTCTGGATGCAATGTGAGCCCAGTTCCTAGATGACATCATTAGTACAGCCTTTGGAGGTGGGAAATGTTAAGTGCCAGAAGAGGAGCTGAGAAATCCAACCACTGTTGAACAACATAGTGAGTTCAGTAGAAAGCTGAAATGGGGAAGCAACAGGAAGCAATTTTGAGTAGTAGTAATTTTATCCGTTCTCTGAAATTCCATTAATAAGTAATGAGAGCAAAGCTCCCCCAAAATTTTAATTTATTAATTTATTTACAAAATTAAAACTTTGCCTTCAAATGATCTCCCAAGGCAACTTGCATTAGATTAATACAAAGAACTATTTAGTTTGTAAGCTCAGTGGACTTATTTAGAAAAAATATATATATATATCCCATTGTACAACTCCCTGAGCAGTTTACGAACAAGAATAAATGCATACCAACAGTAGAGAATATTACTAAAAGCAGCAGGGCAAGATAAAAGTACAGCAGCTATAAAAACAGATCTAATGTATAACAGAGCCATTGCTGTTTTTAATGCCATCCCCAGGTGCCAAAAAAAAGGAGGAGATTTAGCATCCAACAAGACTCCCTAGAGTACTACAACTGCGATGACCTTTTCTCCAGTCACCTAGTATTTGGGCAGATTTGTGAGGAAGTGGGCAGGTCCTTCTGATATAGTTACAATACCAAAGTATCCAGAAACTGGCTACATCCCTCCTTATATTGTCCGTGAACAAGGGGAAGGGGAAACACTATAGACAAGGTCCCCACACTACATCTAGGGTGAGATCTAACCACATTTCAAGATTCATTTTGAGATTTCTCCCTTTCCCCAATACACATGTGTGTCAGCAATTTGTTCCAATGGATTTAGCCTAGTTTGGATCAAAGC
Source organism: Podarcis filfolensis (assembly GCF_964270895.1). Taxonomy (NCBI): domain Eukaryota; kingdom Metazoa; phylum Chordata; class Lepidosauria; order Squamata; family Lacertidae; genus Podarcis; species Podarcis filfolensis. Next base: position 12,007,402 of record NC_139604.1, read on the forward strand.
TTCCTCTACTTCATTTAACAGATTTACTTGGATGGAAGTTCTCAAGGGAGAAATAATGTTAGTAAAAGGGGTTTTTCAGCCTCCAAGTATGTAGGTCATTGGACTTTAAAATAAATTAGAGAATAGTTTATCTATTAAACAAGCCCCACAGTACATATTTTATGAAGCTGGACTTAATTGCAGGTTAATGTACAACACACCACTCACTATATAAGGATTAAATACTAGTCCATCATTTAGGGATTAATAAATTCTATTAGCTAGTTTACTGAAATGTTTTTTTTAAATAAATAAATATGTATTTTGAAGGTAAAATTTAATACTTGTCAGAGTATTTAACTTAATCTAATTTACTTGCCAGAGATATAAGTAGGGTGAGTTTGCAAATTAGCCTTTGCTCCTTACTTTTCATCCTTCTCTCTAGATATGATTGTTAATTCCCATGGCTCCAGCGGCCATATTTATTCCCCAACCTATATTTCTATCACAATTCCTCTCCTCCTGTTTAATACTGCATCTGCAAACATCATATTCTAACAACCTATCAAGGTCTCAAACTGAATATGGCATATATGGAGTTCTCTGTAACTTTACCACAGGTATACTGTTACCTCAAGTTCCCATCTTCTAGGCACACTACCCACATTGATACAAATATCAGCTGTTTAGGTTATCATTCTTTTGGCTCTTTTTTTCTTTTCTCTTTGTAAACCACTTTGAGGGGCTCTCTCCACCCCCTCAGCCAAGTGGTGTATAAATTTTATGAAATAAATAAACTGGCTTAATAAGTAGAGCTCTGAACAAACTTTTGGCTGCACACAACGCACCTTTGAGCAAGTGAACAAACTAGGAAGACTGCATTAACTATAGTTCCTTGCTTTTTAAAATTATGTTGAATAGCTTCAGAACAAGCCAAGATATGAAGCCAACTTCAAAGCATGGCTTCATATTCTGGCTTGTTCTGAAGCCATTCGCCATAGTTAATGGGAAGATTTCCCGATTTGTTCATTTTCACAAAGGGAGGATCAAAGTGGCTGATGAGAAATGATCATCTGAACCGAGCCCACTGTGAGCAAATTTGTTTGTGGCAGCCATCTGAAAGCTTTTATCTGGAAATGACGATGATTGAAACTGGGGCCTTGCATATATAATACAAATGCTCATTAACTCAATTTAGAAAGTTATTGCCCTTCCAGCTCATGTAAACTCTCAAATAAAGGTCAACCCCTGCACCTCAGATTATTTCATGAGATAAATACAGAGGGAATAAGAACCCAAACAATAAGGGAGAGAAACAGCACTGAAGTAAGTTGACCAAAGTTACACCTGAAACAGGACCCAAAAAAGTTGAGCTGTCACTGAACACTTAATGTCAATGTGGTGGTGGAGTGTTTAATTGTTAGGGAGTTCAGTCACATAGCAAGAATAAAGGTGATACCCACTTTTAATGTTATAGATCAGCACAGTGCATACATACTTTCTTGGGGAAATTGTAGCAGTGCTTGTTTTACCACTCTTCCGAATATTTGACATTTCACTGTTTCACTAATCCCAGTTCTGCACTCCACATACTATCTAGTAAAATTTGCCTGGGGTCCTCCAGGAGGCAGGATGGGATATAAAGTGAATAAATAAATAAATTTCACCCAGAAGCTTTTGACCCTGGGAATAGCTTTTGTTTGTTTCACTGTAGGCTTGGGTACTATCATTATAAATTTAACAAATTTGCTAAAATATAGTGTTTTATTCATTAACAGTAGTAGAAAAACTACAAAGCCAATATTAACGGCTGACCTCTTCCTCAAGTTCAAAGTATTTTACTGTGTCAATACTGTCTATGTTTATTATATTGAGCATACATACACATATACAAACAAAACAGGTTAGAGTTCCAGAGGGATGAAATCCTTTTCCAAATTAAAAACAGCATTTGAAAAAGGAAATACTCATGCATTCCACTATAATTTTTATTTGATATCCTCAAGGCTAACCTGAAAAATTCAGTCATTTTGATTCAAAGTGAATGTTTTTGCTGGCTGTAGCCGTCTTATAAATTTAATAGCAGAAAGGAAGTAATAAAAGTATGCTGCGAACGTTAATTAGTTCCCACATAACATGGCATTTTCAGCATGGTAGTGCCAAAAAAAATCATTAATCCACTAGAACAGACAACTGGCCTGTGCTGTGTGTGGAGTAGACCTCCAGGAGATTTTTAAAAAGTAGACAGTATTGCCATCTTTGCTACTACTCCTGGCCTACACTTACAATGTTGCAAGGTGCAAGGATGGAGCTGAGATATGCAGTTCTATGACTGCCTGGAACTGCAGCCATTTTTATGCATGCACATAAATATAGACATAAATGTTGGATGGACACACAATTTATTCAGGGATAAAGTATTTTGAAATGAGATTGCTATTTCACCATGAAATAACAGCATTTATATAGTGCACTGCAAGGATGGGACGTGTTTCATGTACATTGCCTTAGAATAGAAGTATATATTATTACATCAGAAGTAACCAAATCACATCATCCCTGACCACTGTTCATGCTAGGTAAAGGTAAAGGTACCCCTGACCATTAGGTCTAGTCGTGGCCGACTCTGGGGTTGCGCGCTCATCTCGCTTTATTGGCCGAGGGAACTGGTGTACAGTTTCCGGATCAGGTGGCCAGCATGACTAAGCCGCTTCTGGAGAACCAGAGCAGCGCACGGAAACGCCGTTCACCTTCCCGCCGGAGCGGTATCTATTTATCTACTTGCACTTTGAGGTGCTTTCGAACTGCTAGGTTGGCAGGAGCTGGGACCGAGCAACGGGAGCTCACCCCGTTGCGGGGATTCGAACCGCCGACCTTCCGATCAGCAAGCCCTAGGCTTGGTGGTTTCAACATCATCTGGAGGACACCATGTTGTCTGTCTCCACTGTCACCTGCCATTCCCACACCCCACTTTTAACTCACTGATTTTCATGGTGCTGGACCACCACTGTCTATTTTTCACTCAGAAGTACTGGCAAACAGCAACAGCCTCTCTAGATAGGCTTCTTCCCATCTCAGTGCTGCACCCTCTCCAGCCACATTTATTTTAGTGGCCAAGGTGAGGCCAGGCATGTCCAAAGTCTGTTTCAGGGGGCTAATCCGGCCCTTGTGGCAGTTTATTTCCTGCAGTAAAATCCTAAAAAAAACCTCAACAACTTAGGTTGGCCCTTTGGTCAGCCCTCACGGCCCTTCACTTCATTAAATCTGGCCCTCTTTGAACAAAGTTTGGACACCACTGCACGGTATGCAATGGGACGTGGCCCACAGAGACGAGGCAACAAATATTGTTCTCATAAACAAAGCAACGGGAAGTGCTGAAAATGAAGATTTTCAAGCACTACACTACGGAAGCATTCACATTTAAGAAAGTGGCAGGCAACTTACATGATGTGGTGCTACTACCACTGACAACAACTTTTTGCCACCTTTGGGCAATGTGTGAACACACTGGCACAGAACCATGGATCAGTCAATGAAAAGAATATTATGAGCAGCAAATTGTTGGCAGGGCGACCTTGGGAGGTTAGAAAAGACTTTGTGTAGGTGGGAAGGGGGGGCACAGATCTGGTCCATAGGTTAGCCATCCCTAATATACATGCTTACACTTTCCTGTCTGCCACCTTTATTCTGAACTGACCCAAAGATCTCCAAATAAACAAATAGCTCAAGACGCATTTCAGCTCCCACAACCATACAAAGAAGCCCATGGTAAGGAGGAGCATAATGATTTGGAATGGAGAAATAGTAGGCAGCAGAAAGAATTGTGCCTCCCTTCCTCTTCAGTTCTCTATTGCAAATTGCCACCTCACAAAACTGTCACTTTTTTTAAACACACATATGCATGTCACATATAGTTCAACCCTAAAATTCTGTGATTATTTCCTCCATGATTTTTTTTAACCTTTTGTTTTCTTTAGCAGACTAGGTAGATTGGGTATGAGCAGAAGAAGGGCACATGAAGACAGGCTCTTTAATTGTTTTCCCTGCTCCCCACTCCAAGCTCCAAATCACCTCCCTCAAATTGCCGAGTGGAAATATATGGGAATGATGCATCTTTAAAAAGCAGTTTGGGAAGGACATTTTTCAGCTGAAATGGGCCAGAGGGGAAAGGATAAAGCGGTTTCTCTTTGTCCACCCTTTATTTACTCATACCCTGGCCATAATATTTTATAACAGCATGTTTATTTGGAAATGAAGTACTGTACTGAAAAATTAACGTATCTCAAAACATTTAACAATTTAAAACAGCAAGCAGGCAAGCAAACTATTACAGCCTGAGGAGATATTGGTTGAAGATCAGGACTGTCCTTGAGTTCTTGTTGTCTGTACTAAGAACCAAACAAACAAGGACAGAAGTACACAGATAGATTCTTTTGGGATAACTGCCATGCCTTTCCTCCTAGCTGGAGAGAAAGGATGTAGGAAATCTGGAGGTTCTCTTCCTACACTCCCAAAATCATCTAGATCAGGCTTTAAGTAAACATTCAAGAGCCTAGCCTCGTGATACTAACATAAATGCTCCACAAATACACTATGCAAAAGAATGAAAGATCATTATCCCCCCTCCTTTTCCCGCCCCCTCTCCCCACAACCTCACAAGGCCAATGACAGCAGTGTCTCACCCCAAATGTAACTGACCTGTAGAAAGGACTCTATGAATTGAAATTAGAGATGTTAAATGTACCCTTGTATTCCATGAAAACCTTTCAATAAAAAAATGATAATTTTGAAAGCCTATGTGTAACAACTGTTGTAAGGGAACACATTATTTCCTAGATGAGCTTATAATGACATGCAACCAATCTTTGTTAAAATGTAACCATGTTCCAATTTTGGACTGGAATAAGAAATTGAAATAAAAATGTGATACCTGGGTGCGATTGAAAGCCACTCTTGCAAAGACAGCTTGGGATACACTGGCCCTCTTCAACTCATCCCTGACTTGCTGGTAGATATCTGGAGAGACTTCCACTGATGAATTTGTTGGCTCTGGTTTGACTGTTCTAGGGATGGGCGGATGGTTTAGAAACTGTTGGTTAATAGCTTGCGGGTGTTGATGAGCCAATAGCCGGCTTACTGCAATCTGCTGGTTTATCAAGTGGGCCATTGCTATCTGTTGCCTGACAAGTTGTGGACTGAGTTGAGGCGTAAGAAGACCAGGGCTCATGATTGGCTGCAAAGTTGGCACTTGGTTTCTGATCGGAGTGCTGTGGTGAATTTGACCGTGAGGAGACTGTTCGTTTGTTTTGCCCAAGGTTGCCAGCTGGTTGATATTTGGTAAGTGCATGGGACGCTGGCCAAGAACACAATATTCTGAGAGGTTGTCTCTTTCAACTCGTTCCACTGTTCAAAAAAATAAAATAACATAATTATATCATAATTTGAGTGGAACACATAGGATTTAAAATAAAAAAAAACCTGATACAACCAGCAATTCCAACCAGTCTAATGCCAAATCAGCTAATGCCACAATATTCTACGCTGAGATAAAATTAGTAATGTCTACCTCCATAACTTTTACATGCAGTAAACACTATAGGAAAAGGATATTAGCAAAAAAATACTGAATTCCAGAACAAGAGTCACTTCCTGCTTCAGTCTGTTTGTGCTATACAGTGGTACCTCGGGTTAAGTACTTAATTCATTCTGGAGGTCCATTCTTAACCTGAAGCACCACTTTAGCTAATGGGGCCTCCCGCTGCTGCCGCGCCGCTGGAGTACGATTTCTGTTCTCATCCTGAAGCAAAGTTCTTAACCTGAAGCACTATTTCTGGGTTAGCGGAGTCTGTAACCTGAAGTGTATGTAACCTGAAGTGTATGTAACCCGAGGTACCACGGTATTCCTGCAAGGCTGGGACACAGCTAGGAAAGACACACACATCAGAAAAAATCACATGCAGTGCCCCAGAGTGCAATGTGCACCCTCAAGCCCTGTTTTCAGGAAGGGGGCGGATGCACATCTCTAGCTGCATGGTGCAGAAACAATCAGAATCACACAAGATGACTTCCATGCATATTTGCATGGGCATATACATCCGGTCACATACAGTCATCCCCATACATGTCTGTTAGATTAGCAATGCATAGCAGCATCACATGGGAATGAAAAGTATGGCAAACTTCTGCTCTCCTTGCTGTTGCTTCATTATTTCTTCAACTACCCTAACACTCCTCAATAAACTCTTGAAGCGGTTCATAGTATTAAAATAATTTGAAACACAAAATATGAATAAAATCGATACACCAATAAAAATCACTAAACCAATTAATAACGTAGACCACTTCACCAAATATTCAATAGTATCTTCTTCACTAGGAAAATGCTTTTTTAGCTAGATCTTTCTATCTCCCATGCAGAAATATATGAGTAGTTCAGTATTCTATACACACAAGATTCCAACTACTGTACACAGCACAGAGTTAGGCAATTCAAACTGAAATGTGGAACGTACACCCTGTCGTCTCAGTACTTTAGATAAAACATTTTTAGTAAGAATTCAAAAGTGCAAGTAGTTCTCGCATCTTAATCCCTGCTAATGTGTAACATCCGAATCAGCTCTAAGAAACTTTCAAGCCCTCTACCGAATTACAGCCAGATTTGACAGGGTACTTGTGAACAGTGAGGTATTTTCTTTAGAGGGCTATTTTGTTTCATTTTTTTAAGTTCTATCAAAACTACTATAAAATTAAACACCTGATATTTTGTTTCATTTCAACAAAGTATATAGAGAGCAAAATTATGCCTGCATTGATACAGCTGTAAAATCAAGAAAAGTTTGCCCCGATGTAAAGATTGGCCTTCTTTACTAATTAGTATTTAAGAATTTTAAAAATAGAGACCTAAATCTGTTAATTAATGCAGCCAAATATATTTCAAAGTTTGCAAAACTGAAAATACATTTCTTGGTTGATGCTATTCTTGCCAAGTTTCCACACAGACCCTATTTTTGAGCCAAGTTATATACCCCTATAAAAATAACATTTTGAAATGGAAATGTTGCTAGGCCATTAACCTTTTCATTGCCAACTCTTAAAGCAATAGTGCACACACTATCCGGCTAGTATTCAGTATCATACATTTCCCTCATTATCAGGGCCCTTTTTTTGCACCACCGCACTAGAAACATACTTCCAGCCTTTTAAAGCTTTCCCCAATGCATGGAAAATGTCATTACCAATAGGTTTTCCAACCTGTTGGCAGACTATGTCACTTTCTAATAGCCCAGATCATATTCTGTATTGCTACCATGGCATATATTTAAACCTGTGGACTTTGGACAGTCAACCCACCAATGGTGGCAAAGTTTAACAGAGCCATATTAGAAAGGAAGTGAGATTGCCACATCTGCAATTTAATGTTTTATCAAAGAAATACTACTGCACTGATCAACCACATAAAAATGTGGCTATATAGCACCATTTATAAAGCTGTAAGTTCCACATAACATAGGTATAGAAAAAGGCAATACCTTAGATTCTGTCCAGATTATAGTTTTTGAACCCATATGTGTTTGGCCACTGGTATAATGGGTTTATGAGGTCACAATACCACTACCAGCCTCAAGGAGGCAGTTTTGTTGCTGTCTGGGGTATGCTGCTACACAGACTACATAATTACTAGGCTCTGAACCACTCTATAGCCTGGGAGGTGCTTTTCATGTGGTAACTTATTTAAAAACTGTGATTATCTTAATTACTTATTTCTTTTCATCACAACCCACTTAACCCAATTATGAGCAAGGGGGTAATTTCAAAATCTCATTTCCAGTCAACATTTATCTTTATGTTTACCCCAACCTTCCATTATTGCTATTTACTCTCTCGGGCCAACAGAACTGTATTTGCACATCTGTGATGGATAAGGCCAAAGGGTTAGTTCCACCATAGCATTTGGCAGCCACGGGGTCACTCCTGGAGTGATCTCCTGTGACTACTACATACAAGTGAAAAATTTAGCGCAAAATAGGTCATCACAACGCTATGCATGCTAATGATCCAAGAAATCATATTATCCAGAGCCAAGCTGTAGTTCACAGGAGCTTCTACAGGCAAGTTCCATTGATGGACTACTCCAGTAGCACATGGAACATGAATTAATCTAGAAGCCTTCCTGCGTCTGCAAGATGATGGCCAGAGAAACTGCTGAGCACCAAAGTATTTGGGATTTAAATAACTTTCTACAGCTTCAAGACACAGATTTTCCCTCAAAGTATACTATTTGAAAAAAGAAGGTAAGCACAACACAAGGTATGTCATAATACTGAGCTAAGCTGGCGAGCAGTGATGAGTATCAAAGTTCAAGATCAATAAAAAAGATAACATTTGAAAATAATTTCCGATATTTGAGAAGCAGCTGCAAAAATGTTAGCAGATATATTGAGGAACCTATGCCCTATTCTGCAGGCAATCCTTGGGCACATTGGAGAGCAGTATGAATTTGCTCTGGAAAACTCCCATTACTTTTAGGAAATACATTTTCAAAGTTGAATAATACATTCAGATACATGCGCAAAACTACTGAAAAGTTGAGGACAGTCGAACAGCCAAAGATCAGCAGAGAGACTGAGTCAGAGAGACAGATTATATTTCCTTTAACATATTTAGAGAGCTATGCGCAGTGTGAAGAAGTGCCGTATTTTTCGCTCTATAAGACGCACCAGACCATAAGACGCACCTAGTTTTTGGAGGAGGAAAACAAGGAAAAAAATATTCTGAATCTCAGAAGCCAGAACAGCAAGAGGGATCACTGCACAGCGATCCCTATTACTGTTCTGGCTTCTGGGATAGCTGCGCAGCCTGCATTCACTCCAGAAGACGCACACACATTTCCCCTTACTTTTTAGGAGGGAAAAAGTGAGTCTTACAGAGCAAAAAATACGGTACTTTCTTTTGTGAGTCCCGAATCTTCCAACATTCAGCTTCCATGGGTGCCCACAGGTTTTAGTGATGAGAGAGAGAGAGAGAGAGAGAGAGAGAGAGAGAGAGAGAGAGAGAATGAATCTTCACTTTCTCCACACATCTGAAACAACTTGGGTTGGCATCTTCTTTATTATATGCTTACTCCAAAACTGACCATGGACTTCTGATTTATACACTTAAGATACGTCTTTGTAATGTCTCCCAAATTTTACAAGGAAACAAACTGCCTTAGATACCTTATTCTTCCCTGCACTAATGAAATGGGTGTGGAAGTTATTAGTGTGAAATAAAGATATGCAAACTTTGAGGCATGCTAAAGTATCTCCCCAATACTGGAGAGGTACAGAAAATATTCATATTAATATTAACTTGTTCAGGCTGGTTTAACAATTGCACTTTACATATTTATCTGCCTATCAAAACTGTCCAAGGCACTGTGTAGGGGGGGAAATGCTGTCTCGTTATTTACACAGGAAAAGACCAATTAACACGTGTCTAAAAAGCGATCGTGCACACACAAACCTGCACCGAACCTGGAAGTGACCCAAAAATGTCACTCAACATGTCATGAAAAGGGTGTGACAGGGGCATAGTCGGGATAACTGGGTTGGGATCGCTTATATGCACTCCACCGACACACAGAGGGACTGGGAACAGAACCTCCGTAACAATGGTCGTCAACTGTATACTGAAATTGAGCAGCATACAGCTAAATAAAAGAAATAGTACTCTTTCTGAACTGCACCCATCCTATTTTGTCATGGAGATCAGTCGTAAATGGTGAATTACATTAGAAGGCAGGAAAAGAACAAGGATATCTATCACACTATTTCCAAAGCTGTTGTTTATGCTGACTGTTGACTAAAGATTTATTTACAAGTGAGGCTTCAATTGGCTTGTTTTTTTCATCTGAACAGAAAAGCATACATGAGGAAAGTTATACAAATTCTCATAATTACATGGCACACATAGCCCAAGAGGGATTCAACAATGACTGTTGTTAGCATAATACTATTATAGGTACAATAATAGTAACAATAAGAACAACACTAACAACCACAAGCTCATCTTGCAAACTCACAACCTAAAAGGTAAAAATAAGACAAAAAGTAAGAAAGGTAAAAAAGGACAAGAGGCTTACAACTGAAATTGGCAAGACTGTGTACATTCAGTTTCTCCTGTGTATCTCGCTCAGCAAGCAATTCCAAACCCACAAAAGCCCATGGCTTTTTCATAGACAACTGTAGCCAAACTTCTTTTTAGAACTTTATATGAAGATGCAGATGCAGCTAATCAAACTCCAAAAATCAAATATACATGGCGTAAAGACACATAGCCATGAGCTGCGTGAAAACCTTAAAATATTTCAAGCCTAAATAGTTCTGCTACATTTGTAATGGGTTTCACAAACTATACAGCGAGCATGTTTATTTCAAGTTCTCTTTGCATAAAGCTTTTCCATCTGTTGCTAATGATATCAAATTATTGATTGTTCAGTTTCTTATATTTGTTTAAATGTTAAGTATATGTTCTGCAACCTAATGCTTTTCTTCTTCCAGAGAGTTTTTTAAATTTTTGCTGTGCATTAGTCATATTTACTTTGATCTTCCAGTATGTATAATTATTTTACTGTTTGTTTATTTCGATGGAGTGGGAGGGGGAAAAGGTTGACCAAAGAGATCTATATGTGGCAACTTGTAACAGAATCACATAGCTTATGTTTAGGAAATCATGGTTTTGATTAAGAAGGAACCAGTTAGTTCCCACTGCTTTATTAAAAGAGACATTAGTACATAAATAAGAAACACATTTCACACAGCAGATCATGTTCAACTGCAGTGCCAATAAAATAATTTTGAAACCCTCTTCTACTTCCCATTTACAATAGTAAATTAGAATTGCTTTTTTGCTGCCTCAACTGGATTGACCCTGAAGAGTTGGTAATCTTGCTGACCAGACTCAAAATCCCTAGGCCCCTTTTCTTTAAATTTCAAGGAATGCATTGAGATTGAAGTTTACAAACAATCACTGATCTCACACATGAAATAAATTCTTATTTCTAAACATTTTGTTATGAAGGGGAAATTAAAATCATAAGAAATTGAGAAGATGTGAAATTTAAAAAATGCCAAAATCATCCTTTGAGATGGTTTTAGATGACCATAATAAAGTTCTGTATCTGTTTATTTTTCATGCACACTATACCTGTGATTTTTTTTCATTGTTGTTTTACCTCCCACGTTTAGCTGATGCATCAACACCACTTGAGCCATTTTAGAGCAGCTTTTGTTGATTTCACACATACCTTCACCTTCCCTTCCTCCTCAAGCATACACATACAGACACACACACACACTTCTGAGCAGCTACAAACAGGCCGAATCTCTTGAACACACACACAATTATCCAGAAAATTATTTGGGCTTAGATCCTTGACCTTTTGAATGAAATCAAGGTCTCATTCTGCTTTCACTGCACTCAACAATTTAACTGTACACTTACTAACTAAAAAGAAAGAGAGAGAGAGAGTGAGAGTGAAAGAAAGAGAGAGAGAGCTTTAAAAAACTGAATGCTAAGAAAGTGGAAGCCCACTTAGTGGTTGTAGTGGAAAGTCTGAGAATTCCATATGGGAAGGCTTTCCAGCGTGATTGAAGATGCTCTTACACAACAGTCCAATGGAATGGGAAAACCATCCCCTTTTCTTTTATAAGAGAAAGGGATCCACTAAACGGCCTTGAAGCTGTGCAGTTCCTTTGATTCGTTTTAAGTTAAGTGCATATATACAAAAACATTTTCAAGTATTCTTTTTTTACCTTGAGACAAAACATTTAAAGAATTTGTTCAAGTTCATACACTGTCTGCTTAAACCAAAGAAAGTCTTTGTTTCTTAAAAATATTGATAATATTGTATACAAACCCACCTTTGGGTCACTTCATCATTTCACAATAAATTTCAAGCATTTGAAACCTGTTCAGAGGTATGGCAATGAATGGTAGCCATAATTTATTTACCTTTAATCTTCTTGTACTTTTTATACCATCTCCCAAATTCCTGGCACTTGGTTGCTGACACATTGGCATAGTATGTGCTATTTACAATGGATGATATCATACTCTGGAAGCAGAGAGAGAAAGAAAAAGTGTTTCCACAAAGAAAACAATCAAAATCCTTTCAAAAGAAAATGATATATAAGTGCAGACTCAACTCATCAAATCTTAATTCTTAAACTGAACGGCACTCCATAAAACCTACTTCATAGCTCTCAAAATTGGCTTTATCTTCTATTTTGTATCACTAGATGTAATTACCTTCATTATTAATTACGGGGGAAAGATCCTGTATGACTTAAGACTTATGTCTCCAGTTTAGATCCACTTGTCACTTTAATTTATACTGGGTATTATAAAAAGAATCCTCTTACTAAAAGCATAACTAGAAGCACTGTCACAATAGGGAATACAAAGGGTAAGAAGAGTTGTGATTTAGGAACCGGATCCTAAAGGTAAGATTAGTGCTCCAGCATGCATAATCCAAATAATGCTTTTCAGATGTTTCTCTTCTGCTTCCAACTGCAACAAAGACCACACAGCCAAGAATCTGGGAACATTCGTGCTACTTGCTGCAGAACAACAGTTAGGCAAATAAGTTAAATTAATATAATTTATAGAAACGTGCCATTAATCCTTGTATGAAAATCCACACAGGAGACAAATTACAGAGCTACTGTGAATAGATGAAACTAAAAATAGTAGAATATCAAACAAGCATATGGATTTGAAACAAAGGGTACTTTTGGACCACTGGAAACTGACATTAGGTGCTAGATCTTTTTACCATTTCAGCACACACCACTAGTTTTGAGTCTGGCCGCACAGAACAGAGAGTGATAAAAGGCTCTGCTCTTCTGCTACTCTTCTGCTTTTATGGAGTATATTTTTATTCATTTTATTTATTTCAGAACTTATTATATCTTCCAATCATCAAAATTCTCTCTAGCTCACATGAAAAGCACAATTTATTACCATTTCTCCTAAATATATAAAATGTATTCAAACGCTATGGAACAATCCCTAAAATGATAATGTGGTAGCTGTCTATATATTCTGGGTGATCAGGAAATGTTAGTCTTAAACCATGAAGGGTAGTTTTGGAAAAATTAGATTTGCTTGAATTCTTTTGTGTCTTTTCAACATAATTGATTTCACTTCCATAACACAACACAATGGGTTCTTCATATATCTAACATGGACCTGCCTCACTCCTTATTAACTGTCCCTAATTTCCAAAGTCAAGATTCTGGCATAATTCTGATCTACAGTACAAAAGTAAGAACCATATTCAAAAGGATTATCAAAGCAAGAAATCCAATACCGTATATTCAACATAGTATATATGGGGATTCTCAGTCGTATGGATCTGTAGTTTTTTTTCACCATTGAAGATAAATAGATTTGGGGAAAACAGCTTGGGAAACTGGGATATTTAAACTCAAGGTTCCAAACCAGATCATCCTCACCCCAGGGAGGATGTTCCAGTAAAATATCCAGTTTGAAATTTTCAGACTAGCCACAACAGCACCCTCAGGAAGCTTTTGGCCTCTCCGAGAGTGTCGTATGTGAGCAGATGTTAATTCACTACTTTAACTGTCGCAGTTGTCTCTGAAATTTTTGATTCAGCTCAGCTGCAAACACTTTCCCCTGCTTACCCTCTAATCTTCAAAAAGGCATCTTTAGCACCTCCACCTCCCAGGCAGCACTTCCACAGCCACAGAATGGGGACCAGCCCTGCTAATCTCTTATCCAGCTCTTAAAATGAAACCATTCTTAGCATGGGCATATTCCCAACATTCAGACAACATGGTTAGTCATAGGCACACCCTTAGCAGATCTAGCACTAGATGATCTAGCAGGTCATCTAGTGTAACGCACACCCAAAGAGAGGTGGTGCTTCTATGTATGGGAGTGGGAGTGAGGAACAAAAAAGGCATATACAATGAATGACGAGGGGAAGTAGTCTTATGTCTGCTGTCCTTACAATCAATGTGCTGTGCATCGGTTTCCGCAAGGAAGGCAAGGATTAGGACAACAGGTATAATCCCCCCTCCCAGATAATCGTTCTATATGGTTGGAAAACCAAGGAAAAGAGGCTCTAGAGAAAACCTTTAACTTTTTTATGAAAAACAGTTTTTATTAAGTTAAATATTCTGCACAACAGGCCAGCACAATGCATGCCCTGACTAAGGGAAATACAGGCCACCAGCTACACATGGCAGCCCACCAGGAACATGATAAACCTGTTTTTGCACTCGCTGTGAATACAAACCTCAGGATGGAGATAGGGTCATCTAAGGCCACACCTGTGCTATACATTTAAAGCAGCATCATAGCTTCCCCCAGAGACTGCTGCAAAGTGTAGCTTGAAGGGTGCTGAGTGTTTTAGTAAACCCCTCTTCACCTCAGAGAGCTACAGTTCCCAGAGTTCCCTGGCAAGAGGGTTAAACCACCCTAGTACCATTTCAGGGCAGAATCTTTGTATCATTTGTATATACTTAGCGGAGCTGAAATTAAATAGCTGTAACTTGTTTCCAACAGTATTTAGAGGGCTATAGTTATTGTTATTATTTACAGAGAAGCCTTGATAAGCTTCTACGACAAGTAATAAGGAGAGCCAACGTGTGCAGTTGCTGCGATAGCAGAACTTGAAAAACATGCACACAAAAGCACAATATATGAAGACTAGTGAATTTAGCTTGATATTTTAAAAGAAATAAGATTAGACAAGAGAGAAGAGATGCCGTTCAGTGGCCTGTTTCACCACAAAGCCATGCAGATAGAAAGCTGGAGACAGGTTCAAGCTTCTTCTATTAGAGGATTCGGGGAGAACTCTACACTGGAAGTGAAATGCCAGAGAAGTAGCAGGTCTAAGCTCAGGAGTTCAGATACTAACTTGTGGATACTATGGTTCAGTTGAGCTGATCACATATGAACTAGATGAAGCCTGTAGCTACACTGACAAATCACAATTCTCCATTAAGTGAAAACTCAGAGAACTGTGATTTGTTTCAACCAGTTAGTTAAAAGATGTTGTGTCATACTGTGGTCTGACATTGTAATGAGTTACCTTTAGCTAAAGAAAACCATGCTTCTACAAGTTATGAATGTAACATAAAACTGTAGCTTGTTCTAAAGTGAAAGCAGAAGCTTTATCCCCCATCCTCTCACACATAACGTAGAGATAAGTAGGACTGGAAAAACTCACAGTGGCTTTTTCACAGTCATTCTAAATCATGGTTATATCATCTGAATCAAGGCTGTGGATGTTTTATCCCCCTCACAAAGTGGAATATCTTCGTTTTGAAAAATAATTTCTCTCAGTGATGAAAGTTGGGGTTCTGCCATTATCATCTAAATAATGTTCACACCTGAAGCAAAAGTTAGAAAAAGAACACCCTACTCCCTTTAGGCATGCTACTTTGGTGATATTAAAATGAAAATTGGAGGGAGAAAAATGATGTCTCATCTCAATAATTGCTTTGTTTCACATTATCTTGTGGTAAGGCTTGCCCTAGGTTCCAGAGATCACAGATATGGCATCTGACTATTAATTAACTGAATCAGTATTTATCAGTAAGCTGCTTCAAAGCTCTTAGCCAGTCCCACACATTACATAATTTACAAGCCACTACCTACTATAATAGTGGTAAATTTGTAATATATAGCCTGATCTTAGTGTCAACAAGACACGAAGCTGACTTTGTATACATATCTACATATATATAATTTTATCATGCAAATACACATGTGGGTGGTGGCAGCTGAATGTTTTCCATCCCCACTTCCTTCTGGTCCATCACCAAAGGCATCACAATCTCGCTCATTTACCAGGATGGGCAAAATATGAGTTTGGCTGATGAACCATAAGAAATTAAGGCACACACCCCTATTGCTGTTTAAATTATATCTACTGTACATACACACCTCCCCCTTTATACATGAACAAGGCAGTCATTGGAGCTAAAAATCAGCCATTACATCTAGCTGAATCCTCAGCCAGAGTTCCTTAGAACAAAAGCTGCAAGCTTTATTTATTTTTTAATTGTTTAAAATGTAGTTAGGTATTTATACCCTGCTCTTCAAAAGAATTAACTCTTTGGAGGAAAGCAAGCCACGTGAACAAGTTTGAAGTAATTTACACAGTTTTTAGTAAGCAGAAATGGCTGGATAATACAATTCCATCCTTGGTTAAGGTGATTTCCTGTGGTTCTATTAACAGCCTAATACTAAGAGCAACCAAGCTACAGATACAAAATACATCTAATGGAGAGGGTTTCTTAAAAACGCAAATCAAGAGTTCACATTTTTTCCCTTTAACGGTAATCTGAATCCCCATCTGAACTGGAAGTAAAGCTCATGCACTAGAACAAGAAATAGAAAACTGTCACCAGTGGGAAAGGGACTCCCTGTGCTGCCTCCTTTCACTTCTCTACAGAGGAATACTTGATGCATTGTGAGCACATTAATAAACAGCAGCATTTACTCTGCAGTTTCACTCCTAGGAGACAGCTCTGTAATTTGCTGCTGTCAATAATATATTAATCACAAGGGGGTTGTAATGACATTTCACATTTGGCACAATATTTTCTTAAAACTGATTTGGGAGAAGGGATTGTGTTAGAGGCAGAGTCAAATGATGGCAACAGACAGCTTATCTAAAACATCCCAATTTTTGCACTACATGAGTCACAACAAAGAAGTGGGAAGGGGAAACTAACATCGTAAAACAAAAAGAGTGCCTTCATCAGTGCCATTGTTACATATATTAATCCTTCACAGTGTTTGCTTAGTTCCACAGGATGGGACAGGGCCAATCTACACTACTTTACTTGTTTACTCTGTTTTGTGCAGAATTGACTGATACAATATGCAGCTGATCTACCATGTCTGTGGAGAAAACATCTGGGAACTGTGTTTCATTCCGCATTGTTAAAGAATTCAGATTCAACAGTGAACAAAAAGGTGATTCTCATAAACACAACACTGAATTCCACTTCAGAGAGGCTAAGTGGATCGTGTCATACCTTGTATCATGACTCAGGGCCCTGGCCCTTAATCCTCATGGATATTGAGGACATGTTGGACCAGGAAGTAATTTGTCCTCAGAACCAGCCTTTGACATCTCCACCTGATATGGGGTTACAACATTAGAGGACCCTATGACACCAGTGCCTTTCTAAGGCTGCCACAATGTATCCTCAGAATGAAAGGACTCCAGGTTGGAGATCATAGTAGAAACATGCCCTCCTCTATGCCACAGAACCCACCGTTTCTAAAATAGACTAGATCTGCGTATCAGCTTAGCTGCTCAGTGGAACCACAGTCCTATTTGAGGTTCAGTCGGGGTTTGCTATACACAGAAGCCACATTCAGCCCTGCTTTGTCTAACTTCCAGCCTGGGCTCTACTCACTTATCTAGTGTGCTACCCACCTTGCTTGTTTGCCTTGTGAACTTTGACCTTCGGATTTGCCTGATCTTGCCTGTTAGAATGTAGCCTTTGCTTGACCCAACTTTGTTTCCAAGATCTGAAATTAGTCCTAGTAGGACAAGGCAAATGAGCTTGGGAAGCTAATCTGGTGCTCCTTCCAGTGCATTTGTATCCTACTGCCTTTCCCTTTCCCTCCCCCTTTGGTTAGCCGCAAAATCACAAAAGCCTCTATTTTACTAATCCTGTCTACAAGTATTGCCACATATACATTGTTTACAATGCAAACTGGAATGTTTTTAATCTTGGTGAATCAGTGCATAGTGTATGAGTGACAATATATTTGTGATTTGATTTTAATTTATAAACCCTGACAATGCTAACTTACACATTTTATTTGTGTTTTTTAATGTTTAGAGGAAATAGCTCCCTGTTTGAAATTTTATATCCTATATCTTAGATCATAATGTCAATATCAAAGATAGCTAGGCACATGCTGGCTGCATGGGATGAGGTTAAGATCACAACAAGCAGGAAGAAAGCTTAAAGGCAAAACAGGCAACACATGCTTCAAATCCAAACATGGGATGGAGTCCAAATAACAGTGATGAGAGCAATTATCTTCCGGCTTATACTCTTTTCACTCCAACACCACACCTGCCTATGGTCCTGTCCTTACAATCCCTACAACTTAGGGTTTCCTCTTTCTTTTAGGATGCAATATTCCCCCCCCCCGAAATGTATCTGTGTGTGTTGTGATCCAAATTTAGGATTTCATAAAGATGAGTACCTCTGCCACTGATAGAAGCACTGACCTGAGAGAGAGGGCATTCTTTGGCTAACGTGCTCTGATTCATCTCTTTGAGCAACTCCTTTAAGGCATTGCGGACTGTGGCATGGTTCCACTGCTCTGCTGGCAAGTCTTCCAGCTTTGAACAACTGTGAAAACAGAGAACAGAAGACTAAAACAGATGGAAAACATCACCTGCAAGGATCGCTGCTCTTTACATGCAAGAGCTATAAAGCTCTGTGACGCAAGACACAAGTTAGAATCCCATGCTTGTGTCTTTCAGGTTTTTAATGTGAGCATTCCCTCCCATGGTGTAGCTATTTCCTCCAGCTACATTCTGAACTGAATAGGATTGAGCAAAGATAACTGAATGCAGGACTGTAGCCTGAACTTGGAACAATTATCACATTCCCTACCTCTGATTGAAACTAGCTCTCTGCCATTGTGCTTTCAGCAAAAGGCAACATGACTCAAGTTTTACAGTCCAAATTCTAGCTCTGAATTTCTAAATAAGTCTAAGAAACATAAAAAAAAGGATTTATCTGATTGATATAATGTGCTAAGTATTTGATCAGGCCTGGAGGAACTACTAAACTGGGAACTGCTTAGAGGAAAAGCTCTTTAAATGATTGACTGAGTTTGTCTGTACTCCAATATCATATCAAAACAGTTAGAATATTGGCCAGGAAGAGCTGCCAGGTGAGCCACTCTTCCTGCATTTTGTTTTGCATTTCAACAAAAGCCCAGAAATTAATGAAGACAGGATGTGCTAATCTCAGTAGTAATGCTGTGATCGGCAGAGCAGCTCAGAGGAGGGCAGATGCTCAGAAATACCCACCTTTGTAATTGAATTTTCAATGTCACAACATGATAGACATCTTGTAACATGTCAGCAACTGTAGCATCAGGTGTATCTGTTACATAACTGAGCGGAAGAGGATTCCACTTCCCGAGTTTGATTATACCTGAAATGAAAGAATGGAACACACAAATTAATGTATATTTGCAGTTTACCAAGTCATCCAATTATTTGTTCAGGGAGTTGAGGCTTACTACTATATTGGGCTAGTTTGCATATAATGCTAACTATGCATGAGCTAGAGCAAGCCAGAGTGAAGCCCTGGGCTCGGGCACCAGCTTCCCCCTCTCCTGCCTGGTCAGGAGAAATTTAGTTAATTAGTTAGCTAGTTAGTTAATCTGTATACCACTCTTCATGTGTAGATCCATAGATCCCTGCAATGTTCACTTCCATTTTCAAAGTATCCTGGCCTGTCATTACAAACAAACCAAAATTAAAGTTTCAAACAAAATCTGGCTAGTTAAACAAGCAAATTTCAAAAGCCATGGTTTGTAGATGGCTTGTTTAGAAACTGGCCTAAGTTTATGTTAAACCACAGTCTCTAGTTCGTATGCACTGCTAAGCCAGGATACTTCGAAACTGAAAGTAAATGCTGCAGACATCTTTCTTCCCCAGCCATGTGGGACAAAGAGGAAAGGGAAAATACATGAGCCCAAGATTTTGATTACGCTAGTTCTAGCTCATACACATAACAGTGTGTTATCCATGAGCCTGTCCATAGAAGTTTCCTTCTTCCAATTAGTTACAGACCTTACTCCACACATCTCGCTTACCCACTTAGGTCTGGAGAGTCTAACGTGTCTAAAGTGATATCCTGATTTTTCCTCTTCAAGAAATCGGGATATCACTTTAGACATGTTAGACTCTCTAGACTTAAGTGGGTAAAAGAAAAAAAGAAAAATGTGTGTATAACAATGCCATCAGAAACATCCACAAACTCAAGTACTGGTCCCTGCTGCTCCAGTACCAATTCTGCTTCATGCCTCTGTTAATCAGAGACAGACCAGTGCAAGCAGGGAGCAGCAGCCCTCCTTATTCAACCCGATAGCAGTCAATCTGCCTCACAACCAGAAAAAAACTGAAAGCATCCCAGTTGTGATGGCCAGCACTAAGATTCTGGGGAGAGATCAGTAAAATGTTAATAGTTCAGGAATGTTTTTACTCGCTCCTGTATAAAACTGGAACAAAAGGTTGCTAATTATGACATTTCAGAAACAACAAAATTAAGAAGAACAAAACTGGGATTTAGTTCAGCACATTCCATTGACACAGAAGGCTAAATTAACAGACACCTCATAACAAAATGCTTTGGAATAAACTCCTTGGTATTCGAGGGTCAAAACACTCCTGGAAGGACTGCCAAGGAGAAGAAAAACAAGTATCTCTTGCTTGACATAAAGTGTTTAAAACAGGCATAAAGAGAACAAAACATTAAAATCATGCCACTGTTCCAGTACTAAGGTTTCACAATCTGGTGCTGAATATGCTATAGTATAAATAGTGCCTAGACTCTGATCCTGCACAATAACACACAAAACTCATTCACAATACCGTATGTCTTCTGAGCTGGCTCTTTATACCATATTCCATTTGCCAACATAAAGCCTGCTTTTCTTAAAGGGCATCATTTCCTAGCACAGAACTTATTCACATACAGGTGAAAGAATCCTCAAACTGGCTTTTAGCTTCTCTTCCTACCCACCACCCAAAAAACAGCCAGCACAGTGCCACTTGCAAATGCTCCATATTGACCTACTTTGAGGACCAAAAAAAAGGGGGGATACAAGAGCCCTTTCTACTTATATGAAACACTTGTCACTGAGAACCCTCCAGGGTTTTCATACCTAATTTTCCCAAGTACATTGTTTACACTATGAGACTGAGGAAGATCTGCCAAGCAAATCAGAAAGCCATCTTGGTGAGTATGGACATGTGGTCTGCTCTGTACATGTTAAAGGTCTGGACTACAGACAACTATAGCATTTTCATAACTCAACATGACTGTGGAAGGAAGTCCTCTGTATCTTGTTAGGGCAGTAAGAAATACATAAAACACAACTGTAATAATGTAATATGTGTATATGCTTCATTTATGACTGCTAAGGGTCTATACTATTATTATTATTATTATTATTATTATTATCATCATCATCATCATCATCATCATCATCATTCATTTCTATACCACTTTAAATTTTTAAGAAAAAAATCTCAACGTGGTTCACAACCTACACTGAAACATCAAATAAAACAACCCAGAATAAAACATTACTGAAGAAAGTAAAATACAAAGTATATGTTCAAAGCAACGTAATTAGCAGGGAGCTAAAGTATTATCTTAAAGATTTGAAAATAAAGCATTACTAAAGAGGTCAGCTACCGGAGTGCACATTTAGTGCAGCAAAGTTAACCAAAAAAATCATCTTAAAGATTTCAAAAGAAAACATTACTAAAGAAAGTCAAATATAAAATGCACATTTAAAATAGCATAATTAGCAAAAGAATAAAATATTATCCTAAGCGTAGATTACAGAGTACTTTCTCATTCTAGTAGGTAATAATCAAGCAAGATGAATATATTTTAATAAAGATGAATGTTGGGGGGGGGAGGGAAATGGACCTGACCGAAGATCAAGAAATTATGGTACTGTCTGACACCTATCTAACGATCCCTTAGCAACACACTTGGATATCTTTACCTAGTAAAGATCTTTTAAAGATGTAGCCACCCTCAACTGGTGCATGGCCAACAAGAATATGAAGCTTAGTAGATGAAGGGCCCTGCATAAGGAGCAGGGAAGAGAGGATCTCCAGAATGGGATGCTGGGGAAAGAGGGGGAAGCTCCCAGTTAAGAGCTGGGAGGGTTCACTCTTCTGTGTGGGGAATAAGAGTTAAGATATAATTGTGATAGAGGACCTTGTATTTATTTTATTACTTCTTTTTATTTTCTTCTTGCTTCTTATTTATTTTCTGCATATTAGTTTGTCTTTTACAGTATTGTACTTTATTTTGAAAACTTTTCATAAAAAAATATTTTTTAAAAAAGAATATGGGACATAGCCTATACAACCAAATTAATAAATAGGATAGGACAAGTGCATAGATAAATCGAAGGTTTCAATTTCTTATTGGAATTATAAAGTTCAGCTTGAAATAATCCCTATACTTTACTGGGTAAAATATAGGTTTGATCTTGACTTTTAACAGGACAGAAGAAACAATAACATATTCTGTAATAAAAGTGTGCACTACATTTAAAATGAGATAGAACATGTCTATGCACTTGTTACATTATATATGTCAACTAATTGACTTTCTAATTATTCAAGCTATTTTACTTTTTATGTTTGCTAGTTTGCTGCAGTAAGCAACACAATATTTTAAAAAGTTCTACAAAGAATCATAAAACTGTGTAGTGCTGGAAGACACTTGTCTTCCTATATTTAAAATACATAGTGTATTATTATTATTATGTGGATAATAATATGCAGAGCCTCTGTGCTTATATGACTCAATAGGCTTTTCTCTTAAGTCAATAAAAGGAATTTCTGTGGCAATATTATCCATAAAGTTTAAAGCAACAACACTGGGGGAGAAACAAGCAGTGAAAGTTTCAGAACTAAGAGCTGTTTTATGAAATTAGCACAAAAGCAATGCAGAAGACATAATGCTAGTTTCTGTTGCTACCAGTGCTTTTCCTCTTCTGCCTTACAAATGAAGAAGAAATTGTATTGGCTAACAGTACAGAAACACAGGTGTTACCATAACGCTCAGTGCTTTTTGCGCATTAACACCTGCTCCAAGTCCTCTCTCTTTGTTACAGTACTGAAAATGCATACTATTCCTTCAGCCAGTGCTATGTGATTAGTGATTAGCTCACTGATTTTCAGTTCTGGTTTACAGGCTTTACTTGCATATCTTTTTAGGTATTTGACAGACCTTTTAAGGGCTCACAAGAAGAGAGAGAAAAAATATGAGGGTTGGGAATGTTTTTTCCCCATCCTATAACCTTTTCAGGCACCAAAAAAACTTGCTTTTGAAATGAAAGAGACAGTCGTCAACAGGAGGCATCACCTGCTCAAGCCAGAAAAGGACTTGCTAGTCCTCTTCTTTACTAGAAGTGATGCTTCTAAAACCGCTCATCATAGGTTTCCTGTATTATGGGACAATAGTTTACTTAGCCCTGGAAGGCTAAGGAAAGTACAAATCCATGCTCTCTGGCAGGAAATCATGTTCCTGAACATGGGGGTCTCCAGTTAAGCAGAGAGCTGTGAAGGCTTTGCCCATACCTAATAAGCCCTTTTTCTTACTAGGGAACCCCTCCACCTCTCCATTGTAAGACTTTTTAGTACTTTTGGAGTGGGCAAGAAACTGGCAAGAACAGCAGCAAATTCCATTGCAAGGAAGACGAACTCCAAGTCACCAGGCACAACTTGCAATGGAGAGAGGCCGTTTCAACTTGAGATGATCATATTCCAAACTCCATTCAAACTTTACTCCTATCACTACATGTGATATGGTGTGTGTGCGTGCTTGCATATTTTGGTCCAAATGCATAACTAACCTGTAAGAATTACGAAATTAAGCTAGCCTGAAAGCTGGTTTTCAGCCAGTCTGCTATACGCTGTTTCAGTTGAGATACCCAGATTGTGTAGCTCCCTTCCTCATCAGACCTGATTTGCCTCATCTTTACTGAGATTCTAGCATGCTGTAAATACCTTTCTGTTTTGCAAGCCTTTTGATCGAATTCATTTTCTGCCATTCTCTGTAGATCTGATTGATGAACAGTGATTCTCCATTCTGGATTTATTTTGCTTACACATTATTTTTCAAATTTTGTGGCTAACTGCCTCTGGGGTTTCTTATGGAATTGAAAATCATGTTACAAATATTTTAATTAAATAAATACAAATAAAATACCTGCTTTAATGACCTATATTAAGAACAGGTCTGAAATTAGAATGGTAGTATCAGCATACTCAAGCAACATATACAAGTTTATCAATGAATTTCAAATACCTCTTAATCAGCATAGGCCACTCATTACTGCAAATGATTCTCATAAAATAGCAGACGATCACATGTCTTCATTCTAAGACTTTATCTTAGCAGAAGACTATACAAGTGATATTTTAGCGTATCTTGCCATTTCAAATTTGAAAGATAAGCAGATTGTATCCTGCTGTTGTACAGGTTTAGGCTAGTCTACTCTGTTTTAAACTTTTGCTTAAGTCATAGTAGTACACTTCATTTTAAGTGTTCCCATTGATTATGTTGTTGTTTTTCCCTTGCAAAAGTACCATACCTGTGAAAGTTCTTAAGATTAATATTAAATTCTCTTTGGGGAACTAACTTTTGAATGTGTTTGCTGTAAAATGGAATTCATAAATAAATAAATAACATAAATGTGGTTCAGTAAGTGCAGCATTCAATTACATGGCTCTAGATATGCTATAAAAGAAGATTATGCTTTCTGTAATAACCTGAACACCCCAAAAGGTGTTGTTGCTTCTATAAATAATGTAGAAAGGATACTCTGTAGTTGATCTCCTTTGTAAGGTTTTATTTTGACATCTTTTAAGATATCCTGCCAACCTAGCAGTTCGAAAGCATGTCAAAGTGCAAGTAGATAAATAGGTACCACTCCGGCGGGAAGGTAAACGGCGTTTCCGTGCACTGCTCTGGTTTGCCAGAAGCGGCTTAGTCATGCTGGCCACATGACCCGGAAGCTGTACGCCGGCTCCCTTGGCCAATAAAGCGAGATGAGCGCCGCAACCCCAGAGTCGGCCACGACTGGACCTAATGGTCAGGGGTCCCTTTACCTTTTAAGATAATACTCCTATGCCAGCTTCTCCTGAGCATGAGAGAGAAAGCCACTCCACGCTGAACTCCGTGCTCAGCCTCCTCCCAATGATGCAACGTCACATGCCAGGACCCCCCAATCTTAGATGCAAGATGGCACCTCTGATTCTAATAGAATCACATGTCAACAACATAGCCAGCAGCCACTACATGACAGTACTGCACCAAATGGTACAAAAACTAACTAATGTTCATTATATCAGTTAAAGTGCCCACAGTTCTAGCAGGTTGATTACATACTATTGAATGCATAGCAAATAATAAATCTATACTACCTGGCTCAGGTGTTGCTGATCAAGAAAGCAAGGGTTAGTATCAACTCCCTTCACCTACACTACAAAGGTTCTCGCTGCACTTAAAATGCCGCTAGTTCTCAGCAAGGCACCCGATACAGTTTAGCACTTGTGGAGCAACTGAATGAACGCTACAAAGTATCTGCACTTGTATAATTCTGCATATGGCACTGTCTGCATGATAAGCAGGGCCAGCTCAATATATTTTGTTGCTTGAGGCAAAGGACAAGACGGCAGCCTCCCCCAGCATGCACAGAAGCCAATTTCATTGGTAGTTGAATCTTACTACAATACTGGTGAAAGTAGGACAGTATCTTCTACTGTACTTTAGGGCAGCAGGCTACCATAGGAGGTACCAGGCAGGCTACATGGCACTCATAGCTCTGTCCCCTCTCTGCACCTCAGCATCTGCCACCAGAGGCAGCTGCCTCACTCTGCCTTATCATAGGGCCGGCCCTGATGATAAGGTAAGAATAGATGGCAGGGTTTTACTTCAACACAGCTTTGCTGTTCCAAACTGCTTTGGAACAGAGGATCTCAAAACACTTTACCAACATTAATTAATTAAACCTCATAATATCTCTCCAAGGAAAGCATTATGCTCACCAACGCATTGATTTATGATTATGTTTATTGTGTGCTGCAAATTACTATGTTAATGTCAATACAAAAGGAGCCATCCCCACCCCACATTCACCACATAAGCCTCAGGTCTACTGTAATAAACAATTCAGTGGACAAACAGGAATAAACAATGTGATAACAGTGACATATGCACCTACAAATCACCTGGAAAACCACACATAGTGAATTACACTTTAACCAATGTGCTTGACTCGGAGGCTTCAATTTATGAACAGAACAGAAGGGTGACCTTCAGTTACAGGATGAGTATTTAGCATTCATTTGCTGGATACTTTTAGCTTTGTTGGACTGGGAACTTTGGGTATCTTCCAATCACTAAATCACTGTTCTAAAGTATACACTTATATATATAGGCTCAATGTTATTGAGTAGAACTTAAATTCTAAGAATTAAAAACAGGTCATTCTCCAGCTAGAACCTTCAGTTTTATTATGAATCAATAGGCCTAAACTAGGCCCTTCACTTGGTTAAGCATCCCAAACTTAACATTTGTTTTTTGTCTTCTAGAAGAATTCTATCGGAGTTCATTTCTGATCCAAATTTCAATAAAAGATAGAATTGCTGCCAAATTGGCTAAAGATTGCTTGTGACAAGATATGTCGGCATGTCAAGTTATCATGTTATAAACTTCAGAAGAGATTTCATTACAAACAATAAGCAAAGGGCTTGCCATATTGCTCAAACTGGTCAGTGCTACTACAAAATAGTTTCCTTCTCTGTATTTTCTCCTTTATTAATGGATCACAATTTAAATAATGACACACATAGATACAGGCCAGCAGGCAGCTCATATGCTAAAGGGGCGTATTACAGACACATTTGCGGGTCATAATCAAAGCTGCAAATATTAAGATGATGTTTATCATGATTGTAATAGCGCTGAGGGGTGTGGGCATGCATAGGCATGTGATTCTCCTTTGACACATCCTCCCTTCCTATTGTAAACAATGAGACTTGAGCAGAAACAAAGCCTTCTCCTCCTAGACAACTTTGTCAGTCCATGCAAGAGAGGTTCTGTTGTAAGTTCTGAGGACTAGTCCGACTGTGGTCTCATTGACTTTCCACTTCAAATAAATCTCCTAATACAGCTGTTACCCCTAGGTACCAAGAAGAAAGCTACAGAAAAATTGGCTCAGCTATGCAGGCTGCAACATATCCATGTCATTAACAGAGTGGACTATTCCCACAATCCCACACAAATTGGCCCATGAGCTGAATGAACAGCCCGCCGAGAAACCTAACACAGTTCTGCTGTGGTATAACTAGTTCTGAAGCAGTAAGAAAGCTGAGTTCTGGTTTGCATGTGGTTCCCACATAGCTGTATTTCCTTTATTTAAAGAAAATGCTCATTTGACAGTAACACAAAGCTGAAGAGAACAGAGTAGTCTGCTCATGTTAATATTCTGTGAACATATATAACACCTAGGACCACAGATCATACAGAAGGTCTTGCACTCAATTCTTGTAATCTTCGCATAGGAATGGGAACGTGAAGTGCTTAACATTGCTGCTTTTATCTTTCAGAGAGTTGCACTGATATATGGCTTAGGTTGCAATCAAATATGCATTTAGCCAATAGTAAACTCAATGGTGCTTACTCCTGAGTAGGCATGTATATAAGATTGCATTATTTTCCTCCATCCCCTTCAACCAATGTATAATAATATATACTATCAGTCTCAGTTCAGTGCCATGTAACTTTATATAGAAGTTTTGCGTTTTGTTGCATGAAGATTAGTCTCATGTAATAGATGCTGCTTCACATTTGGGAAATATTATGACAGAGCCCTAACTCAGAGATTATATTAAATTAATCTAATCTAAGTAACTAGACTGAATTAATAAAAACTCTATGAAGAGAACACAATTAGTCCAAGAATTAAATAAAGCTTTCTGAAGCTGATTATTTTAGGAGCAGTTATTTAATTTCAAAGGTTTTTTCCCAAAGAACAGTCAAAATATTGGCCCAGATATAGAGGCAACACAATTGATATTTCAGACTCTTTTTTGAGACTTGGGTTACACGGAACAATCTCACCACTTTTAAAAGAATCACACTGGTTTCCCATGCATTTCTGGGCACAATTAAAAATGTTGGTATTTGACTATAAAGCTGTACACAGTTTGAAACCAGGACACCTCAAGGATCCCCTTTTCCAATATGACCCCACCCATTATGCAAGGCACCACTACCTGTGGAGGTTAGCCAGGCAATGACAGTAAAGCAAGCCTTCTCCATAGTGGCACCCCATCTTTGGAAGGCTCCATATTGTTCCATGCACCCATTTCCTACTCCTGAGCTCATGCAAATATAAATTATATTATTCAACCTGGTTTTGAAAATTCGTAATGTATCTTTCTTTTATTGGTTGCCATTTTAGAATTTGAGGTTTGGCCGATTGATTTTATCTCTTTTAAATTGTAAGCTCCAAATTTAAATGGCTTGTTGCATTTTTTAATGCCTTCCTGGTGTTTGATTTTGCAGTGGTTTATTGGATGTTTTCAGCTGAAATCCTAATCCGCTAATATTGATGCTAGAGAAGAAGAAGAAGAAGAGGAGGAGTTTGGATTTGATATCCCGCTTTATCACTACCTGAAGGAGTCTCAAAGCGGCTAACATTCTCCTTTCCCTTCCTCTCCCACAACAAACACTCTGTGAGGTTAGTGGGGGTGAGAGACTTCAAAGAAGTGTGACTAGCCCAAGGTCACCCAGCAGCTGCATGTGGAGGAGCGGAGACGTGAACCCAGTTCCCCAGATTACGAGTCTACCGCTCCTAACCACTACACCACACTGGCTCTCAGAGACAGTGGAGGAAGGGTAGAAAGCAGCACAGGTGCCTCCTTACCAGCCTCCACTGGTGGGGGGGGTGCAGTCCACTGAGGTGAAAGTCTAACCTCTGCACAAGTGGGCGGCAAGCTACTGTTGGTAGTTCTCGCACCAACAATAACCTACGCAAAGCCCCATAATCGGTTATTTGGGGACAGGGTGCCAGAGGCTTTGGATCTGTAGGCTCTGAAGCCTTGTGGATCCCCACAAGGGCTTCAGCTGTGCCCATCCTGGAGCTGGCACCACAAAAATCGGCATAAAACCATCCCCTCTAAGTTCTGCTTTACTGGCAGGAGGAGGACAGGGATTTGGATCCAGTGATGACTCCACTGCTATGATTGTCACTGGCCCCAGTTAGGATTAAAGGGTAAAGGGACCCCTGACCATTAGGTCCAGTCGTGACCGACTCTGGGGTTGCGGCGCTCATCTCGCTTTATTGGCCGAAGGAGCCGGCGTACAGCATGACTAAGCCACTTCTGGAGAACCAGAGCAGCGCACGGAAACGCCGTTTACCTTCCCGCCGGAGCGGTACCTATTTATCTACTTGCACTTTGACGTGCTTTCGAACTGCTAGGTTGGCAGGAGCAGGGACCGAGCAACGGGAGCTCACCCCGACGCGGGGATTCGAACCACCGACCTTCTGATCGGCAAGCCCTAGGCTCTGTGGTTTAACCCACAGCACCACCCACATCCCAGTTAGGATTACTCTGTTACTATTTACTTTTACTATTTTTAAGCCACCTCAGAAACATTCTTTTTTTCAAAATGGCAGGGTAAAATATATATATTTAATTAATGAATGAAACAGAAACTATTGTTAAAATGTGCATTTGATTTTAAACTAAAAACATTTTAATGGTTCCATGTAGCAATTGATATGCACTTTTGGTCAGGACCTATGTAAGAACATAAGAAGGGGCCTGCTAGATCAAGTCAATGACCCATCTACTGAAGCATCCAGTTCTCACAATAGTCCACCAGATGCCTGTGGGAAGCGCGCAAGCATTTGAAGTACAAATGGTAAATTTCATTAAAATGTATCATTGAAATCAATCTTTTTCTAAATAATGGTTGAAAATTGCTCGTAAAGTAAGAGATGGATATGGATGCCCCAGGGGATGGACCGTGGAAAGGAAAATGTTAAGCTCTGGTATAAAGAGGGAGATCTTTGCTCTAACTCACATATGGATCTGGTCTGCATCTAGCTTCAACAGGGAACACCACAATTCCAACTCTGGGAGGGGCAAGATTCAGTGACAGAGAAACAAGCAGAATCTGTCTGGTTAATTGTAATAAGCAATATTCCAAATTGAATTGGCTGCCATTCAAAAAAAGGACTTCTTTAAAATGCTTTTCTCCTCTGCAAACTACAACTTCATGACATATAAATTAAACATACATACACACACCGACCGTACCCTCCAAGGAGCCAAGGTAATCACTTCTAACAGTAAGGCATATGTTGAAGAAAAATACTAAAGGAGGAGACTTCATTGCTCCAAAATCCCGAAGGACTTTTTTCCCCCCTTTTGCTTGTATGCATCTGAGCTCAGATGTTAATACAATCAATCCAAGGCATTTTATTTGAAATCATGACCATTTAGTTGATGAGAAATGTCCCCATGCAATGGAGAATGGATGAGATGGGCAATGCATCCATCAACAACATACTTGGAGTGATAACAAAAGCAGGGGGAGAAGAATTCTGGAGATATGAATGAGCAGCCATTCTATCTGGCTATAGCAGAGGGAGAGATGGGACTGCAGAGCCTCTCCATCAGCTGTGCTGAGAGACCAGGATCTTTTTGCTCCTCTTCTCTTGAACTCTTTTCATTCCAGCTGGTCCTTACAAGACCTACATTTAAGAACTAGTGTCTCAGTTTGCTTTTTCCTCCTCCCTCCCATCATTCATATAGCCCAGGATTGACGAAGTCAACTATTTGAGCTTTATAAAGAAAGCACTGTTTGGCTTCTCTTCAGTCATTCACAAAAATCCTGCAAACCCAATTGCGAAGCTACTCCTTATCTACAATGGAGTTTCAGGGTGAAAGAAGTTACATATTGCATTTGTTGTTGCAACAAGTTCTTCACACTTACCTTCAGTCACTCCCTGCAGAAAGAATTAGCAAAAAAACCAAAAAGACCACCCTAAAACTTGTATCCTAAAAATGTATCATAAGCAAAATAAATGTGACTCTATACCTGCCTTGGTGATGCTTTGCACTGCTTATCCAGAAGCAATCATGTGGTACCATTTTAAGGTTTGTGGAATATTTTATGCTGCTGTTTAGAATGCATGAATAAATACTCCATTCTTCATATGAGAGTTACAGAGGTGGTCTCCCTCAAATTTTAGAAATCCAGGCATTGCAGTGTACTGACATCATATGGCATCACAAAGTCACATGACTTTTAAAGTGCATAGTGACTTTTCCCTCTATAATCATCTTGTTAAGAAATTAAACAAAGTGAATCAAAGCTGCCTATTTATGAACCATTTGAAAGTCTTCTGCTAAATACTTGCATTTTTTAAATGTCCAAGATACTACTCTACTTGTTTTGCTGAACATGGGCCTTTAGACCCACACAACAATTCAGTTTTCTGGGGATTGAGAGGGGTGGGGAGTCTGTACAAAAGGACAATCACAAGTCTACTTTACACACCACACTTATAAGTGTACACCTAAAGAATACAAAGCTGAAAACAGAAAGCATGTTTTAATAAGCTGTGTTCTATAGATACATGTCAATAAATCAGGAGCCAAATAATCACATCCATAGCCCCATCACTAACCGAACCACCACATCCATAGTCCCATCACTAATACAGAACCGGGCAAAAGGCATGGGTGGAGCATGCTCCTATTTCAAGCCTAGTGCTATCTAGTGATGGCAGTGGGGCCTGCTGAGCATCCAGTGGACCCTGAACTGGCTCAGACTCTCCCCCAGAACACCCCATTTAGGGGCTTTCCACAGGCTGATTGCCACCCAATCCAACACACAGGGGTTTGGATTGCAGGGTTGGGGCTCACCCACACTTCTACTTATCCCATGCCTAGAAAGTGCTGGTCTGAGTGGTTTTCCACTTGACCCGTGCTTGCTAGGGACAATCCGGGTGGTTTTCCCCTGCCCCGCTCTGTTCCCAGGGAAAACTTGCTCTTTAGCTCTAAATTAGAACAAATTTTGTTACGGCATAAACTTTTGTGGACTAGAGTCCACTTTGCCAGATGTATGGTTTTTTTAACCAGAATCTCAAAATGCATCACAAATAATGTTTTTCAATGCCACTCTTATTGTAACAACATTACAGGTTACTGTCAAATTACCTATTTATTTATAAGGATGAAACACTAAATGCATGTGACTTGCATGCGGGGGGGGGGGGTTGAATTGCAACTGCTTGCTAAAACAACAATTTTATTTTCACTAAACAGTGTATAGATTAATAATTTATTTCAAGCCTTAGAAAAATTAAGTAATAGTAAAAATGTAAGATTGTCTCTATTACTCAGTTTGCGACTTGGCAAGCCCTCTTTGCCCAGAAGTTGATCTCTGCCAGATAATGTTAAAAATCAACATTTTTCCCTCACCACTTCTCTTACAAGTATTTCACAGAATTCACACAGGGTGCTGAAAAGCTACAGATTTGGAAAGACAACACCCTGGTAACGGCTGTTGGGATGAACAACGTATTTGCCATGGGTTTCCATTGGGAATGTAAGTAGGAAGTATCTACTACTTAGTCCACTAATGATTTTTGTCTGGAGCTGAAGGAGAACTCCGCCAACCATGCTTATGCAATAAATATATTCCAAAAACAAAATATGCAAAGGGGGGGGGGAGACAAAACTAAGAGTCATGAACGGCACACACATTCTCTTTCAACCTCATGCGTACAAAGAAAAAAAAACGGTTAGAGATAACTGACCAAAAGTATTGTGATAGAGTGAATAGTAGTTGTCGTTAGCCCTTGTGCACTGCTTTCTATGACTGTGTACACGAGTAATGCTGCAAGCCTTTGGAAAACAGCTATGCCCAGATACCAGAGTTAACACACACTATCACTTAAAATTATAGCACACGTACAAAACTTCAGAGCTTAAAATTATATAGCAGCATTCTGGCCCTGGCCAAACTACTATGTTAAAACTTCTCTGAACTCATTTGAGTAAGAATAATGTACAATTAACATGAAAATATAATGAGCAGAAAATATGGTAGCTGAACAGTATTAAGACATTATTTTCCCCAGTGCAAGACCAACCTTTTCCCATACTATCAAGTGTACAAAGATATTTAAAGTAGTAAGCCTTAAGTTTATCTTAAAATTCTAAGCCATCCAACTATTTTTAAGCAATCTGTCAGGGAAATGCCTTTTAAATATGCATGTATTTAATATACTAATCTGGTGTTCAGCACATAATCAAAGTTACTTCAACAATAATTTATTTTAACATTACAAACTTGAAATATACTCAGAGTCGCAAAGTGCTTTCATGTTCTTTATTCAGCTCATAGTGGTGAGGAGGAATGAATGAAAGTCCCCTCAAGGTATCTGCTTTATATACATTATTTACACAATGGGCTGCACATGATTGGCTAATTCCGGAATTCTACTGTAAGCCAATCAGGTTGTGGATTCACTTCTATCTGGAGCATGATTGGGTGGTTCCTGCCAACCAATCATACTGCTGCATTGTTCTAGGACCAATCAGACTGCTGCCTTTTGGATCCTATTGTTCTAGGACCAATCAGACTGCTGCAGTTTGGATCCTATTCAACTCAGTACATAACAAAACTGATTTTATAATAAAGAAAAAGCCACAACTTAAAATTTTCTCTTCTGCGCCAACAAATACATAGATGTCAAGTATAATCTTGCGGTAAAATAGATACAAGGACACCTGCAACATTCAATGAGGCTGAATGGGAACTTATGAGATTGTTTATAAATGGCTGTATGATTTTTCCTGAAATGATTTTCTATCTTTGTTTGACCATCAACAACTCTGGTTGTGCTGGAAAACAGAAGTGGGTGTATGTGCTATTGAAGAGTGACTGAATGTTTTTAAACCATTACTTGACTAGACAGGATGCTAATAAAGGTGACTCTTCAATCAGTGTTCATTTGACACTAAAATGAAAACAGTATAAACAAAAATAAAGGGATTTAACAATAGTACCCTTGTTGAACTGGGGGGGAGGGATCCCTGCTCTATCAACTGCTTGGATTACATGGTTAACACTTGAGATATAATTTCCAGAGAGCAAAGTTTATTATGGCAAGAGCTTTCATAGACAAGACTTCATTTGCATCTGATGAAGTGAATTCTAACAAAGTTATAATGTCATAGGCTTTCATGGATTAGTCTTTCAGATGCCACTTGAGATACAATTTCTTTATCCAGGCTCCGGTCGTAGTGTTATTGTGTAAATAAAAATGACTGCGGTATGCTGAAGCACTCACACATTTTTTCCAGACTCATTCTCCATCTCTCAGATTCTCTTTACTGTACATGAACAATTATCCAAAGACATTGAGCTCTTTGCTATCGCAAAATCGGGGCGGGGTGGGGTAGCTGTGGCTCTCCAGCTGTTGTCGAACTCCAACGGCCCCAGACAGCATGGTCAATTATCAGGTACTGTATATAGAAGCTGTAGTCCAAGAACATCTGGAGGGACACAGGCTCCCCATTCCTGGGCTGGATTGTAAGAAACTCTGGTTCCAATGCCAGTTCAGGGCATTTTTTCTAAGCAGATATAACAGGATGAAAAGGAAAATTGTGTGAAGTTTAACCCTTCTCCGTAACACTGGGAGGAAGGAGAATATAACAAAGACATACAAACTAATCTAAGAAATAAAATATACAAATGTAGCCCCATGAAAACATTTCATGGTTTATTTTGCTCCTTTCTTCTTATATTATTACATTACAGCCTATCTCTCTTCCCCCTCCCTATTAAAGTGGGGTAAACGGATGAAAAATCTGGTATATCAAAATACAATGTTTCCTTCTGTTTCTTAATTTTAATTTTAAAATATTGCCTTTCTATTTATAAATGTGAATGCATGGAAAAACCCCATAGTTAGGGGAAAGTGTGCCAGGGCATAAAGAAGACGCATTAATCCCCTTTCAGCTTCCTTCTTTACCCCACACCTTACTCCAGTCCAGCGAAGGAGATCTGCATTGGAAATGGACATCCAAGTGTTGATCTCTTTAGCTGGATCAGGAACAGGCTAAAACGGGATGCAAATTAAATATGCATCCAAGCAGAGATGTCTATCCATTGAAAATACTGAAATGTGATTAGAGAGCATCTGCACTCAAATGCACGTTGGGGTGTGTATCCAGTTTACGTCCTCTCACTTCTGATCCACCCATGTCCTTGAAAGCCTGATTCTACATGCAGAGCTTCATGGACCAGAGTACACAGCTCCATGGACAACCACTGCAGCCCCTCTTCTCAGGGGACAAGCAGGGGGTTTATTATGTATTCAGTGCGTACCCTGCAAGACGTTCTCAACAGCTGTATGTACTACTCGCATATACAGGGTGAGTCTGTATGTGTATTCTGTATCCACAAGGCCTCTTTTAAAGGACTCACCCTGTATAACCTTTGTATGTGACAGCCTGCATGAAAGGAGATAATGATAATTCCTATTCAGATGTGTCTTCCATCCAGGAATTTCATAATATGTGAAGCAGACTTCCCTACAGAGATAAACGCAATTGCTTGGGATAGCAAAAACTCTTCACTGAGTCACTTAAATCCACATTTAATTTCTACCTAGATAGAAACATCATACACCTGACCTTAAACATTCCCATTAGTACTGTCTGAATAGCTATATTATCCTTTACCTGCAGGCAAGTAGAACAAAAATCAGGACACCCCTCCAGGAGGTGAAGGTGCCAGTCTCACTCACACTGCCAAGCCCACCACAACTTCCCACCTAACTATTGGATCCTCTCCCCTGCACCATTCAAATTCTGTCTATTGAGACATCTAAACTGTGTCAATGGAGACATTTCCTGTCAGTGGTGATAGCTCAGAGGCAATGTAGGAATATAGGAAAAGCCTTATACTGCGTCAGACCATTGGTCCATCTCATTCAGTACTGTCTACCTTGACACGGGTGGTGCTGTGGGTTAAACCACAGAGCCTAGGACTTGCCGATCAGAAGGTCGGCGGTTCGAATCCCTGTGACGGGGTGAGCTCCCGTTGATTGGTCCCTGCTCCTGCCAACCTAGCAGTTCGAAAGCATGTCAAAGTGCAAGTAGATAAATAGGTACCTCTCCGGCAGGAAGGTAAACGGCGTTTCCGTGCGCTGCTCTGGTTCGCCAGAAGCAGCTTAGTCATGCTGGCCATATGACCCAGAAGCTGTACGCCAGCTCCCTCGGCCAATAAAGAGAGATGAGCACCGCAACCCCAGAGTCGGCCACGACTGGACCTAATGGTCAGGGGTCCCTTTATCTTTACCTTTACCTTGACTGGCAGGGGCTCTCCAGAATTTCAGACTAAAGTCTTGCCCACCCCCATCTAGAGACGCCAAGGACTGACACAAACATGAACTCAGTTATTGAGAACCTTTCCCCAATACACTCATAAATACCAGATATTGGTGAAAATCAACATGGGAATATTGCTGACCTCATGTTCTGCTTGTAAACTTCCCAGAGAGATGTTTGGTACCAGCCAACCAGAAACTGCCTTCTGGGAAAGATTGAGACAAGCAGTTTGCCTATGACCGCAAACCAAGTATCAAAACTGAAATATCTTCCCTTCTTAACCCAGCAGCTCAGTCATATCACCTGAGTTTCTATTCTCTCAACTCCACACCTCATTCAAAAAAAGGTACTGAAATTTTGAAAGGCATTTGTCCATGGAAAAAATAGCATACAGTCCATTTACAGATAGATGGTGAGTTGGAAAGTCAGCTTATATGGTAAGCAAATGCTGCAGAAACTCACAGCAGCTGACTGTATAGATGCTTCACAGAGGATGGCTAGAAGTAAAATGTTTTTAAAAGTGTGATGTGGTGGCAACTACTAACATTAGGCCCCAGAATAAAATGTAGCATTTTGCCTTACCTCCAAGTATTTTTTCTAAGTCACTCCAATGTGCGTAGAAGCATCTGGATTAACACAGAGCAGTCTCTGGACCATGACAGGTACAAAATATGCAAGCCAAGAAAATAAATGTTTAACCTGTTAGCCTAGCTACTGTTTCCTAAGGATGAAACAGGCAGTAGCCTATTTGAGTCCATCTCTCTTCCTCCACATGAGTTCCCATATACCTCCCCTAGTGAAATGCTCAGCAAGTGTGTGGGTCAGTGAATGAAGCTGCATGCCTCCATAAAGCACCCTTTCCTGGGATCTCCTTCCCTTTGTAGATGCCAAGAATGATGCCTTGGCTGCTTAATTCAGAATGTTCCACATGTTAGCTCACAACATGTTAAGCAACTGTGTTAACCAAGATGGATAGTGCTGTCAAAGAGGAAGCTGGTTCAGCATGACAGAAGCAGTGGGATATAGTGACCTTTATATTCAAAAAGAAATGTCCTTAAAATGGCATGAAGTGGTTCTTTTAAAACACTTTTCTTGCTTTTTTATGTTTGGTAACTGAGTGCAACATCGCTAGACTATTACTACACATACGCTTTATTTCCAGTTAGACCCTTAAGCTCGCTCATAAAGCTGGTGATGATTCATATTCTTTATCACACTGCTTTGATTTTTTAAAATCATTCAAAATTCTGTTTTATTAGTAGTCCATGTTCCAGGATACCTAGATTTTATTGACAACTGAAACTCTTACAGAATATATCCAAATTTGTCAGGTGCATTTTTATAGTAAATAATGAAAATACTGGTTTGTGCCCCAAAACTATTTAAAAACCACTTGTGGTCCAATTCTAACCAGCTTTGCTAAGCAAGAATGCCTACTGAATTAAGTGAAATTAATTTGCAAGTAAACATGCTTAGAATCACAGCCTTAAATTAGTATAACTGTGCAAACCATCCAAATTATTTATATATATAAAAAAGCAAAGACCAATGATTTTTATTGACTCAAGAAGTATCATTCCACTCCTTTATAAAGAATCTACTAAAATGCAGAGACAAATAATTTCAGCAACTTCCTCTTTTTAGGGTGGGGTGATGCTGGTTAGGGCTTCAACATTTCAGCTGCAATCCTAAAAAGTAGAGTAAGTCCCGTTGGACAAAATGGGACTTACTGCTAAATATACATGTAAAGGATTGTACTGTTAAACAATTAATCGTTTAGATTAACTGAATAAACAGTACCTATGGTCTACAAAAAGGTACTGTGAATAAATTGGGTAGCAGACTTTTAAAATATATATTAAAGTACTTCTAAAGCTACATATTAAAATAAACATTCTCTCTTTTCTCACTCATGGAAGCTCTGGAGCCAAGTGAGGATTCCCAGGTAAGATCCTCCCTCTATTGTGTGGGCAGGTAATCCCTCCCATACCTGGCCTGGTCTCCTTGGCAACGCTTCCCCCAGGTGGGATTGGACAACTGACTGAGGTAGGCGGAGACCTCCAGGTATCCCACCTGAGGGAAGGCAAAGCCAAGCCTATGCTGTTGGAGCCGCTCCAGATCTAGGGGCTGCACGCGTCCACGCAAAGGGCGCCCCCCGTTTTAAGCGGGGAGCGGTCATTTCTCACTCATGGAAGGCAATGTCTTTTCTAATAGGATGCCGGCTATAATACACATATACATCTATACATCATCTAAAAACTAAGTATGCTTCTTGTCATTGTTTTCACTCATTCAATTTATGTAAATTTAATCAGTAATCAACTAAAGCTCATGGGAACAACCGAGATTTCTTTAACTGGGTGACAGATCAGAGAGAGAGAGAGAGAGAGAGAGAGAGAGAGAGAGAGAGAGAGAGAGAGACAGAGAGAGAGAGAAAGAAAGAAAGAAAGAAAGAAAGAAAGAAAGAAAGAAAGAAAGAAGACATTAAAATTGTAAGGGAATGTTCAGCTTCTCTCCAGGTAAACGCATATGCTGAAAACAAAAGCTGCATAACACATAAGGTTTAAAACATTCATCTGTTACAACAATTAATATATTCAGTTCTGGACTGTAAGTTTAAAAGTTTGGCTTTGTTTTTAATCATTTTTTCCTTCATAGAAAGGTCTCTCAAATCTAGTATTTTTATAATCTAAATCTAACCAGACAACTGAAGTAGATTTCCTTAATTTGTCTCACTAATTGTTAGGAAGCAATCAGCTATAAAATTTCTATTGGAGGAAGAAATTATTGTTGTTGTAAAGTCTTTATATTTATCAGGAACATCTGCTAATGGCTTGGTCTGCATATCATATAAAGCCAAACTTTGGCTTAGCGTGCATGTGTGGGCTCCTGACAGTGACTTTACTCATTCCAGTCCTTTTTGCTGCCACCCCCAGCTAAGCCAAGATTTGGCTTAGCCTGGACCCATGGTGATGCCCTCTCCAAACTAACCACATGTTGTACCCAAGAACAAACGTTGGTTAACAGCTCATGGTTAGATTGCAGGGAGCTTAACCATGAGCCTGGGTTAGGATGACAAACTAAGCCAAATGCTGGCATAGCTGAGCTTCGCACAGCAGAAAAAGGAGCAAAGTGGCTTTTGTTCAATGGGATTTCCTCCATGTAATGTAAGCAGATTTAAGGTTTACTATTAGCTTCCTTATTTGCCTTTAGAATACATCCTGAGACTATGGAAGAACTTACTGCATGCTAGTGACGAAACAATCAAATACTTTTATGCAGTACCTTGTGCCTGAGCAGCAGAGCTGTGAGAATATCCGAGAGCCAGGAGTGCTGTCTCCACCAGCTGACTAAAAAGCACATCTTTGCGAACCAGAACAAACTCTGCATGTTCTTCTCGATTATCATATTCGAGAGAAGTGTCCAGCTGCTCCACCACACAAAAGACAGGAATCATCAAACCTGGAGGGGAAAAGATGGTTGAATCCACAATTAGAGACCATAGCTATTGGATCAGACCAAAGCTCCGGGTAATCCAGGATCCTAGATGCCTTTGGGAGGCCTACAAGCAAGTCCTAAAGGAACAGCCCTCCCTTGCTGTACACCCAGAAGCACCGAGGTTTCAGAAGTGCACTGCCTCTTAAGCGTGGGATTTCCACTTAGCTAGCAGACCTAATATCTATGGATTTGTCTAACCATTTAAAAAAGCAATCTAAGCTAGTGTTCATCACCAAATTGAAATAGTCTTATCCCACCTCTCAGTCAAAGACTCCCAAGGCAGCTAAAAACGTTTTTATACATATCTATTAACATTATACAAAAGCAGAACAATAAACAAGAAATCAGTTCAAACAGCCATAAGATCAAATTCCATTAAAATCTAGAAAGAATAGAAATGTTTTAAAGTGTTGGTTAGAAGCAGCTAGGGTGGGCACTTGACAAACCAATAGGGGCGGGAAGCTCCAAAGATACAAAGGTACAACAACTGAGAAGACTACATTGCCACCTTCAAAAAGACAGAGACACTCTGAGGAGCACCTTCCAAGAGGGTCTGAATAGTCAAGTAGGCTTATAGGGAACCAGGTGGTTTTTCAAGTACACAAGGCCAAGCTTATAGGAATCACCACCACAGAATAACTGTGAACTACATGGAATAGTTCTTTTTCTCTCTTTGCTAACAAAGCACACACAAAAATCCTTCAACATTTATTAAAGATTAATAAATAGATTATGAAAAGGTCTTCAGAAGGAGATTATGTCATTGAGTTGTTTCAAATAAATCATCAAGCACATTATAATCATTATCACTTTGCTCTAACCACTAACTTCCTAGGTCCAGTTTACCATAAATCAAGTATATTATTCATCATGTCTATAGTTTTTAATTGTGTAAAAGTGCTTTTCAATCCTGAAAAACTCATCTTCAGAACAATCCAATTATATACACCACTAATTTTCCTACTTTACATATAGGGAATTAAAACTGAATTAGCTAAAAATACCCACAAAATATATTCCTGAAACAGGACATGAGCTCAGGCTTTCTAATGCCTTAACACAGGAATTAGCAACTGGTACCCAGGGCCAGTCAGAACTTGTGTCACCCCAGGGCATCTGTGTCTGGCAGCAGCTACAGCAAACAGATATTTTAAAATTTCCCACATTAACCCCAATAAAGCACTTGTAGGGAATTTAAATGGCTGTCTGTTCTTGCTGTCACCAAGTAACTACACAGCCAGGAGCTTGCCAGGATCAGAAGGGACCCACCAGAGGTTATTTTGTTAAGCAATCTCCCAGCCTTGAGCACAGGCCTGCACAACATAAGGTGCACGGCCAACTGCAGTCTCCTCTTTGACATTTGCTGCCTCCTAGGGAATTCCAACTACCCATGGTTTGCTGTTCTTTCCCACCTCTTTCTAGAAATATATAAGCTCTCTCAAGCTCATAAAAACCTGGAAATATAAGAATGTCTGCATCACTATATTTGCATTGCTTCTCCTCTCACTGGATTCAATGGCTCCTCCTGAAGTTGGCACCAGTTTTTTCCAGTTTGTTGCAGTCAACTATGCTGCACAACCCACATGTATCTCAGGCACTGAGGTACATCTGAGAGAGCAAGTCTTGTGTAGTGCTGCCACCAAACTTAGAGAGAAGAAGCAGAAATAGTGGAGAACACACAGAACAAGATGACTAGAAAAGGTGTACTGAAAAAAGGGATGGGGAAAGAAAGAAAGCACTCTAGCATGTAAAGAGAGTTGGATAACAGAGCAAATGAAGGGGGGGTAGGCAGAAAAAAGGAGGTAAACAGAGAATGGGCTGAACACATAACACAATGGCAGCACAACTGACATGTGCTGGAACAAAATGAAGTGAAGCCTCAGGCTTACACACTTTCCCCGCTCTTCTCATCCTCCCACAGATCTGGGAAAGACTGGGTCAGTGTTTC
Source organism: Podarcis filfolensis (assembly GCF_964270895.1). Classification (NCBI taxonomy): domain Eukaryota; kingdom Metazoa; phylum Chordata; class Lepidosauria; order Squamata; family Lacertidae; genus Podarcis; species Podarcis filfolensis. The sequence goes on from NC_139604.1 coordinate 12,049,074, forward strand.
AATCCACTTTCCCCCCATCTGAGATTGCAGTGGTTTATCACAAACACTGGTCAGTTTCTAAAAAAGAAATTTCCAGCCACGCATTATAAAGCTTGGTCAATGGCTCCCTTACTTCTGCTGCATGAAGATATACTGTAGCTTCATGCTAGTAAAATGGCCAGTGAAAAGTATTGAACCATGAGATGCTACCTTCATTTGGAATGGAGATGCTCACAATGCTGATTTGAGAACCTTGCAAGAAGAGCAACTAATTAGGCAATGCTCCTTTGTTCTGTCATTGCAATATATCATATTTGTACTCCCACCTTTAGCCCTATGGCATGAGAGGTTGCCTGCTCTCCTAATTCAGTATGAAAATCAGCAGATGAAAGTAGGGAACAACATAATTATTTCTTGCCAGATTAAAATCTATTTCAAAATAAATACGTTTTGCACTCTAACAAGTGTCACTTACTCCCATACAAAAGCTTGGTTCATTCTAACAGTGCAGTATTACAGCATGTGAAGCCCATGAAAATTATTAAAAATTGGGATTGTATGATGATGTAGTAAATATTTTTTGTTAGTCCTCCCACATCCAGGAAAAAAGTTTTAAAAAGCAGGGGAAGGAAAAGTAATTTGTCTAGAAAACAAATCTTTTCCTATTATAGTGAAGGTAAATGGACCCCTGACCGTTAGGTCCAGTCACGGATAACTCTGGGGTTGCAGTGCTCATCTCGCTTTACTGGCCGAGGGAGCCGGCGTACAGCTTCCAGGTCATGTGGCCAGCATGACTAAGCCGCTTCTGGCGAACCAGAGCAGCGCACGGAAACGCCGTTTACCTTCCTACCGGAGGGGTACCTATTTATCTACTTGCACTTTGCGGTGCTTTCGAACTGCTAGGTTGGCAGGAGCAGAGACCAAGCAATGGGAGCTCACCCCGTCGCGGGGATTCAAACCGCCGACCTTCTGATTGGCAAGCCCTAGGCTCTGTGGTTTAACCCACAGTGCCAACCGCATCCTTTTCCTATTATAAACAAGGCCAAATTTCACATATGAGGATGTAATCCAGCCAAAGTTAGCTTTTAACAGACAACAGGAAAGAAAGCTAAGCATATCTCTAGCTCTCCCACTAAAATCAACGGAACTTAAATATGCTTAACATTGGCATGATCTTATTGAGTAATTCTATGTAGTTGTGTTCTCCAAGTGTTACTAGTATCAACCCTTTCCCTTTATAATTAATTCAACAAAGCAGATTAGAAGAAACATAGTATCAGTAGAATGTTATCAACATAGTGACTGAACATTGACATTCATCATGCATACAAAAAAAAATTATTAAGCTTTGCAGATTTACTTAGAATAAATCTCACTAAGCTCCGTGAAACTTGCTTCTGAACAAACTTTAAATTCCACTTGCTTTTTCTTTTTGTGTCACAAAACTTTACTGTACCCGATTAAATATAGTTTGTTATATATTTACTATGTTCTAGTCTACATCCCCTTTGTACAAAAAGTGAAAATTACTGGTTACTGCAGTATGAGTCTTGGGCTCATGTACTATCTAACCCCTCTCCTCTGGTGCAGTTGTGAGAACATCAAAAGCTTCCATTTCCATTGCTATTTATTTACAACATTATATTCAGAATATGCAGACCATAAAAATGGAATTCCAAACATTAAATGAGCACTGACTACATTTGCTCAGACTCATCATCAGGATATTACCTTGTACCCAATTACATCTGGGAAAGAGTCTAGAAACTAGATAAAAAGAATTGGTTCTCAGTACAAAGCCTGTCCCAGCTTCCTAATACAGCAGTACTCTTCAGTACTGTTCAGGGAAGTTTTTAACGTGTGATATTTTACTGTATTTTTTGTTTCTATGGAAGCCGCCCAGAGTGGCTGGGGAGGCCCAGCCAGATGGGCGGGGTATAAATAATAAATTATTATTATTATTATTATTATTATTATTATTATTATTATTACTCTAATGGCCACTCAAATGAACTGGATTGTCCAAGCTCTACAGTACTTCAGATCCAGCAAACTTTTCACATCAGAGGCACCAGCTTGTGAGGGCCATTGGGAGGGAGTCAGTGTTGCACACCTGACATCAGGACATTGAGAGGAGCTTGGGGAGAAGCTGAACGGGGGAGGGGGGAGCACATGACTTCAATGGCCGGCGGCTCCTCCTCCACCACCTCCTGGCACTACCAGTAGAAGGCCACTTCCACTCTCCTTCTCCTCTTCAGGAGGAGGAGGAAGAGCTGTCCACTGGAGCCACACTGTGCTTGGCTCCACACTTTACCTCCACACTTTTTGGACATGGGGGTAGCCCCCACACCAAAAATATTCAGGGGGCCAAAAGGACTCCATCCCCAGGAGCTGGTGCCCATTTCACATTTTTGTAACAGAAAATTTTGCTGTTACTATGTTGAAGCCTATAGTTCTGTAGCTCCTGCCAACCTAGCAGATACAGAAGTGGAAATGTTTGCCTAAAGAGAAGAGATGTTAACAACAAGAATTTGTAACAGGGTCTCAGTTTGGAATAGGAGCAGAACCTGAAGATGCCTCAACTAACACCACCATCACCAGTGTGGCTTCCTTAAATGATTGCCCAAAATCTATCATAGGTGCCAACTCCCTGAAGCTCTAAGTGCCCGAGCACCCACAAAATTCCCCATGAAGGGGCCAGGCACCCACTCCTGTCATCTGTTGAGTAAGTTATCATGCCTTATCATTTTTCTCATAGGAATTCTGAAGGTCAAAATCATGTGTTTTCCATTAAATCACACCTACCCGTTGCTCTGGAAATACAACAGCCAGAGATTGTACTGGCAGTCCACTGCAATGCTGGTCCACATTTTGACACATGACATTAGGGATACTGTCCCACATTAGTCCCACTGAACTCAACATAGCATACTTCTGAGTAGTCATGGATAGGACTGCACTATACAACAACCAGATTACAAAATTATTTGGGTCAACAATCTGTAATATGAACAAGTTATTTATCAATTGGCAAATTAATATGGTTGTCATATTATTTGAACAAGTTTCAAGTTGAAACAAATGCTATGTGTTTTCTAAAGACTCTTCTGTCTATAAAAGCCAACACAAAAAGATAATCACAAGCCAAAGGTAGATTGGGAGAGCATAGGAATAAAGGGGATACAACAGGCTCCACATCTCAGGAAATGATGATTTTCCTGTTTACTTCTGGGGGGGGGGAGAAATATAGTCATCTGGTGTCTAAGCCAGAATCAGAGAGGGTAAAAGAACTGACTAACCTGCACTAAGTAGATAAGAGGGCTGGAGGGGGCAATAGAGGGCATATAGAAACTTCTCAATACACCCTTAGAGCCTGTCATTCTCACTGAATACATATAGGCCAGAGGTGAAGATGGAGAAATGACTGAGCAATGTAATCCTATGTTTCTAGGTGTTGTATCCACAGAGTCCAATGGGTTTGACAGAGAGGTCATGGCTTTAGTTGGAAGAGATGAGAAATACAGACATTAATGTAGTTGGCTACATTCAGGTTTTACTCCTTTTTAAAAAATACACTTTCAGTGCAATTCTGTACATGTTTACTCAGAATTAAGCCACAATTCATTTAGTGGGACTTATTCCCAAATAAGTGAGTCTACAATTGTAACTTTAATGTAACTGAAATGGGGGGAGTGTTTTTATTTCTAGTATCTTTAGTGCATGTGTAGTTATAAGAAGCAGCCAAAATCCAAGGCAAGTAATAATTCATTTTGTCCAGTAGCCTGATATTGCAGTCCTATAAACCTGGGAGTAAAGCTCATTTATCCAATGGGATTTGCTTTTTCTCCCTTTGGTTCCCCCCCCCCCTGTACTGTAAAAGCAAAGAAAAACACAAAACAACTCAGTAAGTACCAAAACAAAATGGACAAAAAAAGGTAAGACAATAGGATGGCACTTGTTAGTGAAAAAACACTATTTCCTAGGATAAAGAGAAAATTCAGTGTAAAATGATTAACTCTTATCTTCTATTATTATTAAGATTCATATATTTTCTACCACAAAGCAAAGAACCTGTAAGAGCCAAATGGAGAAGAGTTATTGCCTCATGATCACAGTTGCATTGTCCACCACAAGTAGACAGTCATGCATAGCACTGCATAGTAAGAAAGTGACAACACTGTAAATGATAGTCTCAGTTTTCCTAATTATTTCATCCCTGATCAAAAGCAACAGCAATGTTCAGCTGTTTCAAGCTAATCAACCTCACAGACAAGCCATAGCTCTTTTAAAAAAGCAAGCTCATAGACAAATGGTTCACAAACTGAAAAGTTGCTGCTCTTTAAGATACTGTACTGTCCAACACATACTTCAGTATCTGAGAAAACACACACTCATGATTTTTTCCACATGACTAGTGCAACAAATCTTGTTACAGTACTAGCTCACTCTCTTCCTTCCCCTCACCCATCCTCTCTCTCTCTTTCTCTTTCTTTCTCTCTCTCTCTCTCTCTCTCTCTCTCTCTCTCTCTCTCACACACACACACACACACACACACAGAGAGAGAGAGAGAGAGAGAGAGAGAGAGAGAGAGAGAGAGAGAGAGAGAGGAAAATACTGTATATCCAATAGTTCCACTCAGTTGATAGTAGCAATATTCAGCAATACGTCTCCCACCTACAACCCTCCATACTTCCCTCACCAACTCCAGAAGGTTGCAAGATGCTCCAAAACAAAATCTGGGGGCAGAGGAAATTGCTAAAAATTGCATGCCACCCCAATCTGCTAACAGAAGCCTTACAATCAGCTGAGCTACAACTTTGGATAAAATACATCATTTTAAAGAAAAGATAGCATACATATTGCTACTATCTTTATTTTCCTCTGAAGATGTAATTCCTTACCAGGAGAAAAAAAAAAACCCTGTCAAACCCAACTTTTCCATTTATGTTAATGCATATTAAAAAACAAAACATAACATAACTTAGTTATTTCTTAATACAACTTAGCCATTTCATTTGTTGTTTTACAAATATCCCACACTACTATATATAATAACATGAACTAATGGAAAATATACTAATATTTCACTTCAAAAGAGTGACGCCATTTTAGAACTAGTACCTTAGATGTTTTTATAAAACCACCTATTTAATACATACTAGTGCTTTTGATGCCTGCGGCATTTTAAAAAATGGTTCAGGGTGAGAGAATTAAAGAGAATTCCCTGCACAGCTATAATTTTTAAATGCCAATTTCTATGCCAGATTCCACCCACAATTAATTTTAATGGTCACGTTACAATGTCTTAAAAATGAAACTACAAATAGACCTTGTACTGAAATATTAGGATGTCATCATATGTAAGTTTACAGTAAAAGCTTTTTCCAAAAGGAAGAAAAGTGAAGAAACTACTGTATTCACATCTTAAGAGACTAGAAAACCCTGTTGATTTTAAAAGGCAAGTTTAGTGAATTATTATTATTAGCGGATTTTTCTACTATACAATATATTATATTGCAGGGTTGGAAAAACCTTTGGCACTACAGGTATTGTTGGACTAAAATTCCCATCATCTCCAGCCAGCATGGCCAATGGTCAGGGAGGATAGGAGCTGTAGTCCAACAACAAGTGGACAACCTGCAGGACTGAACTACCAAACTGCCGGGCCACAGAAAGAGTTTGATATAGACCAATTCTTAAAAACAAATGGACTACAAAAAATCTCTCAAGAAAACAAGCTAATGTTGAACCATAAAATTACAGAACAGGAGGTAGAAGGTGCCATCCAGAATATGCAGTTGGGCAAATCTCCAGGGCCGGATGGCCTAACCTCAAAATATTATAGATCTTTGAAGGATTGGATAATTCAACCACTAAAGGAGGTCTGTAATGAAATTTTGGAGGGGAAAAAAGCACCAGAGTCGTGGAAGGAAGCCTATATTACGCTTATACCGAAAACTGAGTCTGAAAAGACACAACTTAAGAACTACCGCCCCATATCCCTGCTCAATGTGGATTACAAAATATTTGCTGATATTTTGGCTAAAAGATGAACTACCAAACTGCCCAGGCAAATACTACGTCCTGGCTCCCACCCAAGAAATCCAGACACAGGTGTTTTACCTGAAAGATCAAAACAAATAGATCTTTATTCAGGCAAGTGATGGCACAAGCTCAGTAGCAGACACAGTGCACTCAGGAGGAAGGCAGAAAGTTCAAAACTGCAGGGAAATGACAAAGATGGCCCACCAAGTTTCTCCATCCCTCCTGCCAAGCTTTTAAAGACAAGGTATGACACGTGTGGCGCTGTGGGTTAAACCACAGAGACTAGGACTTGCCGATCAGAAGGTCGGCGGTTCAAATCCCCACGACGGGGTGTTCGGTCCCTGCTCCTGCCAACCTAGCAGTTCGAAAGCACATCAAAGTGCAAGTAGATAAATAGGTACCACTCCGGCGGGAAGGTAAACGGCGTTTCCGTGCGCTGTTCTGGTTCGCCAGAAGCGGCTTAGTCATGCTGGCCACCTGACCCAGAAGCTGTCTGCGGACAAACGCCGGCTCCCTCGGCCTATAGAGCGAGATGAGCGCGCAACCCCAGAGTCGGTCACGACTGGACCTAATGGTCAGGGGTCCCTTTACCTTTACCTTATGACACGTTCACAGGCTCTCTTGCCTTGTGGGAATGTTGAGTTTTCAAGTGCGCACTCCACCAGGGTGGGTGGGTCTGCTCCCATCTGCAAAGGTGGCACCTGGTTCCTGGCAGCAGGACTGCAACAGCCTCCCCACTCCAGTGATCAAAGCCCTCTCAACTTCGCAGGAAGCTCAAGAGCGATAGCTAGCATCCCTGCTCCTCCTTCCAAAGCAACTGAAATGGAAATTCCCCTCTTCACCAATCCAGGTCCCACAATTCACACACAACACCCCACACACATTCTTTTCATCTTGGTCTTCTATGGGGGCCTGCTAACCCAAGTCCAAGAGTGTTGCTCATGATGTACTGTAGTTTGGTGGTATTTTAACTTGTGTAAATAATCCATGAGGTCACAATGCTCTCATATCATTGGTGCCTAATTATTTATTTTTAACATGATATGACCTCAACAAAGGCAAGATTAAGGGCCCCTTGCTTTCCATACCCGCAGGAATCTGGGTATGTATACATGTATACACACTTTGTTTAGCAGCAGGCACCCTCTGCTCTATGCCTTAAGACACTATCACATTTAAAAACTGAAGCCTTTTATGGATGTTGTGTGCTTTGTTAGCTGAATTTCAGTTGAAATAAAATTGCAGCTGTTTAAGTATCTCCTACCATTCTAATAAAAACCAAGATCTATTTGCTACAAAAAATGTAAATAATGGTTGATTACAAAAGTACAGAAATTTGATTTCATTGTTCCAAAACAATCAACGTTATTTGGTTTTGCAACTCATATCCTTTGTAATAATTATTTTTAAATGGTGATTTCAATCAGGGGTAGCTAATCTTTTTTAGTCTAAGAACAACATTAGTCTCTGACCAACCCTCTGGGTGCCACATGCAAGGGGTGGGTATGGTCACACACAAACACACACACAGGTAAACATACACACAGGGACACAATCCTGTGCAAATCAGCTGAGGGGGCAATTTACTCAATCAATCTGAGGGAGGGAGAGATTTACAACTGCATTAGGGCCCTGAGATTAGCACACCCTACCACTATGTCTACTTTTAAAAATAACTTTTTCTCACTGCCACCAAAATTGGGATGGGAGGCAGAAAATTTAGCTGAGGGGGCTTGTTCAGGCTCCAAAACTAAGGGTATTTTATTTTATTTTTATTAAACTTCTATCCTGTCTTTCTTCCCAAAAGAGCACACAATGGGAAAACATGGTGGTAAAACAGTACAAGTAAAAATAAAATAAAAACATATTTAAAAACAATTAAGGACTTCTAAAAACACTCCTGCTTTAAATACTTGATTGTATTTGACCAATGATGACATAGCACCCAGAAGTAAAACAGAACCTAATGAAGGCATATAGCTCATGAGAAGGAAATGTAAGTGAAGTGATGAAGGGAAGCACTCTTAATTTAGAGCACTGTAGGCCATTTTAAATGCAACAATAAAGCATGATTTGGAGCATGTTGGTACAGTCATAGCTTGATGGCTACAGAGCTTGATCATTAGGCTATAGACAGAAATGTGGAGTGGAAGATTTTCCAGTGCTAGGGTTGCTATACTTTGAAAAAGGAGAACATATTTACAGACTTCTACGTTTAACAACGGATTGCTATGATGACTCTCATTTTAAATACCCCTACTATATGTAGGCTATAGAAACTGTGGTATATTATTAGTAGCAATGTTCTTAACTTTAACGAGCCTGCCAGAGTAGAGCCGTGGGTGCCGCAATTACAAACGCCCATGTGACCACAACACTGGCCTACAGCCACTGTTCCTCATTGGCCCTGGGAAGAAGGGTGCAGACATGCTGCAGAGTTCTCCCGTTCCATTCATGAAAAACAAGGGGTGGGAGCACGATGCATGGGGCTTTTAAATTTGTTTCTATTTTAACAAATTATTGGGATATTGTAAACAAACAAAAAACCCAAATAAAAAAACCTGGACATTCTGCCAAATTTTAAAAATCCTCCCGGACAGAAATTTTAATCCTGAAAAAGAGGTGTCCAGAAAAAGGAGGACATATGGCAACTATCCAGTGCTTTATTCTGTTTTATAAATTCATTAGTAACAATCAATGGGTGCCAACTTCAAATAAAGCGTAGGCAAGCTTGGCCGTTTCAAAGTTTTTAGCTTTGTTTACTGAATACAAGTAAAATAAACATGCTAAATTAGTTCATGCTCTAGGGCATCAGAAAAAATTCTGATGCAAACTAAAAAACTTATGGTGCAAATTACATTAATTATATTAATTTGAAAAGAAAGGTTTTCTGGGATTTTTCTCTATCCAAAAATTCCCAGAAAACCCACATCATTGGCCTTAGCACATGTGTCCCCTACTCTCTTTACATACTCCAATTTTCTCCCTCGGTTCCAATTTAGTGTCAAACCAGAGTCTGCCATTACATCCAAAGTTGGGCAACCTATCCAAGGGAAGAAAGAAGCACACAAGCATAGAGCTTGATCACTTAATGCCATACTACGATTTCCCCATTATTTCATTTCTATACCGTTTTATATTTTAAATAAAAAAATCTCAAAGCACTTTTGTTATTACATATAAACCAACCCTATTAATATATTCCAAATACTAATTATTTTGCTTTGTCCCTTGAGTTGCTTCTAAGCCATCTGAACTGTATGGTTACCAGGGTCTGGCCCGAGGTTGGAAAATAATTCTTTTTTCTTCCTGCTCTCCTCTCACCATTGCTCCCAAGCTTATGGCTGCCTTGGCACAATTCAGTTATACATATGTAAACTAGGTTATATTACCTAACAGAGAAAAAGGGAAACATGGGAAGGCATCAAGAACAGGAAAAGAAGGGAGGAAGCCTCCAGGTGCACAGAAGTTTATTGAGTCCAATGCATATAAAAAATAAATCCTCATTCAGGGGCACTCTTGTATACTTTACCAAGGTGAGTCTTAGCCCTGCATGCTGATGGTGCCAAGGGTGATTCTGAAGAATTTATATTTAAAAAAACTTTTTACTTCAAACATACATCTCTGTATTTGCTTATCATTCACTATACTCTATGTCTACTTACCCAAAATGCAAAAAAAAAAAGCAGCCAAACATTATATGGCAGCTACTATAATCAATTTCCAAGACTATTACCCTATTTTCCCTATAGGTAGAATGGTCTTGCAATAACAGATGTTAATAATATTCATTTCACACCATGTTCATTTAACTTTTGAGAGTCCTTGAATTTGCAAACAAAGGTTTATTAGTTAACTTTTCATCAAAGAATTTGAAGTATTATTACCTTTCAGTTCTATGCAAGCTGAATGAACAGCAACATACATATTGCAAACTAGGATATGTACATGGATATTAAGAAAATCAATTTGCTGGTGTGTGCATAATGCTGTTGCTTGTAGAAATATCCTCAAATTTACTGTGACTAGTTTGCTCACAAAGTACTGCCATTATGATTTGAATCATCTGCACAATATACTAACAATTCTGTTTCTAGACTCCAGAAGCTCCTAGCCTGAAATGTAAGGATAAATGTTCCATGAGATCACCTTCCTACTATACAACCTGCTTTTATTTCTGCCTAGTCTCCACCTGAACTGTGCTATAAAGATCTTGGATTACTGTACAAGGAAATTGGTAGTCTGAAAGGCCTCATTTTACATCACAAGTAAAATATGGTTCTATACTCTGCCAGTTTAGGAACCAAGGAACGCTACACTAAATCATATTCTGAGCCACCGTATATTCTGCAGTCTAAACATCCAAATGGGAAGGCTCCTTTCTTCCTAATCTTGCCCTCTCATGGCACCATTGTTCTAAGCGGCAGGAACACTTAAAAGTCAATTCAGGAAGAAATCAGCATATACCTCACCTTTCAATATCTCCCAAGTCAAATACATAATTACACAATCACTCGTAATATATGGTTCATTGTGAGACTGCAAGGAGATTGAAATAATAATTCTGAGCAATCAAACAATGCATTAGGTTGTATGGATAAAATTCAAGCTAATTTGGAACCAACAATAAATTCAGATCAAACAAAATGGATCTTGCAAAAGAAATGCAACAGGAAATCTGAAAATGGATCTGGGAAAATGCTTATAAACTTTCAGGGGAATTTCCACACATTATTATTTAGTTAGTATTTACACCAACACAATTAAGCACAATATCCCCAAATGTCAGTGATAAATGTTGACACTCTAGGGCTTTGAGGGCAATTTTTTACATTTTCGGACATACCCCTAGACTAATACATTGAAATTTGGCAATAAAAGAAATCCAAAATACTACTGGATATAACATTACAAATGATCCTCTTGTAATTTAAAAAGGGATAGTATTGGAATATAAAAGACTCATCTCTCAAAAGCAACATGTATGGCAATCTCTTAGGAGAAAAGCAAACGCTATTGATCTGATATTGATTAATAGTTTATAAGAATTTGGGATACAGTATGCATGTCCAAACGAAAACACAGCAAAAGTCAGAGAAAGCAGGCAGCAAGTTGTACATTTATAGAGAAACTGAGCCTTTTTATTTTGTATTAGAATAACGAAGTACAATAAAGTACAAGATGCACTACATCCTTATGTGATATTAATAGAATCTGTTAGTAATAAGGTAGCTCTAATATCTTTCATTTTTCCTATTTTATCAGAAATAATCACCATTTATTTCCACCACAACACTTTTGTTACGCTGTATGATATTGGTAAATTATTGTATCATAATTGAATATTGCACGTATTACAATTTTCTGGTGTACAGTTTGGCAAATACTATTTTTAAGAGACTGGGGAGGATCATGTCAGTTTTACGGGCTTACAGAGTTCAACAAACAAACAAGCCAAAGCTTTCCAAACTGTCTGTCGAGACACGTTTGTCTGTCGGCTGCAGTGTGTAGGTGTGTTGCGCGAACGCTCCCCTTGCTCCTTCTGGAGCTGGAAAAGGGTTAGTCTAACCTCTGGTTTGCTAGTAAAACTGAATTACTATGTCATGAAATGATGCATGTCTAAAAAATGTTTCACCAACATGAAAAATTTGGAAAGCTCTGAAATAAGCAAACACACCCACTGTACTGGGAACCTTGCAAATAACTTCATCATAACAAAGCTTACAGTTTGCCAGAGACCTTACTTTATCCCTAATTATTAATTCAGTTGATCTAGATGCAGGACTTGTTTATAGTCACCACTCTGAAAGCTTTTCTTCTATCCCCACAGAGGAAAAATGCAGGTAGTCACTGGTGAAGAGGTCAGCTGAATGCTACACGACAGGCAGGCCCAGCTTCAGTACTTCAACAGTTTGCAATAGCATACTAAACTGGGAACTGAGGCCATTAAACTGGGAACTGACGCCACTCAGACAACAGCTTTCACACTGTACATTCATGGAGAGAAAGGTTGCAGTGGTGGGGTGGGGAGATGGAGCACAAAAAGTAGCTGCATGAATTAGGACAAAGAGCTGAGAAAAGTGTACAATGGTTTACATCCTAGTTGCTCCTCTGTTTGTGTAATAAGGATAAGTTTTTATGAACTCTCCATCCATCTGTAGCTTGCTGCACCAAATCCTGTACCATCCAACAACCAGGAGCATATTTTCAGGGACCTGGGGAGGGATGGGTAAGGCAGAATAGCCCTGTTCCATGAATGTGAATTATTTTCCATTCATGGAACAAAAGTTAGGATCCAAGACACATTTTGGGAAGAAAACTTCACTGTCTCCACTACTCAGATATTCCTTCCATTTCATAAAGCTGGCAGATGACAAACGAATCAAGTTGTAATGAACAAAGGGGAGGGGGAATTAAACTGGCAACAGGAAGTGCTTCCTCTCACTGAATTTAAAAGGCATAAGCCCAATTATTTCACCTCTACTTTAAAATCTTAATAACAGCAGTTACTAAAAACTTGTCCATGTCTGTGAGCACAAGTCGCATATTTTCCACCATAAATACAGATTTTAGCTAACAAGATGAAGTAAACTAAACACCAGTTCAGTTACTCTGTATTTTCTCAAAGTCTAAAAATTGGTAGACTATGTGACAGGTCCATCTCATTTTTCTTAATGATGTTTTTATTATTCTTTCACCCAATTAAAACAGAAATGGATATTGCATCTTCTGACTGTATAATTGTTATTGTAATCTGTTTTCGATCACTGCTTGGGAAATTGGTCCAAAACAACATAAACTATCCACAGCCTCAAAATTCAAGTCATTTTCTTTTACTACGACACTTAAGGAGACATCTATCATGTTGCTCTGCTAGCATGTGAGTATTATGGCAAAAAAGTTATTTGTAAGTTGGGAAAAGACATTATGAAAGGCACCTTTTACTGCAAAGTAATGCATAACTCATAAGTGAGATTTTTATTCCTTAATAGCCAATAAAATACAAAATAGCAAATCTAAGAGATATGCATATTCAGTTGTAACATATAAATAATGGAAAGGCACATCACATAAAAATATGATTTTATTTTCCATTTTAAAATATAGGTTATTCAAAGGGCATGCTTCATTTGTAATATGACTGCATCAGCAATATTTATCTTTTAAAAGGAAGATCCTAAACATAATCCTAAACACCTTTACATGGAATGAAATAAAAACCCAGAAACCTACTGACAAATAAATACGCTAAACAAAAAAGAAAATTTTCTCACAATACTATTATTATGTTGTCTCATATTAGTCCAACTAACAGTGCAATCCTACCCACATAAACTCAGAACTAATGCCACACTAATTTCAATGTGTCTTACACCTACGTAAATGTGAATAGGTTTGTAGCCTAAACCACGTATCTTAGAGATAAACTTAAGTAGCTTCTAGGCCCAACACTATTACATGTTATGAAAAACTGCAAATCAAGTTATTGAAGACAAGTTTCTTTGTTTACCAAAGAAACAGTGTCATGTAACAAGTAAATATCTGCCAGTTAACAATGACACCTTGTATCTTTAAAAATGTGATGTGGGAACCTATTTCCATTGTTTTAAATGGAACTAACTTCCACCTATATGATTTTAGGTTATGATCTTAAACATATTTCCTAGGATTCAAGTTGCTTTTCAAGTCTGCATATATCTCCAATTTTACTATGCAGAATACATTTCTTCTCCATGTACACAGACTGCCCATGGGTGCACATTCACATGGATCAACATGATGACCACAGCTTGGCACCACATGCACAATCAGGAAGGAACCTAAGGAAAGTCTCAGGCTCAAATGCTTTCTTCCTTCTTTCTCCCTTGAGGTTGGGAGAAGACTTTAACAGAGTTTAGTTTCACTTTCCACTAATCCTAGCTTGTCATATCAGAGGAACCAACGTTCATGGTTTAAAACAAATTCTGGTCAGCATCAAAACAAACCAACTTGGAACTATGGGGTTTGAAGCTGGCTTGTTTAACTAACTAGAGTTTGTTTTAAACCACAATCTCTGGTACATATGACACAAGTCAGGATAAACTGAAAGTTGGAACTAAATACCTGTTAAGTTCTTCTTGCAGTTGAACAGGAGGCAGGAAGCGAGGAACTATGCAAGAGCAAGGTTCCTTCCTGCTTATGGATATAACTCTAAACCATGGTTTAGCATTATATGCAAACCAGGCTAATATGGGAACAGGGCAGTAAACCAGTTAGAAAAACTGCTGGAAAAATGAATGTCTTCCATATCCATAACTACCTGATTCACATCTGGAATCATTGGGGGTGATGTATTGTGTCAACCAGCCATTATTTAAGGAGTAGAATGCAGCAACATGCTTCTGTTAGCAAATTGACTTTCGTCTATGCAACAAAACTCCCCTGCTGTGTGCACTCCCTAAATTTGTACCAAATTTGGGAAGGGTACATGTGAAGTGGAGAGGGAAGGGAAGTTGTGTTGCATGAGTGGGAATTACTGTACTAACGGAAGTGCATTATTGGATACCACCGTAAGACTCCTTTTGTATGTTTCTTCTTTAACTGAAATTCTATTTTGCACAGATGCAAAGATTATATTATAGTATGCATAATCCTGCTATCTCTAGATACAACGTAGGAACATTTGACCATAGTTTCAGTAATAACTACTGAAAGGCATGAATAACTGCTCATAAACTGCAAAGAAGCAAGTCATATGATAGCAAGTATATTTCTAGTCCTACTGAACACACATAGAATTATTAATTTTTAACAGCACAGCAATCTTTAACAACCTAAAACTTGGGGAAATGGTCCAATTCATTTTTTAATAATAATATTTTTTAAAGCCCTAAACAGCCTCGGTCCAGTATACCTGAAGGAGCGTCTCCACCCCCATCGTTCTGCCCGGACACTGAGGTCCAGCACCGAGGGCCTTCTGGCGGTTCCCATGCTGCGAGAAGCCAAGTTACAGGGAACCAGGCAGAGGGCCTTCTCGGTTGTGGCACTCGCCCTATGGAAAGCCCTCCCACCAGATGTCAAAGAGAAAAACAACTACCAGACTTTTAGAAGACATCTGCAGGCATCCCTGTTTAGGGAAGCTTTTAATGTTTAATAGACTATTGTATTTTAATATTCTGTTGGAAGCCGCCCAGAGTGGCTGAGGAAACCCAGCCAGATGGGCAGGGTATAAATATATTATTATTATTATTATTATTATTATTATTATTATTATTATTATTATCATCATCATCATCATCATCATCAATTGAGACATGTAAACAATTCTAACTGCATCATCAAACATCCACCAATAAATGGTTTGCATCTCACACAACCAGTTTACTGCATTTTTCCAGCGAATGCCATAACTTGAAAAATGCTTGCATTAGCTTCACTACCACTAACACACAGAGCTAATTGTAGCTCTGCACAGAAAATGCACATGTGTGTACACACACACACACACACACACAGCTGTCTTGCACTTTACATTTTACTCACTAAAACGTGGTAAACTCATTCATTTCCATAACCCATTACATGTAAAACAGTCCTTAAATTCTAAGACTTTTGTGTCTAAGACTGCACAGATTTTCGTTAAATTATTGACATTATTGTAAGACAGTTGTGTTAAATCCCCAAAGAGCAGAACACCTCTAGAAATATCCTCTACTTGTCTCATTAGCAAAATTAATTTTTAATCTTAAATATTTTTGCATCAAACACTTTTAAAAATTAAAAGTTATAGAGAGGGGGGGAATTATTTGGTACAAAGTAAATATTATATCACTTGGGTAATCAATTTGTTGGACAACTCATGCATTGCTATGAACAAGCAGAGACAATACATTCAAAGCAATCAAAGTAAGTTTAGAGAATAGAAAGCCTACTGAACTTACTACCCCAATACTGTTGTAAAATTGGCATAACTATACTAATTTTAGAATTGATATTGTTAATACAGTGGACATAATGAAGGCCCTAAAAGAAAATATTAGTGCTAATCTTTAAAAAGATACGATAATAGAGAAAGCCTTGCACAATGCTGATCCTTTTTTTCTGCACTCCAAATTAACTGAAACTTATTCTTCACAAACACAAGATCAATGCTTAATACTCCCTGATGAATGCTCAGCTTAAATGTGGTGGGAAAATGCAGCACGGGAGAGATAATTAAGTACATTTCTCTGAAATCTTCAGTTTCTCAAATGTTTGTCAGTTGTGGCTTTAGCTCTTAAAACAGTTTCACTTATAGAATGTCTTCATATGAAAGTGCATCTGTTTCTGAGGAGTTTATACAGTAGGAATCAATTAACATAGGATTGATTCATCATTTATTGGGGGGGTAGCTAAGCACACACTATAGTTCAAAGTTAATATTCTGTGTTGCCAAATGAGCACTTTCTCTTTCAGAGGGTGCTGTCACATACACACGTTGTGTCAGCTGAGCACTATCTTGGATTGTGAAGCACCATTAGACAGGCAGGAGCTGAGCCCTAGTACCCTAAAAGATGGTATTTTAATCTTAAAATGCTGTTGACCGTTATTGAAAAGAACCCAGTAAATAACCCGTATAAGTTACCCAACGTTATATGATATGGAACGAGATTAGTCTGCTTAATGTCTTGGGTTATAATGGCCTAATGCTTTCCTAATTTTCACTTATTCCACATAATTTTCAGTTATTCCCAAAGAGAAAATGAATTTCATTAACAATAATGATGATGCATTGTTTCATTGTTGCACTTTCATGCTTACTATACTACCGTCAGGGGTTTTTTCTGTGGCTTGCTTTGGTAACAATAAATTAGCTGAGAATTATATCAGCATACATTCTACATTATATTGTCATTAACTGTCACACTTTGCCCAGCTCTGAAGTCCTACAGAATGTAAGTCTGTCAAAATAGTATACAGTATACCTTTTACAAAGCGCCACTTTTTTTCTCCAACTTCTAAGTGCACAGTTTCAGTGTAAAAAATTAACATCAAGATTTATAAAGCGATACTGAAATACATTTCTTGCGCAGGTGATACAATGCATTCCACTATTACCAGTTAATGTGCATTGGAGAAAATGTTACATTTTGTATACTTTATTGTATACACAGATAGGCTACATTGACCATAACCACTTTTCAGCAGATAAGCTACTAATAGATTTGAATTTTTTTTAAAAAACCTATCATATATCAACATTTAGTACAAGACTGAAAGACACAGAGTTAGTCTACTCCATGTACTTCTGCTGACACTAGAGCCCCAGTGCTATGTAGTAAGAAATCATTTAAACTTGGTTTCTAGTAAATAGATGTTAGCATCAGAATGCATGTACAAAACATAAGAATATTGGCTCGTCCAAAACACATTTAATTGGAAATGAATCATACTGTTTTGTTATCCATACAAAAAAAAAGCCTACAGATCTGCTCACTTTCTAGGGAAATATGGTCTGTATTAATGTTACATTAACAGAAATAAAGGAGCTAATGGGCCCTGATCAACAGAGAAGTTTGGAAAAATATTATAATGGTCTTGATCCTAAGCATGCTTCTCTCAATCAACTCAGCTACACTTCTAACCAAGTAAATTTAATGCACATGCAGATAGACAGGCAATGTAAAGCCTGACTAGACAATTTACTCTGCACCTAAATCCAAAACATGACTGTGTTTCTCAAAACATTAACAGTCATGCATTCTATTGAAATCACTGGGATTTACTTCCAAGTAAGCATCTGATCCAATTTTTCCAAAGTATAAACAAACATGCATAAAAGACTTAGAGCTAATACTGATGTTTCAAATCTCTTATGGTTACAACTTTATGAAGAACATTTCAAGTAAAATGTTCCAAAATGATCCTAGATGACTCCTCATTGGATGATATTTTATATTTTTGTGGATGCTGAGCTGCAAATATTTTGAAACCAAATCAACTACAGATTTGCTGTTAATACAGAAATCACAGAAGACTATTCTCTCACTGGGAGAAAGGAGATGGCATACTAGGTGACTCCAAGTGTATGCAATGTTCATGTTTAAAAGACAAAGACGGATGTAAAAAAGTATAAAACTCATTATACTATCTAAAGAGCAATACTGTTCCTCAAATTTTACTTTAGAGGGTTTAGTTTTGTAACATATATATATATATATGAATCAATACTTTTAAAAATGTTAACATGCACTATTTTTTTAAAAAAATGTGTATTATCCAACATGTTATATTATATAAAATTTGTGTAATCCAAATTTGTGCAAGAGAAAACCTGTCTTTGTCATTTGAACTAGCTTTCATTATCAAGGTATATTCAACCTTTACAAATACAAGGAAATGCAATATATCTCTCACACAGTTACAATGAATAGAAGGAACAGTAATGAAATACAAAGTATTATTCTCTACCAGTAAATCACATTAACAGTTGTCACACACAATATTCAGATGACAACTTATATCAATGCTCTGATCAATGTGTCCTATCTGAATGCTTCAAACATTAACCTTGATTTCCCATCATTAGATTTGTCAACAGTAATAAAGGGTCACAACATACTCCTACACCTGGTTCTACTAGTAGTAGTAATTACTTATATGTTACTGCTGTCAACAGTAGTACGCGAGGCCTGAAAACAAAGGCTGTAATTCTACTTGGATGTAAGAAACACTGAATTCAATGACACTTAAAGAAATATTCATAACACTGGGCTTCATGTTTGGTATCTAACACTGCAACCATGTTTGAACTTCTCTTGAAGTAACTCCCACTGAATGCAATGGGCCTTTTATTCTGAGTTAACACCAATTAAGGCCTAGCTATAAATTATTCTGCTAGCTTTTTAAAACATAATTATCATTTATCTGATAAACACTGAACCAGATTAAGAAGTGTACCTATATTTAACTTCCAAAAAGACAGAAACTGAATATTTTATAATCAAAACAGCTGTATCAAAATATGCGTATTTCTCTTAACATTTAAACTGTACAGGTTATCATTTTATTTTATATAGCCCATTGAGAAATAGCACAAAAGGTTGGTCTTCCAATAAAATATTAAAATATAACTTTGTTAAACACGCCGCCGCCCCTCAACTTCTATTTAGGTAAATTTCTAATAGTTTTTGAATCAGTATTAACATCGTAAAAAAGATGCACTTCAAGCTTCTACCACCACTATAGGAATCAATTGGTATAGGTGAAATATCCTACTATTATACTAGATTTTAGCATGTGGCGCTAGTGGATTCTATATTTCAGTTTATTTCACCAAAGGACAAAATAGAAGATTTGTTTAAAGTAACCCCCACTGATTTTAACACTTCTAAATCTGTAAAATTAGGATCATAGCCTTAATTATTAAGCACAGTTTTTACTTGAGTTCTTCAGACTGATTTTCCATCTCTTAAAGACTAATAAAATGTAAATGCACATGAGAATTGAAGAATCGTGAACACAGATACATTTTAATCAGGATTTTTACAAATCTGAGTTTCCTGGCCATTAATCATCCTTTTTCAAAATCCTTATGGAGCGAATTACTAACTGAGAGGGGACGCCAATTCTAGTAAGTGAATGTTACCCAGCAGGGATATAAAGCTGTCAACACCACAGAGCTCTTGCTTGCTTTAACCTCTCTCCCAGGCGTCATATGTGTTTTAAAGAGATATTCGCCTTTTTCTCCCACAGTCTCACTATAAAAACTGCCAATCATGAGTATCACAGCACTTCTGTTTTATTACATAGATGTTTAAAACAGACTACTTAGGTAACTGCAGGAAGTGCTAGAATACCTAAGGCAAAAAAAGTTAACCCTGACTACTTCAACTAAAATTAACACTGTAAATAGTAAAAGGTTTTTAAGTCCCCAGGGAAACTTACTTCTACCACACCCTGCTTAACATTTGTTTAGGATTTTTCAAGACTTTTATCTCTCTTCCCAATGTCAAAAAATGTTTCACTCTAGAACAGCTATTATGCCACTAGTTACAGAACAACTTCCCGTAAAATCTATTTTACCATGCCTTCCCCTCCCAAAAAAACAGTGAAGTACAATTGCATATCCTTGCGAGTTTTTGCCTTTACTTAGAGATATCATTATAAAGAATAAGGAATTCTAAAAATAGTAAGTCTACCAATATAGGTTCATCACTTGGCCGTGTCTTCAGATCTGTTAACTCATTATTTAATCAAATAGAACATAGTGATAATCCGTGTATTATCTACTTTCACCCCCAAAGAGAAACAAGAGAAGTAGGATTCTATAGTCATGCTATTTTTAAAGCAACTGATGTGAAATTCAGGAACTTTCCTCAGCTTTTCATTAAATATCAAACCCACCATACATGAAAAATCTTGGAAATTCTTTTAACTATACTACATGTTGAATATTAACGTAACTAGATAGTATCTTGTTAACTAACTTTCATAGGCCAGAGATTTTTACATATGGCCTTAGTTTTCCTTGCTGGTATAACTATTTTCACCTCTATAAAAATCGTATTTGAGTGTTACAGTTACAGTAAAGGTACAACTTTCATACCATTGCAATACAGCTTTTAAAGCCACATTGTGATTTGTACTGAAAAGTGTCGTCGTTTTAGAAAGGGATGTAGCAAAAAGCCATTCATGAGACAGTTAAGCTAGTTATCCTAAAAGATTTTAATATAAAATGAAGATCAATTTAAAACAAACATTGCCCTATCAAGATAGTAGGACTTAAAAGTACTTTAAAAAATATGTATTGCTGAGTTGAGAAATCAAACATTTTTTCATTCTTACTTAAAAATGGAACACTAGCCAACAAGTACAAGGACTACAAGAAACTTTATGAAAAAAGAAGTTAACAGAAAAAAATGTATCAGCAGTTCATATGAAGGTAACCCCTTAGGAGCTGGCCTTCAGTAATGAAAGTCTCCATGTAAAACTGAATAAAATCCTCTATCCAACATCACACTTGACTGAACGTCTACAGTTTGAACAGTTTGATATCACAAACTGTTGTGACCTTCTTGTGGCAAAGCACTGAAGCAATTTGGAAACATACATAGCCCAAAATTTAAAAATAAGCCTCCCACACACACCTCAGTGTAGATTAGAAACCCAAAAGACATTAACACAAACCCACAAACCCTTTCTTAAAAAGCAATAATGCTTCAAATAGCCCCCAGCTACTGCAGGGCATATCTCGAAATATTTACAGAAAGATTTAGTCAGCAGCAAATCCACAAGTACTCCATTATTACTTTTTAAACTTTCTTTCTAGCGTAATATTTAATTTAACACTTTTTCTTTTCTTTTTTGCCTCTAAGAACAAATCAATAAGAGCAACAGTGAGAAAAAGGTTCATTCACCAACTCTCTAAGCGTTGTCTAAACTCTTGTATCCACTATTAGCTGTCTTTACTCAAGATTATCTTAGAATATACAGATAACTAACTTAAGGGAAGAAGATAACCTCAACCTACAGCTTCTTAACAATCTTTGGCAATTACTAATCCCACTGAGCAAGAAATGTTTTGTTAAAAGCAGTGCAATGGTATTATGCCGTATTTTCTTGCATTTCTTCCTATGCAATAAGATTTTTGACATATGTAATATGTTACATATTTTGCAGAACAACCTGTTTTGTATGTATTTTTTCTTCTTTAGAAACTGTGCAGAAATATTAGATCCTGCACTTATATCTAGGTCCAAAGATAAGGTAAAAGAAGTGAGAAATCATGACATTCAGAACTAAAGATCTTTAAGCAGCTGCATGTTTGGGATTTTAAGTCATCTACTTGAGACACTGAAATCACACCACAGAACATGGAAGAAAGAGTATCTAGAGAAAATGATATATACACTGTCCAACAACTCTATCAGTGCATTTAAAAAATCACTCTAGCAACTGTCCATAAAAGGAAAAAAATATCCCATTTTGTTTCGGAGAGTATTCTATAAAGTTATTATCTTGTACATTTACTTGGTATTATATCTACTGATTGCTATGAAGTTTTCTTCCAAGTAAGTGTGTTGGGATCACAACCCTAGAACATCATTAAGCTACTCAACTAGATTCCATAAATCTCAAATAAGCTAGACTAGTAATAGGTACAGTAACAGTATGGCAAATAAACTGGACTCATAAGGTGTATAGTACAGCAATTTACCGGTACTCCTATTTAGAAACAAGCCATTCATAAACTATTGAAGAATAAATTCTTTTTCTCCATGCATTCTTAGCAACAAAAATGACTAGATTTTCCCCATTACAAGACTAAAAAAAAAACCCCAACCCGCTTTCTGAGATACAAGATAAGCTTAACTTTACAATTCCAAAACTTTTATAAAATATTCTAAATTAGCTCCCGGTTAAACTGTAAAATACTAGGGATATAATTAAGATCCTTTTTAATTGAGTTAAAGAACTAATATCTTTGTCCCATGATGCAAATACAGTAACAGTGCAAAAAAGCCACGATTTAGAAAGCAACCCAGAACAAAAGCCAAACAAAAAACCCCAAAACATTTTATATGTCCTTCTAACACAGGGGCAGAGAACGGAACACCTTTAAGCTTTCCAGGAAAAGCTAAGAACTCTAACAGTGACATAACCAACTAACACCTCATACACAGTGGCAACATGCCCAAAATATGCCACCTTCTGTATAAACCACTTTCCTGTTTAACCATAATGAGGCTGTTGGTTACTGATGAAAGAAGCAAGAGGGACGTTAGCAGTCTGCCACTGTCATTCTTCCTGTAACCCTACACCAAGAGACACTCAAGCTTCACCAACCTGAACCCTGACACCCTGTGCCATTGTAACACAGCCGTCAGCCTGTTATGTATACATTAGTTCAACTAGGTTTGTTACCTCCCACTGATTTGGTGACAGAGCCATTGGGCCTCCCTCGGGCTCCCATAGGGCTGCCATTCTGTTCAAGTCTGGCCACCTTCACAGGGGGAGGACCTTTGACATCAGGGCTGCCGCTCCCTCTGTCTGGGCTATCCCTTAGACAGGGACTCTCACTTCTCCGGTCCATACTACTTTGAGTTGGAGACAATGTTCCCACAGGCAGATCACAATAAAAGGAGCAAGGACCTAGAAAGAGAGAGAGAAGAAGAGGGAGAAAAGAAATGAGCAGTACCACTTCAGAAGCATCCAAACTGAATGTATCAATTAATCACATATACATTAAAAAAGGAAGAGCACTTCAAGCCAGAATTAAAACGATCTGCATAAGTATGGAGGACCTTAGCCAGAAGGCTTCGCTTTTGCACCTGACTTGTGAACGCGCTTCCGATGCTGCTGCTGCTCGCGAGCCGGCAGCTAACAAGGAAGGGTCACGGAAGTTGATCATTCATTCAACTTCAGCTTTGTAAACCAAGCTATTGCTAGTACCGAAGCTATTTACAGGCTACGGTTTTCGTCTTTGGGGTCGAGTGCAATTTAGAAAAGCAAGGGACTTGGGCAAACAAATCTATTTAGAAGCAAGTATGCAGTACACTGTATTCAATAGACTAACGCATTTCAGATGGCGTGCGAACCAGTAAAGAGTTTCAATTAAGTACCTAGTAATACATTTAAAAATGGGTCCAGTACCGGGAGAACTAGGAAGGAATGGCAGGCAGATCTATTTTGACACCTAAGGACACTTAAAAATGTAACCCCACTTCCAAACTTAATTTTTAAAAAGCATTTTTTAAAAAAATACTGCGTGCCAGGCATCTTCCTCTCTGCTTTTAAACACACTTAGAAATCGATGCCTTAAGTCTATTCTTTCCCGCTTCATTCCCGCTTTGTTTTGTTTATTCTTAGGCAAAGGAACATTAAAGTACAAATTTGATCGGCAGGGAAGGGGGGGAAAAATCCCTGCATCCTCCGGGATTTCCCCTTTGCTAGAATGTGCATTGGCAGGTCGGTTCGATATTTTGTGCCGAACTGCTATCTCAAGCAGATTGAGTTTTCAAGCTTGATTACACAACGTAGCGCAGCAAAAACCAAAAAAGAGAGAGAAAAGCCACGGCTAGAGCAGTTTGCGGAGTCACGCAGAAACAAACAAATGGGAGCGTAATATAGAATAGCAACATTTCAGCCAAAAGCACCTCCGTCACAGCGAGAGACATCCGTAAATTATTTTGTTTGCTTCGATCTAGCTGCTTAAGAGAAACCTTTCAGGACCACCGCCGTGGATATCGGAGAGCTTTCCTGGAGTACTTACTGCTTATAGTCTGTCCGTAACTTGGCTGAGTTGGGCTCTGTCCATGGATCAAAAGTAGAGAATCCAGGGTGGAAAGTTTTCTGGGTTCCTCTCTGCACGTTATTATTCTCTCCTCGTCTATTTCGTCTCCCCCAACCCACCGCCACCTCAAGTCCCGATGGTTTTGGGGGGAGGGAGGCTTGAGCTCCCAGGTCAGGATGCCTCGCCGTCTTGCGCCAAAGTGGGCTTTAGGTGCTTGGAGGAAAGAGCTCTTCCCGAAAGGGCACCCGAGGTGGTTGTGAATGCGAAAGAAGAGATCAGAGTGAGCCCTGGGATCGACGAGGAAGTAGAGGGAGGGAAACACTAATTTCTCTCACCTTCAGCAAAAAAAAAAAAAAAAAAAAGGTGGTGGGGGGAGAGAAATCAAAGAGGGGAGGGGGAGAAAAAAAGGGGTGGAGAGGCTGCCTCTAAAGAGGGGAGAGGGAGAGATGCTATCCCGAACGAGCAGGAGAAGAAGAGGCAGCAGGAGCCGGTGCTCTGGTGGCCGCCGAGCAGGCAAGCAGCGCCCGATGTGTCACTTTCAATCTCTCCCTCCGCCAGGCAGTGAGAGCAGCAGCAGCAGCAGCAGCAACAGCAACAACACGAGGGATTCGCCAGAGAGGAGACAAATGATTATTAGTTGCGTTGAGTCATCAAGCAAAGTGAGTCCTTTTCTGGGGTTGTCCTTCCTCGCTTTGGGGTTTGTTTTTTTGTTTCCCCCCCACACCCGCCCCACTTTAGGGTTGGTGTGGTTCTGGTGGCGATGCCTTCCCCTCCCTTCCTCCTTCCCTCCTCTTGGAATCCAAAATAACAGCTCAGCTTCCTCCCTTCTTCTTCTTCTGCTTCCCCTCCTACTTTTCTTTTCTTCCCCCCCCCCTCCTCCTCTTCTTCTTCCTCCTCCTCTCTTCCCTAAAAATAGTCTCCCTACGTTAGCTTAGGGGCAGGATAGAGCCTTGGCAAAAAGAAAAAAGAGGGGGGGGTTGCAAATTGCGATTGCTGCTGCTGCTGCTGCTGCTCCGGCCGCCAGCACTGCCGTTTTGCATGCATGCATGCAGGCGGAGGACAGAGAGAGAGAGAGAGAGAGGCTCGCCTGGCAGGAAATTAAAGCCCAATAAATATATAATAAATGGGAGACACGCGGCGGTTCGCGCAAGCACACGGGCGAGGCAGAAGAAGAGCAAACTTAAGGCGCCGGGCGGGGAGGGACAGGCGGGCGGGGAGAGGCGGGAATGGTGGGGAGGAGAGAAGAAGGAGCGAGGGAAGTAACGCGGAGGGAAAGGGGGCCGGGTTGGAGGGAGGAGAGGCGTGTGAAATGGTGGGGCGGCGGGGAGAGAAGGGGGGTTGACTGCTGGGGCGGCAGAAGGGAGCGAGTGAGGGGAGAAGAGCAGCCGCCGCCGCCGCCCGGGACACCCGAGGAGGCGGAAGGGAAACGCGGGAGGGTCCATTCCGGGCGCCTCCTTCCCCGGGTCCGCAGCGACCCGAGGCCTCCAAACAAGCGCCCTCACACAAGAGGGAGAGGGAGCCGCCACCGCCCCGGGTATATGAGGGGGAGAAAGAGCGGGAACCGCCTCAACCGCCGCCTCAGTCCTGAGGAGAAAGCGCGCGAGCGAATAACCGCGCGCACACATTCGCCGCCCGCTCCTTTCCGCTCTTCCCACCAAACCGACCCCCGCTCTCCTCAGCCTGATAACGGTCTATCTCGCGCGTGCCGCTTTTCGGCGCGCGCATTCCAGGCGTCCGGCACGGGTGGCGTGAGGGGTCGCGTGTGGGGTGGGGAGAGGCTCGTGAGGCGGCCGAGAACCTCCGGGGTTGCGGAGCCGCTTTGTTGGCGGGGGGGAGGGGGGGTTTGGTCTTTTGTTGTTGTTGTTTCGGGGGCGGCCGTGAGGAGAGGTCATGGTGGTGCCGCTCAGTGGTTAGAGAGCTGAGGCGACGCTTCTCCCGCTCGAAACGGCCATCCCTGAGGGACGGAAGAGGCTGCGGTGCCCCGTGAAGGGGAGCCGTTGCCAGCCCCCTTTGGGGGGGTAGTTAATAGACTGGGGGGGGGGGAGAGAAGCCGCTCAACACCCTCCTTTTCCCTGAGGGGGGGCCGCCGCTCCCTTCGCCTCCTCCGCCCCACCCAGGCCAGGCCACGGGGACCTGCTTCTGTCTCGGAATTGAAGCGGCACCCGCGCATCATTTAAGGTGGCGCTGAAGGAATCCCTCCCCTTTTGAAAAAACTTCTCTTCCCGCATCTTCTTATGGAGACGGGTAGCCGCTCACCCCCGGCCCCTCCTTCTCTCCCCACACCCTCCAAGTCGTCCCCCTGCACCGCGCCTAAAAAAAAAAAAGACCCCAAAAGCTCGGTGCTTTTGCCGATGAAGCTCCGGAACTTGGCGCGTCCACCTTAAGAGAGCCCGGCTTGTTTGTTTTACGGTGGCGCTAGAGGGTCAAAATAAACCCACCCACCCTCTTCGGAAGCGTGCGTGGGGTTGTGCGTTTATGCGCGTTGGGGTTTTTTTTTTTTTGCGGCCAAAGAGGGACGCGTTTCAATCTTGCGAAGGGAGCGGTTTAGTCCGACCTTTTGCCCTACAACTTGTAATACATTTAAATGTTTTAAATGGTGGCGCTGTGCGGGGAGCAGGACATGGCAGTAATTGTGACCGAACCTCCGATTCGGGATCCTGCAGCGCAGATGAGACAGTTTAGATTACAACCCAGGGGCTGACTTGCTTGATTTAATTGTTATTATTATTGCTGGTTGTATTATTATTATTATTATTATTATTATTATTATTATTATATTTGTACCCCGCCCATCTGATTGGGTTCCCCCAGCCACTCCGATGGGGTTGCACTATCAGTTTATTATACCAAAGTAAAAAATAATCAGAATTCGATTGTTATGGAACAGGCTCCAGAACATCCTCGCAGAGGAAGGTGTTGTAAATCAGTCTTTCCCTCTCGTTCAGTCGCTCCGAAATAAGCACGCAGGGACCCTTTGCAGAGCTAGGTGCGCCTGCACTCGCAGAGCCTAACTTCTCCTTGTTGTTTGTCCACGGAGTTTTCTTGGCAGGGAGACTGGAGTGGCTTGCCGGTTCCTGCCCCAGGTGAATCACGTTTGGTCCAAACTCTCCACTATGACCTGTCCATCTTGGGTGGCCCTGCACGGCGTGACTCATAGCTTCTCTGAGTTCAAGCCCCTTCGCCACGGCAAGGCAAGTGATCCATGGAGAGCCTAACTTGGCCCTCCTAAATCCGAAGTTCAGAAAGTTGAGAGAAGCCGAAGCGCCCGGGCTTTTGTCCCGCAAGACCCCCCCCCACACACACACACTTGGGGCAATCGGAACCCCAAAGCAGCCGTCGATCCCTTCGATCTCTGCCGCGAAAGCGAAGCGGAGTGGGTGGGTTTTGGTTTCGTTTCTTGTTTTCCTGTGCGCTTAGGTGCGTGCTGCTCCCAAGGTCATGTTGACCCGCGAGCTTCGCCCTGGAGAATGTCGAGAAGAACCGCGACGATCTGGGCCCGAGGCCTGCCCTGCCTGCCTGCCTGCCTGCCTGCCTTCGACGGCTTGAAAACAAAAGCTGGAGCAGCTCCCCGCTGCCACGCGCCCGCGGGCACAATCGCAAAGGAAAAGAAACATAGTAACAGTCGCCCGCCGATGCCTGGGCTTCGGTCAAGGGCGCTTGTTGTTTCTTTGGGGTTTGGGCTCTGCTGGAGCTCGGAGCCTGGCGCAGCAAGCGGAGCGGCGGCGGCGGCGGCTCTTGCTCTCTCGCTTCTCGCGTCTCCAAAGGATGGGAATCATTATAGACTGCAGAGGGCTCGCCACTCTCTTTTCCTCTTTTCTTCTCCGGGCTTCGGCCCGCACTAGGAAGTGCTGCTGGCTGGCAGTCTGGGAACCACGGAGAAGCCCCTGATCCGGGTAAGAGATTAACTCCAGATCGTTTCCACTTGAAATCGGAGTAGGTTGCAAGAGGGCCCCACCCATCCCGGGAAAGGCAGCGGTTCTGCAGCAGAGGATGAACTAACTTTCTCTCTCTTTCTTTCTTTCTTTCTTTCTTTCTTTCTGGATCTTAAGAGATCTTTTCTTGAAGACCTTCGTACAGACGTCTTCATCTTGCTTTGGCAGCAAGAGGCGCGGGGGGGGGGGGAGGCGAGGGCGAAGGTCGCGTGCGCGGTTGAACTTTTGGGGCACGGGCGTAGGCTTCCGACGACTCAAGGTGAGGGTTATGTCTCTTATCTTCTTGCCCTGGTCCTGGACATGTCGTTCGGTGTCCGTGGTGTTCTTTGCAAACGACTGGAAGTTGGAGCATTGGCAAAACCATGCCCGAACTAGTGCAAGTAAATTGTGCGGATTTGGAAAAGGAGCGAGGAAAAGATCTGAATGTGTGAGAACTTTAAAAAAAGAAGTTAAATCTAGTGGGATTTTCCGGGCGGGGTTAGGGGCTGTTTTAATTTGCCAGGAGGCCTTATCTCAGAAACCGGTGGGTAGTAGGAGAATGGCAATGGTCCTCTTACCTTTAGGATCCGGACTGGTGGCCAAAGTTGGAAGAACGCGCGGTTTTTAGGGAGTTGTTCTGATGGTAGGATTAGGTTTAAAGGAAGGATCTTCCCCTTTCCCTGGTTGGTTCGTCACTCTTCTTCTCACCGATGGCTGGAGACAGTCAGCCCAAGCTCCTTAAATGAGCGATTTCATGTAGCCCACGAGCTGAAGATCCTGACTGCCATTTGGTCCCTGATCGCGTTTCACGCCGCCGCTCTGTGTGAACAGGCTGATCGCAGGACGGTCAAGTTCAACCTCCTTGCAGCGAATACAACCGGATTGTTAACTTATTCATATTTTATAAAGTGTTAATATTTTATAAAGATTTTAGGGAAACTATTGATTTTAAATTATTCAGCCGCTCCTGGGATCATTTTGAATAATGCATACAATTAAATACGTGCATAAAATTGGTCGCAACGGTTTGCGAATGTAGCTTCTATTCTTTCGCCATTTCCTTCCTCGTTCAGTTTGGATTTCTTTTGACGTATTTAAACTCCCCCCCCCCGGAACCCCTTATGAAAAGTAAACCCTTGTGACTGTCCGAGCGCCAAAAGGTTTTAAGCCTTGTTATTCCTAAACTCAGATTATTGTAAAACGGCATGAAACTGAACTTATTGCCTTTTAACATCTACCAAGTGGCTCTTACGAAGTGTTTTGTTTTTAATAATAATAATAATAATATCGTATGCTTCAGTTGCGGAAATAAGCACATTTGCATGGGGTGGAATAAATGGATGGGCACAAGAGTTTTTAATAAATTTACAAATCCTCCCCGCTCAATAAAGGCGTTTTCTGTTTCAAATTATGTATGGTTTCTTAGTTGATCGTTTTCACATATTGTCTTTATTTGAACAGGAGGAAAAACTTTTCCCCCCTCCTGCTAAATATAAAATCAATTTGCATTATCTAACAACCTTACTTTTTCAGCATTTTTTAAAAAAATAATCCAACTCGAGGAGGCATTTATTCTTTGGCATATTTGAGTAGTTGAAAAGGAAAAAGGAAAACCAAGACAGAGGACTCTTTAGTTCAGGGCAAATCCAGTGGCATAAAATGGAGGTTGTCCTTTGAAAGAGTTCTCAATACATTTCGGGTCAAAACGTCTTGTAGCTTGATTTAAACCAACTAAGACCCTTTTAGGTTGGTGGGGGTCTCCCTTGGCAGTCAAGCCACTCACAGCATTAGCCATTCTTGAAAGTACTTTTGCAGCATCGTTCCTTCCGTAAGAATCGCGGGGGGTTCCTTTTTCTGCGCCCCCTTTCCGATCTGGATTTAATAACCCAAAGGAGAGCCTCTCTGATGCTTTCTTTTGACATCCGAACTCTTGTCTTACAGAGTCCGTCTTTCTCTCCATCTCCTTTGGAGAGCCAAGCGCTCAGACTTCGGAGGTCTGCAGAAGCAACAAGCTCTGGAGCCAAGGTCACGCAAACCCTCCAAATTATTTGCTGGCTTCGGCTCCCAGCGCCCTGGCTGACGAATTGCGCCTTGAGGCGCCTCTGTCTGACTAAAAAGAGTCTCTTATCTGCCCGGGGAGAGGATAATAGTTCGCCCAAAGGGCTTACAGTCTATTTAGTTTTAAAAAAAAATCAGAGGCGTCGGGGAAAGCCTCTTTTTGGGAGAGGGAATTCCACTGCCTTTCTTAGGGGAGGCGAAGAAATCCGCGACGGCCTCCTCCTGGAGCCCGGCCGCCATGGAAGTGAATTAACATCGTTCCAATGAACGGGCGGAGACCCGCAGCCTCAAGCCACCGGCTCTGCGGAATGGGCCCAAGAATAATACCGTCCAGGCAGCCGCAGCGGCCTCCGAGGAAAGGCCCAGGAAGTGGGAGAGGAGAGGCCCTTTGACTTCTATGGAGAGCAAGAGAATATCTGTAGCCGGCCGGGCCCTGCGCCTTCGGCTGCAACCCTATGCCTGTTTACCTGGGAGTAAGGCCCATTGACCCAAGTGGGGCTTGCTTCCGAGTAGGTAAGGCTAGCATTACACCGTGAGACTTCTCAAAGAAGTCCCGCAGTGACGACACTGGCAGGGCAGCGACACCGGCTGAAGATTAGAGGCTGTGGCTGCAGAACTTTGTGGGAGTAAATAGGCTGTGAATCGCAACCTGGGGGTGCATTTAGCAAAGAAGGGTCTGCGCGCAGGGTGTGTGTGCGCGCGCGCGCGCCAAAGTCATACAGGGAAAGGTGCAGAGGGGGGAAATGGACAGTCTATGGAAGAGGGAGGCTATGTCCTCATACGTGATTGGAGGACATATTTAAAAGTGAAAGGCTGCGTGCGAGAAAGGCAGCGTGTCTATGTTTTACCCAATTCACACGTTTCACTTAAGATGCTTGAAATATACACCTTATATATATATATATATGTACACCTTTTGTGTGTTTGTATATGTGTGTATCTATATACACACACATGTCCGTTTCGAATGTGGAAAGTGCCCGCATCAGAGACGCGTGCGCCTCAGGCACCTGAGACTGGCCGCAACTCCCAGTTACCGGCATATACTAAATTTGGCTCGGTGTAACGTGAGAAAGGGCCCGAACGTCCCCTCTTGAGATAAAGGGGGGGGGACACTTCGCAGTTGCCAACAAAGCCGACTGAATGAACTTTCCCGAAGGTGAGAAGCGGAGGAACGCCTCCGTTTGTCGTAGTGGAGAGATGGGCCCTCCGATCCTAAACATAGATCCGATGCGCGTTTAAATTGCATTTTCATTGTCGGAAATGCCACTCCCTCTAAATTCCACGGCACCTAACTCCCAAGGAAGTGTCTGTAAGAGACTTCTTTTAATGGGCTGGAGAGGGCTGTGGGAAATAAATGCCTGCTGGACTAAAGTATAGGAGACGAGGAGGAGATAACGAGGGCCAGTCCTGCTCTTGCTTCCAGAGAGGAAGGCTGTGAGTTTTGCAGGCCTTCCTCCTCCTTCTCCATCTCCCTTTGGCCAAGCGGGAGGCGCCCATCCTGAACTGGAAACGAGGATCAACACACAAAAACAGAAACACCACCGCGGACTCCTGTTGCTCATCCGCTGGGATGCGCTGGCAAGGACAGCGGGGAAAGGAGGCTTGCTCTTTGCGCACAAGGTTCCTTTGGATCGCGGCGTCATAAAGGCGCAAAGGGGGCTTCCTTTCCCCGCGCAGTCCCCAGCTTAACTGCACTGGATCCCCGTGCTTCCCCTTTCAGAGCAAACGGGGCTTGGTCCTCCTGGTCCCGAACCTGCCTTTGAACAATGCAATAATCCGGAGGGAAAGACTCTGCGCTGCAAGTCGGAGGAGGCGACCAGGCTGGTTGGCGTCCCGGGCATCCGGCTCTTGCGCGGCTTTCCAAAGGCTTCGCCTTGGAGCAGCGCCCCCGCGCGTTCAGGCCGGGTGTCGCGCGCCGAAGGACGAGGGAGCGTCTCTCGGGTTGCGCGCTGTAGTAACCTCCTCCTCGCCTATCTGCGCTCAGCTCCAGAGCCCGAAGGATAAAGTTTCCCTGGTGTTGCCTACCTGCCTCGCCGCGACCGCATTCTCACTCACCGGCAGACGTAGCGGGACACGGTTGCGTAAAACCTGCAAATTCTCACGTGCTCTGTTGCGGGGAGGGATGGAGGCTGCATTTAAAGCTAAAGTGGTCAGAGATGAGGGGAGCTGTAGTAATCCAACAACATTGGAAGGGCCACAACTTCCCCATCCCTGGACAAAAGGTGTGCAGATGAATTCCGTCCCTTCTCCTCCTCGAGCTCAGATGAAGCAGCGAGGGGCGTAATAATAATAATAATAATAATAATAATAATAATAATAATAATAATTTATTTATACCCCGCCCATCTGGCTGGGTCCCCCCAGCCACTCTGGGCGGCTTCCAACAAAACACAAAAATACAATAACCTATTAAACATTAAAAGCCTCCCTAAACAGGGCTGCCTTCAGATGTCTTCTAAAAGTTTGGTAGTTATTTTTCTCTTTGACATCTGGTGGGAGGGCGTTCCACAGGGCGGGCGCCACTACCGAGAAGGCCCTCTGCCTGGTTCCCTGTAACTTCTTCCTTACATCAACCCAATGGGACCTGTACATATTCAGGATCCCAGTCCGCTTAAGAACTACTTGTTCAAAGGTTAGGAGACTCAAGTGCTGGGGGGGAGGGAGGGAGGGAGCGGGTGCACATACTGAGCTGGGAATCATCGCTCTTGTACCGAGTAGACCACCTGCATGCAAAGCAGCGGGCTCCACCGCTGAGCTCGGGCTCTTTCCCTGGCAACAAACCCCAGGCTCAAATCTTCCCTCCTGCTATTCTATCACTAACTCGCTTCAAGCAACATAGTCATAAATACCAGCCCTGTTAAAGGCTGAGATTAAGCAGTAGTAGTATGGCCTCGAAGCGCTTTGGACAGATGCAAGCGCTATACAAGTCTCATTCGTCGGATTTGGAATGTCATCCTATTCTGCGCTTTCTCTCGGAAGTTGAGCCCACCAAGCTGTACAACCTTTCAACGGTCGAAACAGGCCGAAAGGGTGGGTTCGCCCTTGGTGGAAAGGAATCTGGTTTGCTCCGCCGATAGTTACATTCCAGAGGGAGCCAATCTCCAATCTCACGCGGTCAAACTGGATTACTGGGAACACTTCGATTCACACCCTGCATTGGGCGCGTTTTCCATGAGTCCTTAATGGGAGTTTATCCCAAATAAACGCATTTTTAATATCATTTTAATTTCATTTTCTTACATTTGTAGCCCGCCTTTCTTCTTCTACCAGGGAACGCAAGGCGGCTTACATGTGGGTTCCCAGGCACTGACCAGACGGGCTTAGCTTCGGCAAGGTAGAAGTCTCACGTGCCTAACGCAGTCGGTCTGCACATAGGAGAAAATGCCCAGCTTTTATCGCGTCTCCCTCTTACTGCTAAAGTTCTCGAGACGGCTTTCGCCTCCTGGATGTGCTTAGGAAACGGGTTTGACGCAGAAGCCCCCACCCCACCCCTTGAGATATAACAGGTATAATAGGTAATAAGGAGACTCGGTATTCGTTTGAGATTTTATCTGTCTCTATTATTTCGAAATAAAACTCAGCTGAAATGGATTGCGCTGATCTCCCAATATAAAAACTATTACAATCCCACCCAGCTCCCCTGAACTTGAACGAGTTTAGGATTAGTCGCCTCTTCCTCTCCCCGCCCCATCCTAAACATATTTCTGCAAGAGGGCACGCCGAATGGTTTGTGGCAGCTGGCGTATAAAAGAGGCCGTGGACGCCTGCACTTTAAAGGCCAAATACCGGCATTGAGCTGAATGGTGCGTTAAACGCGAATTTCAAGGCATGAACACAATTAACACAGCTTGGCCTCGCTCACACGCCTTACACCCATTCAGGGACGCAAAAGGGAGCACTCATTGCTGGAGAAGACTAAAGGGTTAGGGGAGTCGCGCGCAAACTCCTGAGAAACGACTAAGCAGCGCAAGGAGACAAATCTCCTCCTGGCCTGCCCTCGTCTGCTCTATAACCTGTATAATCTGAGTTGCAGCATCCCGTGAACTGCGCTCGCTTACACCCCGAACTGAATCACGTTTGTTTAAGATGTGTTAGAACCCTTTTAAAGGAAGAAGGGAGGCCTATTGACCCACTCCTATAAGGGAAAAAAAAGTTATGGAACAAATTTATAGAGAAGTGTGTCAAGTACTGAATGCGTCTGATTTGCAAAGGAGACCGTTTAAAAGGGGATTAGCGCAGGTGATAAAGAAGGAAGATTCTGACTTAACCGAGTACGAATGGGCAACCTCTTATTAATCACAAATTTGGGAAGAGATTCTCAAAGACCTTTATTTATTTGTTTGGGGTATTTTACACACCTCTTGTCTCCGAAGAGACGCCCAAGGCGGCTTACATCGTTTCAGCAAGCAGCCCATAAAGAGCAAAACTGTTTCCATCCAAGCGTGTTATGGATCGCGCGGCCTTAACTATAACAGAACAGAGAGGAGGAGAAAAGAATGTTAAACATTAACCGGGGGACGCCGCAGGAGCCTGTTTTCATTCTCAGAATTTTATTAAATTCTGCTTTTAGATCATTCTCAAAGGAATACCTCTGCCACACCGTGGGATGCAATCCCACTTGCAGATCAGTTAATCCCATTGTGTTCTATGGATTACTTCCATGGAAGCACAGGGATCGGGCTGTTTATCAGGCATGCGGCAACTCTGCGCGTGATTTCGGCGTTTCGGAGAATTTGAAATACACACGCATCTCTCGCACCCAGACTCGATCTATCAGAACATTCCAGAGCTAGGGAACTTTGGAAAGGGAAGTCGCCTAATCCGATCTGAAAAGCGAGGAAGACCCCCAAACCCATCACATAATTTACCTGCGCCTGGGAAAAGTTGTTGTTAATGTTAATTATCACCACTCAGCTGTTTAATAAGACTTGCCCCGAAATCCCGCGTGTCCATTAGCTTGTTAAGTAATTTTCATTAGTTTCATTATAAAGCGTAAAAATATAAACTAGATATTCCCGGCCTAAGCACACTTGTTTATCTGCGCGTGAACCACATATCTATGGTGGTTCACGCGCAGGTAAACAAGTGTGTCTAGGCCGGGGAATATCAAGTTTTTTTAATTTTTAACGCTTTCTAATGAAACCAACCTATTTAATTCAGACTTGGATGTTAACAATTTGGCAGCTCGTATTGTTTTATTTACACGCCAATTGGTTTTAAATTAATTGTTCCCTGTCGACCAGTTTTGAACATCATTCAGTTTGCCCTAACTGGTGTTGTAAATCCCACAAATATTTTATACATTGCTATCATGCAGGTAAGCGATTATGCTTTTAAATGTGAAAGATGGGATAGAAATGCTATAAATAAACACATCATTGTATCCTCTCCGTGACTGCACACAATTAATGTCTCAACAAGGGTGTGGCGCCAGAGATCTAAATGGTTTTTATTTTTTTAAAAAGATGGGGGGTGTCATTTCGTTTGTTCCAACTCTCACTGTTTAATAGACGCCCTTGTGACCGATAAAGCAGACGCCTTCGATTTTAAAAAGCACGCCGACCCTAGTTCCATTCAAATTAAACTCCAATTCAACAGTTGGCTCTCAGACCTGGAGGTCGTAGCCGAGCCTTGATGACGCACAAACTCTGCTCTCCCTCAAATGACCCTGGAAGCACAACACAGGAAGCTAAGAAATCCACGCTGCCATTGCATCGCCTGGAGACAAAAAGGCGAGATCCTAAATTTGTTTTCACGCGTCCGCGCATTTACACCAAGGGGGATATCACGGCTGGAATATTATGGACATTTAATTAGTAGGTCGCGCGCAAACTTTAAAAAATCCTTTGGCTCGGTTTGTTCCCAAAACCGTGATTTATTTTTTAAACCCGTGGTTCAAATTTATTAAAGATTTTCAGTATATTCTCACACTCTTAATTATCTGCAGGTGTGAAAGAAAGCAGAGAAGTAAAGGGGTTTTGTTTTGTTTTGTTTTGCACCTCGATTTCATTTCAAAATCGCGTCTCAGCCACCCTCGCTTCTTCTTATTTTTTAAAGGAAAATTAACAGGTCGAAACGACCACTACATGGATTTACATGAAGAGCGGGTGATGTTGAACGCACCCTCGTTTTGCACAGGACGCTATGCACCCAAACACGTGTTGATTCGGTATCTGAACCCACATAGCGGATTCCCTGAACTGGGGGGGGGGCGTCCCCTTTGCCGTCCCGATGACCGATCTCAACCTATGACCTTGCAAATATGTTATTTTCTTAATTAGATTTGCACCGATAATTATCTCCGATCGCTCATTAATGCCTCCCCCCTCGCCACACACGCAAATCGATAAAATAAGTTTCAGACACAGCAAGATGAACAGTACAACAACAAAAACAGCAACGTTTTGATTCAACCCCGCCGCCGCATGTGCTTTATTTTCTCCCAGGCACATCACAAAGATAACGTTAGGCTTAAAAACAAAATTAATCTGTGCGGCGGTGGACGAAAACATCTCAAAGCAAAGCGAAAAGCAAAAGTCCAGCTCTCGGTTCGCCTCAAGGCTTACACCTAATCTCAAGGGACTTTGCAGAGGAGAGTTTGGAGAGGCGGCTGGCCAAAGTTTGGGACCTCTGCGCGCATCCCTCCTGGATTTTTTTACGGCCCAAATATATGGGGTGTTGCCAGGCAAATTGACCGCCACCCGCTAAGAGAGCGCGCGAGAAAGACCTTGTAGCACTCTGTTTTGACCCTGGATGTTAAGACGTGGGGAGGAATCAGCTGGAAACGGAGCAGTTCCAAGAATGAAGTTCAAAGGTCCACAGGTGCGGTGCAAAGTCTGCTTAGATCCTCACACCCCCACCTCCATTTCAGCCTCCTCTCCCCTCCCCTCCCCCCCCCGAAGACACGCGAGTATCTCCAAGGGTGAGGAAGGGCTGACGGGGCAGTGACCAGGGTGGGGAGGGGGCAGTGGCCAGGGAGAATGACAGGACCGGCTTTTGTCAAGCGGGGGAGAGGGTCCGGAAACACCCCCTCCACAAATGCCGGACCCTTGTTACGCGCGAGTATTGAGAAAAGCCCTTCCTTGCGCGTCGAGAAGAGTGCGCGCGCGGATTCCCTGCTCCCCAGCCTCCTTTCCGAACCTTCTTTCTCCGGCTCTCCGCCCCGAGGGGCTCCCAATGGTGGCGAAAAGCAGAGGAGCTCGGGCGCTTCCTCCCGAGGAAACACTCCCCCCCAGCGCCCTCTGTGCGCTTGGCTAGCAGAGGCAGGCGACGGAGCCTCCCCCCGACGGCGCCTTCCACCCACCCACTCGCCTTTGGGGGCTCACCGGTCGCAGGGCCTCCTTCTGGCGCGCGCTCTCCGGGACCCACGCGGGACCAGGTCAGGCCGCGGCCGCCCGCCGCTAGTCCACGAAGCGCCCGCCTCCTTCCCCCTTGGCTTCTCTCCCGGGAAGCAGCGAGGCGAGAGAGCTACTCCGGTGTCCCCATCTCGCGGCGGGGCTCGTCTGGTGCTTTTCTTCTTCTCCTCCTCGGCTTTCTTCACTCAACCTCTCCCTCTCTCTCTCTCCCCCGCCACCTCTTCCTTCTTCCTTTTTTTTTTTTTTAAGGCGAGAACTCCTTGGCTCTCTTCCCTCCGTCGGCAATTATTCTGCCTTTTAATGCCACACCGCTAAAGAGACCAACCCCCACCCTCCCCCAGCGACACCTTTATTGCCTCTGATTGAAGAAAGAGACCTGATAGACAGGTGAGAGAGGCGGCCTGGTTTAAGCCGGAACGTTTCGGAGGGAAGTCGGTTTAGTGAAGGCACCCCCAGCTCCGACACACGCGCACACCCCTCCCATACCTGGAAGAAAGTTCGGTGGCAATCGAAGGGAGCAAACTCCCCATTGAACTCCACAGGACTTACTTCCGAGTAGACATGGTTAGGCTTGCTCTGAGAAGATTCAAAATTCTACCCGGATTTGAACCCCCCGGGACCTACATCTGAGAAAGCGGAGACAGGATTGCTCTGCCAGTGCTTTCCTGCGCAAAAGACCATCGCGATCCTTGGGCAGGAATTTGCCGAGAACCCAGCTTGGCGGAGTTTACACCCTAGAAGGGTCTCGTTGAAGCCAAGGACGCTTACCACCAAGTCAGCGTGCTTGTGGTCGCGGGGCCAAGGGGATCTGGGGTTGGGCGTGCGCGGGGTTTGCTCATATCCTGCCAAAGTCTCACCTTCAAGGCGGTACACCACATGGAGGCAGAGCGCCGGCGTTAAGGCCGGGAGTCCCGTTTAAATCAACCGGGCTCCGGGAAAGCCATTGCCGAGTCCGTAAGAGTGCCTCTTAAGAGGCTCCGGACCCGGCACGTGTGAAATCTTCATCCGTGCAACAAAACGGGTCATCGCACCTCTCCACACACCCGGGGGCCTGCCATCTCCGACACCTTTTTGCTAGGAAGTCGCCTTCCTATCTTGCTAGTGAGACTTGCTACAAAGTGGCCTTTCTTGGGAGTAAAGCTCTATTGACCTTTCTGCGTGGCCTTTCACTCCCAAGAAAACCTGCTTCTGGTCCGCCCCGGATCCAGAAGCAACGCCTTTGAGCAAAGAAGCCAAGTTCGGCAAATTTATCTTCTCTCTTACCTTTTCGCTGCTCCCACGTTTTCCAGCGATCTATCGGACGGGGAGCGCAGGCTTGCTTAGGCGACGAGCAAACATTCCCCACCAGGAAGGATCGCCTATTTGGACACGTGTCAAAGTCGTGGCGCCTAGTGGTGCGCGCTGCTTGCGCGTCTCTCCCAGTGCCAACAGGGCCACGTGACGGCGGCTGGAGAGAAGGGAACGGGAAATGAGAGGGAACGTCTATTGACAAGCCCGATCCTATATCTATCTATCTATCTATCTATCTATCTATCTATCTATCTATCTATCTATCTATCATCACATTACTGGGACTCAAGTCCCTGCGGGGCTTTTTAAGCTCCAAGGCCGCGCGTCGCCTCACCAAGCAATCCTATAGGAGACTGCTCCGAAGTCGGTCCTACTGAGTTCAGGTAGGATCGCAAGAAGAAATGGAATTGTATTATTGAAATAGATAGAAAACGGTGCTGGGGAGAGCAATCTGGCTGAGAAAGGGGAGCAGGGTCTCTGCCAGTAAACCGGAGTAACTACTCTGGATTCATGGAAAGGCCGAGCGCAACCCTTGCCTATTGAAATAACCACGGAGGCGTCTTTTTTCTCAGTAGGCGGGCTAAGGGTCAAGAGGTTGCATTAAACATAACCAGTTAATCCGGAGTGCCAGGATTTATTTTAAACGGGTATCCCGCTCTGGGAATTAGTTAAAAGCAGAAGAGGGTGTGTGTGTGCTGATGGTTGCTTACGCTTTTGGTGCACGCGCGAAGACCTAAACTGAAGCGCAAGCACGTGTCATGCTGAATGGACGTCGAAGCCACAAAGTAATGAATGTGCACGTGTGAACCTAGTATCCCACGCGGGACAGTACCAGCGCTCTACCTGCTACAGGGCATGACTTCAGCGGGACGATTTACTTCCAGCACTGCAAGCCTATATATGTCTACAAGAAAATAAGCCCCGTTGAGTTCATCCTCAGATTAAGTGGGTGTACGTTTGCCGCCGAAGGTCTTTAAATTCATTGAAGTAAATGGCGTGGATTTTTAAAATATGTGCCTGCCGCTTTTCCTGGAGAAGCCCGTCCAAGGCGGCTTACAATAATCGAAAACGACAACCGTATATTAAAAACTCAATATTATGGAGAAGAAAAAATAAAACGGATGCACAATTTGCTTGCTGTTTCCCAGGCTGCTTCCCTCTCCGGGTAGTTCGACCCGGGTTTCCTATCGGCTTCGCTGGGCGTTTTGTGGGTTCGCGTGCAAACAGAGATGCGACTTCGGGAAATGGAGACACTGCGCCGCGCTAAGAAACGGGAAAAGGCGGCAGACCCAGGAGAGGGAGAAAGGAAGGGCCCGGGGCGGGAGTTGATAGGTGCGTAGTAGCAAGATTTGGTGTGGAAGCTGCTGTAGCAACATGCACAGAATAATAAGATGGTTAACTGCAAGGGACTCGATCCTCCTACTTCTACCATTAAATCGCCGTGGGACCGGAGGAAAGCTTCTTTTTCTCTCCTTGCCTCAGTTTCCCTGTATATTCATCTATCAGTCCCATCGATGACGTTACAAGGTCTTCGCTGGAACACGATACCTGCGCCTGAAGGATGAAAGCGCTGTATATAAATGCTTATTACAATTATTAGCCACACTGGTTTTTAAATTGTACTTCTTTATTCATATTCCCCATTTCCTCCAAAGGAGCTCCAGGCGGCTTAAGTGGTTATGTAGCAAGTCTCCTTTTGTCCCAACAACCCAGCGAGGTCGGCTACGAGGTTGTGATTGGCTCAGGGTGACCCAGAGAGCTTAGTGGCTATGGGGAGGCTGCGATCAGTATCAATACCCTGGCATTATTCGTACCAGTACTGTACTGTTCCCAGCATTCGTGCTATAATATTAATTAGCCTTAATGGCAATTGATACTATGGCACACCTCTGAGACAGAAGGGTGCAAAGCATCCGTTAGCTTCGTTAAAAGTCGCTAGGAGTTGGCATAATTTCCACGCAGCCTCTAAACAACGTTGGGCCGACCCATTGCAGAGCTGGAGGCTCCGCGCGAGATGCTGGATTTCATCTCACGTTCATACGCCGCTGGATCGTCACAAAACCTCAAAGCCGAAGTTGCTCGGCTGTTAAGCCCCACTCGGGTTTCGAGGGATTTACGCCCTTGTAAGGATTGCAGGTGCTTAAGGCCCCAGTTATCCGCACGCAGGTCCTGCGGAACGCAAGGGGACTTGATCTGACCGAGGTAACGGCAGACGGAGGATCGAGCTGCGCCAGCACACCTCTTCCACCGAGTGCCCAAAGAGCCGACACCGTGCACGCCTCTTCCACGTGCCTTATTCCCCCTTTAGAGCAGACAATGCGTGCCCGTTTGATTGTGCCCATACTGCAGACTGAAGCGGGGAATCGAGAAGGCAGAGAGAGAGAGATTGCGAAGCTCACTCCCAGCCTGGGTGAAGCCAGCCTAGGACAGCTTTGTCACCGCGCCCCGGGCACCCTGCCCGCTTTCTGCGCCCTCTCTCTGGCGCACGACCTCCCTCGGGTCCTTTCTGGGGAGGCAAGCAGCCAGTCAGCCACCAGCAACCAGCTGGATCCCATTGCGCTGCAGCCTGCGCCCCTCTGGCGGGAGCTGCTCCAAGGGTGACTGGAGGGTGGGCAGCGGCTGCGCGGAGCGGAGCCAGTGCCACGAATGTTCGCGTTTGCCTGCTCCCCGGAGACGCGACGGAGCGGAGAGGTGACTTTCATCTGCCAGCGGCCGCGTCGCCGCACGCTGCTCCCCAGGCTGCAGAGACAGACCAGGTCGGACGCGAGAGGCGCCTCTGCTGGCCTCCGATTGGCTGCCGGCTTAGCAGGGAGTGTGGCGCTCTCCGCTGAGAGGGGCACCAAGCGCTTGTTTGCTCTTTGCGCGCGGTGCAGAATAATAAATAAAATTTATTATTATTATTATTATTATTATTATTATTATTATTATTATTATTTCTCTCTTGCCCACTCCCCGCCCACCCACCCCCTTTTAACACCCAGGAAACTTTAATTTTGAAACAGCTAATCCCACGAGCACGATTCAGTCAAAGGAAGATAAAGCACCTTTTAAAATCACATTAAATTCAAGGAGAGGCTCCAACGTTCTCCCATTGAAACCGACAGGGTAGACGATTCTTTCAAACTGTTTTGACCCATGGCCCTTGAGCTAGAGATCATTTTCTCTAGGGATTATTAAAACAAAACAAAACCAAATATTGCTAAATTAAGGTCACCCACATCCAGGGGCCACCATCATATTCTGCAAGCGTGTGAAGAAGCCCAGAAGAAGAGCCCTGGATCAGATCCAGCCCATCTAGTCGAGCATCGGTTCTTCTCACCTTGGCCAACCAGATACCTGTGGGAAGCCCGCGCGCAGGGCCAGAGCGTAAGAGCAACTCTCCCCACCTGCGGTTTTCAGCCACCGGTACCTTTCTTTTGCTCCAGCCCCTCCTCCCAGCGATCACACCGAATTGGGAGACCTCCCAGACCCTGAGTTAAGAGAATGGAGGGCGGCGTGGCTTCTTGCTCCGATTCCAGGAAACCCTTGCTCAGAAATCCCTCTCTCCCCGCCCTCGCTACATGTCTGAGGGCTCCCAAAGGGGTCCCGGCTGCGTGTCAGAGATGCCGCCCCCTTCCCCATCATTTTGCCCAGGCTGTGCCCCACCGCAGGCGACCCACACAGCCTCGCCGCCTCTTTCCTCTCGGCTCGAGAGGCATCTGCGCTTCGTCAGCACGCGGGGAAACCTGACATCTCCAACGAGTTGCAAATGCTCCGCTTTGGGCCGCGCGCCTTAGTTCTGCGCGCGCGCGTGCCTTCTCCTGGCTCAGGGCGCTTGTTTTCGCTTTGGTTTGCGAACGCAGCCACCTTCAGCGAGCAAGAAAGATGGGTAAACTTCTCTTAAGACTTAGGACTTCGGGTCTGTCATCATGGGCATAGCCAGGATTTATGTTGGGGGGCGGGGTGGCAGGACCCCGGGGCCCCCACCTCTCGTCATCTTCTGTCTGGCTCCGCCTAGCAGATTCGGAATGAAATGTCTCAACAACATTTGATTTAATTTGCTTTCTTTTGACCCCAAGTGCTCAGAAAAACCTGTCTCTTCAATTTCAAATATTCTGATTGTTTACACTTTTAGTTAAGTATTTTTATTTATTTGCTTGATTTAGGGAGGGTCAGCTGCCGCCCTGATTATGCCAATGTCTGCCATCTACGAACAGGGCTTTCTGAGGAAAAGATGGACAAACTTTTAAGGGTCGATGCCCTGTGGGAAGAAGGAAGAGAAACTCAGGAGCCCTGATCGGAAAGGAGAAGGGCGCTCAATCCGCCTGAGTGGGCGCAATCCAGTCAAAGTGAAGCACTTTCACAGCGCTGACTCGGAAATCAGTCGCATGGAGTTCAACGAGGCATGTGCTTATAGGATTGCAGCCTGACTCCCCGTAGATTCACTTAGAATAATTCAGCACCCGCTGCCATTCTCCCCGCATGGTCAGGATCCGGATGGGGCCTGCGTACAGATCCTGTCCACGCTTACTTAGAAGTCCCCACTGAGCTCAAGAGGACTAATCCTACGGTAATTTACTGCCCATAAAATCGCAGAAGCCGCTACTCCAAAGTAAACGCCAGTGGGTCGAGCCTCGAAGCGAGGGGGCATAGAGTCGCCTGCTTGGCCCTTGGGCTGGATCGGGCCCTTCCTTGGTAGTTAGCTGGACTTCTCCAGGTCTAAGTGCGTTTAAGGGACTGTGCGGTGTGTGCATCACAGAGAAAGAGTTTGAAAGTCTGGGCGGAAGATGCTAAGCAGAGCTATTTGGACTGGCTTGGAAGCATCTCTGAAAGAGGCGAGCGTGTCCAAGAGTAGCTGCTGCCTTCCTGGCGAAGCACGGCTTTTCCTAGAAGTAGGTTGCACAGAGCTCCTCGGGGCTACCTCCCTGTTTTGGATCAGATGTGAACAAAATCTGCAAGCCCAGAGTTTCTCTTAAGATGCCCTAGCCAGGCCCTTTAAACTGCATCGCCGCCGCTTCCTGGATGAATTTCTTGCTTGCTTGTGGCTGCGTGGCTCCTTCCAAACCGAGAAAGGAAGAGGCACGTGTGTGAGAAAGGGAGGGAGGGAGGACTGGTACAGCCAACCGGCCTCTTAACTTGGATAAAGCGATCGAGAAGTGACCGCCTATACGTTTGTGAGCTGCTCAGTGTCTCCTGCTTTCAGCACCAGCAAGGCTA
Organism: Podarcis filfolensis; assembly: GCF_964270895.1. Taxonomy (NCBI): domain Eukaryota; kingdom Metazoa; phylum Chordata; class Lepidosauria; order Squamata; family Lacertidae; genus Podarcis; species Podarcis filfolensis. The sequence goes on from NC_139604.1 coordinate 12,093,165, forward strand.
GACCAGGGAGTCCCGTCTCTCTTACCCTTCCAAACCCAATTTTAATCGCAATTCTTGTTGTTGTTTAGTCGTTTAGTCGTGTCCGACTCTTCGTGACGCCATGGACCAGAGCACGCCAGGCACTCCTGTCTTCCACTGCCTCCCGCAGTTTGGTCAAACTCATGCTGGTAGCTTCGAGAACACTGTCCAACCATCTCATCCTCTGTCGTCCCCTTCTCCTTGTGCCCTCCATCTTTCCCAACATCAGGGTCTTTTCCAGGGAGTCTTCTCTTCTCATGAGGTGGCCAAAGTATTGGAGCCTCAGCTTCAGGATCTGTCCTTCCAGTGAGCACTCAGGGCTGATTTCCTTGAGAATGGAGAGGTTTGATCTTCTTGCAGTCCATGGGACTCTCAAGAGTCTCCTCCAGCACCAGAATTCAAAAGCATCCATTCTTCGGCGATCAGCCTTCTTTATGGTCCAGCTCTCACTTCCATACATCACTACTGGATCGCAATTGTAGCGACTGCCAACAGTGGCGTAGCGTGGGTTGTCAGCACCCGGGGCAAGGCAAGTAATTTGCGCCCCCTAACCCGTGGATTTGCGCCCCCTAACCCGTGGATTTGCGCCCCCTAACCCATGGATTTGCCCTAACCCCAGATGTTGCGCCCGGTGCGGCCGGCCCCCCCTGCACCCCCCACGCTACGCCACTGACTGCCAATAACGGACCTGACCATTTTCACGACCTCTTCTAACCCCGTTTGGCAGACTTCGTCCCAGTTCTGCAGTTCCCTCCTTTGCCACAATCGTCGAGGCTTCGCAGATTGTTTTCGGGGCGGTGTGGTCGAGTCTCCTTGCCGGCCTTTCCATCAGCGACATGATTCTCTCTTCAGTGCTGCCACTTTAGCCGCCGCCGGCTTGGGGAAAACCGAGCCTACCCCCGGATTTCTTCGTGGGAGGGGAGGCGGGGAAACCAGTCCATTCTCAAGCGGAAAAGTTTGCGGGATTCTGATTTGCAGCCTCGCAGTGCGCAGGAGCGCAGAGCGCGCGCGCCTTTCGGCTTGGGAATGGTCGAAGCGTCGCCAGCCTCGGAGTCACGCTTTAAGCTTCGGTCCTTAAGCACAAATACCTGGAAATCAAATCTTGGAGCGGGGGGTGTGCCGGGAGTCCCCCTCCACTTCATCATCCAAACAAGTCCCTTTGGAAGGGAAGGGAAACTTCCCTTCCCGCATTATAACCGAGTTTGGCACACAGTGCTGCGACCTGGGAGGAAAGACCACATGGGCAGGACGGAGCCTTCTTGGCAAGGCTTCAGCTTCCGCAAGCCCCAGATCTCGGTGGCTCGCTCAGCTGGGCTTGAAATCGCTATGCCACGCAGGAGAAGGGCTGTGGTTTGGATCCGGCTGCCAGCAAGGCGGGCCTCACCTGGGCGAGCCAGATTTTTGGACACCCGTTCGCCGAGGCGGCTTCAGACAGCCGCGTCAAAGAGACGCGCGGGCTCTTAGAGCGGCTCAAAGGCGCTTCTCTCTCTCTCTCTCTCTCTCTCTCTCTCTCTCTCTCTCTCTCTCTCTCTCTCTCTCTCCTCTCTCCCTCTCTCCCTCTCTCCCTCTCTCCCTCCCTTTGTGCGGATTGGGACCGGCTGCGACTCGCAGCGTCCGCCTCGCTGGCTTTCGTGAATCAGATTCTTCAAACAACGAGGCGCCTGCAATATCAAGGGACGGCAAAAGGAGACTCCAATTGGCTCCTTTGGCACAGATGCTGCGAAGGCCAGTCTGATCTTGAGCTCCCAGGTGGCTTCTGAGCAGACAGCATCTTGCCCCAAGTTTTGGTCCCCAAACATGCTGCTACCGATTTTAATGAAATCAGGTTCCTTAAACTGGTGGGGGATGGGGAAGACACCCCCCCATCTTTCTGAGTGGGTCACTTCTGTCAGGTGTTAGTTTCCCTTGATCTGCGAAAGAAACCTGTTTGCAATACATCATCCACCCGCTTTAACTCACCCACCAGGGAGGTCCAGATCCAGAACCACCCCCTTTGATAAGTGGGCATCCTATGACATCTGTGAACTTGTGGCTTGCAAAGTGCTCTCCTCATTAGGTCCAGCTCCGAGGGCCTTCTGGTGGTTCCCTCAGTGCAAGAAGTTTGGTTACAGGGAACCAGACAGAGGGGCTTCTCGGTAGTGGTGCCCTCCATGTGGAATGCCCTCCCATCAGATATCAAAGAAATAAACAACTATCTGTCTTTTAGAAGACATCTGAAGGCAGCCCTGTTTAGGGAAGTTTTTAATGTTTGATGTATTATTGTGTTCTTAATATTCTGTTGGGAGCCGCCCAGAGTGGCTGGGGAAACCCAGCCAGATGGGTGGGGTATGTATGTATGTATGTATGTATGTATGTATGCATGTAAAGGTAAAGGGACCCCTGACCATTAGGTCCAGTCACGGATGACTCTGGGGTTGCGGCGCTCATCTCGCTTTATTGGCCAAGGGAGCCGGCGTACAGCTTCCGGGTCATGTGGCCAGCATGACTAAGCCGCTTCTGGCGAAACCAGAGCAGTGCACGGAAACAACAGCGGTACCTATTTATCTACTTGCACTTGATGTGCTTTCGAACTGCTAGGTTGGCAGGAGCTGGGACCGAGCGACGGGAGCTCAACCCGTTGTGGGGATTCGAACCTCCAACCTTCTGATCGGCAAGTCCTAGGCTCTGTGGTTTAACCCACAGCACCACCCGCGTCCCATGTATGTATGTATATATAAATACTACTACTACTACTAATAATAATAACCCTCTGTGCAGCACAATGAAACCTTTCAATCTGTAGGATTGCTGGATAGAGCAAAGGACCTCAGTGGTACCTCTGGTTACATACGCTTCAGGTTACAGACTCCACTAACCCAGAAATAGTACTTCGGGTTAAGAACTTTGCTTCAGAATGAGAACAGAAATCGTGCTCCAGTGGCGCGGCGGCAGCAGGAGGCCCCATTAGCTAAAGTGGTGCTTCAGGTTAAGAACAGTTTCAGCTTAAGAACAGACCTCCAAAACAAATTAAGTACTTAACCCGAGGTACCACTGTATTTCACATCTGAATCCCCAGTATCTGCAGAGTGCATGTTGCAATCACATTAGTTCATCTCTGAAGTCATGAGAGTTCATTGTTTATTTTTTTTAAAATGGAAGGTTGACATTTGTGCCATTTCAGGCCATGCGCCCCTTCCTGCATCACTTCTGGGCGTCTCCAGATCACAACAGAATGATGCTGCAAAAGATTCCAAGTACAGTCGTGTCCGACTCTTTGTGACCCCATGGACCAGAGCACGCCAGGCACACCTGTCTTCCACTGCCTCCCGCAGTTTGGTCAGACTCATGTTTGTAGCTTCGAGAACACTGTCCAACCATCTCGTCCTCTGTCGTCCCTTTCTCCTTGTGCCCTCCATCTTTCCCAACATCAGGGTCGTTTCCAGGGAGTCTTCTCTTCTCATGAGGTGGCCAAAGTATTGGAGCCTCAGCTTCACGATCTGTCCTTCCAGTGAGCACTCAGGGCTGATTTCCTTGAGAATGGAGAGGTTTGATCTTCTTGCAGTCCATGGGCCTCTCAAGAGTCTCCTCCAGCACCATAATTCAAAAGCATCAATTCTTCGGCGATCAGCCTTCTTTATGGTCCAGCTCTCACTTCCATACATCACTACTGGACCTTTAACTATATGGACCTTTGTTGGCAAGGTGATGTCTCTGCTTTTTAAGATGCTGTCTAGGTTTGTCATTGCTTTTCTCCCAAGAAGCAGGCGTCTTTTATAATAATGATAACAGCAACAACAATTTTACAATTTATACCTCGCCCATATGACTGGGTTGCCCCAGCCACTCTGGGTGGCTTCCAACATATAAAAACACAAGAAAACACCAAACAATTCCCTGTCTTCTAAAGGTTATATAGTTACTTATCTCTTTGGCTTGGGGGTCTAACAGCTTTTTGCCTGGTGCCTAAAGATATGAAGTGATGGTGCCAGGGAAGCCTCTCTGGTGAAAATAGGGATGTTCCATTCAATTATTATTTATTATTTATTATTTATTATTTATTATTTATTATTTATTATTTATTATTTATTATTTATTATTTATTATTTATTATTTATTATTTATTATTTATTATTTATTATTTATACCATGCCCATATGAGACTCTGGATGGCTTCCTACATATATCAAAACATATTAAAACATTGAACATTTTTTTTAAAAAGTCCCTATACAGGGCTGCCTTCCGATGTACAACCTTTAGAGGTTGCACACTTACTTATCTTCTTGGCTCCGAGGCTGCGCAACTCCATACCCTCCAGCATTTCTCTGAGCTGTTGCAGCCTTTCTCAACCTGTGGGTACCCAGATGTTGTTGAACTACAACTCCCATCACCCCTAGCTAGCAAGGCCAGAGCTCAGGGATGATGGGAGTTGTAGTCCAACAACATCTGGGGACCCACAGGTTGACAACCACTGTCAGATGTTGCAACTGTTTGAGGCCTTTTGACCTTTTGTGAAAAAGCAACCTTTTCCTTTTCTCGCAGCGTGCAAAGTGTTGTATGTCACAGGAAGAACAAGCACAAATGTGGTCCTCTGTATGCCACAGGGGCCTACAGCAGGTCAGAGCCCACTGAATGAAGCTATTCTGAGGGTGGCTCTGCTGATTTCCTCCATACAAAGGCCGAGCACCAGTTGTGACTGGAAAATGCGAACTTCTGTTGTCAATTGTTCTTGTAGGCACAAATGAAAAGGTTACTGTATTTTTCGCCCCATAGGACGCACTTTTTCCCCTCCAAAAATGAAGGGGAAATGTGTGTGCATCCTATGGGGCGAATGCAGGCTTTCGCTGAAGCCTGGAGAGCGAGAGGCGTCGGTGGCAACCGACCCCTCTCGCTTTCCAGGCTTCAGGAAGCTATCTGCAAGCCTCGTGTGCCCGGCGGGAGGTCCCGCCGGGCGCGCAAGGCTTGCGGGCAGCAGCCTGCAGCCTGCAGCCCGAAGCAGGGGGCCAGCTGCGGAGCCCGCCCCCTGCTTCGGGCAGATGTCCATAAGCCTCGCGCCGGGCGAGCAAGGCTTGGGGCGGCAGCCTGTTCTGGGGGCTGGGGTTGGGGGAAGCTCAGGCTTCCCCCGCACCAGCCCCTGCGCCGGGGGGGGGGGAATAAATTTTTTTCCCTTTATTTCCCCCCCCCCAAAAAAACTAGGTGCATCCTATGGGGCGGTGCGTTCTATGGGACGAAAAATATGGTACTTGTGAGTCGAGGACCCTCCACCTGCATAGGATTATAATAAGACATACAGACACATTATTTTAGGTTAACGGCCAAAATTAGGCCACAACTTTTATTGGTTACAGCATGTGAGTAGTATTGGCTTAGGCATTGGATGAAACAGCAATACCAGACTCCACCCCGCACAGCCGGGAGTCATATCAGGGTTAACAACCAATGGGAGGAGCTTGTTGATGCAAATACAACTGGAAACTCCCCCCTGATGTCACCGGGGGTCATGCCATGGCCCTAGCCACCAGAAGGCATCGAACAGGATCCACGACTGCCGGATTCCTTTAACGGAATACCCAAAAGAGAAGAGGTTGTTGTAAACAAAATTTGCCCTTTTCCCTTATGGGGTATCCAAGAGCCCATATAAAGTCCTTACATAGGTTCCCTATTGGTAGGAGAGAATAACAGAGCCAACCAGAGAATATTGAGAAGCAAAGCAGCTAGTAAGCTTGATCTTTATTGATCTGTTGCAACAGGGTGCTCCCCTCACACACAGGAGAGAGGAGGAACCCAGAAAAATGCTGTGCAAGGCCTTATAAAGACTTTTGAAATTTCCACCCTGTAGATCAAGACCACCCCCAGAAACATCATACATACATCACAGAAAGGGTGTAACCTAAGACCACCCCTCAGATACATCATACCTACATCACAGAAAAGGCGGTCTAAACAGAAATTTGAATGTTGTTTTTCTCCTGTCCTTGTTTTTCTCCTGTCTGGCAGGATTGTCTTGACTGGATTGCCTGGGTAGCCTGGTCAGTCTTTTGTAATGATAAATACTTAGTTCCTGGGCCATGTCACAGACTCACACCCTATTCAAACACAGACATACCCTTAAGACAGGATTTGTGAAGGAAAAGACAATGGGGAGGCTTTTCCACTTTGACCTTGCAGAGAAAACATTTGCTCAGTTTAGGAATCAAAATGGCTTCAGGTCGGTCTTCCTGTGCTGATCTAGGTACGTGTGGTTATGAACATTACCATATATCTAAGACCTCAAAATTCCTATCACAAGGTAGATGGCGCATACCCAATCCTCCAACACAGCACACATATTCCAATGCCTAACCGCCAAAACCAGAAAGTTGTGACGAATTGAAAAGTTGTGACCATGCCTGAGCACTTTGTCCCTGGTGGCCCACTTGTGAAGGCAGCTGCTTCCCTCAGAGTTGGTGTGTAGGCAGCCTATTTCTGTGTCACACATTTCTCCACTCTGACCTCAGGCCCTCTTTTCATCACGGTTTCTCCCTCCTGCTTACTAGCTTTTGTTCCTGCCCGCGGCTGTTTGCAGACAATGACTCACGGAGAACAGTTTTTTTTAAAAGCTCTCAACAAAAAGGTGGCTGTGGCATTTGCCTCCTAGATGGGTCATATGGAAAGGGTTAAATGAGTGTGATATGACTGGCCAGAGAGAAACTGATAGGAGGAGTCAGAGTGAGAGTCGGAGCTGTGTGTGGAAGTTAGTTGAGAGTTGGGAGTTGAAGAAGGAAGAGGGAGGATATAAGTCTGTGGGTCGGTTGAGTTGTGTGGTGAGGGAGTGAGAGGAATTGTTAGATGGAGTCAGATAGATAGTTGGAATAATCAGTTTGAAGTTGTTAGGAACGCATAGGACAGTTAAGGAACTAAGATTAAGAAACTGCCAAGGAAAATTAACTGAAACCATAAGCTTGTTCATGCCTATAAATAAACTTGATTATTTGTTAACGTTAACAACTGTCTGGACTCCGTGATTACCCGTGAGGAGAAACGGGTTGGTGGCAGCGAAGAAAGCAATCACAGTGGTGGCACAGGGTCAACAGACTGTCAAACATCCGGGGACCCTGTGTGATCGCCACAGTGGCAAATGCCAAGGTGAAGGGATACGGATGGCTTCCTCGCTCACTGTGTGGCTGGCACCATTCTTTTCCCAACCACCCCAGATGTTTGGCATTTCATGACCACAGAACATGTCCGTTCTTCATTGAGCCTTGCTGGAGATTTTTTTTGGCCCCTTAGTGTTTTCCCCTTCTCAGTTTCATGTGGGTACTTCTGCAAATCTTGAGCATGCCGATATACCTCTGTCTTTATTCTCAAGCTATTTTCTATGCATTTTGGCTGCTCACAGAGGGAAAGATTCCACATCTATGGAAGATACTTCTCTGCGGTGTAGCTGATCTTTATAACTCATCCATTCAGGCCCTGAAACAAAGGTCAGTTTGACACTGGCTGTCTTATTTATTTAAGGGGAGGGGGAGATATTTGAAAGTCCTCTAAGACAGAGGTCTGGAATTTCAGGCTGGAAGCACACCACAAGCCAGCAGGCAGCGGTTCGTTTGCATCCGGCTGGGCTATAAGAAATAAATAAATAAAACCGTTTGCATGTTTTTTGCATCAAGCTGGATGGTGCCAAACCTCAGGCAGAAGGCATAGGTTCATTGTGTACGATATAGCCTTATGTAGACTTCAGATAACTGAAGAACCTCCATAAATCATAAGATGAACTTCAGATGCCATGAGACCCGAAAGATTCCGAATTTCCTTTGGCCTTTCTCATACATCTTGGACAAAGAGAAGCACCATACTGTGTTTTTAGGGGCACCTGTGGTATTGCTACTTTCGGCAACATCAAAAATATAGCAAACTTGCAGTGCAGTCCATAACATGTCTAATCAGAAGCAGGCGCCGCTGAGTTCAGTGGGACCTACTCAGTGCTGGATTTACATATAAGCTAAACAAGCTATAGCTTAGGGCCTCGCTCTCTTGGGGCCCTCCAAAAAAATTAAAGAAGAAAAAAACTGGATGTGCATTTCCAAAATATAAGATAAAAAAACAATAAAATAAAAACTACATACAGCAACAGTGTTTTGTGTTGTGTAGGTCCATAAATTACCATATAGCATATGTTGTTGTTGTTGTTGTTTAGTCATGTCCGACTCTTCGTGACCCCATGGACCAGAGCACGCCAGGCACTCCTGTCTTCCACTGCCTCCTGCAGTTTGGTCAAACTCATGCTGGTAGCTTTGAGAACACTCTCCAACCATCTCGTCCTCTGCCGTCCCCTTCTCCTTGTGCCCTCCATCTTTCCCAACATCAGGGTCTTATCCAGGGAGTCTTCTCTTCTCATGAGGTGGCCAAAGTATTGGAGCCTCAGCTTCACGACCTGTCCTTCCAGTGAGCACTCAGGGCTGATTTCCTTGAGAATGGATTGGTTTGATCTTCTTGCAGTCCATGGGCCTCTCAAGAGTCTCCTCCAGCACCAGAATTCAAAAGCATCCATTCTTCGGCGATCAGCCTTCTTTATGGTCCAGCTCTCACTTCCATACATCACCACTGGGAAAACCATAGCTTTAACTATATGGACCTTTGTTGGCAAGGTGATGTCTCTGCTTTTTAAGATGCTGTCTACAGCATATATTCAACAAAAACAGCGGCAATTTGTTGTTGACAAAGGACAGCTGGACATATAAAGGGCCCCATTGCCTTCAGTAGCTTAGGGCCTCATCAAACCTAAATCCAGCCCTGGACCTACTCCCAGGTAAGTATTGTTATGAGTCTGCAGATGCTAGACCGCTATGTTCTCCAAATCACACAAATGTCAGAATTTAATTAAAGGCTTAGGGTGTTGCAACTGAGTGATGTCCCTAGCCAGAATGGCCCTTCCCTCAAGCGTATTCATGTGCCTAGGAATTATAGCATAGAGATGGATTGAAGGACCACAATTGAAGGACCAGTCCATTTGACCAAACCGTCGACAATATGCCTCTAGTGGATCAGTGGAAAGTGAGGCTCGCGAATCAGACTGCATTTGCCGTGAAGCTGCTGGAAGTGGCAGCACAGCAGCAAACATGGATTGGATTTCAGGCTGCCCAACCACACCCCAATGAATGAAACACATGAGAAGCTTTGTCAACAGCCGAGGTCTGCTTGAATCCTCCATGTTGACCTGGCCAATTCCCATCATAGTGTTCTGAGAATTATAAGGTCTAAGATATAAAATAAATGTTCATAGATGTACCAGGCAAACACACAAACAAATAAATAAACCACATGTCTGAAACAGTACAGGAAAACAGAACTAAAGCCATTTTGACTCTTTCAGTGACCTCAAATATTCCTCTACAGTTTGGATGGAAATGGGAAAAGCCTCCCCGTTGTCTCTGTGCTCACAAATGCTGCCTTAAAGGCACATTTGTGTGTGAATAGGTTGAGCCTGTGACCTGGACTCAGGAATTAAGTATTTATCATCACAAAAGAATGGCCAGGCTGCCCAGGTAAACCCATTAACAGGTTTCCTGCTAGACAGGATTCTGCTGCAGACCGCCCCTTCTGTGATGTATGTATGATGTATGGGGGGGGGGGTCTTGAGCTACAGGGTGGCAAATTCAAAAGTCTATATAAGAGCTTGCACACCTTTGTTCTGGGTTCCTCCTCCCTCCTGCGTTGGGGGGTGAGCACCCTGTTGCAACAGTTTAATAAAGATCAGGCTCACGAGCTGCTTTGCTTCTCAATATTCTCTGGTTGGTCTCTGTTATTTTCTCCTACCGATAGAGAACCTACATAAGGACTCTGTACAGGCTCTAAGGGAAAAGGAGCAGTTTTTTCTTAAGACAATAGGAATGCTTAGCATGCACACTGGTGCATTAGAACATAGAAGCAAAATGAGAGATGATGTTTGGAGCCTTCAAAGTGCTTCACAATGCCTATGACAATTTTGTAACTTAAGTCGTTACTTCTAATTGTGTAGGCTTGCACCAGTACTGTTATCTCCCACTGGCCAGGGGAAGAGTAGGCCTCTCTCTCTTTTCTCTATAATTTTTTATTAGTTTTTTAACATATCATTTTCAACAATAATTAAACATACTTTTACATCTTATTCAAATTTTTGACTTCCATCAATCCTGTCTGAACATTTTCCAGTCTAATCTCTCAGTATGCATTTCTTATCCCTATTACATTTCAAACTCATAACCAATATCACTATCTTTTTCTACTTTGTAACACTTTGTATATTTCTCCTTACAAAACTTCTTGTAATCCCACTAGCGTAATTTGTGGATTACAGTTGCTCTTCAAATAATTCATATACTTCTTCCAATCTTCTATAAATCTCTGGTCCCGCAGGTTTCGGATCCTTCCTGTCAGCTTGTCCAATTCTGCATAGCCCATTAATTTTGTCTGCTGTTCTTTCGTTGGAATTTCTTCTTGTTTCCATTTCTGGGCTAACAACACTCTTGCCAAAACAAAATTTTTTTTTCCTTCCAGTAGCACCTTAAAGACCAACTAAGTTAGTTCTTGGTATGAGCTTTCGTGTGCATGCACACTTCTTCAGATACTTTCGTGCATGCACACGAAAGCTCATACCAAGAACTAACTTAGTTGGTCTTTAAGGTGCTACTGGAAGGAAAATTTTTTTTTGTTTTGACTATGGCAGACCAACACGGCTACCTATCTGTAACTGGAACACTCTTGCCGCAGTTGTTGCATATAAAAACAATTTAACACCTTGCCTATTAATGTCCTGACCTATAATACCAAGTAAAAATGCTTCTAGTTTTTTTTAAAAATGTATCTCTCTCTCAAGAGGAGCTCAAGACACAAACATGCTGCTTCTTGGTCCATCGCCTTTTCACTACAGTTTTTAGAGTCCTTTCTCTCTCCTCTCTATTTTATTCTCCTCTCCTTTCTCTCTGCAAAAACAAGTAGGGAAGGGGCTGGGGCCATAAGGAACACAAGTAGCTTGCTACGCAAATTGGTGGCAGAGGTGAGATTTGATTTCCTGGGATTTCCTGGTTCAACACTCACACACATTACCTCATATGTTATAAACTAATAAATGAAATGAATGAATCTCAATAACTGGTTAAGACTGGGTGGCAGTCCCTTGCTCATTCGAGTGAAGGATTTCACAGGTGATGCTCTGAGCAATCACATGATCCACACCAATTAGGTAGGGTAATCTGGCCTCTGAGAGCTAACCTATGCATCCAGAAAAATTTTGCAATGCAGAGTTTACTCCTGGACCATTTCATACTACAGGTTAGAGGATTTCATGTCTGACTGGTTTCCTCACGATAAAACAAAACGTCCTGCATATTAAAATACAAAAACCAAAGGCATGGACCAATGGTAGCAAATAGTATGGGAAACAGCCCTACTAGAAAAATCAACCTGAAATAAACTGAAACTGACATGGGGACAAACAGAAGAAGATGCCTTTACCCTGGTATGGCTCCCCTTTATCACATACACAGCCCAACAAGACAATGACAATAATCCACCAACAGCATACAAATCAATATGGCTAACCTGATCCAAAACACCCACCCACCCCACTCACACATGAAAACAAAGATCACCACAGCCAGCCACAAACAAACAACCACACCCAAGGCCAACCTCAACCTCTCTCACCACCAAACACACACACACCACCCCAGCGTCACAGATGTCAACAGCGACAGCACAGGGAAGTTGTGTCAGTGCTAATGGTCAGGGGAAGCCTTGGGCAAACAGGTAGCTTTTTGAAATAAATTAAAAAATTAAAAAATTGTCCAGTAGCACCTTAGAGACCAACTAAGTTTGTTCTGGGTATAAGCTTTCTTGTGCATTTATTTACATATGCTAAAGCTATTTTTGGTCATCTGCATACCATCCCTTGCTTTTTCCTGTAGAACTAATTGCAGTCGTTAACAGTCATCAACAGGTTTACTATACCCGTCTCCTACTAGCTTCTTAGAAAAACCCCACCCCACCCTCCCACTATATATAAGGGTCTGGTGACTTCTGTTTCAGTGTATCTGAAGAAGTGTGCATGCACATGAAAGCTTATACCCAGAAGAAACTTAGTTGGTCTCTAAAGGTGGCGCTGTGGGTTAAACCACAGAGCCTAGGACTTGCTGATCAGAAGGTTGGCGGTTTGAATCCCCACGACGGGGTGAGCTCCCGTTGCTCGGTCCCTGCTCCTGCCCACCTAGCAGTTCAAAAGCACGTCAAAGTGCAAGTAGATAAATAGGTACCGCTCCGGCGGGAAGGTAAATGGTGTTTCCATGCACTGCTCTGGTTCACCAGAAGCGGCTTAGTCATGCTGGCCACATGACCCGGAAGTGGAGGAACAACAAGATATTTTTGCGGCACTCATCTCGCTTTATTGGCCGAGGGAGCTGGCGTACAGCTTCCGTACAGTCTGTAACCTGAACCGTATGTAACCTGAGGTACCACTGTATTTCAAAGCCAGGAGAATGTGGACTTGGAAATTAGAGCAAGAGTCAAGCAGAGTTCTACATAAACCCAGGACATGAACAGTACACAAAATGTATTTTTCTACTCACTGACTAACATAATTACCTCTCAGACAATATCGTGGGTGTTTTTTTGTGTGTCCGTCAGCTGTAAACAGAGGCCATCTTTGAAATGCAAAGCTCTCCTTCAAGACTTCACAGTGAGCTCTGCCAAATTGTTTTCGCGGGGCTTGGACAGGTGGAGAGAAAGTTCTCTTTCCCTCTCTCAAATCTCTCTACAAAGAAAAAGAAAGAAAGAAACCAAAAGGCATTTTCAGGCAGCTACGCCTGCCACTTTTCCAGATGCAAGATCATACACAAAGGAAGTGGCACAGCAGGAGAACGTGTAGGAGAGCCTGATACAATTGCTTTATGATGACAGACCGACGGGTTCGTAATGGGCTGCATCGCAGCTCTTCCTAAACACATGGAGAAGGCTGGCTTGCACACAGTTTCTGTCTGGTGATGATCTCCTCTTTGTTGAGCATGTCCCATTGAGAGCATGTTATCCACATCTCAGGTGCCTGAACTCCTATTTGAGCACCCAGGTTCACTGCCAGGTGTGTAGAAAGGTAATCTCTAGCAGGTTCAGGAAGAATCATGTCTACACCAGGGACCACATCTGACTAAGTCATACTCAGCATAGACCCATCAAAGTCAATGGATGCAGCTGAGCCACGATCAAATTAAGTTCATTTATCTTGATGGGTCTATTCTTGAGCATGACTTTGTCAGCTACAGTCCTGTGCGGCTGCACAGGGCTTCCCCCATTAAGGGTGCTGGGAATTGTAGCTCTGTGAAGGGTAAACTACAGTTCTTTGGGGAAAGTTGTGCACTTGAAATGTTCTTTAAAAGTACAGTGTGGAGACAGCCTAACTCGTAAAATGTGTTTTTTTTACTCCTCCTCCTCCTCCCCCCTCTAATTTATTATTTATACCCCACCCATCTGGCTGGGTTTCCCCAGCCACTCTGGGCGGCTCCCAACAGAATATTAAAAGCACAATAAAACACCAAACATTAAAAACTTCCCTAAACAGGGCTGCCTTCAGATGTCTTCTAAAAGTCAGATAGTTGTTTATTTCCCTGACATCTGATGGGAGGGTGTTCCACAGGGAGGGCGCCACTACCGAGAAGCCCCTCTGTCTGGTTCCCTGCAACCTCACTTCTCGCAGTGAAGGAACCACCAGAAGGCCCTTGGAGCTGGACCTCGGTGTCCAGGCTGAACGATGGGGGTGGAGACGCTCCTTTAGGTCTACTGGGCCGAGGCCGTTTAGGGCTTTAAAGGTCAGCACCAACACTTTGAATTGTGCTCGGAAACATTGTTGTTGTTTAGTCGTTCAGTCGTGTCCGACTCTTCGTGACCCCATGGACCAGAGCACGCCAGGCACTCCTGTTTTCCACTGCCTCCTGCAGTTTGGTCAAACTCATGCTGGTAGCTTCGAGAACACTGTCCAACCATCCCGTCCTCTGTCGTCCCCTTCTCCTTGTGCCCTCAATCTTTCCCAACATTAGGATCGTTTCCAGGGAGTCTTCTCATCTCATGAGGTGGCTAAAGTACTGGAGTCTCAGCTTCAGGATCTGTCCTTCCAGTGAGCTCGGATACATATTGGGAGCCAATGTAGGTCTTTCAGGACTGGTGTTATATGGTCTCGGTGGCCGCTCCCAGTCACTGTGACAGCTTCTCCCAAGGAATCCCATAGGTTTGTGACCGTGCTAAGAATTCATGATGTCTCACCCAGAACTCCAGCTTCCAAGGCTATAGAATGATGACCGAGCTACCAGTTTGTACATAGATGTGGATATGTTCGGAGAGAGGGGGTCCACAGTCCTATTCCTCCCTTTGTTTATTCCGCCTTTCTCCCTCCCGTCCCCTATGAGGAAGGGGATAAAAGAGAGAGAAGATTTGGCAGCGAGGAGAGCAAGTCTGTGGCTAGGGGCAGACTTGGCTCTGGGACAACCAGCTGCCAGTCTCTAACTGGGCCAAAGTTGTTTGCCTCAACACCGTTCTCCATCCACGTACAAGGAGAATAGCATGGTCGCCCGCAGGAAGTCTGTGGTGACTGCAGAACCAATTAAAGCCTCTCTCTTTGGTACACAACCCATTCTCCCCTCCGGTGCATTTATATGCTAGGATTTGGGAGAAAATTCTTTGCGACATACTCCTTGCTTGTAGCTACATGAAAGCAACCCGGGACTCTGGCATTTCCCTGGTGACTTTCCATGCCTTATTTCCACCCCCCCCCCGCCTCCTATTTAGTCTCTTTATTAGCTGTTGTTTCTAATTTCTTTTAAAAGGATCAGGAAGCCTGTTGCAGCCACAGTAAGTAAACTGTCTTTGCAAGAAATGAGGAAACTGTTAGAAGGGAGTAGCTGCCACATTGTGTGGGTTGCTTAATTGTCTTAATTGAAAATCTACGAACAAAAATAGACCTCAGACTTCCTTTCCTCTCCTTTCTTTCCCCCCAAACTGAAAAACATCCAAGGCCGTAATAAAACCAATGGATGTTTTGTACAATGGGAGGAGAAAGGGGAAGAAGAACGGAGGGAGGGGGACTTATTGCTTGAGGATTTCAGCGTTCGCCTTTTCTGCATCATTATAGCAGGAGTCAGTGGGGCCTTTTCCTCCCAACGCCATGAGGGACACTCAATTTCTGGTCTCCTCAGCGCATGATTGCTCTGAAAATAGCATTATTTCAAGCAGAAGGGACGGCTCTTTGTGTTTACTTTATGGGAGTGAACGGGTTTGGAAGTTCATGGAAATTTTACTGTCTGAACGTTTCTGAAGCATTGTAAATAGGAATGTGTGCGTGTGCGTACACACAGACACACACACACGTCCACTATAGGGCCACTCATAAAAAAACAAGACCATATAATCAGCCTGGAAATTGAGAAGATGATGGGTCAAGTTCTTTTCTGCTCCCCTTTCCAACCTCAAAAAGCATGTTCCCTATACCTTTATCTGTTTCTTTAAAACACAGTGACCTATTGGGCAAAAGCAGTGTAGCTGATGCTCAAAGCCAAAGGATAGGAGAAAAAGTTAGCATGCTGGGAAATGACCAAAGCCCCTTGCCTTATGAAACAGATGACAGGCAAACCTGACAATTTTGGTACCTCTCTTTTTCTCGTTGTTCCAGTCCTATGCTCAGTTTCCCACATTTCTGTGTCAGTTTGTGATATTTTTAGGTCCTCATGAAAATTCACAAAGCTTTCCCCTCATACTTGTACAGTGGTACCTCAGGTTACATACGCTTCAGGTTACAGACTCCGCTAACCCAGAAATAGTACCTTGGGTTAAGAACTTTGCTTCAGGATGAGAACAGAAATCATGCTTCGGTGGAGCGGTGGCAGCGGGAGGCCACATTAGCTGAAGTGGTGCTTCAGGTTAAGAACAGTTTCAGGTTAAGAACGGACCTCCGGAACAAATTAAGTACTTAACCCGAGGTACCACTGTATACGCATTCTTGTAGGCAGTTTTGCCTCTTATACACATTTTTGCAGGCCTTGCCCCCCAGCTTAAACATTATTTTGTATGTTATTGTCAGTGATATATGCATTTTAATGCACACTTTACCCTAGTACACTGAGTGTATAACACCAATCCTGCGTCACAACTGCACTGGCTGCCCGGCCCAGTTCCAAGGATTGGTGTTGACCCTTAAAAACTTACACAGCTCAGGACCTCAATACCTTAAGGTTCACCTTTTCCCATATGAACCCACCAGGACCTTGTGTTTGTCATCTGTGGCCCTTCTCTATGTCCCCCATCCCTGTGAGGTTCGGAGGGTGACAACACAAGAACGGCCCTTTTCTCTGGTGGCTCCCTGATTGTGGAATGCTCTCTCCAGAGAGACTCGCCTAGTGCCATCACTTCATGTCTTTAGGTGCCAGACAAAAACATTCCTCTTTACCCAGGCCTATGGCTATTTAATCATCTATGGCCTGTGAAAATTGTGGCTGGAGAACTGTTATTATGATGACTATTTTATTATTAGGCTGTCTATCAGTATGCTTTTTAAGGTTTTTTATCATTGATGTTCTGTAATGTGTTTTTAATGTGGTACACTGCCCTGGGATCTTCTGATAAAGGGTGGTGTATAAATTGTAATAAGGGGCGCGGGTGGCACTGTGGGTTAAACCACAGAGCCTAGGACTTGCCGATCAGAAGGTCGGCGGTTCGAATCCCCGCGACAGGGTGAGCTCCTGTTGCTCGATCCCTGCTCCTGCCAACCTAGCAGTTTGAAAGCACGTCAAAGTGCAAGTAGATAAATAGGTACTGCTCCGGAGGGAAGGTAAACGGCGTTTCCGTGTGCTGCTCTGGTTCGCCAGAAGCGGCTTAGTCATGCTGGCCACATGACCCAGAAGCTGTACACCGGCTCCCTCGGCCAATAAAGTGGGATGAGCACCGCAACCCCAGAGTTGGTCACGACTGGACCTAATGGTCAGGGGTCCCTTTACCTTTGCTTTATAAATTGTAATAATAATAATAATTTATTATTTGTACCCCACCCATCTGGCTGGGTTTCCCCAGCCACTCTGGGCGGCTTCCACAGAGACCAAAAATACACTAAAATGTCACACATTAAAAACTTCCCTGAACAAGGCTGCCTTAAGATGCCTTCTGAATGTCAGGTAGTTGTTTATCACTTTGACATCTGATGAGAGGGCATTGCACAGGGTGGGCGCCACTACCAAGAAGGCCCTCTGCCTGGTTCCCTGTAGCTTTGCTTCTCGCAATGAGGGAACCGCCAGAAGGGTCTCGGCGCTGGACCTCAGTGTCCGGGCAGAACGATGGAGGTGGAGACGCTCCTTCAAGTATACAGGACCGAGGCTGTTTAGGGCTTTAAAGGTCAACACCAACACTTTGAATTGTGCTCGGAAATGTAATAATAATAATGATGATGATGATGATGATGATGATGATGATGTGCATGTTTGGTACACATTCTTTGGTTGGGGAACTGCATTGCAAAATTCAGAGGAGGGTGAATGTCAATGGATGGCTGTGTTTTTGGTTTGCATATTTTTTCAGCAACGGCAAATTGGGTAGGTTTGCCTTTAAGGGCCAACTGTACCAAACCTCTTCCTCTCCCCCCACCCCAATATGAGGCTCTGAGTGCCCCTCATAGCATGCACTCCCACAGCTGACAGCAGTTGCTATGCCCCCCACTGCAAGAATAAGCTTTATTTTCCTTTTCACTTTTTTTTAAAAAAAATGCTTTTGCCTCTGTGGTTCATCCAGGCTCACGCATATGGAAGAGCTGGAGAGAAAAAGAAGAGGAAGTCTGTGGTCTGTTTTTATTTGCATGCTTGCAGCTGGATCACAATTTATACCGTTTGTTGCCAGGGCAGTGCTAAGCCAGGGTTCCTAAAAAGAGGTGCCTGATAGTGGCTGGAAAAAGGACATTTTGGCAGACGGGGCGGGGGGTGGGGTGAGGTACAGAAGAGAAGCTGGAAGACAGATTATGAAGGCTTAGTCTTCCTGCATCACCACAAACACAGCTGAAGGTACGAGGCTAAAGGAGACTAGCTCCTGGCTCCTTTATTTGCATGGAACTTTGTAACCGAGCTAATGAGGAGCACTTTAAAAGAAACTGAATTGTGTATGTGGCTACACCAACCCAAAACATGCTGCGGTCCTCCATATATCACATATCTCTTTAACTGGGAGGAGGGAGGAACTGCACACCGCAGTTCTTTGTAGCTTTCCGTGTACATTACAGTGGTACCTTGCGTTACAGACACTTCAGGTTACAGACTCCGCCAACCCAGAAATAGTACCTCGGGTTAAGAACTTTGCTTCAGGATGAGAACAGAAATCGTGCTCCGGCAGCGTGGCAGCAGCAGGAGGCCCCATTAGCTAAAGTGATGCTTCAGGTTAAGAACAGTTACTCACACACACACACACACAGAGAGAGAGAGAGAGAGAGAGAGGGAGGGAGGGAGAGAGAGGGAGAGAGACTGTGTCAATTTTAAAGAAGTGGGGGAAGCAAAGGGGGAAAAACCAGTAAAAATATGTACTGTCAGCTCACATTAAGCCAGCGGTAAGCAAACCTTTTCAGCAGGGGGCCGGTCCACTGTCCCTCAGACCTTGTGGGGGGCCGGACTATATTTTGGAAAAAAATAATGAACGAATTCCTATGCCCCACAAATAACCCAGAGATGCATTTTTAATAAAAGCACACATTCTAGTCATGTAAAAAAACACCAGGCAGGCCCCACAAATAACCCAGAGGTGCATTTTTTAAAAAGGACACATTCTACTCATGTAAAAACACGCTGATTCCTTCACCGTCTGCGGGCCGCATTTAGAAAGTGATTGGGCTGCATCCGGCCCCCGGGCCTTAGGTTGCCTACCCATGCATTAAGCAGCGGCAGACTTTGGGCTTTAAAATTTCAGCGGCGCCCTGTGCATTGCCAAAATTTGTTACTCCCAGCCACCTCTCACCTTCCATTGCTCGTCGTCGTTACAGTATCCCCTGAAACACATGCTCAGCTTGGTGCCTAGTGCGGGAAAACTGGTTGTGCTCCACTAAATCCTGGGCAATTCGGCTCCAGGGACCATGCATTAGCTCCATAAGACACACAGACATTTCCCCTGACTTTTTAGGAAGAAAAAAGTGCGTCTTATGGAGTGAAAAATACGGTACCTCCATTCTCCACTGTTCCGTAGTCTCTGAAAGGGAATGCAGTGCCAGGGGTGAAAAAGGCTGCGAGTTATCTGTTGATCTTGCCATCTTTTTTAACATAATGATGATGATGTCATGGCTTTACAGGCCTTTGGGCAGGATGCAGTTTGACTTACTTCCCTTTGTATAAAACAACCCCTAAGGAGGCCCCCAACCCGCTCACAGGTCCTTGTATGATCAGGGGAAATAGCTGGTCCTGGCAAGTATTAACTACTCTCATTTCCAACCTGATAATTGCCACCTGCCCAGATTTTAACTTGCCTGAATTAATTTTAAGATGTATTTTAATTAATTGATGTCTGTTTTTATGCATATTGTGTTGTTTTTGTGATGTTAGCCGCTCTGAGCCCAGCCTCGGCTGGGGAGGGCAGGATACAAATAAAATATTATTATTATTATTATTATTATTATTATTATTATTATTATTACATGCTCCCCCTTCACCTGCAGCTGTCCAGGGTATAGAATCCTAGCTATGGAGGGCCAGCACTGTATGGATTATACACGTTAATGGTTTTCGGCAGATTTGAATGATTCAGAGAGCAACAGCTTGGGGATGTTGTCGATTCCTTTCCCTCCACCTTCCTCTCCCTCCTTCCAAACTCTATTTTTATCCTCTAGCTGTAAGGGGTGGGTGGGGGAAAGAAATCAATACATATACAGCCTACACTTAAATTGATTGAACATTTTATGGCCTCTTTTAAGTCTATTAAAGCATATCCTTATTTCTTTAGTTCACGGTTAGTACCATATTTTGCCTTGTATCACCCGGTACATGTGAGTCATACAGCTAATTCTTCGGGTTTTATCCGGCTTGCTTTATAAACTGCAATGATGATCTCTAATGAACAAACAAGGTGCTCCCATCTCGTCGCTGAAATGGAGGGGCGCCCACTAGTGCAACTTTTAGGAACAGCAGGCTGAAAGGTATCGAGCTGGAGAGAGCGTCTCTGTTTTTGCTGTGTCGCTGGGCAGCATCAAGTTAGGGCTGCAATTCAGAAACTCAGAATGGTCAACCAGGAAAGTATAACATTCCTTCGCAATCTCACCTCAATCATGCACAGGTCATTCTTTGTTAGCATGTCTCCATTAACTGGGGTTTGGTTGTGCTAAAATGGAAGGAAATCGTTAGAGTGGCAAACCTCAGCGAACTGAATGTCAAATTAATCTATTAAATCTCTAATCACAGATTGAGATCTCCCTCTCCCCACGCTCCAAGTTATCAGCGCACCTGAGGCTGCACAGGCATGTCAGCGCTGCAATACTTAATGAAATAGAAACTCTCTAGGCCACATTCAACTAGATTGTTGTGACAGTGGAAATCAAGGCTACAGTTCCTGCCACCTCAATGAGACTTTCCCCCTGCATGTCCCCTGTGCCCTCTCAAAATCTGTTCCAGAAGGTCAGGAGAACCCTCAGAGCCAGTGTGGTGTAGTGGTTAAGAGCGGTGGACTCGTAATCTGGTGAACTGGGTTCGCTTCCCCGCTCCTCCACATGCAGCTGCTGGGTGACCTTGGGCTAGTCACACTTCTCTGAAGTCTCTCAGCCTCATTCACCTCACAGAGTGTTTGTTGTGGGGGAGGAAGGGAAAGGAGAATGTTATCCGCTTTGAGACTCCTTCGGGTAGTGATAAAGTGGGATATCAAATCCAAACTCCTCTTCTTCTTCTTCTTCAGAGCAGGGCATAGGAGTGAAGAGCAGAGATTGTCCTTCAAGCCAACAAAAATGTTTGTGTGACAGAATGATCTCCTTGGAACTACATACACTGCAACCCTGAGTTTGTATCCATGGCTGGTAGATATTCCGAAGCCACCAAGGGGCCTGTGCAACAAAACTGCCAGTATAGCTGCAAAGCTAAGCGAGGTCTGGTGTGGTTTCAAACTGGATGGGAGACCGTGTGCTGAGATTCCTGCATTGCAGGGGGTTGGACTAGATGACCCTCGGGGTCGCTTCCAACCTGACGATTCCATCATTCTATGAAACAGGAACCACAGGTGTTTAGTTTTAACCAGTGTCAAGCCTGGCTTTCAAATGATGTCATGTGTGAATGTATTCACTTGTAGGGTTATCTCCTCTTTGAAAACTTCCCTCCAGAACTACAGTGAGGTTCTGACTAAATGCAAATGAATTGATTCATCCATCACGTTGGATGTTTAATCTACTAAAACATTTGATTGGCATTCCATAATTAAGAAACCATGGTTGCAGTCGTGGATATTGCAGGTGTGGATGACCTTTGGCCTTCCAAGTGTTCCTGAATTATAGCTCTCAACATCCCTGTTCATTAGCCATCTTTGCTAGGGCTGATGGGAGTTGTAGTTCAGCAACAACCAGGGGACCATGGTTTTCCCACGCCTATACATGTATGAAGGAGTGGGTCAGATGCACAGATGCATCAACCCAAAGGCAGATTCGGGTGCAAGCCAAGCTCTGAGCTGAGAAGAAGAAGAAGAGTTTGGATATCCCGCTTTATCACTACCCTAGGGAGTCTCAAAGTGGCTAACATTCTCCTTTCCCTTCCTCCCCCACAACAAACACTCTGTGAGGTGAGTGGGCTGAGAGACGTCAGAGAAGCATGACTGGCCCAAGGTCACCCAGCAGCTGCATGTGGAGGAACGGAGACGCGAACCCAGTTCCCCAGATTACGAATCTACTGCTCTTAACCACTACACCACACTGGCACTGAGAAGATGCCTATCTTAGGAGGAAGGTGGAACATGGATGGTGGTAGGCCTTGCAGTTTAGCAAGTGGACAAGTGAGCTGGTAGGGGGGTTAGGGAGCAACTGGCAGCGAGAAAATGAAGAAAGAGGCCCGGAGACCTCCCAAGCAAGGCTACCAATCAATTAGTTGATTATTTGGAGCGCCAACAAAACCTGGTATGGATTTAGGGCTAAGGCACCAACTGGAAGTCTGGCCAATGCAAATGGGAGGAGCCTGAATGCCGATAAGCTCCTCCCCTCCTGCCTCCCCTTTGCTCTCATTAAAGTTGAATGATTAACTCCTCAATCCGTCCAACGGCAGTAAAATCATAATAGCCCTGCGTTTATGACGCCTGTCAACACAAGATCAAGCCGAAATTGAAGATAGGCTGGGAATGAACAAGCCCTTTGTTTAAACACCAGTAGCTTGGGAAAATTAGTAATCATGTGATGGAAAATTATGAAAAACTATATGAAAGGTAAATGATGGTGGAAATCATTTGCACCTCTGAAGTCTATGGGAGAATAGTTTTCGTAACGCTCGCCAGCTTGAATCTCTGTGACCCCAGAACAAAAAAAAATCCATCAGAGGATCATTTGATTATTTGAAGATGCAGTGAATTGTTATAGCAACAACAGCCTAAGGTGGTTTCGATTCTTATCAGGAAGTAAATTCTGTTGAGGCTAGTAAGATGACTTCCGAGTAAATAGTGTTAGCCTTGAGCTAACTGTGTTTCCCCTCCATTAAAAGATACAAGCAAGGGCGAATTAGGTGTGTTTATCTGGTTGAAATCAATGTGAGCTCAGCATTTAATGTCTCCCCACATTGCTACTGATTTGCAATGGGACCCAAGCATCCTGAACTTTCTTACAGTTGTGTTCACACAGCAACCATGCGATAGGGCCAAACTAGACAAAGTTCAATGCAACCAAGTGCTCCTTCCTTCCTTTTCATTTTCAATATCCGAAGTAGTTGTAGAGGCTACGATTGAGAGGGCAGATGAGGCCTTCACATGCACATCCACACCACATTTATCTGTTCAACGAGTGGATACAGATGCACACAGTTTGAATGATGAGCTCACAGTAGATCCCCAGTCAGCCTTTAGTACAACCTTCCTCAAAGAACGAAGCTCAGGAACAACCTGTCCCACACACCCCAGCATTTCTCTGATGAAAATAGCGATGTCACTTTCCATAATGATAATTTTACTCTTTATACCCCACACATCTGACTGGGTTGCCCAGTGATCATGGAGCCCAAGAAAGTAAAATCTCTCCCTGCCTCCATTTCTTCCCCTTCTATTTGCAAGGAGGTGATGGGACCAGTGGCCATGATCTTCATTTTTTTGATATTGAGCTTCAGACCATATTTTGTGCTCTCCTCTTTATCTAAATTTTCGACTACACATTCAAACATTCAAGTGAATTCAGATACTATAGGTGTCTCTGTGCTAGATGAATGAGATTCTATCTATCTGGTATACCCATTAGTACCAACAGTGAGAGCCAGTGTGGTGTAGTGGTTAAGAGCAGTAGACTCGCAATCTGGTGAACCGGGTTCGCTTCCCTGCTCCTCCACATGCAGCTGCTGGGTGGCCTTGGGCCAGTCACACTTCTCTGAAGTCTCTCAGCCCCACTCACCTCACAGAGTGTTTGTTGTGGGGGAGGAAGGGAAAGAAGAATGTTAGCCACTTTGAGACTCCTTCGGGTAGTGATAAAGTGGGATATCAAATCCAAACTCTTCTTCTACTACTACTTAGTTCCTTCGAGTGGGGATGGGTGGGAGCACAAATGCAAGTCCCTGAATTTTCAGTCTAAATTTCAAAGGGTAGGAGACAAGAAAGGGTAAGGAGGGAGAGTTGAGAGTAACAAACAACAATTAGGGAAGAAATGGCAGACCCTTGGAGAACGAGAGATGACTGTGAGCAAAGTTAAAAGATTCTCAAAACGTCAAGCAAGGGTTAGCTGTAATTGTGTCTCTGCAAATCCTGTAATTGTGCCTTTGCAAATCCTGATTTATCCTTGCTTGTTCTTAATTTGTGCCTGAGAATAACAAAGCCCTACATTTTTTGGTTTCAGTTCTTGATGCGCACGTAACTATCATATTTGGTATGTCTGCCAGTACCCCAAACCAGCCTGGTAATTCATTCTAGAGGAATAAATATGTGATGCAGAGCGACGTTAGACAACATCAAAACAGTCTTCTTGTTGTTGTTTTTTAAGAAGAGAAATCTTTTCTTGAAAAAAAAGAAAAGAAAAAGATCGTTGTTGACCTTATCCTGAGTGTAGCAGAGCAAGCAATTGCCCTGAAGGGATTTTGTGACTGCTCATAAAAAATGTCGCAGCAGAGTCCTGCCCCATCTGTATGATGCTCTCTCAGGACAGCATTTGTGCAAGACTGCTGGAGAATGCTACACCGTAAGTAATGCTACTTGAAACATTGCACAAAGGAACAACCAGGCTCCTTTATTTACGTAGTTATTTACTGGAAAGGTTTGGGAGTTATCATCGTGAGCTACGCCACCCGTTTTTGCAGAGAAGCCACCAGGTCTCAGAAGCAGAAGTGAAGTTTTTCTCTACATCTCTGCCTTTACAAAAAAAACAAAACAAAGAAAAACCTTGTCTTTCATGTGAAAATAATTTTTAAAAGTTGCTAGCCTTCAGCATTACAGTGAAGGACTTGACCCAAATGTAACCTGCAGGCTTAGAATCACAAACGCCAGCTCCAGATCCTATGGCTTCCAGAAGGCTGTCCAAGAAAGTTGACTTCATCTTTGCCTGGAGCAGAATCACACAATCCCAAAATAAAGGGCTCCTAATTTGCATATTATTTGCATGTATCTGCATACCATCAATGTGGCATCTGTTCAGTTTGTCTTATCTCTCTAAATCATCTCCACATCTTAAAAGCATAATATGGTAGCGCATAGGAATATATTTTTAGAGAAACCTCGTACTCAAGTCTTCACACTTGAGCCAGTGTCTTCTTAGCAAGTGAAAGGGAGGAATCTAAAAAGCCAAGGGCCAGACTTGCTCTCAAGTTGACATTTCTAGTTGACTAGTGAGGTAAAGAGTAAAGAGCTAAGCTCGGTTTGACTCAGCTTGACTCATTTGACTGGCATTTCATACCCTCCAACATTTGTCTGATGAAAACAGTGATGCCCTCTTCCACAATAATAATAATTTTATTATTTATACCCTGCCCATCTGGCTAGGTTGCCCCAGCCACTCTGGGCAGCTTCCAACATATATAAAAACATAATAAAACATTAAGCATTCAAAAAACTTCCCTATACAGGGCTACCTTCAGATGTCTTCCAAAGGCTGTATAGTTACTATCTCCTTGGCTCAGGGGTCACATAACTCCATACCCTCCCACACTTCTCCGATGAAAATGTTGTTGTTTAGTCATTAGTTGTGTCCGACTCTTCGTGACCCCATGGACCAGAGCACGCCAGGCACTCCTGTCTTCCACTGCCTCCCGCAGTTTGGTCAGACTCATGTTTGTAGCTTCGAGAACACTGTCTAACCATCTCATCCTCTGTCATCCCCTTCTCCTTGTGCCCTGCATCTTTCCCAACATCAGGGGTTTTTTTTCCAGGGAGTCTTCTCTTCTCATGAGGTGGCCAAAGTATTGGAGCCTCAGCTTCACGATCTGTCCTTCCAGGGAGCACTCAGGGCTGATTTCCTTCAGAATGGATAGGTTTGATCTTCTTGCAGTCCATGGGACTCTCAAGAGTCTCCTCCAGCACCAATGAAAATAGGGAGGTCCTAATGAAAAGCAGGACATTCAGGGATCAAATCCCGGATTTATAGAAGCCATCCCGGTTTCTGATTTGATCCCCGAATGGCCCTGTTTTCCCTTCTTCCCATGTACATTTCAGAAGAACAACTAGCCTGACTGGCAGTACAAACCTGATTTTAGATACAGGAAGCATGGCTGCACTCCAGTCAACAAACAGGAAATTTAATATATAGTACAAGCGCGCCCATTTCTATTAATCTTATTTTGCACAAGATGTTAATCCCTGCTTCTTGGATTTCCTCCGCTAGCAAGGCTGGCAGCCAATGTTGGCCAATCCATTCAGCAAGCCTGGACCACAAGCATGGGACCTTCTGGCCCCGAATATCCAACCCCACCAATTAGAGCTATCTGGGGAAATCATTGCAGCTAGGGGTGTAGTGGAGCAGAAACCTGCCAGTGAGCAGTTCCAGTCCTTTTGGTAGCAGAAGCAATGACATCACCTGCTGTAGCGGCACTTCCAAGTTTGCAGCATTGGAGGGCAGTCTTGACGTGGCATGCAATCCCCTTGCTGGCAAAGTGAGGCTCAGCAAGTGCCTGGTCCAAGGCCACCCAGTGAACTTTGTTTTGACGGATCAAAAGTCTCCCGGGCCAAAGTCTAACCACTGCGGCAACCTTTGCCTCGTTATTCTGTGACTGCCAGGTGATCTAATAGATTAGTCATTATGTATACTGCTTCTCTTTTGAGTGTCTATGGGTCAGCAAAGCTGGTACAGTGGTACCTCAGGTTAAGTACTTAATTCGTTCCGGAGGTCTGTACTTAACCTGAAACTGTTCTTAACCTGAAGCACCACTTTAGCTAATGGGGCCTCCTGCTGCTGCCGCGCCGCCGGAGCACGATTTCTGTTGTCATCCTGAAGCAAAGCGGGACCTGACATCTTTCCGCAGGGCCTGCAAGACAGAGTTGTTCCACCAGGCCTTTGGTCAGGGCTCAGCCTGACTCCCTCCTCTGGCAACCTGCACAGAATTTTGCTTAACGGTTGCCATCAATTTGATTTTAATTAATTTTTATAATGAAACGTTTTTAGAATGTTGGATTATTTGATTGTTTGATTATTTGATTGTTGTTAGCCGCCCTGAGCCTGGCTGGGGAGGGCGGGATATAAATAAAATTTATTATCATCGTTATTATTATTAACCTGAAGCACTATTTCTGGGTTAGCAGAGTCTGTAACCTGAAGCATATGTAACCTGAGGTACCACTGTATAGCTACACATTCTCCTTGGGGGCATGGCTGGTGGGCCTCTCATGATAAGCACCAGTGGCCTGCGGTCAGTGGACTAGGGGGACTATTATTTTGATTGATTGATTGATTGATTGATTGAGTTTATATATCGCCCTATACCCACCCTATACTGCAGGAGGCAGTGGAAGACAGAAGTGCCTGGCGTGCTCTGGTCCATGGGGTCACGAAGAGTCGGACGCGACTAAACGACTAAACAGCAACAACCTGGAGGTCTCAGAGCGGTTCACAGAAAAGATTATAACATATATAAACGGAATAAAAACAATAACCCAATAACACCCCCCCCAAAAGACCCACATTTTAAAAGGGTATAGGATGTCAACCAGGTCAACCAAAGGCCTGGTTAAAAAGGAATGTTTTTGCCTGGCGCCTAACTGTGTATAATGAAGGCGCCAAGTGAACTTCCCAGGGGAGAGCATTCCACAGATGGGGAGATGCAGAGAAGGTCCCGTTCTCGTGTTGCCACCCTCCAAACCTCTTGAGGAGGAGGTAAACGAAGAAGGGCCTCAGAAGATGATCTCAGGATCCGGGTTGGTTCATATAGTCATATAGGCAGTCCTTGAGGTATTGCGGTCCTGAGCCATTTAAGGCTTTATAGGTCAAAACGAGCACCTTGAATTGGGCCCGGAAACTAATTGGTAGCCAGTGCAGCTGGACCAGGATGGGTATAATATGCTCAAACCGTCTTGCTCCGGTGAGCAACCTGGCTGCTGAACTCTGCACTAGCTGAAGTTTCTGATCTGTCTTCAGAGGCAGCCCTACGTATAATGCATTGCAGTAATCTAACCTTGAGGTTACCAGAGCATAGACAACAGTAGTTAGGCTATCCCTGTCCAGATAGGGGCGTAGCTGGGCCACCAGCCGAAGCAGATGGAAGGCTTTGAGTGACAGCAAAGGATTCGGGAGCTACAAACCTGCTCCTTCAGGGGAACTGTAACCCCATCAAGAGCAGGCAACCTCCCACCCATCTGGTCTAGGGACACACCCACTAACAGTGCCTCTGTCTTATCTGGATTGAGCTTCAGTAGTCTCCTCAATGTTCTCCTAGTGCCTCCTTCCCAAAGCTTCTGCCCAGCTTAGGGATGGAGGCGCGATGCTAACGCACGAGACCTTGGGACCTCAGGACTGTCGGAGGTTCCGTACGACAGAGCTGAAGTAGCTCTCCTCCTCGTTGTATCTTCCGAATCCATCAGGCTCTCCTCCTTTGACGGTGATTAATGACCTAAGCCTTTGATGAGGCTTCATAATAATAATTTATAATAATAATAACAATTTATTATTTGTATCCCACCCATCTGGCTGGGTTTCCCCAGCCACTCTGGGCGGCTTCCACAGAAACAAAAAATACACTAAAATATTACACATTAAAAACTTCCCTGAACAGGGCTGCCTAGAGATGTCTTCTGAATGTCAGGTAGTTGTTTATCGCTTTGACATCTGATGGGAGGGCGTTCCACAGGGCGGGCGCCACTACTGAGAAGGCCCTCTGCCTGGTTCCCTGTAGCTTTGCTTCTCGCAATGAGGGAACCGCCAGAAGGCCCTCGGCGCTGGATCTCAGTGTCCGGGCAGAATGATGGGGGTGGAGACGCTCCTTCAGGTGTGCTTCTCAGGTACGCTTCAGGCATACTCCTCCATTACGCAGAGTATCCAAGCAGCAGAAGGAGCCGAGAAATATGTGCTACATCGCTACGTTTATTTCTAACTACGCAGGACAGAAAAGAATATGCATCTGCTCTCTGTGAGAGTCAGTGAACAATTAGAACAAAGAAACAGGAAACCAGTAACATCAACATCCGTCTCCCGTGAGACTTCCAACAGTCTGGAATGTCAACAGAGTTTTGTGACTCCAAAAACTGCACAGTGGCATAACAGAAACCTAACAAGGACATCATGCACACAACATCCCCCTCTCAATCGCCCTCGCAAGCAGGGACCGCTGGCCCTAACTGTTCCCTTATGAAAAAGTTTCACTGCATGCCACTGATGTGTTTCATAATTTTCAGCTTAAGAACACATTGTTTTATGAGACAAATCAATGTGAAGATGAGATCGGGGTAGTGATGTGCAACTCTTGGTCATCTCTGCTACAAAGCCAGGGGAACCTGCAACAGAGATCTTTGTTTCTGTTTATTAGTAAAGGTAAAGGTAAAGGTAAAGGTACCCCTGCCCGTACGGGCCAGTCGTGACCGACTCTAGGGTTGTGTGCCCATCTCGCTTAAGAGGCCAGGGGCCAGCGCTGTCCGAAGACACTTCCGGGTCACGTGGCCAGCATGACGAAGCTGTTCTGGCGAGCCTGCACCAGCGCAGCACACGGAAACGCCGTTTACCTTCCCGCTATAAAGCAGTACCTATTTATCTACTTGCACCTAAGGGTGCTTTCGAACTGCTAGGTGGGCAGGAGCTGGGACCGAACGACGGGAGCTCACCCCGCCGCGGGGATTCGAACCGCCGACCATACGATCGGCAAGTCCTAGTTCTGTTTATTAGCAGGAAGTAAAACCAAGATCCTGACTAATGCCAACGCCATTTTGTGTGCGCCGTTCTCTATAGGCGAACATCTGTATTCATCTCCTGCATTCGTCTTCCGCCGAGCGGAATGGCTCTCTGTGTAGTAATAGAAAATAGACAGAAGCTGGAAATAATGGGCGCAGGCAATCAAACTATCATTATAGGTACATTATGTACAAGGTGCTAAATTGGCAAGAGCCCTTTATTGTTAACTTCTCTCCAGCATTATTAAATGAGCTCAGAAACTAGGGGAAATTTACAAGTGACAAAGGGTAATTATATACTTTAGAAGAAGGTATTTTTCATCATGGGGACAGAACAGCACCAAGATAACAGTCCATTCAAAAGACAGCCAAAAGAGAATCTACATATTTTAGTAGAATCGTGCTATCATTCATAGCTGGCATTCTTCATCCCCCCCCCCCGCCCCAAGAAAGACAGAAAGGAAGGGAGAAACATACTTTCGCTTGCAGTCTGGCGGCCTGTTTAACTGTAGGGTCATTTCCCACTCTGCAATATTAGCAGTTAATTAACGGCTTAAGGCCTTGGTGTCAGATAACCGATATAGCCAGCTGACTACTTGGACCTGCGGTTCTAAGCGATGCTGCAAGCAATTTGTGGCGCACACTCTGTAGTGGCGCATGTCAGTCTTTTCCTCACAAGTAGATACATGGTCACCTCTCCCAAGAGTCTGTTGTGATTCTCTAGACATGCACAGGGACACATTAGGGTTTGTGGAGTGCCCACCGACCATGAATATTGTCTACATGGTTTCTGTTCTTTCCCATTCTTTCCTTGTTCTTTTGGCAAACATACCGTATTTTTGCTCTATAAGACTCACTTTTTCCCTCCTAAAAAGTAAGGGGAAATGTGTGTGCGTCTTATGGGGCGAATGCAGGCTGCGCAGCTATCCCAGAAGCCAGAACAACAAGAGGGATTGCTGCTTTGACTGCGCAGCGATCTCTCTTGTGGTTCTGGCTTCTGAGATTCAGAATATTTTTTTCTTGTTTTCCTCCTCCAAAAATTAGGTGCGTCTTGTGGTCTGGTGCATCTTATAGAGCGAAAAATACGGTATTTTATTTTTGAAATTTTCAGAGCAAACAGAAGAACGCTCCGCATGCAGAGTTCAGACAGTATTGAGCTAAGTTCAGTGTGTGGAAAGAAGTTATGCAGCCATCTCAGCACATGACCACACAGGTTAACGTCATTTTCTGCAAACTAGAACCCGTGTAGATGCTCCAGCAGTTGGGAAAGTGAACCTTATTTAAATTTATTTATTTGGCTTTTCAAATTACAATTTTCCAATCGCATATCCAACATACAATATAAAAACAAGATTCCAAAGAATCTCCTTGACTTTCCTCCTCCCCTTTGTGGGGCCTATTGTTAATCATTTCCTCCCGCATCTTTTATGATAATCCAAATCTTTTACCTCTCCATTGTGTCCAAAATTCGCTGGTAAACTACAAGTGTTATTCCAATCCTACTAACGATTTTAACAGTTTACAATGGTTTTTAAGATAAATTATATCTTTTCCCCATTTCTTATTAAAATTTTGGTCTTCCCGATTTCTGATTCTTCCAGTCATTTTAGTCATTTTGGCATTATCCATCAACTTGATCTGACATTCATCTCTGGTAGGGACTTTAAATTTTTTCCATCTCTTCCATAAAGTGATCCTTTATTCTGGACAAATGGAGACATATTGCAATATCTCCAATAGACATTGGTGGTCTATGAACATAATACAGTGGTACCTCGGGTTAAGAACTTAATTCGTTCCGGAGGTCCGTTCTTAACCTGAAACTGTTCTTAACCTGAGGTACCACTTTAGATAATGGGGCTTAACGCTGCCCCCGAACGATTTCTGTTCTCATCCTGAAGGAAAGTTCTTAACCCGAGGTACTATTTCTGGGTTAGCTGAGTCTGTAACCTGAAGCATCTGTAACCTGAAGTGTCTGTAACCCGAGGTACCACTGTACAATCAATCAAAGGCCCCCAAGGACCTCTGTGCCCCACTGATCTGACTGATTTCTGAGGGAGAAAGCCACAGACACATTGTATTGAGTCCCTTTAGCTCAGTATTGTCAATGCTGATTGGCAGCACAGCTCTCTGGGTTTGGAAGCCTTTCCTAGAGCTTCCTGGAGAGGCGGGGGAGATTCACTGGTCCTGAATGGGGTAACCATGCCCCTGAAGGATCAGGTGCGCAGTCTGGGAGTCATTTTGGACTCACAGCTGTCCATGGAAGCGCTGGTTAATTCTCTGTCCAGAGCGGTTGTCTACCAGCTCCATCTGGTACACCAGCTGAGACCCTACTTGCTTGCTCACTGTCTCGCCAGAATGGTACATACCCTGGTTATCTCCTGCTTGGGCTGCTGCAATGCGCGCTACATGGGGCTATCTGTGAAGGTGACTCGGAAACTACAACTAATCCAGAATGCAGCAGCTAGACTGGTGAATGAATGAAACTTTATTTGCATCAGCCGTTGGCCATAGCAACAACAACAAGAAGAAGAGTTTGGATTTGATGTCCCGCTTTATCACTACCCGAAGGAGTCTCAAAGCTGCTCACAATCTCCTTTCCCTTCCTCCCCCACAACAAACACTCTGTGAGGTGAGTGGGGCTGAGAGACTTCAGAGAAGTGTGACTGGCCCAAGGCCACCCAGCAGCTGCATGTGGAGGAAGAGAGACGTGAACCCGGTTCACCAGATTACAAGTCTACCGCTCTTAACCACTACACCACACTGGCACTGTGATATACACAGAACAAAATAAAAAGTCGGTTATATAAAACGCAGTTTGGAGTCCTGAATCAGCAGTCAAATAGTGGACGTTATTCTGATTGCCCTGGCCAAACTGGTGACTAGAAGTGGCCGCCGGGACCACATAACACCAATCCTGAAAGACCTACATTGGCTCCCAGTACATTGCTGAGCACAATTCAAACTTTTGGTGCTGACCTTTAAAGGCTTGTATTCCAGAATGAGCATCTCCACCCCCATCATTCAGCCCAGACACTGAGGTCCAGCTCTGGGGGCCTTCTGGTGTGACAAGAAGTTACAGAGAACCAGGCAGAAGGCCTTCTCAGAAGTGGCACCCACCCTGTGGAACACCCTCCCATCAGATGTCCAGAAAATAATTATCTGACATTTAGAAGACATCTAAATGTCTATACAAGACAAGGCTGCCTTGTATAGGGAAGTTTTTAATGTTTGATATTTTATTGTGTTTTTAGTACTCTGTTGGGAGCCGCCCAGAGTGGCTGGGGCAACCTGGTCAGATGGGCGGCACATACATAATAAAATTATTTTTAACCATTATTATTAAGGGCTGAACCCAGGACTTTCTGAATGCAAAACAAATGTTCCACCACGGAGTTATGACTCTTCATTTCCAAAGCTCAATATCTTCAAAGTCACGCTGGCAAATTTCATGTCCAAATAAATAGGTTCTTTGATATTTTGCATCTCAGGATTTCTTTCTTATATCAACAGGTGTCTTCTCAGCATCGCTGCTGGCAGATCATGGTTCAAAGCCCAGCGCCACGGCTAAAACGCATTTGGACAGTATGGCACAGTCTGTAGAAGCTCCACATTTTGCTTGCATGCGGTGATGACTTGGAGGACAAGCTGTTGAAGACACATTGTTGTTGTTTAGTCGTTTAGTCGTGTCCGACTCTTCGTGACCCCATGGACCAGAGCACGCCAGGCACTCCTGTCTTCCACTGCCTCCCGCAGTTTGGTCAAACTCATGCTGGTAGCTTCGAGAACAGTGTCCAACAATCTCGTCCTCGGTCGTCCCCTTCTCCTTGTGTCCTCCATCTTTCCCAACATCAGGGTCTTTTCCAGGGAGTCTTCTCATGAGGTGTCCAAAGTACTGAAGCCTCAGCTTCAGGATCTGTCCTTCCAGTGAGCACTCAGGGCTGATTTCCTTAAGAATGGAGAGGTTTGATCTTCTTGCAGTCCATGGGACTCTCAAGTCTCCTCCAGCACCATAATTCAAAAGACACATTACTTTTACCTAAAGACCTTTGTGTCAAAGGTTAAAGAAATCCATGCTCCTGAGTCTCTTAACTGTGTCGTTGTATATATATATATATATAGATACGCACTGACTTCCCAACTTAGATTATTTGGAGAGTAAGTGCTTCTGTTATTGCAAATTAAACTAATTAGTATCATTTCCTGACAGCTGCAGTGAGCGATAGCAATTCCACGATCCTGCCCCCACATCCCCGCCCTTGTTCACCCACTTATATGGGATGAAGAGTGGAGACAGCTTTGTGGTTTGATGGAATAGGATCAGTTTATCATTGTAAGGGCACCTCATTCCATTCCGAGTGCAGCATCGCTGCCTTCCCCCCCCCTGCCCGCCCGACGCTCTTCCAGTTCATCAGCTATTATTGCTCTATTAACTTATTACACAGGAAGCCTAGCTGAGCCAGATGGGAGGTGGCGGTGACTTTGCAAATCACCAGGGAAGAAATCAGGCTGGAATTTATTATTTCTTCCCGGTTTTGGAGACGCTGTAACGTCATGTCCCCCCCCCACTTGCTCTTTTTTCAGCCCAAATTGTAGACAATTTGTCGGTGGAACGCTCAGGAACACATTTCCACACCCGCAAATGGTTTAATCGTTGTGAATTCCACAACCTTGCTCGGATTGAAAATCTCCAATTTCTCTGTGAATATCAGCAAAGAGTGAAATGTTGCAGTAGGTAATCCTCAGGCTTTTAGCAAATTGCTCTCGTTTTATCAAGTGCAGGAGTGGGGGGGGGGACGGGATCCTACGTCCCTATTCGGTGTATAAAACCAAATGACTTACTTATGTCTGAGATTTCCATAATGCTAGGCTGAGAGAAGGGACGCAGGTGGCGCTGTGGGTTAAACCACAGATCCTAGGACTTGCTGATCAGAAAGTCGGTGGTTCGAATCCCCGCAATGAGGTGAGCTCCCGTTGCTCAGTCCCTGCTCCTGCCAACCTAGCAGTTTGAAAGCACGTAAAAGTGCAAGTAGATAAATAGGTACCGCTCCAGCGGGAAGGTAAACGGTGTTTCCGTGCGCTGCTCTGGTTTGCCAGAAGCGGCTTAGTCATGCTGGCCACATGACCCAGAAGCTGTACGCCGGCTCCCTCAGCCAATAAAGCGAGATGAGCGTCGCAACCCCAGAGTCGGCCACGACTAGACCTAATGGTCAGGGGTCCCTTTACCTTTACCTTTAGGCTGAGAGAAACAAAGGAGAGACCATCCTGACACCTTGTAGTGGCCCTGCTAGAATAATCTGAGGGCTGTTGCCTATTACTTGGAGGTTAGGGTACTCAGTGTAAGCTTATTGCTGATGGGTCTGGGGGCATTTAAACTAAGGAATGTGGCCACTTCATTGGAGCAAACCTGTTAGGCTGAGACTCAGTGGAGGATTTCCTAAAACTCAAGGTATAATAATAATAATAATAATAATAATAATAATAATAATAATAATAATAATATTTATACCCACCCATCTGGCTGAGTTTCCCCAGCCGCTCTGGGTGGCTCCCAATCGAGTGTTAAAAATAAGACAGTATAAAATATTAAAAACTTCCCTAAACAGGGCTGCCTTCAGATGTCTTTTAAAGATATGATAGCTGCTTATTTCCTTCACATCTGAAGGGAGGGCATTCCACAGGGTGGGCGCCACTACCAAGAAGTCCCTCTGTCTGGTTCCCTGTAACCTCACTTCTCGCAATGAGGGAACCGCCAGAAGGCCCTCGGCGCCGGATCTCAGTGGGCTGAACGATGGGGGTGGAGACGCTCCTTCAGGTATACAGGACCGAGGCCGTTTAGGGCTTTAAAGGTCAGCACCAACACTTTGAATTGTGCTCGGAAATGTACTGAGGTACATTAGCTAAAGTGGTGCTTCAGGTTAAGAACAGTTTCAGGTTAAGAACGGACCTCCGGAAAGAATTAAGTACTTAACCTGAGGTACCACTGTATAGGACTTTTCATAGACACTTGGCATTTTGTTTCGTTCCTTTAGATTTTGTTGGTAGCTACCCAAAGTGGCTGGGGTAACCCTGTTGTATGGGCTGGGTATAAAAAACAAATCATTATTATATCATTATTACTAATCAAAGGAGGGTTTTAAAATGTGTATCAAGTAATCACCCCTACACTTGTGGATGGCAAGCTCTAGAATCAATCTAGATTTATGGAGGGGCCACTAGGTGGCGCATCGGAAGATGGCTGACAATAACATCTCTCCGACCCACACAAGGTAATTTGGAGGCTATGATGGGGGTAATTAGCCTCCTTAACCCCCCCAGGATTGTGGGGGGGACGGCCCTTGCCTGCTGTGCCCTATACCACCCCCGAATTTGTGGGGGTGGGGGCACTAGGCACAAAGCCCTCCTGTGGGATTCCGGCACTCCTGGACGCAGTCCCTGATTCGCGCCGCTAGTTGCAAGCATCTTCAAAAGAAACAATTTGGACGAGATAAATTGCACATGCTTCAAGGAAAAGGGGGAGTAAAGACTGCTGACAGAAGAGATCTCTGATAACAAGACAAGAATAAAATATGAGAAGATACGTCAAGATACGGTATGACTGAGGGGGGAGGGGGGGAAAACCTGCCTTCCTTTTTCTTATGTGATTTAACAAGAATCCCCTCCCCTAATGAGTCAGAAACTAAGGACTTAAGCTGTGGATTTAAGGCTGTGTGGAGATAAACTTTCGAACCAAAGCAATGTTTCAAGATGAAGCTGGAAAGCTAAGAGTTTTGGAATGACGCAGTTAAAAATGCCGTCACCATTTTGGGAGGCATTGTTGGAGCTCTTGGGTCTGGGAGGAGAAAGAGAGAAATAGAGTTGTTTACATATCGTGGATCAACTTCTCGGTGGGACTTAAGAGCGACAAATGCCAAATTTATGATGGAAAGAGCGATGTTATCTACGAAGGAGATATATGGAAACCATCTGGACTTAGTGGAGGAACGGGAAATCCACACAGGATTATTATTTTGCTTATCGGCTTAAGGAGACTAACAGAAGAGATCGTAAAGGAAAAATAGAAATTATATGAACAAGATATGATGTGGAAACACCAAGATAAGACTGGATAGAATTATGAATTTTGTTTGGACTGATTGGGACTGATTTGGACATTAACGCAGTAATAAGAAGATGATCTGAATCCCCCTTTGGATCTTGAAGTATGGGTTCCCCCAACAAAATTTAAAAATTTGGCTTTGTAATTTGGAATTTATGTGATGTGATTTAAGTTGATGTGATTGGCCAGTTAATAAAAATTATTTTTTTTAAAAAAAAGAATCAATCTAGATTTATCAATCTAGCTCACTGAGGATAAGCATGAACAATTCTCGACTGAGAAACACTACATGTCTATGCTTCAAACAGGTTGACTGGTATGCAGCCATGACTTTCATTTCAGTGTAAGCACCATGTTTTTAAAGGATAAAAAGGTAAAGGGACCCCTGACCATTTGGTCCATTCGTGACCGACTCTGGGGTTGCGGCGCTCATCTCGCTTTATTGGCCGAGGGAGCCGGCAGACAGCTGCCAGGTCATGTGGCCAGCATGACTAAGTTGCTTCTGGCGAACCAGAGCAGCGCACGGAAACGCCGTTTACCTTCCCACCAGAGCGGTACCTATTTATCTACTTGCACTTTGACGTACTTTTGAACTGCAAGGTTGGCAGGAGCAGGGACCGAACAACGGGAGCTCACCCTGTCGCGGGGATTCGAACCGCCGACCTTCTGACTGGCAAGTCCTAGGCTGTGTGGTTTAACCCACAGCGCCACCCGTGTCCCATTTTTAAAGGATATCTGCTCACAAATTCCATCTGAGAACCAGGAACATTTCAGCACAATACAAGCACATGAGAGCAAGTGTTCATTGGTCATATCTTATGGTCACCACAACAGAAGGTGGCTCCAAGTAGGTGACCTGGAGATGACTTCTTGGACATTCGTTTCAACCTGGGCTGCTGAGCGAGGTGGAAAGCCACTCTCTGTTTATGATCTGTGGTGCCACAGGATTCTTGAGAGTATGATTTACTCTTCAGAACTATTTTAAGATAGTCATTCTGGCGGGAATGGTTGGTGGCTTGGCTATTGGCTTCCCACTTCAGAAGAATTTTTATTTTTATTTTACTTTTTTTTTACTGTGATTCCGCAGAAAGGGGTTTAAATGTTTTATACTCTGGGTGCCCAAATCCGGAGGAAACTGCCCACATATTTGTATTTTTGTACAGTCAACTGGGAAGCCCTCAATGAACCCTTGGTCAGAGAGCACCCACAAATGGAGATACTGATCTTACACCCAAGTCAGAAACTCTGACTTTTGGGATTCTACTGATATCTGCCCCACCTTTAACTGGCTGACTTGCTGTTTGTTTTTGTTTTTTATTAAAGATTTTCTTGTTTTACAGACGTATGTGTAATGTCTCTCGTATTTTTTCCATGTAACATTTTTACAAATCAGTTTCATTTGTTGAGACATTAGGAAGAAAAGGGGTGGAGGGGTGGAAGATGGGTGGGGTCAGGTGGTAATGTTTCTATTTTGCTTAACGTATGTAGGGTTTGGTGTCAGCGTTGCTCGTGCAGGTTCTCTGCTGTTCACTTGTGTTTCTTTGGTGGTGAGAGAGGTTGGGGCTGGCCTGGGGTGTGGTTGTTTGTTTGTGATTGGCTGTGGTGATCTTTGTTTTCGTGTGTGAGTGGGGTGGGTGTGTATTTTGGATCAGGTTAGCCATATTGATGTGTATGCTGTTGGTGGATTCTTGTCATTGTCTTGTTGGGCTGTGTTTGTGATAAAGGGGAGCCATACCGGGGTCTTCTTCTGTTTGTCCCCGTGTCAGTTTCAGTTTATTGGTTAATTTTTCTAGTAGGGCTGTTTCCCATACTATTTGGTACCATTGGTCCATGCTTACTCCTGACAGGTCTCTCCAGTATCTGGTTGTGGTGTTTCTGGCTGCTGAAAGTCTGACTTGCTGTTTTTAATCTACATCTTCATTGTTTCTATCTGATGAATTGTGTGTGTGTGTGTGTGTGTGTGTGTTTTCTACATTTTTGTTGGCCTCTTTGTGATTCTCCTGGAGCAGGCATAGACAAACTCGGCCCGCCAGATCTTTTTGGGACTACAACTCCCATGATCCCTAGCTAACAGGACCAGTGGTCAGGGATGGTGGGAATTGTAGTCCCAAAACATCTGGAGGGCTGAGTTTGCCTATGCCTGTCCTGGAGGTTATCGGGAATAGAAGGGTACACCTGCTCTAAAGATCTTATACATGTATATTCAGAAGTATGGTCCACTGACTTCAAAGGGACTTACTCCCAGGCAAGTGTGTACAGGATTGCAGCCTAAGAACATGAGAAGAGCCTGATGGGTCAGGTCAATGGTCTCTCCTCCAGCATCCTCTTCTCACAGTGACCAACGAGATGCCTCTGAGAAGACCCACAAGCTCAACCACACTCTCCCCACTTGTGATTCCCAGCATCCAGCATCCTGTCTCTGAGGCTTCCAGGATACATGATCTGAACTCTTGAATAGGTTGGAACCCCCTAGCTGATAGCATTTCTCCATTCAAAAGTTATCTGCTGGTTGACTTTATTTCCCAAGGTCCTTTGGGAAAGGCTCTCTGAATTACCTTGTTCCTGTAACGTTAAAGAAGAGGCATGAACCACCATGATCTTCAGCAGGAACGAGAGAGTGACCTCTGACTCTGAGGTCCCTCTGTTTATGAGGGTCTCCCTGTAACAGACTAGGAACTTGGAAAGGCCAGAACTCTATGATCACGCCACAGTTCCTTTCCTGATCCACTGAATTCAGTCGCTTACCAGAAATACAACTTCGTTCTTTTTTAAATCTGTTGCCGAAACCCATGAAAACCCTTCCATTGACTTCTTAGGTTACCACAGTGGCCACAATAATGCACTGGAGTTCCGAGTCCTGATCTATTCCAGGATTTTATGGCTAGTCCTGCCTGGAACAACACCCGCTGCAAAATCATCCCGCCCACAAATGGGACAGAATTACCCCAAGGAGCGTGTGTGTGTTTGGATATCCTGTGCCACCAAAGTCTGTGTGTCTGAAAGAAAGCAGCCTTTGGTGAGTTGCCCTATTTTGGCCTGTCATCACCACGGAAAAAGGGAGTCAGCATTTACACGCTGCTGTTCTTGCTGCCTTATGATGTGGCAACGATGGCTTATGAATTCATCTCACGGGGGCTTTTATTTGATTATTTTTAGTGCTTTTATTTTATTTATTTATTGCATTTATATATACCACCTTTTCCTCCAAGGAGCTCCCTAGTTCTCGTCCTCCCTAGTTCAGCCTCACACCAACCCTGTGAGGTAGGCTAGGCTAAGAGATGGTGGCTGACTCCAAGGTCATGGGTGAGTGGGGATTCGAACCCTGAGTCTCCCAGATCATAGTCCAATACTCTAACCATTATGCCGCACGGGCATATGAGAGTAAATGAGCTTGGCTTCTGGTCTTGAGAGCACAGAGAAGAACAAGAGACAACAGAACTCAAAGGAAGGGAACAGAATCTAAATTGCTTTTACCACTTGTGTATACTGGCTATGTATGCATGCCATGCTGCCATGTCAGGCAAGAAGTACGAATCAGGGACTTAAGAATGTAAGAGACTTTCACAAGGGAACAAATCTGAAAGATGCCAGACAATCTTCAAACAAGTTGGCAGCTGCACACACACACACCCGTCAACTTATCTGGAAAAACCAAAATGCTAAAGAGAGAGAAAAGAATACAGACTGTGAGAATTGCATGCAAGCTTAAATGTAATAATAAAAATAATGCTTCTCACTGGGGAAAGGCCATGGTCCAGCGGTAAATCACATCCTTTGCATACAGAAGGCTCTAAGTTCATTTAGGAACCTAGAAAACTGCATTACAGTGGTACCTCGGGTTAAGTACTTAATTCGTTCCGGAGGTCCGTTCTTAACCTGAAACTGTTCTTAACCTGAAGCACCACTTTAGCTAATGGGGCCTTCTTGGGTTAGGAACTTTGCTTCAGGATGAGAACAGAAATCGCATGGCGGCAGTGGGAGGCCCCATTAGCTGAAGTGGTGCTTCAGGTTAAGAACAGTTTCAGGTTAAGAACGGACCTCCGGAACGAATTAAGTACATAACCTGAGGTACCACTGTATCTCTCCTAATTCGGCACTTGCCTTCCTGTCACTAGATTTAACCCCAAATTCTACCCTTAAATCTAAAGAATTAATTTCCCTCCTGTTCACAGCAGCTAGACTAGTTATTACCCAAAGATGGAAAGAAACCTCTAATATACCAATAGAGGCTTGAGTTAATAACATCTGTAGCATTGGTCTATCAGAATCCAGCATATACCATCGGTGACTAATAAAAGGCATCTCCAAAAAAGGATACCTTTTGACA
This sequence comes from Podarcis filfolensis, assembly GCF_964270895.1. Lineage (NCBI taxonomy): Eukaryota > Metazoa > Chordata > Lepidosauria > Squamata > Lacertidae > Podarcis > Podarcis filfolensis. The sequence goes on from NC_139604.1 coordinate 12,134,051, forward strand.
CGATTTGGTCTCCCAAATTGGGAGATTGCCTAGTATTGAGTCAAATCTTCAGTCCCACTAGCCCAGTCCTCCAGTGTGATCTGACAACGTATCAGGTTGTCAGACAGAGGTCTTTTGCAACCCCGCCATTACCCAAGATTCTTTTAATTGGAGTAATAATAATAATAATAATAATAATAATAATAATTTGTTATTTATACTCCGCCCATCTGGCTGAGTTTCCCCAGCCACTCTGGGCAGCTCCCAATCAAGTATTAAAAACAATACAGCGTTAAATATTAAAAACTTCCCTGAACAGGGCTGCCTTCAGATGTCTTTTAAAGATAGGATAGCTACTTGTTTCCTTCACATCTGAAGGGAGGGTGTTCCACAGGGTGGGTGCCACTACCGAGAAGGCCCTCTGCCTGGTTCCCTGTAACCTCACTTCACACAATGAGGGAACCGCCAGAAGGCCCTCGGCGCTGGATCTCAGTGTCCAGGCTGAACAATAGGGGTGGAGACGCTCCTTCAGGTATACAGGACCAAGGCCGTTTAGGGAGATGCCATGATGGAACCTGAGATCTTGTACATGCCAAATATGTGTTTCTTTCCTAAAATGAGTTCTCCCTGGAATCAGAACAACTGAGGAGAAACAGCCTGGCTACTTCCTGGACTTCAGACTCTCAGCCCAGATTCTGCATTTGTTACTCTCTCATCTTTCCCCCCTCGACTTGTAAGTGTGTCACAATTAAAGCCATTTGCACAGGGACACCGTAAAACTCTGGCGCTCTTTTTCTCGGGAAGGAAAATAGCCACAGAAAGCCTTTCTTGCACACCCCACCGCTTAGAGAAAGAGGGAGGGAGCGGGTATCATTTATTAACACCACAGGGTAGATAGCAGAACAGGGTCTCCTCAAATTGTCTCAAGTGCCTTTGCGGATCAAAATTAAGTGGGCTGCGACGCGGTGGGGGGAAAATTGAATTTACTTTTCAAGTGTTAACTAAAGGATATAGCTTCTCCCTCCGCTGCCCTGTCTACCTTGCTAATGCTTGTGCAAAAGTCATGCTGTTAATGAAATAGCTGATTTAAACAAAGCCAGAGTATTTTTAGCACAATAACAAAACCATTCATGATCTCTAATTATGCAAACTGTGAACAAGAAGATGCTAGTCTTGCATTAGCTGGGGGCTTGACTCCCATTCTAATTTGCGCCTTTTCTGCAGCAGAAAGCGTTTCTTTTTGTAGTTTTATCGCTTTGGTCTGGCTCAGAGCCTTAGGCAAATAACAGCCCAGGTCACGAAGGAGTAGTTCTGCTGAGGCGGTACACTGCAGTTAGGTAGTACAGTGGGATAATGCATTGTAATGTCAATTACTGTGATTTGCTACTCTGTGATTCACAGATATGATTGCATCTAATTTCAGGAATAAGTGGAGCTGTCTGCTCTTTTATATTCACTCGGAAGCCGTTCTCTGGCATTCAAATGGCTGCTGTCTTTGCCACCTTAAAAAAAAAAAATCGAAGGAGCCACCCTGTGTCATCGTAGGAAATTTCTCCACACTCAAGAGCATCTTTTTGGTCCTTCTGGTGTAAACAGAAAGCAGGCCCCCAAACTGACTATGGGGAAGGGCGCTAGCTCCTCATATTCTTCTAGACAGATTTGCTCCTTCTAAGATTCTTGCTCCTTTCTGATGGCTAATATTCAAACTAGAGAATCACAAGTCCGTTTAGAAATCTCCATTTCTCACTCCGAAAAATAACATTCGGTCTCCAACTGTTTTCTGCTGTTGTCGGTTGCAACGGTGATCTTTAGATCTTTGATTTAAAGGGGGAAAAACAGTTTTAATTACAATGTTATAAGCAACAAACACCAAAGGGAAAAATTGCAATTTTCGTTAAATGTGTGTTTTTTTTTTAAAAAATCCCACCACCACCAAATAAAGCCACTGTGGAAAAAGCAGAGTGATTTTTGACACTTCAGCGAGGAAGGAAACATGATGTGTAGTTTGGGCCTTAGGCCAACCAGAAAGGCTTTGCACCATATTCTTCCTAAAACATACGACAGAGATGATCTCCTGCGTTTCTGTCTTCACTACACCTTGCTTTGTTTTTATATAATAATGTATGGGTGAACCTAGTTTGGTCCATGTGTGGCCTTTGGCCTTTGCATCTCTGGAGTTTGCTTTGTCCTCCCCCACCCTGAGAGGGACCATAAGCCATACAATTTTTATATTTATTGTTTCCTTCTTTTACTTCAGGCAGCTCAAAAGTCCATACCCTCCAACATTTCCCTGAAAATAGGGACATCCTAGATAATAATAATAATAATAATAATAATAATAATAATAATAATAACAACAACAACAACAACAACAACAACAACAACAACAACAACATAACAACAATAATAACAATAATATTTTTATTATTCAAACTCTGCCCATCTGACTGGGCTGCCCAAGCCACTCTGGGTGGCTTCCAACATATATAAAACACAACAAAACGTTAAACATTAAAAAAAACTTCACTATACAGGGCTGCTTTCAGATGTCTTCTAAAGGTTGTATAGTTACTTAGCTCCTTGGCTCCATAGTAAAAGGTAAAAGGACCCCTGACCATTAGGTCCAGTTGCGGACGACTCTGGGGTTGCGCTCTCATCTCGCTTTATTGGCCAAGGGAGCCGGCGTACAGCTTCCGGGTCATGTGGCCAGCATGACTAAGCTGCTTCTGGCGAACCAGAGCAGAAACGCCGTTTACTTTCCCACCAGAGTGGTACCTATTTATCTACTTGCACTTTGACGTGCTTTCAAACTGCTAGGTTGGCAGGAGCGGGGACCGAGCAACGGGAGCTCACCCCGTCGCGGGGATTCAAACCGCCGACCTTCTGATCGGCAAGTCCTAGGCTCTGTGGTTTAACCCACAGCGCCACCCACGTCCTTACATAAGTCCATATCCTCCAACATTTCTCTGGTGAAAATAGGGACGTCCCAAGGAAAAGTGGGACATTCTGGGATCAAATCAGAAACCCGGACGGTTTCTGTAAATCCGGGACTGTCCCTGAAAGATAGGGACACTTGGAGGGTCTGTGCCCTTCCTTTTCTGCTGCTTTTTCACCCACCCAGGGAACAGCTCCTGCAGCGGCCTGCAGTGGGTCTCCCGTTAAACCCCATTTTTACAGGTCCCACAGGACAATTTCACTGAAGGAAGAAATACGTATTTCAGGCCAGCACCACCTCCCAGCAGCCATCTTTGTTTTGCATGATACAGTGGTACCTTGGGTTACATACGCTTCAGGTTACAGACTCCGCTAACCCAGAAATAGTGCTTCAGGTTAAGAACTTTGCTTCAGGATGAGAACAGAAATCGTGCTCCAGCAGTGCGGCGGCAGCTAAAGTGGTGCTTCAGGTTAAGAACAGTTTCAGGTTAAGTACGGACTTCCAGAACGAATTAAGTACTTAACCTGAGGTACCACTGTAGTCTGTTCAGTGTGAATAATAATAATAATAATAATTTATTATTTGTACCCCGCCCATCTGGCTGGGTTTCCCCAGCCACTCTGGGCAGCTTCCATAGAAACCAAAAATACACTAAAATATCACAGATTAAAAACTTCCCTGAACAGGGCTGCCTTAAGATGTCTTCTGAATGTCAGGTAGTTATTTATCGCTTTGACATCTGCTGGGAGGGCGTTCCACAGGGCAGGCGCCACTACCGAGAAGGCCCTCTGCCTGGTTCCCTGTAGCTTTGCTTCTCGCAATGAGGGAACCGCCAGAAGGCCCTCGGCGCTGGACCTCAGCGTCCGGGCAGAACAATGGGGGTGGAGACGCTCCTTCAGGTATACTGGGCTGAGGCCGTTTAGGGCTTTAAAGGTTAACACCAGCACTTTGAATTGTGCTCGGAAACGTACTGGGAGCCAATGTAGGTCTTTCAAGACCAGTGTTATGTGGTCTCGGCGGCCGCCCCAAGTCACCAGTCTAGCTGCCGCATTCTGGATTAGTTGTAGTTTCCGAGTCCCCTTCAAAGGTAGCCCCACGTAGAGCGCATTGCAGTAGTCCAAGCGGGAGATAACCAGAGCATACACCACTCTAGCGAGACAGTCCGCGGGCAGGTAGGGTCTCAGCCTGCGTACCAGGTGGAGTTGGTAGACAGCTGCCCTAGATACAGAATTGACCTGCACCTCCATGGACAGCTGTGAGTCCAAAATGACTCCCAGGATGCGCACCTGGTCCTTCAGGGGCACAGTTACCCTATTCAGGACCAGGGAGTCCTCCACACCAGCCCGCCCCCTGTCCCCCAAAAACAGTACTTCTGTCTTGTCAGGATTCAACCTCAATCCATTAGCCGCCATCCATCCTCCAACCGCCTCCAGGCACTCACACAGGACCTTCACCGCCTTCACTGGTTCTGATTTGAAAGAGAGGTAGAGCTGGGTATCATCTGCATATTGATGGACACCCAGTCCAAACCCCCTGATGATCTCTCCCAGCGGCTTCATATAGATGTTAAAAAGCATGGGGGAGAGGACGGAACCCTGAGGCACCCCACAAGTGAGGGCCCAGGGGTCTGAACACTCATCCCCCACCACCACTTTCTGAACACGGCCCAGGAGGAAGGAGCGAAACCACTGTATAACAGTGCCCCCAGCTCCCAGCCCCTCTAGACAGTCCAGAAGGATGTTATGGTCGATTGTATCAAAGGCCGCTGAGAGATCCAGCAGAACTAGGAAACAACTCTCACCTTTGTCCCTAGCTCGCCGGAGATCATCAACCAGCGCGACCAAGGCAGTTTCAGTCCCATGATGAGGCCTGAATCCCGATTGGAAGGGATCCAAATGGTCCGCATCCTCCAGGCGTGCCTGGAGTTGTTCAGCAACCACGCGCTCAATCACCTTGCCCAAGAATGGAATAATCTTCTGCTGTGGTCAGTCCACCTCTATTCACTCTTATACTGTATTTACTAAGCCAGGGGTGCGGGTGGCACTGTGGTCTAAACCACTGAGCCTCTTGGGCTTGCCAATCAGAAGGTTGGCAGTTCGAATCCCCGCAACGGGGTAAGCTCCCGTTGTTCGGTCCCAGCTACTGCCAACCTACCAGTTCGAAAGCACGCCAGTGCAAATAGATAAATAGGTACCGCTGCAATGGGAAGGTACATGGGAGTAGGCCATTTGTTACATTAAATATATTGTCCTTCCCAGACCCTCCTTGGGCCAAATGAAATGTTTGTTGCCGTTCTAATACGCAAGCACAAGCAATGATGACAGCCGCCTAATAGGATGAAATTGTAGCAGAGAACGAGCCTTTGTGGGTTCCTTGAGCAACAACAACACAGATAATTCTGGATTAACCCCAGGGAGATGCAAGAAAAAAAGGGGGGGGAAACCCTGGGAGATGCAAGAAAGAAGACTGGTGAACTGTAGATGCTTCTAGGCCAGTCCTTAAGGGCATATGGCCCACAATAAAGATGGGACTATCTCTGAGCACATAGAGAGTGCCCTTCCTTGCCATTAACCAAACCCAGATTTTTCACCTTGGGTGATTTATGGGTTTGCTGGTACAATTTGCAAGGAGACATGAGCCCTCACCTCACAAGTCTTTTCTTAAAGGACCAAATGTGATCTGAGGCAATAGCACAATTTCAAACTATACATAATTTTATATACAGTGGTACCTCGGGTTAAGAACTTAATTCCTTCTGGAGGTCTGTTCTTAACCTGAAACTGTTCTTAACCTGAAGCACCACTTTAGCTAATGGGGCCTCCTGCTGCCGCCGTGCCGCCGCTGCGCAATTTCTGTTCTCATCCTGAAGCAAAGTTCTTAACCTGAGGTAATATTTCTGCATTAGCAGAGCCTGTAACCTGAAGCGTATGTAACACGAGGTACCACTGTATACTCATTCTGTGTGCACCTGTTTCCCTGTTTGTATTCCCTATCTCACATTGGCCTTGTCTCTGTAGAACCTGATCCTATGTTCACCACAGGTAACTGAGTACGCATGTTTAGGATTGCATCTGAGGGTTAAAACAACAACAACAACTCAGCTTCCTTGCCAGATAGGAAATTATGTTTTCCTCTGCACATCTATAAAACTCTTCCACAAGAGGAAACCTGATTATTTCTTGCCCTGGGCTACAACGCTACATGCACTTACCTGGGAGTAATTTCCACTGAACTCAATATGGCTTTACTTCTGAGTAGACATGTATAGAACTGCACTGCTAGCCATTAAGGGGGGGGGGTGGAATTAAAAGAAGGGAAAAGCCTTTCATCATGCCAGCTTCAAACATTTGGGTCTCACTTGTCAAACAAATTTAGTTTTGACACAGACTTCGAATGCTTCTGCTCACTTGGCTACCCACAGCCATTTTTCACAAGCTTGTTAATATCTTTAAGACTTTGCAGCTGAACACTCAGAAAGGATTTGCTGGGGTGCCGTGGGGAGCGGTGGAAAAGGGTGGGTCTGCGCCAGGAGAAAAGCACGAGTCTTTTTCAGCTCACATAACTGTTTTTAAAGGGCAGAAGAGAAGTAAAAATCGTTTTAAACTGCAAGCCTCTCCACGTCTCTCCTTCTGAAAGCCCCTTTGTATCAAATAGCAAGGAATCCAACAGCCTGTCTCTGTATCTCCTCCCTTACCTCCAGTGGGCTTTGCAATATAGCAGCGAAATCATGTTTAATAACTTGTGGTTAGCTGTCACGAACAGTTAATTTGATGCTAAACATGCTTACTGAAAGGGAAAGGGAAAGATCTTTTCTAGGTGTTTGTAATATGTGTATTGTGCCTCCACGTATGTTTAGAAGAGCAGCCTTAAGTGTGTGTGTGCATGTGATGTGTTTGTCTGTGTGGTATTTCTGTGATGGTATTCACTCGTATGGAATACCAACACCTCTTTCTTTGTGCTGGAACCCACAGAACTTTTATCAAGATAGGAATATGGGCACCTCATTTTCACACATACATCCACCAGGCTCCTTTTCACTTCCTGGAAAGAGAAATGACTTACCCTTCAACATTTTGCCGATGAAAATAGAGAGGTCCTGTTTCTTCTTCATCATCATCATCATCATCATCATCATCATTACCCCGCCTATCTAACTGGAGTGCCCCAGCCACTCTGGGCAGCTTCCAACATACAGTGGTACCTCGGGTTACAGACGCTTCAGGTTACAGACTCCACTAACCCAGAAATAGTACCTCAGGTTAAGAACTTTGCTTTAGGATGAGAACAGAAATCGTGAGGTGGCGTGGCGGCAGCAGGAGGCCCCATTAGCTAAAGTGGTGCTTCAGGTTAAGAACGGACCTCCGGAACGAATTAAGTACTTAACCCGAGGTACCACTGTATATAAAAACATGATAAAACATTAAACATTAAAAAACTTCCCTACACAGGGCTGTTTGCAGATGCCTTCTAAAGGTTGCATAGTTACTTGTCCCCTTGGCTCAGGGGTCGCATAACTCCATACCCTCGAACATTTCTCTGATGAAAATAGGGGACGTCCTAAGGAAAAGCGAGACATTCCGGGGTCAAATCCGAAACCGGGATGGCTTCTGTAAATCTGGAACTGTCCCTGGAAAATAAGGACACTTGGAGGGTCTGGAATAATTCTTTCGTTCCAAGGTAGCTATAGGCAAGTGCTTTTTTTTCCTTAAAGAATGTTTGGGGGTACTCTCATTTTGACTAAAGAAAACCACCATTTTATAGTTCAAACTGGGAAAAATGAATACAGTAAATGGACAAAAGTACAAAGATTCACAAAATGTTTAGGGGTATGCGTACCCCTGCGTTCCCCCAGGAAAAAAAGCACAGGCTCTAGGTTTAGGTTTTTGATGGTGTTCCCACTGTTATTGAAGCTGGTGACTTTGAGCCAATGGTTCTAAGTTGATTTCTCCCTAGCAGAGGTAGATCAGAGGACAGAGGACAGATGTTTCTACACACAAAGCTGGTAACAAAACAAAAAAATATTAGAGGAGCAGTCAAGACAGCTGAATTGAACAGAAATATTTTCTGGCTCTTTCCCCCAACCCTGCAAAATCTTGTTGCTTTCTTTCGGCTGCCTGGAACTCCCTCTTGTGTGAGTTCCAAAACATTTCTGTCCTCGTGCCCCAGTGGGGAATTCAGCAAAAGCCACAACTTCACATGCTTGCCATGTGTGCTGGCGGCAGGCCGTCTCTACCCAATTCAGACATTTTAATTTGCCACTCATGAAGCAGATGTGTTGGAATGGAGAGTTGTCAGAGGCGGTTGGGGTGGGGGGAATGACAGCCGCCCTGGAAGGTGACAACGCAATTCTCCCTGACCGTGGATCTGTGATAGGAGGAAGAAGTTGGCAAACCCCTTAGGTACTGCCAATGGAGAACTTAGCCCTGGCTTTGGAGGTTTGCAGGTCACAAGAAACTGATCTGCAGCTCACCAACTCACAGTGTATTGTTCCTGAATACCTGTTGCGTGTCGAGGTCCCCAAGCCACCCCCCAATAACTCACACATCACACATCAATTTTGGTTTGGGTTTTTGGCACAATTTTGGCTACAACCTTATTTAAATACACCCAAGTGAGTGGTTGCTTAGGAATTGGTTCCGACTATCTGTCCTTGCCCAGGGACAGAACTGACTTCCGGATTCCAGCGGAAGCCAGTCAGGGAAACAAATTTTGGGGAGAAAATGAAGCTGGGCCTCAGTCCCTCACTTCTCACCCTCATGCTCCTGGTGGCCCAAGTCCGATGCCAGGGACAAGGACAAAAAGAATGGCAAGCCCCTGGATTCCTTTAACGGAATTCCCTTTCCGCACCACCATTGGAGGGGTAGGCGCTTACCCCTCCACCAACCATCTGAACCAATGCCTAACCGCCAACCTTACAAGTTGTGACGATTTGCTACGCAGTAGGCAAAACCAAATGGCACCAGCCAGTCAGCCAAATGGACAAATTCCTACCAGGCCCCTGCCTCAAAGCAGACGACCCCATGACAGGCATAGCAAGGTAAAGCGAACAACCCCCCCCCCAATACAGGGAGGGTGGGCGGGTGATCCGGTGCAAGCAGCCAAGAGGACACTCAAAGTTGGGCGTCCAGTAGTTAAAACCTCTGACCCCCTCCTTCAAAATTGGCAACAAGCAGATCTCCCCAGCGACCCGATTAACCAATTCACTGCCTGGGTCCCTCCGCAAATCCGCCCAGCAACAATGGGGTGGCTTGTATCCCCCACCGCAACACGCGCTCTCTGCTAGGGAGAACACGTTTTGCAGGAAACTGGAGCTCTTGTGCTCAGGCTCTTCTTGTGAGTTTGCCACAGGGATCTAGTTGGTCACTGTGAGAAATCAGCCAATGGCATGATCCAGCAGGACCTTCTTATGTACTTAAAGGTTACCATGGTGTACAGGTGAAAAAAGCAACAGGGAACAAGGCCTGTATTGAAGGTCCTTGGTTGTTCCAAAATTCAGCTGAATTTCTCCCTGGTCTCTGCCTTGCTAGGAGGGCAAATCAGTGCCCATAAAGATAACCCACCTAATGTTGGAAAATATTGGGTTCCCAAGTCCAAAGGCTGAACCTGTATGCATCAGAAAGAATATTCCTAGACTGTATCTGGACAGCTTTACTGTCTTTCATGTCTGGCAGCAAACCTACACATACCATAATATTTATATCTAAACACAGCTCTATATTTATTGTTCCGCTTCCCCCTTTTTTCTGTTTTGGCTTTCAAGCTCCCCCGTTGAAGGGGCCAGGTTTTTGTTTTAGTGTCTGGAAACTGCATCTTAAGTTGCATACAGGCACAATAAATCACTGTTATGAAAGACACTTTGGGCTCGCTCCACTCCACTGTGGTTACACAGTGGCTTTGCCAAATGCTGGCTGGGAATGATGGGAACTGTAGTCCAAAATATCTGGAGGACATCAGGACAGTGATTGTCGTGTTAGTGTTGTTCAGTGGAATCCCTGCCTCTGACGACGGCTCAGAAGCTGCCGCGGTGCCGAATTCAGCGGCCATGTTGCTCACTGGGACAAGATGGTTTGAGCATATTACACTGATCCTGGCCCTGCGCTAGCCGCCAGTTAGTTTCCAGGCCCAATTCAAAGGGCTGGTTTTGACCTAAGGTAAAGGTAAAGGGACTCCTGACCATTAGGTCCAGTCATGACTGACTCTGGGGTTGCGACGCTCATCTCGCTTTACTGGCTGAGGGAGCCGGCGTACAGCTTCCGGGTCATGTGGCCAGCATGACTAAGCCGCTTCTGGTGAACCAGAGCAGTGCACAGAAACGCCGTTTAACTTCCCCCGGAGCGGTACCTATTTATCTACTTGCACTTTGACGTGCTTTCAAACTGCTAGGTTGGCAGGAGCAGGGACTGAGCAACAGGAGCTCGCCCCGTCGTGGGGATTCGAACCGCTGACCTTCTGATCGGCAAGTCTGTGGTTTAACCCACAGCACCACCCGCATCCCTGGTTTTGACCTATAAAGCCTTAAATGGCTCAGGATTACAAAACCTCAAAGGACCACTTCTCCCCATATAAACCGCCCCAGAATCTGTGTTCATCATCTAAAGCCCTTCTTGGTGTACCTCCTCCACTGAGGTCTGGAGGGTGGCAACACGAGAACAGGCCTTCTCTGTAGTGGCTCCCTGTTTGTGAAATGCTCTCCCCAGGGAGGTTCATCTGGCAGCTTCATTATATATTTTTAGGCGCCAGGTTCCTCTTCAACCAGGCCTTGGGCTGATCAATATTCTACAGCTTTTAAAATGTGTCTATGGAAAGGAGAAGTTATTGTTTTGAAGCTTTGTTTTAATTATCTTCTTGTTTTTATCCTGTATTTTTTTTGTGAAATGCCCTGAGATTTTAGGATGAATATAAATCTAATAAATAAAATAAAGAATGAATATAAATCTAATAAATGAAATAAAAATTAATCCCTGATCTGGACCTTGTGCAGAAATAAATGAGCTTTCCATCCCAAGAATGAGATTCAAAGCTTTGCTGCAGAACAGTCTTAAAACTAGTTGCATATACAGTGGTACCTCGGGTTACATACGCTTCAGGTTACATACGCTTCAGGTTACAGACTCTGCTACCCAGAAATATTACCTCGGATTAAGAACTTTGCTTCAGGATGAGAACAGAAATCGCGCGGTGGCAGTGGGAGGCCCCATTAGCTAAAGTGGTGCTTCAGGTTAAGAACAGTTTCAGGTTAAGTACGGATCTCCGGAACGAATTAAGTACTTAACCTGAGGTGCCACTGTAAATGTTACTAAGAACAAAATGATAAAATAGCACATTGCAAACAATCAGTGTGATGCAGTCCTTTAAGTAGTTCAGTAAACTTTCCTCTCTCATATCCCAGAGAGAGATCCTAAGTTTGTTGACCATTGCACAGCTTTTCTGCTGCAACTGCTACTAGCCATCTCTGACTTCTCAAGTTTCCTCTCCTGCCATGAGAGCTGCAGCTTAGGTTTTGGGGCGATAAGCGATCAGGTAGTTTAACTCACTGAAATGGAAAAACACCGGCCTTCCACTTTCACCCAGAGTGGAACCTCTTGCGTAAGGTAAACTTCTCTTTACAGTATTCTAAAGATAACACATTCAAACACAGCATTTTATGTACATGGCAGTTGTTCACAGACCTTTATCTATGGATATGAAGGTGTGCCTGAGGCAGGTGTGTGTGGCAGGATCTCAGTGTATCATTCGGGATAACCTTCAAAGAATACCACCCCTAGCAATATGCTCTGAAGTGGGGGAGTCTCTACAGGGATTCCCAAACCTTGTGTTCAGTTTTTGTCTTGCCCTTACACTAGGCTTTGGGCCTAGTGAAGCAGGAATGATATAGATGACTACATGGGTTAATAAAGGGGACTTCACAGAAGGGACTTCCCATGAGAGTGGAACCCATTTTTGTGTGATCTTTAATTAAGTGAAGCGTTGCATTCGTTAGGAAGGTTGCTAAGAAGTATAAACAACCTTAGTAGATAAGGGCAACTTGGAACCCAAGCCCAAACACTAGGTGGAGGTTAGAGAGAATGATAAACAGGCTCTGCTGGGATGGAGGAGCATCTCCTGATCACATCCTAGTTGTGCTCCGTACATGTTCTCACTTGACCAGTTACATTAATCTGACCACCACCACACCCTGAAGATGCCAGGAATCCCTTGGTGACATTGTGTATTACCTCCAATGTTAGCCTATGGAAGAGCCCTTTCACTTGATGGCCAAATTGCACATATCTCAGAACATCTCTTGTATCCCTGACTCTGAGTAGGATCTGCACCTATTCATAGACCATCTAAACTACCGTATTTTTTGCTCTATAAGACTCACTTTTTCCCTCCTAAAAAGTAAGGGGAAATGTGTGTGGATCTTATGGAGCGAATGCAGGCTGCGCAGCTATCCCAGAAGCCAGAACAGCAAGAGGGATTGCTGCTTTCACTGCGCAGCGATCCCGCTTGCTGTTCTGGCTTCTGAGATTCAGAATATTTTTTTCTTGTTTTCCTCCTCCAAAAACTAGGTGCATCTTGTGGTCTGGTGCGTCTTATAGAGCGAAAAATACGGTAATTATTTGTGTGCTGAGTTTAGCCTGCATTGCTTGTTGGTGTTACGTTGTGGGAGCAGTGGTAAAGCTGCATGCTCCACTACTGGGGGCGGAGAGCAGGTGGGGCCGTGGCTGGCGCCCCCGGGGGCATGGCACACTGCCTGCAGGGGCGTGGCATGCCGCCCACGAGGGTGCGATGTGCGTTCTGGGGGCATGAAGCTCCGCCTGTGGGGGCGTGGCTCCTGGCGTGCAGGGGGTGTGCGGCGCATGTCGGGGGAGGAGCTGCAATGGCACCCTACCGGAATAGTGGTGCCAGGGCCGGTCCGCTCCCTCCGCACCCCCGTTCCTCCGCCAGTGTGCAGGAGCCTATACTGAGGCGTGTGTTTGTGTGTGTGTGGCATTTATTTTAGGAGTGTTAAAGCATCGGAAAGGCATTACGAGTCTGTCTTTTCTGAGTCAGCAAAGAAATCTCCCTGGCTGGCTGCTGTATGAACAGCGTTCTGGACTCGATGGGCTTTTGCTCTGATCCAGCAATTCTCTCCTCCAGTTCTCAGTTCTTCATTATTTTATTAACATTACACACTGCTCTTCAATAGGTTGAAAGTTATTTACATTTTTAAAAATCACGCACATTTTATAAATAACTCAGGCAGATAAAGCATTCATTTTAAAAAATCAATCTCGCAGAAATGGTCACATAAACAGCCCCAGGCTGTTGTCTCTATGCAAAGCCATGCACATGTTGTTTAATGAGCTGGAGCTTATAGCTGGGAACAAATGGGGCAAGCTGGAGCAGAAATGGCTTTTTCAAGAACAGGGATGGGAGTGCAAGTGGGCGCATGTCTAAAGGAATGTGGGGCAAGGGCAGAATAAACGCTTCAATCTTAAGTCCATTGCAAACTGGGTCAGACAGGAGACCTCCACCTTTCTCCTGACTCAGTTGGAAGAAGCGATGGGCTTGGTATTTCCACTGTCATGGCAAACAACTTTGGGTGCCCCTGAAACCCAAAGCCCAGTAGTGATGTATGGAAGTGAGAGCTGGACCATAAAGAAGGCTGATCACTGAAGAATTGATGCTTTTGAATTGTGGTGCTGGAGGAGACTCTTGAGAGTCCCATGGACTGCAAGAAGGTCAAACCTATCCATTCATAAGGAAATCAGTCCTGAATACTCACTGGAAGCAATCGGGTGGTCTCTCCTGAATACTGGAGGCAACAAACACACCCAACCCACAATCGGTTCAGCTTCTCAGAGAAAATACACATTAATTAAAGGGTCTCAGAAAGTAAACCACGAGTGCTTCCAACGTTATCTTAGTAGTTCCAGATGGCGTGGACTTGGGTTCAAAGATTAAATTAGAAGGAACTGTTAAGATACTCCACCACTCTATAAGAGACGTCTCTTCTGCTTGTCCAACAGAATCCTAGCCTTCCTTCCTGAAGTTCCATTCCAAAAGACAATGTCAAGGGCATGGAAGTTCAGTTTTTGGACTTCCACCCCTCTGGTATGTAAACTGAAAAGCGGAGTGGTGAGATTGGTTGTAAGAACAGATTTGGTGGCAGTTCTTGCTGGGAGATGCAGTTTGATAGGACAGGAAGCAGCAAGGACGGGAAGTGGAGAAGCAGAGATGCCTGGATTGACACACTGTCACCTTGTCATGCAGCTGTCGTTGTACACATAGTAGTTTTGTGAATAAGTCCTGATGGAACACAACTTCCTGTATGCCTCAGCTACCTGGCACAGCAACTGGAGATGGCTTCCTCCGACTCCCAGTCCAGCACAAATTAAGTACTTTCACATTCCATTTATTTCAGTGGAATAAGTTTAAGCATATGCATAACTTTCCCACTGAAACTAAAAGGACGTACACATGCTTCACTTTAACTGGATTGTTCCTGTGCTTTTTAAGAGTAAGTGGTCCTCAAACAAACCCGTCAATTAGGATGCAGCTCATAGCAAGACACAGGAAGCGGGTGGCGCTGTGGTTTAAACCACAAAGCCTAGGACTTGCCAATCAGAAGGTCGGCGGTTCAAATCCCCGTGACAGGGTGAGCTCCCGTTGCTCGGTCCCTGCTCCTGCCAACCTAGCAGTTCAAAAGGACGTCATGTGCAAGTAGATAAATAGGTACCGCTCCGGCGGGAAGGTGAACGGCGTTTCCGTGTGCTGCTCTGGTTCGCCAGAAGCGGTTTAGTCATGCTGGCCACATGACCTGGAAGCTGTCTGAGGACAAACGCTGGCTCCCTCGGCCTATAGAGCGAGATGAGCGCGCAACCCCAGAGTCGGTCACGACTGGACCTAGTCGTCAGGGGTCCCCTTTACCCTTTGCATACCAAGACACCTGCTTGCGATGGACACAGCTACCTGAATGCACACCATTTTTTTCTTTCATAGTAACTGCAGAGGATGACCGTGAGAAGCTAGTGGTGCCAGATGAACTATTTCAGCATCGCGTCTCTTGTCTGACAATTTGCCCGGCTCTTCCTTGTCTAGTTACCGTGGCTTAACGCAGTCCCTTCTTTTTGTTTCCAATTGATCTTGGAACGCAGGCATTTACATCTGATTTCAATGAAATCTGAAACGTTGCTGTTTTCAGTCTGCTAATGAAACGGTTGAACCTTCGCAGGATTCGGTACAATTATTCTGGTGGGCGTATGAGTGTGTGTGTGTGTGTGTGTGTGTGTTAAAGGGTCTCATTATCACAGGCAATGCTAACCTATTTGCAAGATGTAGAATTAATCCTCCTCCGCCACTTGCAGATCGGCGCAGCCCCAGACGTGTAAATCTAGGAAGGAACGGGGAACCTGCTGAAACCCAGCTTGACGTTTCATTGAGAGCCCTTTTCCTGGTAAAACTTGGCTCAGCCGACTGCTTACATGTAACATTATGTTAACAGGAAAAGCCACTTGAAAGTCTGTTTGGTTGGCTGAAGCCTCGAGCGCTCAGAGTTTAATCACATTTAGAGTATCGGTTTTAGGAGACTGTTTTTGAAAAAGCTGCAAGGTGAAGAGCAGACTGACACGAGCTGGCGAGGCTTTCCCTTCGTTTTCTTCCCTGATTTTCATTTCAAGGTTTATATTTGCGCAACATTTCCCGAGGCAGTCTGGCAAGCCCTGTTTTCCGAGCTGGAAAGGTCGTTTCCATTGGCTAGGATGTGGGCTGGCCTGTGGGATTCTTCACACGTTTTTTGTTGTTAGGCATACACGGGAAATGCTTTAAGTATATGCCTGAAAATACCCGGTGTGAATGAGATAAAGCCCATGCCTGGAGATACCTGCATCTGAGAGCCAGGATTGCTTTGTGGTTTTCTCCTCAAGAGGCAATGTCTCATCGTATTCTCAGACCCCTCTTACCCCAGAGCAAAGGGCATAGATCCACTCTTGGGGCTCATCCAACAGCCTATTGAGCGTTCGTTCCAATTTGCTTTCACAAAGCTTACTCAGAGGTTAGACTGTGCCTGGTCTTTATTAAGAGTTTCTTCAGATTTTTTTTTTTGTAGGGAGGCTATATATGAATGATTATTCATCCTGAGCAGTGGCGTAGTGGGCAGGGGGGCACAGGGGCAGTTGCCCCGACTGCAAAATTGTTAAGGGTGCAAAATTTAAGCACTTAATACAGCTGCTCACTTCTGTCACTGGACTCAAGAGAAAATGATTTCTCCATGAGAAGCAGGAAGTGATTTCTCCAGACAACAGAACAACTTTTGTTTTCTGTGATCTTCTGGGTGACGTGGATGTCGTTAGGCAGTTGAATGCACATGCATACTATGTCCAACTCCCCTTCCATGCAGCCCGGGGCGCTGGCAACCCATGCTATGCCACTGATCCTGAGTTCATCCTGATTTGCTTATGCAGTGCTTATAAGTCTTCCCATTCATGGTCAAAGGGTTACACACACATGAAGGTGGTAGGTGGTTGGTGGCAGGAACCTGAGTGAGATGCAGGGAAGGGAAGATCTCCCAGGGTGGGAGACTGGGAGAGGAAAGGAAAACTCCCATGTAAAAGTTGGGAAGACCCAAAACTTTCTGTTTCTTTTCTCTTTCTTTCTCTGTTTTTGTTTTTATTTAGGTTAGTTTCTTTTATCTTATTGTATTATTAAAAATGCTTTAATAAAACCTTATGAGTGGGAAAAGTCTTCTCATTCGTCATTTTTTCATCCCACACTTATCAGCACATTATCAGTACATTTCCTTTTCCAGGCTACAGAAAGGGTCATCCTTCGTATTTGACACTTATTTAAATTTTGCAATGGCCAAGCAATACTTACAAAAATGCATATATCAGGGCAAAGTGGGCATAGAAATGCACTTATTAGTGAAAAGAGCATACAAAAAATTCTATTTTGCAAATGTTTTGCAAAATGAGTAAAGTAGGAGAAATTTGCATTAAAATGCTGATGAATTTTCGTGAGATTTCTTTTTTAAAAAATTGCAAACTGATGAGGAAATGTGGAGAGCCGAACTTGAGAGTGGAAAGACAAGAATCTGAGAGACACTGAAATGGAGAGATTCGCCCATCCCTACTCCTAAGCAAAGAACAACCTCCCCCAACAACTATTAATTCTGAACAGTGAAAACCATCACCATAGCCAGTTTATTGCCAGATATTAAAACTTAGTAGACGTTAGACTTTGAATTTTGCCAACAAGGATTTACAGGCAGCAAATTTGTTTCACCTCTAACTTGCATTTACCAGGTACTTTTTGCAACATCAACACACTCTGAACATCAGGAGTAACTATGGACCGTTGATATCAAGTAGTATGGGAAACAGCCCTATTAGAAAAACTAACCCCAAAACTGAAACTGACACGGGGACAAATAGAAGAAGACACCTTCACCCCGGTATGGCTCCCCTTTATCACGTACACAGCCCAACAAGGTACCGACAAAACAGCATACAAATCAAACTAGCTAACCTGTTTTTTAAAATACACACTCACACATCCCGCTCACACACACAAATAGATCTCACTACAGTCACCCAAGGACAACCAATCACACCCTAGGCCACCCTCTACCAAGGAAACACAACAAGTGAATAGTGAGAAAACCCATACACATAACGTTGAAACAAAACCCCACACATACACTAAGTAGAAGAATAGAAACATACCGTATTTTTCGCTC
Source organism: Podarcis filfolensis (assembly GCF_964270895.1). Classification (NCBI taxonomy): domain Eukaryota; kingdom Metazoa; phylum Chordata; class Lepidosauria; order Squamata; family Lacertidae; genus Podarcis; species Podarcis filfolensis. The sequence continues at coordinate 12,151,666 of NC_139604.1, forward strand.
CATAAGACACACCGGACCATAAGATGCACCTAGTTTTTAGAGGAAAACAAGAAAAAAAAAATTCTAAACGAAACAGTGGATGTATGTTTTTTGTGGTTCATGCTGTGGCCACAGACATGTGATCTGATGATGAATTTGGGGTGACCCAACGCAAAAATCCTAAGGATCCGTGCTTTGTAACCACGTTTTTGCGCCACTGCGGCCCCACGCAACAGTGGGTGTATGATTTTTGTGGTGCAGGCTGTAGCCATGGACATGCTATGTGATCTGATGGTGAATTTGGGGTGACCCAATGTAAAAATCCTGAGGATCCATGGGCTTTTACCTCCCCCCTCCCAGGCAGTCTCCGCTAGCATCCCTTATCTCTCTTCCGATCCTACTGATCAGATGTTTCCTTTCAACGCTCCCTTCCCTATTGTTTGCCTTAGTGTCTTTTCCTTAGCTGGAACAGTTTTTTGCTCTTCCTTTTCTTCTAATTTCTCTCCTTATTGCTTTAGTCTTCCTGTTTTCCCCCTTTCCAAGTTTGCTGTCTTTACCTCCCCGCTCCCAGGCAGCCTCCTTTATCTCTAGCATCCCTTATCTCTCTCCCCGATTGGCAAAGGATCAGTGGCTTTGTTTCAACACCCACTTCCCTCTTTCAAAAAAAAAAAAAAAAGCACGATCTGATTTTTGCCCCAGGGCAATTTGGCTCCAGGGATCACACATTCGCTCCATAAGCCGCACGGACATTTCCCCTTACTTTTTAGGAAGAAAAAAGTGCATCTTATGGAGTGAAAAATACGGTAACCACCCAACCCCACTCCCCCTCTTTTCTTCCTAACCTAACATTGTATGTTACAGATAGGTAGCCGTGTTGGTCTGCCATAGTCAAAACAAAAAAAAATATTTTTTTTTTCTTTCCAGTAGCACCTTAAAGACCAACTAAGTTAGTTCTTGGTATGAGCTTTCGTGTGCATGCACACTTCGTCAGATGTATCTGACGAAGTGTGCATGCACACGAAAGCTCATACCAAGAACTAACTTAGTTGGTCTTTAAGGTGCTACTGGAAAGAAAAAAAATTTTTTTTGTTTGTTTTAACATTGTATGTATCATGAATGTCTCATAACAAATGCAACTGAATTGTAGAAATCATAACTTGAAGAAAGAGACATCTCACTGTTTTTGTATACTTAAGGAATCTTCATTAAAAAACATTTTTAGAAAACACACACACACTGAACATAATGAGGATTGGCTTTGATGTTTTGTCTGCATGTTGTGTGAGAATTGACTTTGTGTGTGTGTCTGTATGGTCCATTTTCCCTTATACGCTCATTGAAAAAAAGAAGATGCTTACTTCCCATCTGGTGGAAAACGGGAATAATTAATCGGCTCTGACTCACCTCCCTGCAAAAACAACAACAATTAACACACCACACATTCATTTTACAAAGAATGCTTTGGATGATTTTACTTTAAAAGAATTTACTGCTCACCTATCCATTCTTGTATCATCTGGGGGCGGCTTTCTGCTTCAAGCACTCTCTAGGGCATAGCTGTCAACCTTCCCTTATTTGGCGGGAAACTCCCTTATTCCAGTGCTGTCTCTCTTCATTTCTCTGGAGCACAAGGAATATTCTCCACATGTTTGATGGTCTTTAGGAAAACCATGGTACTTTCTGAAAGAACCACACACCACTTGTAGGCCTATTTCAGCAGACAGCAGTCCCACAAACATGGCTTCAGTGCTATGCAGGGAATAAGCCACATGAGGAGGAAATGGCATCCCCGAATCACAGTCCAGCCACAGAGAGTCCTTCAAAATCCAAAGAGACTGCCTAATAATTAAGTGAGAAATAAAAGAAAGAATGAGGAACAATGTTAATCCTCGAATTCAAATATGCTGAGGAAGGCAAGATAATCCTTGTTTTTTAATAGATGCTGATTTTTCTGCCCAAGTGTGTATGGTTTGGGAGGACTGAGGCTGGCCTAAAATATGTTTTCCAGAGAATGACAAACACATACATTTGTTGAGACCAATTCTGGGCAGACTCACACCATCCAATGTACATTCAACGGACATTTAAAGCACATGACTCCTCCCAAAGAATTCTGGGAACTGTAGTTTAAGGATTCGGGAAATTCTAGCCCTGTGAGGGGGGACTACAGTTCCTAGGATTCTTGGGGGGTAGAGTGACATGCTTTAAATGTCCAATGGATGTGCTTCAAATGTGTGGCATGGATTTGACCTTTACCCTCTGTTTCCCAGAGATTCACGGAAAATAAGGGCCTGCTTATTATACATATGTGAGTAGCCAAGCTTGGTCAAACTCCCACTGAAATCAATTGTTTATAGGTCAGTTTTCACTGACTCCACTGACTGGCCTGTACTCCATTAGACTGTGCAGGAGAACTCACAAGAGGGAACAATGTTCCTACAGTAATAGAGTCGTACCTTGGTCCTCAAACACCTTGGTACTTGTACGTTTTGGTTCTCGAACACCCAAAAGCTGGAAGTGATTGTTCTGGTTTTCAAACATTTTTGGGAAGCCAAACATCCGACTTGGCTTTCGCTTGAGTGCAGGAAGCTCCTGCAGCCAATCGGAAGCCGCGCCTTGGTTTTCGAACGGTTTCGGGAGTTGAACGGACTTCCGGAACGGATTACGTTTGAGAACCAAGGTACGACTGTAATCAAAACCGCTGCACATAGCAAATGAGTGAACCAGGGGAAAGGCCATGATAGAATCACTTTCGTTAACTTCTAGTTTCTCATATGATGCTGTCAGTGCTGGGCCGTGGGCAACATTCCGACGTGAGTAAGGAGCAATGGGACAAGCCCAACTCACCAAGTGTCCCTATTTTCCAGGGAGATTCCCAGATTTACAGAAGCCGTCATGGTTTCAGATTTGATCCTGGAATGTCCCACTTTTTCCTTAGGACACCCCTATTTCATCCAAGAAATGTTGGAGGTTTTGCAGTCGTGTGACCACTGAGTCAAGGAGATAAGAAACTATACAGCCTTCAGAAGACATCTGAAGGTTGCCCTGTACAGGGAAGGTTTTTTAAAAAAAATAAATGTTTAATGTTTTATTATGTTTTTATTTTTATTTATTTTATTTTTTTCAAATTATAACATGTGGTGAATTTTATTTATTTATTAAAAATATTTTTATTAAGAATTTCAACACAATAATTTTAACAAAAATACATCATCCACATTGTTTTTTCCCCCATTTCCCCCCTCCCCTCCTAAACATATGCCCACCCTCCCAATCCCTCCCCGCGACTTCCCTCAGCTCCTATCTCTGGTTTCTCAACATATGTTTTTATCTGCATGTTATAAAATTGTAATGGTCCTCAATTTATCTATCTGTATATTGCCAATAAAGATTTTGTGAACGTTTATTCAAAACCTGCCGAGGAGTCCAGTTCGTATTGTTGTTTCTTCAAATATTTCGTAAAAGGTTCCCATTCATCTTTAAAATCACAGTTAAGATATCTTTGTCACGTAATTTGTCTGTCAGTTTGGCCAATTCCGCAATCCCGAGGTTCCACTGTATATAAAAACATAATAAAATATGCAGAATGTTTTATTATGTTTTTATATACAGAGGAACCTCAGGTAGTGGATGTAATCCGTGACGGAGGCACGTCCGCAACCCGCAGCGTTCGTAACCTGCAGCACCACGTCTGCAATTTAGCACTTCTGCGCATGCATGAGTGGTGAAACCCAGAAGTAACCCTTTCTGGTACTTCGGGGTTTCCCGCGGTCCACAACCTGAAAACACGTAACCCGAAGCGTTTGTAACCTGAGGAACCACTGTATGTTGGAAGCCGCCCAGAGAGGCTGTAGCAGCCTAGTCAGATAGGCAAGCTATAAAGAATAAAAGTATGGTGATGACAATGGAATAGGACGTCCCTATTTTCATTGGAGACAGCACAGACATCACCTTGCCAACAAAGGCCCGTATAGTTAAAGCTATGGTTTTCCCAATAGTGATGTATGGAAGTGAGAGCTGGACCATAAAGAAGGCTGATCGCTGAAGAATTGATGCTTTTGAATTATGGTGCTGGAGGAGACTCTTGAGAGTCCCATGGACTGCAAGAAGATCAAACCTATCCATTCTGAAGGAAATCAGCCCTGAATCAGCTCACTGGAAGGGCAGATCCTGAAGCTGAGACTCCCAATACTTTGGCCACCTCATGAGAAGAGAAGACTCCCTGGAAAAGACCCTGATGGTGGGAAAGATGGAGGGCACAAGGAGAAGGGGACGACAGAGGACGAGATGGTTGGACAGTGTTCTGGAAGCTACCAGGATGAGTTTGACCAAACTGCGGGAGGCAGTGGAAGACAGGAGTGCCTGGCATGCTCTGGTCCATGGGGTCACGAAGAGTCGGACACAACTAAACGACTAAACAACAACAACAACAAATTTTCATCGGAAAAATGGTGGAGGGTATACAGTCAGAACTGAAGAGCAAGTCAGGGGGACCAAAGGACAAAAGAGGCAGGAGTAAAGAGCCAGCCAGAAGCTAGGCCTGAAGGACATTACAAGAGGCAGGACCACAGCAGAGCTTAGTAAGACTTCATTGCTCAAGCAAGACTCAGCTGGAACAGGAAGCCCAGGTTTCAACAGGAAGTATGCAGCTCCTTCTTGTGGCGAATTACTGAACTGCAGGCGACCCCTTTCCAGCGAGGGACTTTCAGGTCCTGGACTGACTTGCCCAACCAGGCTGGTCGTTGAATCTTTGTATGCCTTCCTATCCAGAAAAAGCCAATGACCAGCAAGGCTGGGGTGACTCAATCCAGGGCCTGAAAGTCCCTCCTTGAAAAGAGGTCATCTGCAGTCCTGTAATTCACCACACGGAGGAGCCGGACTCAGACCCAGAAGTTCTTGAGAGCAGCAAAACAAAATGTGGTCTGGAAAAGCGTCTGAATCATGTGAGTCCCCCCTCTCCAGGAATAATAATCATAAAGTGCGGTGCTTGTGCTGGAGTTCATTCCTAGGCTGCTTTTCAGCCCCCAGACTGCGGTGCGTTAAAATTAAATTACAAAACGAAAACAACGATATCCTGCCTTTCCTCAAGAGAGCTCAAGGCAGCTAACAACAGAACATTACAAATGGAATAATTTAAGAAAAGGCTGAAAAAAATGTACAGGCAGTTGTGGAAAACAATTTGATCAAATAAATTAAAATTCTAAACAAATTGTATTTAAAGGGATATAGATATATAGATGATAGAGTTAGACAGATAGATGATAGATAGATAGACAGATAGATGATGATAGATAGATAGATGATAGATAGATAGATAGATGATAGATGATAGATAGATAGATAGATAGATAGATAGATAGATAGATAGATGATAGATAGATAGATAGATAGATAGATAGATAGATAGATGATAGATAGATAGATAGATGATAGATAGATTAGATAGATAGATAGATAGATAGATGATATAGATAGATAGATAGATATAGATGATAGATATAGATAGATAGATGATAGATAGATATAGATAGATAGATAGATAGATAGATAGATAGATGATAGATAGATAGATAGATAGATAGATATAGATAGATAGATAGATGATAGATAGATAGATAGATGATAGATAGATAGATAGATGATAGAGTCTTTTTAAAAACAACATCAACAAAAACCCTTGAGTTGGGACAACCAGCTCATAAGTTGCCTTATGGAAAAAGGGTGGTCTTCAGCATCTGTTGGAAGGAGAGACGAAAACAGTCTAAATGCACCTCTTGGGAGAGGCACCAGCCCTGGAAAAGGCTGAGTCCTCCACCAGTCTGGCCTCAGAAAACAGTGGGATGCAGAGCAGATCCCCCTCTGAAGATCTCAACAGCTGGACAGTCTCATGTGGAAGCGAGCAGTCCAGACACCCTGGACCCAAGCCATTCAGGGCCTTCAAGATCAAAACCAGCTTTTCGAATTGGGTTCGGAAACAGACAAGGAGCCGATGCAATTAGGAAAGCACAGGAATCAAATGTTCTAAGATGACAGCCTTTGATACCACCCTGGCAGCTGCATTCTGGCACGAGTTATATGGATCCTCTGGAGAGGCATCCCAGATAGAGCACGTTGCTATATTCTAACCAGGATCTGACCTAAGCATGTCTGACAGGGGCCAGATCCGCCTTCTGCAGGAAGGGACGCCGTTGCAATGTTACTCAAAGCTGTGCAAAACCACGGCTGGCGACAGCCACCCTCTGAGCTCCCAGGACTAAGGTGAGGTTCAAGAGAACTCTCAGGCTGTGCGCCCAACCCTTTCTGTTTAGAAAAAAGGGAAATCCATGTCCTTCGGTTTTATTATTTTTTTAACCAACCAACAGCACCTAAATATTGTCTTGACTAAGTCTCAGGGAAGACCCACATTTAAAGCACCTGATCTCCCCCCCCCCCCAGGAATCCTGGGGACCATAGTTTTCCCCTCAATGATCTACAATTCACAGCACCCTTAACCAGCTGCAGTTTCATTACATATCACAGACGATCCTAAAACATCTCAATGGAGTCAGCTAAGCTCTCCAGAAGCCTGGGAGAAGGGGGTTTAATTAAGTGATGGGAACTGAGCAGTGATGTTGTTGTTGTTGTTGTTTAGTCGTTTAGTCGTGTCCAACTCTTCGTGACCCCATGGACCAGAGCACACCAGGCACTCCTGTCTTCCACTGCCTCCCGCAGTTTGGTCAAACTCATGCTGGTAGCTTCGAGAACACTGTCCAACCATCTCGTCCTCTGTCGTCCCCTTCTCCTTGTGCCCTCCATCTTTCCCAACATCAGGGTCTTTTCCAGGGAGTCTGCTCTTCTCATGAGGTGGCCAAAGTATTGGAGCCTCAGCTTCAGGATCTGTCCTTCCAGTGAGCACTCAGGGCTGATTTCCTTAAGAATGGATAGGTTTGATCTTCTTGCAGTCCATGGGACTCTCAAGAGTCTCCTCCAGCACCATAATTCAAAAGCATCAATTCTTCGGCGATCAGCCTTCTTGATGGTCCAGCTCTCACTTCCATACATCACTACTGGGAAAACCATGGCTTTAACTATACGGACCTTTGTTGGTAAGGTGATGTCTCTGCTTTTTAAGATGCTGTCTAGGTTTGCCATCGCCTTGCTCCCAAGGAGCAGGCGTCTTTTAATTTCGTGACTGCTGTCACCATCTGCAGTGATCATGGAGCCCAAAAAAGTAAAATCTCTCACTGCCTCCATTTCTTCCCCTTCTATTTGCCAGGAGGTGATGGGACCAGTGGCCATGATCTTCGTTTTTTTGATGCTGACTTTCAGACCATCTGTGATGGAATACACATATAAAAACCATTCTGAAAAATGCTTTTTTAAAAAGCGTTTTTATAAACACATTGAATTTTCCATAAGGCTTGCCATCGCCATCTAGTGACACATTGTATATTGCACCTAAAACACACTTAAAACGTTTTATTTGCAGCTGAGTCCTAAGTCTCTGAGGGACAGGACATCTAAAGTCAGGGTGCAGTTACCTAGAAGGCCCTACCCTTCACTCCCTCCGACCCACAGCAAAGGACATTTTATCATAATTTGTTATTGATCTTCTTACAATTTAACAAATTCAATTAAGTTTCCACACAATATTCCCTTTGCATTTTGACTTCCCATCCTTACTTCCATGATGTTTCTGTTCAAATCCTTTTATCTACTGCCTTACATATAATATTTATTTCTATAGCATATATCCTACATTACGTTCTCATTGCTTTGTTTATATTTTAAGCCCTACCTGTGATTTCATTTGGCCATAGTATTTTCTCAGATAATCTAAAAAGGGTCTCCACTCTTCGACAAACTTTTCATCTTTTGGGGGTAGAGCTACATGCAGTGGGGGGACGCTATAAATATGTCGGAAATTAAATCATTATAACAAAAGAAAAGAAAAAACCCTATGTAAAAATTGCATAGAAAATTTGTTTGCTCTCTGGCGCCATCTGCTGTTGTATGTTTATAATGCATTAAATGCGCTGTTCTTCGACTAATGTAGCTGAGTCCTGGGACTCTTATTTTTGCCGTCAATTTCTCCATCTCCATATAGTCCAATAGTATCTTGGTCTCAAGTTGTTCAACTCCTTTCATTTATCCCGGTAACTTATGAGCAGTCTGCGCAGATCACCACAAAACAGGTATGCCTTAATTATCATTGTAGAACAGGAAGAGAGAGGTCAAGATCAAACTGCCCTGCTCAGTCAAAGCTCCATTTTTATGATAGAATGCCATGCTACCTTCATTTTTTTAAAAAATAAAACACCACAGGTGGAATAATACTTTCCCCCTTTCCAAATTAGCTCCACCCCTCTGAAAAAGGAAAAACACCTTTGCCACCGGAGAGGTTTTGAATTACCACCCCAAACCCTTTACCCTTATCTAGTCACTACAAGTTTAGCCTAAGGGAGAGATCATCTTTGCTGTACGCAAATATAAGTTCTCATAGCAAGATGGCAGTATGTTATGGCTAGCTAGTGGTTATAGGGCAATGATAAACCTAGACAGTATCTCAAAAAGCAGAGACGTCACCTTGCCAACAAAGGTCCGTATAGTTAAAGCTATGGTTTTCCCAGTAGTGATGTATGGAAGTGAGAGCTGGACCATCAAGAAGGCTGATCGCCGAAGAATTGATGCTTTTGAATTATGCTGTTGGAGGAGACTCTTGAGAGTCCCATGGACTGCAAGAAGATCAAACGTATCCATTCTTAAGGAAATCAGCCCTGAGTGCTCACTGGAACGACAGATCCTGAAGCTGAGGCTTCAATACTTTGGCCACCTCATGAGAAGAGAAGACTCCCTGGAAAAGACCCTGATGATGGGAAAGATGGAGGGCACAAGGAGAAGAGGACGACAGAGGACGAGATGGTGGGACAGTGTTCTCGAAGCTACCAGCATGAGTTTGACCAAACTGTGGGAGGCAGTAGAAGATAGAAGTGCCTGGCGTGCTCTGGTCCATGGGGTCATGAAGAGTCGGACACGACTAAATGACTAAACAACAACAACAAGTGGTTATAGGAGGGAGGAATCAGGACAGGTCGGAAAGATCTCACACACCCTTTTTTTCAGTGTGCACACATTGATGAATGGGCCCTTGATGGGCTCTTCAGCAATTTGCGTACACACACGAATCCATCCTAAAGCACACCATCTTTAAACAACGTGTGGGTTGCAGAGAACACCCTGAACAGACCATATCTGAGTTCCCCTCTCTCAGCCAAGGGAGTTTTGAAACGCTTTAGGTAGAGAAGGAATCTTCAGCAGCTTTGCTCCGGCCCCCTAATTCAGAGCAGACCAGGAAATTCTTCCGGCATCGTTGTTGCTCCCCCATGTAAGTGACAGTTTAAAAAAAAAAAGCATGCAGAATGATCAGATTATATGAAATTACATGCACAGAAAACGGCATTAGCCAACTCCAAAGGAATCAGGCAGAGCTGCTCAGAGTGAGAATGCGCTAACAAAGCTGTGATTTGCCTTCGAGTTAATCAAAATCATTCACCCCGGCGCAAGCATAAAACAGAAGACCTGCTACGCAAATTCTTTAAGTATATATAAAGAGGGACGGATACGACCGCCCAGTTTTTGCATTCAGCTGGAGAGGCACTAGGAAGGGTATGGCATGATGTTAGCACTTTGCTTCCGCAAGTCTCTAGTATGTGCCTGTGCTGTGGAAATCCTTGTCCGTTACTGTTATGCTACGGCTATCGGGACTTTGTTTTGGACGTCTACTTAAGATTCTTCTGTTTATATAGGCTTTTTCTGATGTATAGCTCAACCATCATTGTCTCGCTTTCCAGATGTCGGCTAAGTATTTTTATGCTGCTTTGTGGATGAGTAATGTTTGCCACCCAGATCCTTTGTTTATTGTTCGGTACGTAAGCCAGTAAAGGAAAGGAAAAGTTCTTCTGCACCTAATATTTCTTCACGTCTCAGATCTCTAAGGCCGCGTACACACAATAAAGCACAGTCCCCCCCCCCCCCGAGAATTCTGGGCACTGTAGTTTGTTTTTTTTAAAAAAAGGTATTGCTGGGAATAGTTACACTGTGGGGGTAAACTACAGTGGCCAGAATTACTTGGGGGGAAAGAATGAGCTTCAAATGTATTGGAATGTACACAGAACAAAATCTGTCCAGCCAAAGAATTCTTATGGAATTATAAATATTAACAGATTGTTAAGAAGGTTGTGCGGCACCCCCAATCTCTGCTGAGGGGTTGTCTTTCCGTCGGGTAAATCAAGGCACCGTGGAGGCTAGTGGCTTTGAGAAATATTGTTTATTTTACACATATTTACACCTAAAGTCTTCAATGGGGGGGTGCAGTACATTATGCTCCAAGCGTGTCTCTCGTTGCACCTCTCATAGCTTCAGCAAGCTTGGGTACAAAGCAGCAGACTTCCTGTTCCCAGAACACTTTTAGATTTCAAAAAGGACCATTTTTCCTGTGACATCACGCTCCCTCCATCACCTGCCCATTCTCCTGCCTCCGCCCACTCTTCATAGCATTGCCAATGACCCTTAATGGCTGAGTACTTGGTTCTCCATTGTTTCTTAATCGCTCTGCACTTAGTTAGCCTGGCTAGAATGGTTTTTATAAGCTGAAGCAGGGCTTTTAGCATTGCAGTGCCTACTCTCTGGAATCCCCTCCCTAATGATATTTAGCAGGCATCTGTAATGCGCAGGCTATGATTGGCTGTGAAAAACTGAGGGAGTTTTTCCTACGTATGTTTTAGTTGAATGTCACCTGCCATGTACAAAGGCCTGAAGCAAGAAAGACAAGGTCTCTCTTTTAGGGTTAGGGTTCAGCGTTCTTTTCTCTCCGGGCTCTTGTTGAAATGACTTTGATGGCAGTATGTGTCTAGGCTCTGTGTTACAAAACACGTTGAGAGTTAAGAGCATGGGTAGGCAAACCAAGGCCCGGGAGCCGGATCTGACCCAATCACCTTCTAAATCTGGCCCCCGGACAGTCCGCGTATCAGCTTGTTTTTACATGCGTAGAATGTGCCCCTTTATTTGAAATGCATCTCTGGGTTATTTGTGGGGCCTGCCTGGTGTTTTTACATGAGTAGAATGTGTGCTTTAATTTAAAATGTATCTCTGGGTTGGGACGCGGGTGGCGCTGTGGGTTAAACCACAGAGCCTAGGACTTGCTGATCAGAAGGTTGGCAGTTCGAATCCCCGCGACGGGGTGAGCTCCTGTTGCTCGGTCCCTGCTCCTGCCAACCTAGCAGTTCGAAAGCACATCAAAGTCAAGTAGATAAATAGGTACTGCTCCAGCGGTAAGGTAAACAGTGTTTCCGTGTGCTGTTCTGGTTCACCAGAAGCGGCTTAGTCATGCTGGCCACATGACCCGGAAGCTGTACGCCGGCTCGCTCGGCCAATAAAGCCGCAACCCCAGAGTCGGCCACGACTGGACCTAATGGTCAGAGGTCCCTTTACCTTTTTATCTCTGGGTTATTTGTGGGACATAGGAATTTGTTCCTTATTTTTTTTCAAAATATAGTCCGGCCCACCACATGGTCTGAGGGACAGTGGACTGGCCCCCTGCTGAAAAAGTTTGCTGACCCCTGGTTAAGAGGATGCTGCCTGTCTCCTCAGTCCTGCTCCCCCTTCAATAGATCCTTTTTTGGTCATAGCTCAGTGGTAGAGCATTTTTTTTTGCCTGCAGAAAGTCCTCAATTCAGTCCCCAGCATCTGAGGTACTGGGAATGTTGCCTGTCTGAAATCCTGGAAAGTTTCTGCCAGTCAAAATTGACAGTGATGACCAACTGTCTGAGTTGCTATAAGGCAGATTCCAATGTGCCTTACATTTTCACTTGGAAGAGAAACTCACTTTTAAAACGTTAACAGTCTTGACAAGTAATATATATATAGTGCTTTCCAAAGACTAGTTATTATCTTCATAAAGATACCATGCCACACACACACACACAAATTCCACTCATAAGACTAGCTAGTAATATACCCAGGCCAAAAACAATTCTTTGGAGTTCTGCTGACTTCTTAAAAGCTGAGGAAGCCGTCCAAGAAGTCAGTGGGTGTTCTGTCTGACAAAGGTCAGGACCAGCTCCTCTTTGTCATGCTGATTCCCCAGCCTCTGAGGATCTTCCTGACTAATACAAGGTTCTGCCAAAATCACAAGGAAACGCCAATCTAATTGGCAATGTAACCAAGCATAATTTCTAGAGATTGAATGTTAACAGTTAAGACTACAGCACATCCTTCGGTCCTGCCGCAGAGGGAAATCACCATTGCTGAAGGGGAGTGTGTGTGTGTGTTTTAGGATTCGCATTTTGGATCTGACAAACAAATTAAGGGTCGCGACATGTTGTCTGCACAGAAGAATCCATTTTGGGCTTTATCAGAGCCGCGTCGACTCCATTGTAAAAGGCCTCGATGGCTCTTTGTTTAGACCGTTTTAATTTCAATGCTATCGGATAGCGCAGAAGGGAGTAAACACGGAGCGTTGCCATTTCTGCTCACTGCGGTGGTGTGGTTGTGAAGAAAAGCAAATTCTTCTGGGCTTCCCTCAGTTTTTGTTGATGGACTTGGGCCACACAAGTGGGCAGAATCGCTCCAAATTGCTACTGTCCAGGAGCATACCATCCATTTAGGTAGGACTTTTTCACGTGGTCAAGTCAAGGGAAAATCTGGGATATGATCACATTCTAGGACTAGTTCATAGAGACCCTCCATTCTGAGGGCTCCACACAGCTGTTGATCACCCACTGTTGATCTTCTTGTGATCCATTCGCTCCTGTTTCTGTGGCAGACAGAATGTACTGTACACACACCAGGTGTAATCATAATCATAATCATAATCATAATCATAATCATAATAATTTTATTATTTATACCCCACCCATCTGACTGGGTTGTGCCAGCCACTCTGGGCAGCTCCCAACAAACTATTAAAAACACAACGAAACCATTTAATTATTCCAGATGACAACAGCTCCGAGAACCAATGCGTGTGGCCTCCCTGTCACCTTAAAATAGGTGTGTGTGGAATTTGAGTTCCCCCAAATTCCAGCATCTCTGAGTATGTGAATCTAGCTAAAAGCTTTCTCTTTGATGGCAGGGAAAGAAAATATTATTATTATTATTATTATTATTATTATTATTATTATTATTATTATTATCATCATCTCAAAAACCACGCTCTCTCAGCTCTGTGGCTTTCAAGCTAAATCAGCCCCTGCAGCTGCTATTAACCCATTAAAATGTAGATGGAAGGAGAGAGCCTATTCATGCTTCTCTGTTGCATCTTTTAGACTTTAGACCCAATTTTTCTGCAGTGCTTTTCAGAGTACGAAAACTCACCTCTAAGGTATTTAATAGTTATTACTTTTAAAACACATCTGTTTGCAAAACTCACATGTCAGAGTACATCTTTACATTAATGGTTTGCTTCATGTTCAACTCGCATGTCACTGGACGCGTAAGGTTGTTGTTGTTGTTTAGTCGTTTAGTCGTGTCTGACTCTTTGTGACCCCATGGACCAGAGCACGCCAGGCACTCCTGTCTTCCACTGCCTGCCACAGTTTGGTCAAACTCATGCTGGTAGCTTCGAGAACACTATCCAACCATCTCGTCCTCTGCCGTCCCCTTCTCCTTGTGCCCTCCATCTTTCCCAACACCAAGGTCTTTTCCAGGGAGTCTTCTCTTCTCATGAGGTGGCCAAAGTATTGGAGCCTCAGCTTCACGATCTGTCCTTCCAGTGAGCACTCAGGGCTGATTTCCTTAAGAATGGAGAGGTTTGATCTTCTTGCAGTCCATGGGACTCTCAAGAGTCTCCTCCAGCACCATAATTCATAATTCACGTTCACCTCGCATGTCACTGGATGCGTAAGGTTGCCTGCTATTAAATCTTCCCTCTGAGAATGTCTGTCTGGGTCAAGGACCATTTTATAGGTGACAACCTGCAGCAACTGCCCCCCCCCCCCCCGTTACTCGCTCAACGGACATCGGGGGCTTGGCTTTCCAGTGTCATAGACTGTGGAAAACAGTGTTGTGGCAGGATCACTTGGGGTTAACGTCTGATATTTGCAACATCTGAAAACTGTTATCCCACCCCCTACTCCCAGCTGAGGTTTATTCTGCAGCTTCATAAACTTTCCATTTCAAATTAAAGAGCTTCCTTTTAAAACTATAATAAACTTTTATCTTGAAAAATGGTGTGTGCCTTTTAATCATTTCAACATATTTACTTTAATTAGGTTTTTAAAACCTTACAGCGCTGTTCTTAATTTGGGGCTGTGAGGTTTCTTCTGCGCTCAGCCAACAACAGCTCCTCCTAATATAGCTGGGAGGATCCTGAGTTTTCGCGGCCTAGACGCTGCCGTCTTATCCTGAACTAAGGATGAGGGAGGAAATTGATTCCGTTTGCATTTAAAGGTGAACCTACGTGGCCTGGGCTTTCTGAAACAATACACAAACCGAAACAGAAGCCAACCTCTGAAATTTGCGCTTCTCTGAATTTTGCAATTCTGATCTCCAACCAAGTAATACGTACTGTATTTTTTGCTCTATAAGACACACCAGACCACAAGACGCACCTAGTTTTTGGAGGAAGAAAACAAGAAAAAAAATATTCTGAATCTCAGAAGCCAGAACAGCAAGAGGGATCGCTGCGCAGTCAAAGCAGCAATCCCTCTTGTTGTTCTGGCTTCTGGGATAGCTGCGCAGCCTGCATTCACTCCATAAGACGCACACACATTTCCCCTTACTTTTTAGGAGGGAAAAAGTGAGTCTTATAGAGCAAAACATATGGTAAATAAATGCATGTGCTATGTTAAAATGGGCATACAATGCATAGATCTGTGAAAATCGCATGCAGAAATGCATTATATTAGGGGAGATTGCTTGAAAAATGTTTATATTAGTCAAAACAACTACACATAACAAAGTGTTGATGAATTTTCATGATGAATTTTAAAAATTTAAAAATTTGTTTAAAAATAGTAAACTGACATGGAAATGTGGAGAATTGAATTTAAGAAAGGAAAAGGGAGAAATGGAGAGAATGGAAATGGACAGATTCATCTACCTCTTTGGTTCACCAGCTCCAATTTAGGAGTCAGCAGAGCTTGCAAAGCCAGTCTTAGCAGGTGAAAATGTCTGTGTTGGGATCCATTATGTAATCCTGACTGACACACGTCAGAGAGCCAGGGCGCTTCCAGGTGACCTGTTTGTTGAGCATCTGTTTCTAATCATTTTGGAGGAGATTAGACAATGCTGACTATTCAGTGAGCATTAATTTTGCTTCATTTGTGGGGAGGTTAGATGACGGAGAGTCGGCGTAAGTGCTATCCCAAACTTTCCACAGTGAGTTTTCCCTCACTTTCCTTATCACAAAAAGGCCTTAAGATCTGAGGGAAGCAGGTTTGTTGCACAAGATTTCCCAAGGAACTATAACGGCACAATCTGAATTTGCCGGTGTGTGACTGAATCCCCAAAATAGTGGGTCTGGAAGCAACCTACAGTGGTACCTCGGGTTACATACACTTCAGGTTACATCCGCTTCAGTTTACAGACTCTGCTAACCCAGAAATAGTGCTTCAGGTTAAGAACTTTGCTTCAGGATAAGAACAGAAATCGGGCTCCAGCAGGGCGGCAGCAGCAGGAGGCCCCATTAGCTAAAGTGGTACCTCAGGTTAAGAACAGTTTCAGGTTAAGAACGGACCTACGGAATGAATTAAGTACTTAACCTGAGGTACCACTTTATATGTGTATTCTGTTTGTGTGCCTTTTCTTATGGGATTTCCAAATAAAATATGAATCTGTTTGTTGCTACGAAATAATGTATTTTCCCAGTTGAGGACATCAGGCCCATCAGCCAGAAGGTGGATTATAATTATGATTAGCCTTACTACCTCACAGGGTTGTTGTGGAGATCAAGTTCTCTCTCTCTCTCTCTCTCTCTCTCTCTCTCTCTCTCTCTCTGTGTGTGTGTGTGTGTGTGTGTGTGTGTAACCTTGCTTGAAGGAAAGGAAGGATAAAAATGAAATGAAATGGATCAACATTGTTACTATGTCAGCTTGCTGCAAGAAACCTCTACTCAAAGTGATGTACAGTGGTACCTCGGGTTACATATGCTTCAGGTTACAGACGCTTCAGGTTACAGACTCTGCTAACCCAGAAATAGTACCTTGGGTTAAGAACTTTGCTTCAGGATGAGAACAGAAATTGTGCTCCGGTGGCGATGCAGCCGCAGGAGGCTCCATTAGCTAAAGTGGTGCTTCAGGTTAAGAACAGTTTCAGGTTAAGAACGGACCTCCGGAATGAATTAAGTATTTAACCCGAGGTACCACTGTACAAGAATACAAAATCACATGGCAACAATTAGATAAAGCATTAAACTTTAGAAACAACGAAATCTAACAAGAAAGGACAACAGCAATAATTAACAAAAAACAGTCATTGGTCCAACTTTCCAAATAAAGGCAGGTTTTTACCTGTTGGTGAAAGGAAGCCTGAAATGTCTCTTGGGAAGGCATTCAACAATAAAGGTAGCACCTTCATTGTCAAATGCATTGGCAAGAGACATCTCTGACTTCCTTCCTCAGGGTCTTAGTTTGCTTTGGAAATCTTCAAGGCGGAGGGAGTTCTGAGTGGCCCCCCATGTAGTGCACATTTCATATGACTTGGTGCTGTATTGTTCTCTAGCCATGGGGCCCTATCCATGTGCTCTGCAAAGATCTGAACTTTTCCACTGTCTACATACAGTACTTCACAAATTCTCCCGTATATGGTAAAACTGGAACTGGAGCTGAAGCTTTTCCTATGAAAACTGAGCATTCAAATGTTTCCTAAAGCCCTAAACAGCCTCGGTCCAGTATATCTGAAGGAGCGTCTCCACCCTCATCATTCTGCCCGGACACTGAGGTCCAGTGCCGAGGGCCTTCTGGCGGTTCCCTCGCTGCGAGAAGCCAAGTTACAGGGAACCAGGCAGAGGGCCTTCTCGGTAGTGGCACCCACCAGGTGTCAAAGAGAAAAATAACTACCAAACTTTTAGAAGACATCTGAAGGCAACCCTGTTTAGGGAAGCTTTTAATGTTTAATAGGTTATTGTATTTTAGTGTTTTGTTGGAAGCTGCCCAGAGTGGCTGGGGAAACCCAGCCAGATGGGCGGGGTATAAATAATAAATTATTATTATTATTATTATTTTCCCCCAGATGGAATACAGTTTGAATTCGAACCAAAGCTCTTCCTACATACTAAAAACTTTAAAAGGTTTCACTCCTATGTGAATTCTCTCAGTAGACCTGCTTATGGGCTGAAGTTTCCCTCCAATCAGAGCATTTCTGTGCTTTCTCTCTTATGTGGGTTTCCTTGGATGTAGCAGGGACATGAAGCCCCTATTTTCCCACAATTCTTTCTCTATGCCTACTACTACTAACTGATGCTGCTTTAGATTCCCCACAATGCCCTGGGGCATCTGATGTAACATCACTCTGGGGCATTGTGGGAAATGTTACATGGTGACTCATAGCCACTTGCTATTGCCCCCAAGGAGACCCACAAACAGAGGAGGGAACCCACAGCTCGCACTTCGCCATAGGGCACTCAAACCATGAGCCAGGCCTGTCGTATTTTATGGCAACCTAAATCCACCATTTCCCAACAGTTTCATATGTTTGATGTTCTGTTCCCAAGATTCCATTTCCTGTGGGAATTGCAAAATATCTTACAGGCCTGAACTTAAAAATGGAAAGCGTAGTGCTGGTGGTCAACAAAAGAGCTTTAAAGACTGTCTCAAGGCAAATCTTAAAAAAGTAGTATAAACACCAACAATTGGGAAACACTGGTCTGTGAGTGCTCCAATTGGAGAACAGTCTTTATGGAAGACAATCTTACTCAGCTATGAGTGATCACCAAAGAAGAAGAAGAAGAAGGAGAAGAAGAAGGAGAAGAAGAAGAAGAAGAAGAAGATTTTATAGCACCCTAAACGCACCATTTCCCTACAGTTTGATATGTTTGATGTTCTGTTCCCAGGATTCCATTTCCTGTGGGAATTGCAAAATATCTTAAAGGCCTGAAAATACCTGACAGCAGGCCAGTTCAGTACTCCACTGCCGAACAATGTTCTCTCCGTATCATAAAAGCTTACCTGGTGTTTTGTTGCAACCTCTCTTATTATTATCCTCATACTTACGATCAAATGAACCCTGCAATGGTTCTTCAGAGGGCGGTCTCCATTTAAAGTTCACTCCTCTTCCTCTATACCAAGTGTCACAACATTAATTATTCCCCGGTGATGCCTTCTTAGGATCTGAACCCGTGAACCCTGCCTTTGTAATAGCTGCATTGCCAAATGACAAATGTACAGCTATAGATTTTCACGCCCCTAGGAAAATAATTTCCCTCCACCATGTTTGACTATCTTTCTTGAAGGCACTTAAATACCTGCTTCTCTGACTTTGTGACTTGTAGAAAATCGATATTTGAGCCTCTGTTGAAACAAGCGAGTAGCATCCTTTGTCTCATTCCTGCAGAGAGGAAAGAGCAAGCATGGCTATTCGTGTCCCCACCTTTGTTAGCTAGAACTAGGATTTTTCCTATCCAACATGCATTTCCTATAATAAACTTAGAGGGGGTGTGTGTGTATGTATGTGTGTGTGTAATATATATATAAAATTTTATATATATATATATATATATATATATATATATATATATATATATATATTTCCATAATCAAAGTCTCAGTGTGATTACATCAAGAGTAAGTGTACTCCTCCAGGCAACAACAACAACAACAACAACAACAACAACAACAACAACAACAATAATAATTTATTTGTACCCTACCAATCTGACTGGGTTGCCCCAGCCACTCTGGGCAACTTCCAACATATATTAAAAAATTATAAAACATTAAACATTAAAAAGTTTCTCTATACAAGGCTGCCTTCAGATGTCTTCTAAAGGTTATATAGTTACTCATCTCCTTGACATCTGATGGGAGGGTGTTCCACAGGGCGGGCGCCACTACCAAGAAGGCCCTCTGCCTGGTTCCTTGTACCCTCACTTTTCACAGGGAGGGAACCACCAGAAGGCCCTCGGAGCTGGACCTCAGGGCTGAATGGTGGGGGTGGAGACGCTGCTTCAGGTATATACCGGGCAGAGGCCCTTTAGGACTTTAAAGGCCAGCAGCAACACTTCTGCTGATGCATTTAAACTCCAACTGCCACCAGGGGTGGGGGGTGGGGCAAAAAGTTGGCGATGCATGAGCACACAGATGGAACCAATCTGTTGCCTCTCCTCTAAATATGACCACATAGCTGCGCCATCGCAGCCACCCTCCTCTGCCCACCGCACCTCACTGACCACTCTTGAAACACAACAATGCCTTTGCTTAAATAAAGCTAAAATAGAGTTCCCTATTGTGTACTATAGTTATCAGTAAATGGAGCTATGCAATCTGAACATTTGTTTGGCTAAGGAGTTTCTCAAACTTTTAAAAGTCCCCCCTGTAAACAATTTGTGAGGGAAATTCTGTTCCCAAAAACTCTGGAAGTGGAAAAAGAAGGGGGGGGGAATATGTGCTGCTGACTAATCATTCAGCCATCTCCGATGTTCTATCAATTGATGGACATTGACTCCCCGGTTGGCAAGGAAACCAGATGACTTGTTGAGACCAGCCACTCACCACAAATAACAAACACTTGGAGCGGTAGTCACAGTGAGTTATTCATGAGCAACTCGCAGCATGAAATCCAGTCCTATAAACAATTTGTCAAAGAATTTTTGAGTCACAGACTAATTAGTAACAACTGATGTCTGCTTATGGATGGATAAGCCATGAAGAGCAATCAGTTAAAAATTTACTTAATTAAGTGCTTGCTGGGACAGATCAAATTGATTCGGGGAGAATTGTTTGCAGAATCATTTGGTCATCTCCTTCAATATATGTTACATTTGCTGAGCCCTGTGCAGATATTTGAGCCATGTATGGATGTATGGGATCCAGAATTCGAGACCAGTTGTGAATTGGCATCAGCTGACAAAAAGGATACAGGATTGCATTTCTATCTCACCTTCCTTCCTTGGATATCAAGTCAGTGTATACAGTGGTCGTCTACCTTGACCAAATCCAGAGCTGCCAAATTACAGAATGGTTGTGTTATTATGTGCTTTACAGCACGTAATATAGGGATCTATAGTTCAAGAAGTTGGGAAGTCATCTGCACTAAGCAGTGAATGTGTGCAAAGGCCTACATCAATTCCTGGCTCATCCATGGACCTCTGCTCACCTGAGTGTAGGGGGAAGGAAAAGGCTGCAGAGGTGACAATGACTGTCTTCAGAGTAAATTCAGCCTGGTCTAATCTTGCTTATGTGCACCAGAAAATCGCACAGAGCAATCTCTGGACTGTGGGGAACTAACACTGTGTCTTCTAAATGTTGCTTGTTCCCTGTGGGTCTTCCACCATTAAATCAGTTGCTGAGACTAAAGGTCCCTGCATCCCCACAGCCGGCTAACCTCCCTCCTCTCTGGGCCTTTTTTTAAAAAAATAAATAAATTTTTATTGATTTTCCAACATATATTAAAAGACAATACAACTAACAACACATAAACAAACAAACATATAAACATGTATAATTTCATAATCTCTTTTTCTTAAACCTTATTTCAACGACTTCCCCAGACCTCCCTTTTCTGCATCCCTGTTTTAAACTTTTCCAGCAACCCCTAGTTTCAATTACTTAAAATTCACTTTCTTTGATCCTTTTTCTCTTACCCAATTATTTGTCACTGCAATTCTGTTTTACATTACCCATGACATTTTAGCACTCATTAATTTTACAACAGTTCTTAAGATAAACTTTAAATTTCTTCCAATCTTCTTCCACCGTCTCTTTCCCTTGGTCGCGGATTCTGCCAGTCATCTCAGCCAGTCCCATATAGTCTATCACCTTCGTCTGCCACTCTTCCAGCGTGGGTAGTTCTTGTATCTTCCAATACTTTGCTAAAAGAACTCTTGCTGCTGTTGTAGCGTACATAAAGAACGTCCTATCTTTCCTTGGCACCAATTGGCCCACCATGCCCAGGAGAAAGGCCTCTGGTTTCTTATGTCTGGGCCTTTTTCCAAGCAATTGGAGACGGCGCCTGTGTGCAGCTGATCTCTCCTCTGCCCTTTTCATGCCTCTCCTGGTTCTGGGAGGGGAGCTTGTCGCAGCAGGAAGGGGAGCCACCCATGGCTCTTCAGCAGCCTGACTCATCTGTGCCTCTTGACCTCCCTCTTCCAACTTGCCAGCTTCAGCTTCTGCCTCTGATTCTACACTTCTCTCTGCCACGGATTCTCCCAGCTCACTAAACCCTGTTACCTCTTCAGCTTCTGACGGTGCTGGTCCCGTGGGTTACCCGAGAGGTGGGGTCCAAGTCCGGTCCATGGTCAAAGGTGCAACATGGAGGCAGTCTGTAGTAGCTGAAGCTGGGTGCAGGGCAGGGAGTCAGGTGAAGTCAGGAACAGGCTTGCAAGCAGGGAACCAGGGTGGGTCAGGAGCTCAGGTCAGGAAAGCAGGACAGGGTTCAGGCAGGAACTAGCAACCAACAATGTTGCTCCTGCAACTTGGGACTGGGGCTGGCCAGCTTTTATCTGCCCCGTGGCATAGGGCGGCCCCAATCCTCTGGTGACTCGCCTCTCCTGGCCTGGAGACGAGCCCTCCTCCTGCGGGAACTTAGTTCCCTCCTCCTCTCTGCCCTGAGCCTCTGCAGCTCAGGAGAGGCTGGAGGGTTACCGGACCCAGAGGCAACCTCAGCCTCCTCTGACGGGGCTGAGAGTGGAGCACCTGCAGGCAAGGGGTCCTCCATCACCTCAGGAGCCAGAGCAGACTCAGCTGGTGCCTGCACCTGAGGATCCAGCACAGGTGAGGACCCTTCAGGCTCATGCCCTAGCTCCGACTCAGCTGGTTCTGGAGGCGGGGACTCCTGTGCAGGCTGGGATCCCTCAGGTTCAGCATCCGAGTCCGAATCCCAGGCCATCACACTGACATCTCCTCCTGACAATCAAAGCAATTTTGCACTCAGTCCCAAAGTTCTAAGGCACTCTGTTCCCCATCAGGAGATTCTAAGCCAGGTTTCCCAAACTTGAGTCTCCAGCTATTTTTGGACTACAACTCCCATCATCTCTAGCTAGCAGGGCCAGTGGTCAGGGATGATGGGAACTGTAGTCCAAAAACAACTGGAGACCTAAGTTTGGGAAACCCTGCTCTAAGCCAAGCGTTGGTTTCTACTAATGTTTAATATTTCATTTGCTGGAGTACCAAGCCGAAAGTATTTTACAGCGGTATAACCAAAACCCATATTTATATGTAGTTGAGCTTCACTTTTCATCTAATGGCCTCAGTGATATACAGAAATTAACTATTTGATCAGCAGATCTGACTCCAGGGGCTTCATGGCTTGCAAACCACAGCCAACTAATAAGTACCCTGAAGCTTGTTTGTTAAAACAGATATGTTCTGGCAGACGCTCAAATGCTTTCGCCTTTGAAAACTTAGAGCTCTTTAACTTGCCCAGCCTATTGTGTGGCGAGGAAGACAATAAAAAAATGCTCAAACCCTTCTGAAGATTCCAAACAATTAGACATAAGTTAGTTATACAGCTGTGGTGAAAGAGATTGCTTGTCTTAACCTGATAGATAATTTAATTTCTTTCTTTGGGTCATGTTTGCTAGAAACCGAAAGAAATCAGAGCACACTCGTATGCATACTAATGGAAGCATTTCCCTCAGAAACAAAATGGCGGCTGCCTAGGAGGAGACATTCATCACCCAGGCTTTGCCTTCCATGGTCACAAACAAAACACAGACAAAAAGTTATTCAGGCCTTCCTTGTCTATTGTGTGACAACAGTTTGAAAACATCTGGTCACTGCGTGTGGCTATTACTGGAATAGCAACCGAATTCTAAAGGCAAACCGTTTCGCTATAAAATGGACAACTGATGTGATTTGTTCCTCTCCAGCAGAACAATATGCGTCGTTAATGATGTATGCAGTTCCGGCCTGTAAAAGAAGAAGAAGAAGAGCTTTCTACCTATGCTGATATGATATGGCTCGCACCAGTGGCGGGGCAGCTAAGGCAGAAGTTAGAGACCCCAGCAGTTGGTGGAGCCAGAGCCACTGTGTCAGGAACTGGCTGGATGAGGAAGAGTGATGGAGGCCCAAGCCCCCCATGGAGGGCACAGAAAATGATGATTTAGATCCTGGAGCCTGGTGGTGGGACACTGAAGCGCAGTCTGCTGAAGGGATGAGCGGGGAGGTGCTAGAAGCAGGGGGTTTGAGAGCGATCGAGTGGGTAAGGAGAAAGAGGGCCTTCTGGGACAGGGTCAGAGGCTGAGAGCCACAGTGTGAGCTCAGACTCAGATAGAGAGGAGTCAGAAGTTGGCTGTGATGGCCTGGGATTCGGACTCAGAGGCTGAACCTGAGGAATCCCAACCTGCACAGGAGTCCCCGCCTCCAGAACCAGCTGAGCTGGGGCTTGAGCCTGAAGGGTCCTCACCTGTGCTGGATCCTCAGGTGCAGGCTCCAGCTGAGTCTGCTCTGGCTCCTGAGGTGATGGAGGACCCCTTGCCTGCAGGTGCTCCACTCTCAGCCCCGTCAGGGGAAGCTGAGGTTGCCTCTGGTTCCAGTAACCCTCCAGCCTCTCCTGAGCTGCAGAGGCTCAGGGCAGAGAGGCAGAGGGAACTAAGTTCCCACAGGAGGAGGGCTCGCCTCCAGGCCAGGGGAGGCGAGTCACCTGTGGACCGGGGCCGCCCTATGCCTCAGGGCAGATAAAAGCTAGCCAGCCCCAGTCCCAGGTTGCGGGAGCAACATTGTTGGTAGCCTGTTCCTGCCTGCACCCTGTCCTGCTCTTCTGCCAGAGTTCCTGACCACACCCGACTCCCCGCCTTGGACCCAGCTACAGCTTTGACGGACGGCCTCCATACCGCACCATCGACCTTGGACTGGACTCGGACCTCGCCACACGGTTAACCCTTGGGACCAGCACATTGGCGTTGCTACACAACAGCAGGACAGTTCCAGTCCTCCTTGCTCTGCTCCCCCTCTGTCAGACTGCTGCCAGTGACTCCCAGCTTGTTGCCCAGGAATGTACAAAGACAAGAGAGTGTTTCTTACCGTCTGCTTTTTATTCAGTATTTACAGAGAGAAGCTATAGAACCCAGCCTCTTGGATAATGGCATTGTCCCGAGTGAATCTCCACCACTTGTCTCTCCCACTTCTGCATTCGTCATTCTCATCCTCTCTCCTACGGGTGCTGCCCTCTGTCTTTGAGCTTTTTGCTCTCCTACTTTCAAGGCTCGCCGGGTTCTGGGAGATTGGGGTGTGTGTGTCCTGGAATGCTTTCTAAAGACACTGTGTCCGTCAGCTGTCCCCCCCCCCGTTGCTTCCTCCTCCTCCTCTCCCATTGCTTCCCAACTTTTCCCCTCATCTGCCTCTGAGCTGTGACCTCCCTCAAACCCCTGTTGTAAATCTAAACTGCCTTCCTCTTCCTCCTCCCTGGAAGGGTCAAGCTGGGGAGGTGGTCTCCACCATTCCTCCTCTGCTCAGACCCTGACACCTTCTGACACCACGATCGAGGTAAATCAAGGAGAGTCCTGCACGTTGCTGAGCAATGGGCCACACAGGCCCAGAGAATGAGCTTGCCCTCTCGACGCAGCCTTCGTCTGCTTGGGTGCGATCCAGAATGAAAGGCTAGAGGGGGAAGGGCGGAGCCAGCGGTCAGTTTCAGCAACGTCTTATCTGGATTAAGTAGAACCAGAGGACTCTGCTGTGTTGTCATTTTCTGTTAATAAGGAGCTGGTTGCATTCTGTGCCTGCCCTGTGGTTGACCTGGCTCCTTGACAGCTCCTTGACACAGTGACAGGCAGAGCTGGAACGAATGCCAAGCAGAGCCAACTAATTCGACCCAATCCTCCTCCCTGAGTGTTACTAGGACAACACTGAGATGAAGGAGGAGTAGGAAGGTGGCCACACTGCCACTGCCTGGACCGGTTGCAAGGAAGGAGGCAGGCAGGAGGGGGTGGGCCAATGGCACTTTCTGGCCATAGGTGCCTACTCCTAACAGTACAAGTCCTTCACCCCCCTCCCAATAATTTCTTCTTTGACGATCACTCGTAGTTGAGTAAGATTGTCTTCCATAAACACGGTTTTAACAGTGAGTCCATAAGGGACTGTGGAGGCCAATTCTGGATCCACACGTCCTTCCACAGTGGGGACATTGGTTCCTGGGCAGGAGTTAATCACAGTGTGGATTTGCCAAGCATGCCTTCCTCTTAGCACGTTTCTCCCTTGCGTCCTGAGTTTGAGTGTCTTCAAAGCCCATGACACCTTTGGTAAAGGCTGTTCTCCAACTGGAGCGCTCGTAGGCCAGTGTTTCCCAGTTGTCAGTGCTTATACTACATTTTTAAAGATTTGCCTTGAGACAGTCTTTAAACCTCTTTTGTTGACCACCAGCATTGCACTTTCCATTTTTAAGTTCGGAATAGAGTAGCTGCTTTGGAAGACGATCATCAGGCATCCGTACAGCATGACCAGTCCAACGAAGTTGATGTTGAAGAATGGTGATCTTTGCTTCTTCCAGTACACTGATATTAGTTCGCCTGTCTTCCCAAGTGATGTGTAAAACAACATATTTGAGCCACCCACCAAAGTTGATGGGCATTGCTGCCTTTCTTTCTTTTCCACGTTTGGATTCCATTTCTCAACAAGCCCTGTAAACAAACTTGTAGAAGGGGTGCTGGATGGCAAGAGAGCTGGGATTGGGCAGAAGCCTCTGACATCGTTTCTTACAGCCCTTGCGATTGGAGAGGGGAGAGAGAAAGAGAGACAGAGAGTTGTGCTAGGACGAGAAAGGAAACAGCTCTCAGGTGCTTATCATTTAAAAAAAAAAATTAAACTAGGAGCACCTAATTTAGATGACTTGGAGTATAAAGCTCTCCACCTATTATTATGACGATGATCTGGTTGTTATCTGCTTCTGTATTGTCACCCATTGTCAATCTGCTTTTTAATGTTACTTATGGCTGTTTTTATTCATATGGTAACCCTCCCTGGGACTCTTTGGGAAGGGTGATTGTCAATTCTTCAACAAACCAACAAATTGATGTAGTTTGTGGAATTAGAACTGGAAGTGGAGACAGGAGATTCGCTGTGAAATCAGCATCACGGCACCTTTCCAATCTTGGCTCCCAATTGTCAGTCAGTGCTAAAGTGTGTGAGAGAAAGTGCAAGTCATAGAATTTGTAGCCTGGAGAGCTCCTTGGGGAAATGTTTTAAGTGCTCAGCTCTAGAAAACAGTGTTGTCAGGAGAAACTAGACTAAATGCTAAAGGAGCGATCCCATTTTCATTAAATCAATGATGGCCAAACTTGGCCCTCCAGCTGTTTTGGGACTACAATTCCCATCATCCCAGACCACTGGTCCTGTTAGCTAGGGATAATGGGAGTTGTAGTCCAAAACAGCTGGAGGGCCAAGTTTGGCCATCACTGCATTAAATAAATGAAAAGGCACCTGCAGTAGTCCTGGTATGGATTGGGACCACAGCATGCCGGAAGGTGTTTTCCTCTCCAAAGAGTCCTTCTCATGGAAATGTAATTGTGCATTTCATATGTCATTTAGTTTGACCCTTAGTCTAGGTTCTGAGGTAGGGGTTGCAAAGGATTTTGGCTCCATGGGCCAGATCCTTATCAGGATCGTTCTCGTGGGCCAGATTTCACAGACAGGTGGAGCATAAAACGATTAAAAATTAAGCGGGGGAAAAGACAAGGTAATAAGGCATTATGAACATAAACAGTAGGATGTCACGTGTCCATCCATGTTATCAAAACCATTCCTTAACCCTTCCTTAATGTGAAAAACCATGAGTGTAGATCTGCCCTAAGACATTTTGCCAGAAGACAGCCATTAAGGGACGCAGGTGGCGCTGTGGGTTAAACCACAGAGCCTAGGACTTGCCAATCAGAAAGTCGGCAGTTTGAATCCCCACGATGGGGTGAGCTCCCGTTGCTCGGTCCCTGCTCCTGCCAACCTAGCAGTTCGAAAGCATGTCAAAGTGCAAGTAGATAAATAGGTACCGCTCTGGCGGGAATGTAAACGGTGTTTCCGTGCGCTGCTCTGGTTCGCCAGAAGCGGCTTAGTCATGCTGGCCACATGACCCAGAAGCTGTACACCGGCTCCCTTGGCCAATAAAGTGAGATGAGCACCGCAACCCCAGAGTCGGCCACGACTGGACCTAATGGTCAGGGGTCCTTTAAGACAGCCATTTGTTGTTTCGGGGGGGGGGGTGATATTCCCACACCTCTTCCTTGTGTGGCCATACATCCTTCTTTGGCATCACCAAATGGGCAATCCAGGCCGAGGGAAGCCTTGTGCCCTTGGAAGCAGGTGATCAGAGGGATAAGGCTGGACCAGACAGCCTGCCTTCTTCAGACGTCATGATGATGTGAAACGTGATGGTATGAAGACACCCAGTGGAACCTGTACATCTTGCGCATTATTTCCCTTTTCACTTCCACGCATTCGATGGATATTTCCAATTTCTTGACTTTTTGACAGCACCGAGGCAATGAGCGGGAGAAGAGTCATCCATTACTTTATTGGAAAGCTAGAAGCACATAATGTTTATTAATAAAGAGCATGGTTTACATACATTTTACTATTATTGACCATAAACTGGTGTATATTACAAGCAAGGGTGAAATTACCGGCTAATTAGCCTGTGAAGAGCATGTTTAATGGAATGTATAAATCTAGCTTCTCTGCAGCCATAAGGGTCTTATTCATTAAATGCTCACATAGGAAGCCTTTATGCTGAAACAGGGGATTTTGATACATAATTCAAGGTTAAATTATCCACCTTGAGATCTACAAAATCAAAACAGCATAATGCTCCAGTTCCTTTGACTCTGGAAACTGGGGCAGCTTTAAGAAGCAGGGTTCTTTTCATCAAATTTATTTAGGGAAGGTTGGATGGAAGACTGAGACAAAACCCCTTACATGCTTCAGAAAAGTCTGAGGGAGAAGGGAGCAGTCGTCTACACGGGTCAACACAAATAAAGGTTTTCGCCTGGGCAAAGTCAAGCACTTCTTTAAATTGTACTGACTGATTTCAGAAGGCATTAAATACGTGTGTAAGAACCTCCCATGGAATTTTAAAAGTGCTTAAGCAATGGCTGAGCAGCTGAATGGCATCTTAATTCCTGGTACTTCTAGATGTGCCCCAAAATGCTATGAATGTGCATCCGTTCTGAGGAGGAGGAGGCACAATGTGACAAATTGGGGTGATTGTTTTGAACAGGAGCTCCTGTGTATTTCTGCAAGAAGGAATTTGTTTTCTTTAAAAAAAAACACTAAATCAATAATAATAATAATAATAATAATAATAATAATAATAATACCCCACCCATCTGATTGGGTTGCCCTAGCCACTCTGGGCAGCTTCCAGCATATATACATCCTTTTGGCACAGAAGTTGTTGTAACGTTTTAATTTATCTACCTCTCTGCTACCTACCGTATTTTTCCATGTATAAGACTAGGGGTTTGGGTTTTTGACCCAAAAAAAAGAGGTTTAAAATTGGGGCTCGTCTCATACACAGGTAGTGCTGAGGGGTGTTTTCTTAATTTGGAGTCCCCCAAAATACATGGGGGCATCTTATACATGGAAAAATACAGTGCTCCTTTTTGGGGGACTTTGCAGTGGGTTGTTGCTGCTTCCTTGTATAACGGCAGCCCAGGCAGCAATAAGAACAACAGCACCACTTTCTTTTTTAAGGTAGGGACTCCTTTTTATCTAAATCTATCTAGATACAGAGCTAGAGCTATAGTTTTCTTGTTCAGAACCCATCACCAAAATTCTCCTGTTTTGTCAGAAGGCATCATAGTACCACCAAAGGCATAGTGCAAGGGATGGGGAAGAAGAAGAAGAGTTTGGATTTGATATCCCGCTTTATCACTACCCGAAGGAGTCTCAAAGCGGCTAACATTCTCCTTTCCCTTCCTCCCCCACAACAAACACTCTGTGAGGTGAGTGGGGCTGAGAGACTTCAGAGAAGTGTGACTAGCCCAAGGTCACCCAGCAGCTGCATGTGGAGAAGCGGAGACGCGAACCCGGTTCCCCACATTGCAAGACTACCGCTCTTAACCACTACACCACACTGGCTCTCACACCACACTGTGTGACCCTCCAGATGTTGCTGGACTACAACTCCCATCATCCCTGGTCATTGACCACACTGGCAGGGGGCAACGGGCAATGGAGGCCAACATCATCTACTGAGCCTCGCCTTCCCTAGCCCTGGCATAATGGAACCACAAAGTAATAATAATAGGGAGTGGGGAATATCTGTGCCCCCTGAGCTATGCTTCTGCCTTTGAGACAATATCACGCTGCCCCCCAAAGCACTGAAAGTCGACTGGCACCAGATCTCCCTCTGCCCACCCTCCTTCTGGCTTCTGAATGAAAATGCATTTCCACCATTGTGCCCATTGCATTTTGATCCGTTTGTCCCAGAGCTGGACTTTAACAAAAGAGAGATCAGAGCGCATGCGTGCATTGATAGAAGTTGCACCAGCAGGATTTTCCCCTATCCCGTGGCTGTCAGATGTACTGCAATTGAGGAATATTGAGGGGAAAATGAGGGTGAGGTTTCCTGGTATTACAAAAGTTGGGTGCCATCCCCACTTTCTGCAAGATTCCAGGGGGTTCCGGCCACTCACCCAGGGTCTGTGCTCCTTTAGAGAACTGAGACACAGCAGAGACTGTTGTAACTTTAAGAAATATGGTTTATTCACCTATTTACACCTTCATTCTACATGGAGAGAGTCCAGATCTTACAGCATGGTCATTTCAAGAGGGGCTTGTCCCCCACAGCAGGGCAGCCCTGAACTCCCAGGCTTCTCTCCCGGCCTGCCTTTGGCCAACCTGCCCAAGATGGATCCCAATCTTTCGTCTCTCTCTACCCCCCCCCCACACACTTCTTCTTCCCAGCACACCTTGCTAAAGAATCTCTTTTGCTGACACTTCAAACCCACACCCCATCACCGTGGCAACCTCTGTCTGCCCAGGCCCAGGCTCTGAGAGGGACCATCAACTCCTTCTGTCATGTTCATGCCCGTATCCCAGGTGAGGCATGACCACTGACCATCAACCTTCCCTTCATTTCTCCCAAAAATATATCAAAATTTACTTTGTGTCATATATAAAGGTAAAGGTAAAGAGACCCCTGACCATTAGGTCCAGTCGTGGCCGACTCTGGGGTTGCAGTGCTCATCTCGCTTTATTGGCCAAGGGAGCCAACGTACAGCTTCCGGGTCATGTGGCCAGCATGACTAAGCCGCTTCTGGCAAAGCAGAGCGGCACACGGAAACGCCGTTTACCTTCCTGCTGGAGTGGTACCTATTTATCTACTTGCACTTTGACGTGCTTTCGAACTGCTAGGTTGGCAGGAGCAGGGACCGAGCAATGGGAGCTCACCCCATCGCAGGGATTCGAACCGCCGACCTTCTGATTGGCAAGTCCTAGGCTCTGTGGTTTAAACCACAGCGCCACCCGCGTCCCTTGTGTCATATATACTCCTTATAAATTGCTGTTTCGATGAGGATAATGCTTCTCAACATGAGGCCCATCAGAAACACTGAAAGAAAATCAGGAAGTCTTAACTTAGGAACTTAACTGGGAAGCCCACTCGGGGTCTGATAAAGTGAGCAGTGCTGGCTTACTCTAAGAGTTCCTGTAAACACTGGGTTCATAAGGACTAGAAACACATTGTTTTAAAAGCAGACATGATAAGGACTGATGAATTCTGCCCCCCAGCATTTTCAACCCCACGCCGACCGAGTTCAGTTCTTGCGGAACTGAAAACAAGCTGTCTCCCCACCCCCAATTATATATATAACTTAGCATCCCAGTGGAGAGGGGAGGAGGGGGAAAACATTGCACAGCCTTTTGACTAAATCCTGCCTTTTGGCTCAGTCTGCTTTTTACTAATCAGACCAATATGAGCCACGTCTGGGCCAATTCTGAGATATGTGAAGGACCTTGATAAACACCAAGCACAGGCGAGCTTCAGTCAAGTGTGGGTGGTCAGAGAAACCCAGGATGCCACTGGAAACCATAGCCCCTAACTCATCAGAAAGCTCTCCTGCTCTTATCGAAGGGCCACTTGTTTCACGCCTCGCAAAAACTGGCCCGGGCGATGCCCAGCTGAAGTCCTGCCAGTATTACAGGAAGCCTTTTCGCCAGTTCCAGTCTCTTGCCACGAACTGTTTGGTGACAAGCTTGCGCTGCGGCCGACTAGTAACAAAGATTTCCTCTCATGTCAGCTGCCCAACCAGGTCTTTAGAGAAGGAAATTGGAAAGTTGGCTAAGAAAAGTCCGATTCGGACCAAATTAATTCCGACCAGCTTTATTTCCAATCTGATTTCCATTTGCCTTCTCAACAAGGCCCACGATCCCTGAACCAAACCCGTGGCTGTATATGTTAGGGGGAAGTATTTAAAGAGCTAGCGGCACCACTTCAGCCTACCCGATTCCTGGACCAATCCATTCAGCCTCCCTGCGTGAAGATAATGCGACATGACACCATGAAAACGTCTGTAATTCCAGATTACGGATTTACTCTGTCAGAATTGAGGAGAGATTCTGGTTTTAACAAACCAAACCGTAGGATTTGTGTTCAGGAAATGTTATTTAGTAAAGCTTTTGGAATCTTTCCCACCAAGGCTGAAGCTTTTTCCCTTCCTCTTTCGACATTTGCCAGGTTTGTAGGAAGACTCTTCCACGTAATTAGAAGTTTAATGCTACCCTCTTCCGAACATAGTGGGTATTGCAGTCCCTCGCCAGATGTGTCTGTCAAAGGAGCTGCAAAAACGAAGTCAGGGTGAGAGATCTGAATACAACTCTTTGGAAAAACTTATTTAAATTTCCATTGCAAATCACCTGACGTTCGAAATGCAATAAATATCCCAAAGATCAAGGATGGCATTCTGCTACGTTTTACTTACAGTAAAGGGACCCCTGACCATTAGGTCCAGTCGTGACCGACTCTGGGGTTGCGGCGCTCATCTCGCTTTGTTGGCCGAGGGAGCTGGCATACAGCTTCCGGGTCACGTGGCCAGCATGACTAAGCCGCTTCTGGCAAACCAGAGCAGTGCACGGAAACGCCGTTTACCTTCCTGGCGGAGCGGTACCTATCTATCTACTTGCACTTTGATGTGCTTTCGAACTGCTAGGTTGGCAGGAGCAGGGACCGAGCAACGGGACCTCACCTGTTGCGGGGATTCGAACCGCTGACCTTCTGATTGGCAAGTCCTAGGCTCTGTGGTTTAACCCACAGCGCCACCCGTGTCCCTTTTACTTACAGTGGAGCCTTTCAAATAAGCAAACTCCACCAGGTTCCTTAATACCAGTGGTTCTACTCTGAGTTAAACTTTTCAGTGGTTTGGGATATGATAATTTGGGCGGTATGCATTTCATAGAATTGCAGAGTTGGAAGGGACCTCGTGGTCCATCTAGTCCAACCCCCTGCATTGTAGGAATATGCAGCTGTCCCATATGGGAATTGAATGTGCAACCTTGGCGTTTGCAGGTTTGCTCTGGGTTGGAGAGATCTGGATTTATTGTTTGTGATATCTTTCAAGGATCTGCAGAATATCAGCAAGGACTCCTGACTCCCGTTAGTTCTACAACAGCAGCAACAAAACGATTCCCACCCAGCCATGCTAAACTGTGCTGTGGAATGAAGAGAGCTTGGGGTAAGCAAGAGTGGATTTTGGATGCAGAAGGACTGTGAGCTCCATTCAGTTCTGGTCCTCCAAACAAATTCCTAGGCTCTGGATTATTTGATCCCACGTTTACATCTTTTGCACCTGCCTCCGATTGGTAGATCTCTAAGTTCTAATAAAACAGCAACCCAAAGTAAATCCTGTCAGCCTGGGGTCTCTCTGATGAACAGGAAGGGCTAAAGAAAACAACAACCCAGGATCACGGAATTATAGAATTGTAGAGTTGGGACGCAGGTGGCGCTGTGGTCTAAACCAGAGAGCCTAGGGCTTGCCAATCAGAAGGTCGGCGGTTCGAATCCCCACGACGGGGTGAGCTCCCGTTGCTCGGTCCCTGCTCCTGCCAACCTAGCAGTTCGAAAGCAGGTCAAAGTGCAAGTAGATAAATAGGTACCACTCCGGCGGGAAGGTAAACGGTGTTTCCGTGTGCTGCTCTGGTTCGCCACAAGCGGCTTAGTCATGCTGGCCACATGACCCGGAAGCTATGCGCCGGCTCCCTCGGCCAGTAAAGCGAGATGAGCGCTGCAACCCCAGAGTCATCCGCGACTGGACCTAATGGTCAGGGGTCCCTTGGAAGAGTTGGAAGAGACCCCAAGGGACATCTAATCCAACCTCGTGTAATGCAGGAATCTCAGCTAAAGCATCCATGACAGATGGCTATCCAACCTCTGCTTAAAAACCCCCAAGGAAGGAGAGTCCACAACCTCCCGAGAGAGACCATTCCGCTGTCAAACAGCTCTTACTGTTAGAAAGCTCTTCCTGGTGTTTTGTCAGAACTTCCTTTCTTGTAACTTGAAACCAAATACAGAGGTGGCATTGCTTGCTGTTCTGCTTGCTTTTCCTGGGACTCAGTTATACAGCTGCAAATAAAACGTTGTAAGTGTGTTTTAAGTGCAATATACAATGTGACACTGGATGGCGATGGTGAGCCTTATGGAAAATTCAATGTATTTTTTAAAAGGCTTTTTTTATATATATAAAGCATTTTCAGAATGGTTTTTTATATGTGCCTAGAGTCCACCCTGGTTTTAGCACTCAGACTGGGCAGTGCCCAGGTTGGTGTAGCATAAAGCCTGTTGCTTTCCTCTCAGTCCAATCTACTGTATTTTTCCGTGTATAAGACGCCCCCTACTTTGGGGGACCCCAAATTAAGAAAATGGGGAGAGATCGCCCAGAGTTGTGGAGCTTTTTGGGGGGATGATTGCCCAGATTTGTGGAGCTTTGGGGGGAGGGGAATGCCCCGAAAATCACTCACCCGACGCTGCCAATCGCACGTGTGTCACATAGGGGGGTGTCTTCCCACTCGCCAATCGGACGCACAATTGTCAATTGCTGCAGCGGCAGCCAATCCACAGCAGCCCTTGACGCAACCACCAATCAGCCACCTAATTGCTGCTGACAAGCTCCTGCTTGCAGCTGCAACCAATCGCCCGTCCCGCATCTGCACTATCCGTGTATAAGACTCACCCCGATTTTGAACCTTATTTTAGAGTAAAAAAGCTTCCGTGAGCTCCTTGAGTGGCAGGTGGAATGAAAATGTAATGAAGAAAGGGAAGGTTGGAGGAAAGCTCTGGAGAGAACCGGCACTTGAGAGATCCGAACTGTTATGTACTGAAGTTCTCACCCTGGGCCAGCAGGGGGATACTGTATATAGTTCAGGTCCACATATGCAAATAAGGCATCGAAAGTGACGTTCAGTGATTGGATAGTTACAGAAAGCTGCTACAGTTACGTTGCACTGGAGCTCTATATAAGCAGGCTGGCTGAACCCTTCAGTTCAGTTCTGTTCTGACCTGTGAATAAACAAGAGCTGTTAGGAGAATCGTATATTTTGCTCTATAAGACTCACTTTTCCCCTCCTAAAAAGTAAGGGGAAATGTGTGTGCATCTTATGGAGCGAATGCAGGCTGTGCAGCTATCCCAGAAGCCAGAACAGCAAGAGGGATTGCTGCTTTCACTGCGTAGCGATCCCTCTTGCTGTTCTGGCTTCTGAGATTCACAATATTTTTTTTCTTGCTTTCCTCCTCCAAAAACTAGGTGCGTCTTATGGTCTGGTGCGTCTTTTAGAGCAAAAATACGGTAATTTGTGCTTTCTGAAACAATACAAAAACTGAAGCATAGCCATCCTTTGACATTTTGCAGTGCCAGCTGAGAAATTATTACAAAAATGCATATATCGGGGTCCCTAAAACTGCATACATTGGTGGCAACAAAATACAGAAATGCATTATGTGGGGGGATGGGTTGCTTTGCAAAACTGTGTGTGTTGGGCAAAATTGCATACAAGGACAGACCCTCCGGCTATCCCTATTTTCCAGGGATATCCCTGATTTAGAGAAGCCATCCCAGTTTCTGATTTGACCCCAGAATGTCCCACTTTTCCTTAGGACATCCCTATTTTCACTGGAGAAATGTTGGAGGGTATGGAGTTATCTGGCCCCTGAGCCGTCTGAAGGCAATCCTGTATAAGGAAGGGTTTTTTTAAATGTTTAATGTTTTATTATGTTTGTATGTATGTGGACGCGGGTGGCGCTGTGGGTTAAACCACAGAGCCTAGGACTTGCCGATCAGAAGGTCAGCGGTTTGAATCCCCGCGACGGGGTGAGCTCCCGTTGCTCGGTCCCTGCTCCTGCCAACCTAGCAGTTCGAAAGCACCTCAAAGTGCAAGTAGATAAATAGATACCGCTCCGGCGGGAAGGTAAACGGCGTTTCCGTGTGCTGCTCTGGTTCGCCAGAAGCGGCTTAGTCATGCTGGCCACATGACCCGGAAGCTGTACGCCGGCTCCCTTGGCCAATAAAGGAGATGAGCGCCGCAACCCCAGAGTCGGTCACGACTGGACCTAATGGTCAGGGGTCCCTTTACCTTTGCCTCATGTATGTTGGAAGCTGCCTCGAGTGGCTGGGGCAACCCAGTCAGATGTGTGGGGTATAAATAGTGAAATGATCATTATGGAAGGGGACGTCCCTATTTTCATCGGAGAAATGTTGGAAGGTATGCAAGGATGTGTATGTTCTGAGAAACCCATGCTAAAATGCTATGAATTTTCGCGATGACTTAAAAAAAATCAGAAGCTGTCAAGATGTGGAAAACTGATCTTAAGATTGGGAAAGAAAGAAAGAAAGAAAGAAAGAAAGAAAGAAAGAGAGAAAGAAAGAGAGAAAGAAAGAAAGAAAGAAAGAGAGAGAGAGAGAGAGAGAGAGAGAGAGAGAGAGAGAGAGAGAAAGAAAGAAAGAAAGAAAGAAAGAAAGAAAGAAAGAAAGAAAGAAAGAAAGAAATTGAGAGGAAGTGAAACACACATATTTGTGCATCCGCTAGCTGTGATTACAACTGGTTGCATACTACGCTGGCATCTTAAAAATGGCGAGGGGTGGCTCAGAAATGTTTACAATAAATTTGTTTGTACAAGCTCCAGAAAAATGACATTTGGGCACTGATTGAACAAACTGAGGTGTGTGTGTAAATTGTTCTTCCCCAGTTTCCAGCTTGACCCAACCGCAAATGATGGCATGGTCGGATTGCTGCAAGGATAACTAATCCACTCAATGAGATCTTAGGCATTCCTAGTAGCCAGTGAATTAAGATTGATTTCTTATTGATGGACTTGCGGGGACCTCTGAGACACACACAGACACAATGCGCGCGCACACACACACACACACACACGCCTTTCAGGGTCACAGTAGATTGCCTTCTGTTCACCACGCATTGAAACGTTCCACTTGCCTTCCAAGGGAGAAGTCAAAAGATCCAGCCGTTTTCCCGCTCTGTATTCTAAAAATAAGCCATGGCTGTTCATTCCGTTATTTATTTTTCTCTAATTAAAAGTCACTTTAACACAAGGCATTATCTGCTTCCTCCAGGATGTGAATTAATCATGGTGTCTATAGTACTAATTGATGCAGTTCTGCAAGCCCACCATGGTGCTAATGGGCACTTAATCAGAGAGTGCACAGTTGCGTGGGAGGGATTATGATGCCGGTGGTGAAACATTTTTTTAATTTTTTATTTAACGAGAACGAGAGAGAGAGGAAACTATGCTTTGATAGGTGCCCCATATGTGCAAACAGTTAACCTTTCAGTCCCGAAGCGCTGGTTGAGATACCACTTTCTGAAATATTATGAAATAAGGGGAAGGGGGTTTGCTTACCAAAGAAAACGGAATATATCCTTTTAAAGATAAGGAACTTGCCCGGCTCCCTGGTTATTAGAGTTCCGTTAAGGGCGAGATGGTGGTTTCGCTGCCGACATACTCCCCGGGCCCAATGTGCAGGACCACACAAGGAGAAATAATAAAAGCCACTTGATATTATTCGCACCCCTGTTATTAACGTATTAAGGCTGCTCAGCAAAGGCAGGGGCGGCGCTGGAATATCAGGCCGGCGGCTATATTAAGGTTTTGGCTCTTTTGCAGCGGTGGGACTTGGAGGTCTATTTCAGCCTAGATAGCAGAGAGGAGTGCCAGTCCTGAAAGCTGGTTAATCCTGACCTTCAAGCAAGGAAGCCAATAAAATGAGCTCAGGGATTTATGGCAAGCAGGGGAATACTTGGTGACATCAAAATTCTCTTTTTGCCTTATGAAAACAGCAACAACAAGGTCAGCTTCTGCATGCCGGGCCCACTATCGACATCGCTTTCTCTTACGAATTTTTCTCGGTGCTGTCCAGGGTTTGAGAGATAACGCAGTCCCTGCCACTGGCTCGCAATCTAGCAGACATGACATGAAAGGGGGAAAGGGAACAGGGAGTGAAGCAAGCAAAACGAAGCACCAGTTGTTGAGGTTACAGTGGGACCTTGGTTCTCAGACTTAATCCGTCCCGGAACTCCGTTCCAAAACCAAAGCCTTCCGAAACCAAGGCACGCTTTCCCATAGAAAGTAATTCAAAATGGATTAATGCGTTCCCGACTTTTAAAAGCAACCCCTAAAAACAGCAAATGAACATGAATTTTACTACCTAACGAGACCATTGATCCATAAAATGAAAGCAATAAACAATGTACTGCAGTCGCACAATCAATCGATCAGTAGCTGAACTGGGTTCCACACAGTCACCCCCCAAAAATAAAAATAAAATATAAAACGCAAAAGAAATAGCAAAAACAGAGAGACCACAGCGTAACACTCAAAACGGAAGCATTAACACTCAAAACAGAGCATGTTCGGCTTCCGAAAAAGTTTGCGAACTGGAACACTTACTTCCGAGTTTGCAGTGTTTGGGTTCCAACTTGTTTGAGTATCAAGGCATTTGAGAACCATGGTACCACTGTACATCATTTCAGCAGGTGGGTCTCCCTGCCTTTTAAGTAGACGTAAGCCTTATCCCAGGGACGCGGATGGTGCTGTGGTTTAAACCACGGAGCCTAGGACTTGCTGATCAGATGATCGGCGGTTCGAATCCCCGCGATGGGGTGAGCTCCCGTTGTTTCGTCCCTGCTCCTGCCAGCCTAGCAGTTCGAAAGCATGCCAGTGCAAGTAGATACATAGGTACCGCTCCGGCGGGAAGGTAAACGGCGTTTCCGTGCGCTGCTCTGGTTCACCAGAAGCGGCTTAGTCATGCTGGCCACATGACCCGGAAGCTGTACGCCGACTCCCTCGGCCAACAAAGCAAGATGAGCGCTGCAACCTCAGAGTCGGTCACAACTGGACCTAACGGTCAGGGGTCCCTTTACCTTTTAACCCTTATCCCAGTGTTGACTTCCACCAGGTAGGCTGCTTGCCTATGAAAATCAGGCAGTGCTGGCCCAAGGCATTCCGCTGAGTGAAAAGGAACCCCAATGGACCAGCAATTTACAGAGTCTGGTTGTTCCATTCAGACTCCAGTTCCTCATTTCATGTCTGCTCCCCTCTGCTTCCTGATGCTGCAGGAAGCAGGTTCCCTTCAGCCTCCCGCATGGCTGGGTGGCCCCTAAAATGGAGCTTAATGTGCACCCGGTTCCCACAGTCAGGTTCCTCTACGCACAAGCAGCCACAATGACCTGCGCATAGGAGAGGGGGATAAATTCAGTTTGCACTTTTATGGTCAATCTGCCTCATTTTCCCTTTGGGGCTTTTTTTAAAATCATTTTTATTTGGTTTCACAGTACAATACAAAGTTATTTAAGAAATTCAAATGCATATCCATATGCAGAGATTCCTCTGAATCTCAGGACTATCCCCACCCCCTCCCTGGAGTCCCAATTTAAACATTTAAAACTGCATTTTCTTCTAAGCTCTAAGTATTGTATCAATCCATATTTTCCACAGTAATTGTTAAAATACAAGTGAAATCAAAATCCTGCCAATGTCTCCATCTGCTTACAGTGGTCTCTTAAATAACTTATAAATTGTTCCCATTCTTTTGCAAAGTTTTTGTCCTCTTGGTTCCTGAGTTTTCCAGTCAGCTTTGCCATTTCGGCATAGTCTATCAGCTCAGCTTGCCATTCCTCTCTGGTAGGGACTTTATCTTCTTTCCATCCCTGGCCTAGTAGCATCCAGGCGGCTGTTGTCCCATACATAAAAAGTCTTTTCTGGTCCTTTGGAATATCGGTACCTATAATTCCTAATAAAAATGGTTCTGGTTTTTTAACAAAAGTTATTTAATATTTTTTTTAAAATTTCATTGTATATCATCTCCCAGAAAGCTTTTACCACCTTACAGGTCCACCACATGTGTTAAAAGGTACCTTCTTTTTCTTTACATTTCCAGATGGAAATACCTAAATACCTAATTTTCCCTTTCTGCAGCATGCATGCTCATGGAGTAACTGGTTGCTCCCATGTTTTGAAAACTAATGAATCATCCATTCCTCTAGGGGTGGGGAGTCTGTGTCCCTTCAGAGACTGCCTTACACTACGTCAGACTGCAAGCTCCCCCCCCCAATTTGCGCTGAAAGAACTTGATGCTTCGCTCATGCTCTAGCACATGCGCATGAAATATCAATGGTTTGCAGGCAATCCCACCCAACATGTGCTAAGTAATCGCAGGACCTCTAAGAGCCTGCTGCTGTCTTCCCCTTATGGTCTCCAGTCCAACTCAATTGTGTAACGCTGGAAAATGTCGATCACTTCTCCTACCTAGGCAGTTATCTTTCCACAAGGGTCAACATTGATGCCGAAATCCAGCATCGCCTGAGCTCTGCGAGTGTGGCTTTCTCCCAATTGAAGTTCAGAGTGTTTGAGGATGGGGACATTTGCAGCGAAACCAAAATGCTTGTTTACAAAGCTATTGTACTACCAACCTTACTGTATGCTTGCGAAACATGGACCACTTATAAACGCCATCTCCAACTCCTCAAAAGTTTCCATCAATGGTGTCTCTGGAAAATGTTACACATCACTTGGGAAGACAGGTGAACTAATGCCAGTTCACTGGAACAAGCAAATATTACCAATGTCGAAGCAATGATTCTTCAACATCAACTTCGTTGGACTGCTCATCTTGTGTGGATGCCTGATGATCGTCTTCCAAAGCAAGTACTCTATCCGAACTTAAAAATGGAAAGCGTAATGCTGGTGGTCAACAAAGAGGTTTAAAGACTC
The DNA here is from genome assembly GCF_964270895.1 of Podarcis filfolensis. Classification (NCBI taxonomy): domain Eukaryota; kingdom Metazoa; phylum Chordata; class Lepidosauria; order Squamata; family Lacertidae; genus Podarcis; species Podarcis filfolensis. The sequence continues at coordinate 12,191,980 of NC_139604.1, forward strand.
TCTCAAGTCAAATCTTTAAAAAATGTAGTATAAACACCAACATCTGGGAAACACTGGCCTGCGAGCCTCCAGTTGGAGAACAGCCTTTACCAAAGGTGTCATGGACTCTGAAGACACTCAAAATCAGAACGCAAGGGAGAAACGCGCTAAGAGGAAGGCACGCTTGGCAAATCCACACCGTGATCAACTCCTGCCCGGGAACCAATGTCCCCACTGTGGAAGGACGTGTGGGTCCAGAATTGGTCTCCACAGTCACTTACGGACTCATTGTTAAAACCGTGTTTATGGAAGACAATCTTACTCGGCTACTAGTGATTGCCAAAGAAGAAGACGAAGAAGGTCTCCAGTCCACCAAAAGGCCCACGGACTTTGCCCAGGCAGTGTCAGGGACTGGCTGGATGAGGAAGAGTGATGGGAGTCGACTGCCCAAGTGGGACAACATGGAAGAAGAAGCCTTAGACTCTGGATTGTGGTGGTGGGATACAGGAGAGCAGTCTGGGGAAGGGGTGAGCTGGGAGGTGCTAGAAGCAGGAGCTTTGAGTGGTCAAGGGGTGTCGGAGAAGGAGGCCTTTCCAGGACAGGACTGGAGGCTGAGAGTCGCAGTGTGGGCACAGACAGAGAAGAGTCATAGGTTGACCTTGCCACCCAGCAGCCATACAGTCCCTGTCCTACTGATTCTTCTCCTCCTCTGACACCCCATTCTAGGAAGGTCCTGCAATGTCTCAAACTGAATGAGTTGAGGCCAAGTGTTCTTGCTTTCAGTGAATAAGAGCTAGTTGCGTGCCTCCCATTATCTCCTGCTCTGTGGATGACCTGTGCTTACCTGACAGCTCCTTGACAAACAGAGAGTGGGAGGCAGCTGCAGTGGGTGCAACAGGATGGACACTTGAAGGATCTGTTTCCGTCCCACAGGGAAGGGACTGGAACCACATGTTCCTGCATTACCCTGTGCAGGAAAATAACACTATGTTATAGGATTGTGGAGTAAGCCTGGGTTTCACCTCTGAGGTCCTTTCGAAAGCTGTGGTTTTCTATAGGCAAAATAGGACTCCATGGAAAGAGAGACAGCTGAAGTAGTTTGTTAATTTAACAGACGAGACTGCTAAGTATCTATTTACATGACTAACGAGTGCAGGTGACTGGTTGCCATGGAAACTTCTAAGTGGAAATTCTTACAGAAGGGAACAGGTCTTCCCCCTTCCCCTGACTGGAAGTGAGTGTAAGAGATCAACAGAGGTAGGCCAGTCTAGTCGGGAGCTGGGAAAATGCAAAAGCCCGATTGTTCCCTGTGCTATGGTCTGCTTGGGATATGTGCCTGGTGGGAGAGGAAGATCTGTAGGAGTGTGGCTTTGTTGTTGTTTAGTCGTTTAGTCATGTCCGACTCTTCGTGACCCCATGGACCAGAGCATGACAGGCACTCCTGTCTTCCACTGCCTCCTGCAGTTTGGTCAAACTCATGCTGGTAGCTTCGAGAACACTGTCCAACCATCTCGCCCTCTGTTGTCCCCTTCTCCTTGTGCCCTCCATCTTTCCCAGCATCAGGGTCTTTTCCAGGGAGTCTTCTCTTCTCATGAGGTGGCCAAAGTCTTGGAGCTTCAGCTTCAGGATCTGTCCTTCCAGTGAGCACTCAGGGCTGATTTCCTTCAGAATGGATAGGTTTGATCTTCTTGCAGTCCATGGGACTCTCAAGAGTCTCTTCCAGCACCACAATTCAAAAGCATCAATTCTTTGGCGATCAGTCTTCTTTATGGTCCAGCTCTCACTTCCATACATTGCAAAGGCACCGGCATTTTAATCGACCTTGAGCCCCTCCAGACAGCCTGTTCATTGAGCATGCATCCTAATTTGCTTGTGCCAAGCTTACATGGGGGGCAGGTTTCCAATTGTATCCGGTCTTAATTGAGCATTTGTTCTTGTTTATTCACAGAGTGGCCATAATACAAGGAGCATTCGCCCTCCGTTCATCCTGATTGGCTTGACATACTTTGCTGTTCGTCATTTGTTCATCTGACGCTTTTCACTTTCCCCATTACTTTCCAAACTGCAAAAGTCAGTGGCGGTCTTTTGGGGGCGGGTGGAGGTTGGGTCAATTTATTGCACTATGGCAACAGAACACTTTAAATATGCAAACCCAGAGCTCTGGTCTGCAATCGGACCACAACTTGTTGACCGTCTGGAGTCGCACCCTCAGTCTAAGGAAATGAAACCTGAGAAATGTGATGGTACCCCTGAAATCTCTCACCTCAGAGACTGAGTGTTAACCAGGTCACAAGCGAAGTCATTCATTGCTGTTGGAAAGAGGCTCTCCAGGGCAGAAACTGATGTGAATGGCATCGTTTTCCTGTGGTCTATCTTGGGATCTGTAGTCCCAGTGCCTGGGCCATGGGTGAAATGAATTCTTGGGGGATCGACTTCTCTTGCCCTAGGCTAGGGCTGCAGAAGATGATAGCAGGTGCTAAGCACCTGTCTTGTAGGGCCTTCCTCAGCCTGACCTCCTCACGAGGATTCGAGGGTCTTAGGTAGAGCTTCTCTCCCAGACCGAGCTGCTTTTTCGTTATTTTATTATTATTATTATTAAAGATTTTCTTGTTTTACAGAAGTAAGTGTAATGCCTCATATTTTTTCCATGTAACATTTTTACAAGTCCGTTTCATTTGTTGAGACATTAGGGGGAGAAGAAAAAAAGGGGGGAAGGGGGGTGGAGGGGTGGAAGATGAGTGGGGGTAGGGTCGGGTGGCAATGTTTCTATTATGCTTAATGTATGTAGGGTTTGGTGTCAGCATTGCTTGTGCTGTTCACTTGTGTTCCTTTGGTGGTGAGAGAGGTTGGGGTTGCCCTAGGGTGTGGTTGTTTGTTTGTGATTGGCTAACACCAAGAAAACTAGCGCTAATACGCCCAGGAACCTCACCAAAATGCTGGAGAGGGTGCACCTCCACAGGCACATACCTCCACATGTGGTGGGAGTGTCCCAAAATCCAACTATTCTGGACAACAGCCATACGAGAAATATGTAAAATAACTACATCACCCTAGAATTGGCCCTACTAAATATCTTCCAAGACAACAATGCCCATTTACACCACAAAGAACTCATAACCCACCTACTTTCAGCAGCCAGAAGCATCATAGCCAGACACTGGAGAGACCTGTCAGGAGTAAGCATGGACCAATGGTACCAAATAGTATGGGAAACAGCCCTACTAGAAAAATTAACCAATAAACTGAAACTGACATGGGGACAAACAGAAGAAGACGCCTTTACCCCGGTATGGCTCCCCTTTATCACATACACAGCCCAACAAGACAATGACCATAATCCACCAACAGCATACAAATCAATATGGCTAAGCTGCTTTTATAACTGTAGGTGCCAATGATTATTCAGCCTGCAGACTCCTGCGTAGATCACGTTCGTACCCTACATTTAAATTACACATTGTACTTGGATGCCCAATTTGCAGTGTTTTCCCCCCCTAGAACTTACATTGTTGCCTCATCTAATTCATTCGTTTTCACATCCAGACCATCCATTTAAACTACATTTAAAGCACAACACTTCCACCTAAGTATCCCGGGAAATTGTTTGTTAAGAGTGCTGCGAATTATAGCCCTGTGAGGGGTAAAACTACAGTTCCTGTGATTATTTGGGAGAAACCACGTGCTTGAAAGGTATGTCGTGGGTGTGAACTTTGCAGAAGTTAAACCATGTGCTTTAAGAGCATGGGGTTAAGTGTGGCCACACACAGCTCAGAACCTGTTACACCAAACTACAGGCCCTCTCTCGTGGTGCTTCCAGACTGCCAGAATGTTTGGCTGGGATCCAAGCAAATCCCAGCAAATTCCAGCTGTGCAATTAAAGTTGATTTGGCACAAAGTTGTTTCACGTTATTTCCAAAATAATGCAGGAATCCCTTCCACCCAATTCGACTCTTGCCTTGTTATCCTTAGACCAGTGGTGTAGCGTGGGGGGTGCAGGGGGGGCGGGCCGCACCGGGCGCAACATCTGGGGTTAGGGCAAATCCATGGGTTAGGGGGCGCAAATCCACGGGTTAGGGGGCGCAAATCCACGGGTTAGGGGGCGCAAATTACTTGCCTTGCCCCGGGTGCTGACAACCCACGCTACACCACTGCCTTAGACTAAAATTTAAACAATAACCTTAAATGCAGAGATTGAGTTTCCCCCCTTATTATCAGCAGCCTGATTAACAATAGCCCGATACAGTGGTACCTTGGTTCTCAAACTTAATCCGTTCCGGGAGTCCGTTCAACTCCTGAAACCATTTAGAAACCAAGGTGCAGCTTCTGATTGGCTGCAGGAGCTTCCTGCACTCAATCGGAAGCTGCGAAAGCCACGTCATTCGGCTTCCAAAAAACACTCGCAAACCAGAACACTTACTTCTGGGTTTGCGGCATTTGGGAGCCAATTTGTTCCACAACTAAGCCATTCAAGAACCAAAGTACAGTGGTACCTCAGGTTAAGAACTTAATTCATTCCGGAGGTCCGTTCTTAACCTGAAACTGTTCTTAACCTGAGGTACCACTTTAGCTAATGGGGCCTCCCGCTGCCGCCGCGTGATTTCTGTTCTCATCCTGAAACAAAGTTCTTAACCTGAGGTACTATTTCTGGGTTAGCAGAGTCTGTAACCTGAAACATCTGTAACCTGAGGTACCACTGTACCACTGCACTGGAAACAACCTATAGAAATCCCCATTGAAATCTGGTTCAATAATATTTGGAATGTGGCTCTATCGGAATGCCTGACTTGCCAAAGAAGGGTAAACAGAGGCATTTCAAGGCTGGACATTTTTGGTGACACTTGTCTTCCTTTCTTTTCCTTTATCAATGAGGCAGAACATACTTTCATTCTACCCACCGCACAAGAATCACTGTGGAGAGGATACTTGAGTTGATAATGCATAAATAAACACATTGCTTGTGTCCTGCGTAGGAAGCTTAAAAGACAAGTTGCTGCAGTTCTATGTTGCTGTTCTCGTATTTACAAGAAAACCAATAAAAATATTTAGGGGGAGGGGAGGTTGATCTGGCACACAAAGAAATCAGGAGGAATGATGATCAATAAAACGTGTTCTCCCTAGCAGAGAGCGCGTGTTGCGGTGGGGGATACAAGCCACCCCAGTGTTGCTGGGCGGATTTGCGGAGTGGCCCAGGCGGTGAATGGGTTAATTGGGTCGCTGGGGAGAATTGCTTGTTGCCAATTTTGAAGGAGGGCTCAGAGGTTTTAAATATTGGACGCCCAACTTTGGCCGTCCTCTTGGCTGCTTGCACCGGATCACCCGCCCACCCTCCCTGTATTAAGGGGGGGGGGTTGTTCGCTTGACCTTGCTATGCCTGTCATGGGGTCGTCTGCTTTGAGGCAGGGGCCTGGTAGGAATTTTGTCCATTTGGCTGATTGGCTGGTGCCATTTGGTTTTTGCCTACTGCGTAGCAAATCGTCACAACTTATAAGGTTGGCGGTTAGGCATTGGTTCAAATTGGTTGGTGGAGGGGTAAGTGCCTACCCCTCCAATGGTGGTGCGGAAAGGGAATTCCATTAAAGGAATCCAGGGGCTTGCCATTCTTTTCGTCCTTGTCCCTGGCATCGGACTTGGGCCACCAGGAGCATGAGGGTGAGAAGTGAGGGACTGAGGCCCAGCTTCATTTTCTCCCCAAAATTGTTTCCCTCACTGGCTTCTGCTGGAATCCGGAAGTCAGTTCTGTCCCTGGGCAAGGACAGATAGTCGGAACCAATGCCTAAGCAACCACTCACTGGTGTGTATTTAAATAAAGTTGTGGCCAAAATCATGCCAAAAACCCAAACCAAAATTGATGTGTGATGTGTGAGTTATTGGGGGGTGGCTTGGGGACCTCGACACGCAAACAGAGCCTCTGGAAGCAACTGAAGTTCGGTACTCCCTGGTTCTTGGCCTCACTGATGTAGTGGCAGCGTTTCTACATCCTCTTGAAAACAGCCGGTCACAGAGCATGAGAAGCATCTCCTGAAGTGCTAATCGGGGCCTTGGCTGAGAGCAGAACTCTCCTGGCAAATGTCCCGGCGTGGCCTCAGGCGAAGATGCTCTTGTTTTCCGTCTCAAGGAGGTCAGGGGTTTGGGCCAGCCATTCATAGCCCACCACCGCCTCTCTGGTTCCACTTTTAAAGATGAAAGCCCTCAAAATAAAACAAGTGTACAAAAGAAAAATTTATTCCCATGACAAAGATCCTTGGGGAATGGCTATTGCATGGGACCCAACGGATATATTTCCCTTTGCAATTCCCCCACTCTGTCCCTGGCTGCAAGAGCCTCCCTTCCAGCTAATAATAATAATAATAATAATTAATAATAATAATTAATTTATTAATTTATTTACTTATTTACTTACTTACTTACTGTATTTTTTGCTCTATAAGACTCACTTTTTCCCTCCTAAAAAGTAAGGGGAAATGTGTGCGAGTCTTATGGAGCGAATGCAGGCTGCGCAGCTATCACAGAAGCCAGAACAGCAAGAGGGATCGCTGCTTTCACTGTGCAGCGATCTCTCTTGCTGTTCTGGCCTCTGAGATTCAGAATATTTTTTTTCTTGTTTTCCTCCTCCAAAAACTAGGTGCATCTTGTGGTCTGGTGCGTCTTAGAGAGTGAAAAATACAGTACTTATTTATACCCTGCCCATCTGGCTGGGTTTCCCCAGCCACTCCGGGCTGCTCCCAACAGAATATTAAAAACATGATAAAACATCAAACATTAAAAACTTCCCTAAGCAGGGCTGCCTTCAGATGTCTTCTAAAAGTCCGATAGTTGTTTATTTCCTTGACATCTGATGGGAGGGCGTTCCACTACCATCTTGCTATTGATGATCTTCGCAATGGATCTTACGTTAGCTGCACTGCTAGGGGGGCAGTCCACTTCTGTCGTATTTCACAGGATCTGATGCATTGCATGTACTGTGTTAAAAACACACACACACACACCCCGAGCTTAGATTTCTATAATGGGGAGGGGGGTGGATTTCATCAGTGATCACAGCTTTCATTCCCGGAAAAAAATGTGAAAATTTGGAGGATGCACTCGGTACCTTTTTCTGGTTCTCGCATCTGTCCTTTCTGGTTAGAAGTTTATCTCCAGCCACCGTCATTCCACTCCCGAGAAGTTAATTGTAATAGATTGTAAGAGCAACACACACAGATGTACCATATTCCTAAACACAGGGCTTGCAGGGGGGAACTGCGACAAAATGTCGCAGTGTGATCTGCTTCTATGACTAGGCAAATGGCTCCGCCAGTAGAGCATGAGACTCTTGATCTCAGAGTTGTGGGTTCGATTCCTGCACTGGGCAAAATTTTCCTGCATTGCAGGGGGCTGGACTAGATGACCCCTGGTCCCTTCCAGCTTTACAGTTCTATGATCCTTTCGCTCCACTCGTGTTAATTAATCAACTACAGTTATGGACGATGGCATTCTGTTGCCCTCATAGTGCCCTTATTTGCCAGGTTCTTGCAGAACAGGAATTGCGGAACCTGTGGCTGCCTTCAGCTGTCACCTTTCTGAAATCTTTATTATTATTATTATTTTATTTTTCAGTGCAAAATTACAACATAAATTATACATATAAAACCAAAAGGAACAAACAAAAACCATAACATTCACAATACATAACAAAACATACATAGACTTTGACTTCCTTCCACTGTTTTGGGACTTCAAATTTTCAATCTTCTTAATTGTTGTGTTATATTTATATTGCTTTTAGCTTTACATCTATTACAACCATTTCTTCATTTCTTCGACCCTGCAGAACTTCACTCATTACATACCAATATTTTTACTCCAGAACAATGTTTTTTCATGTACTCTTTAACGCAGACCCCTTCTTTTATAAATTTTTGTTCTGACTGTCCCCTTTCTGAAATCATTTTTATTCAATTTTACAAATATGAATTTATAACATTCCAAATGCATATCCATATATAGAGATTACTCTGAATCTCGAAACTTTCCCCCATCCCCTCCATGGGTCCTATTGCCAACATTTACAGCTGCATATTAGCCCATATTCTATATTTTCTATCAATCCATATTGTCCATAGTATTTGTTACATTACAATCCTACTAATGTTTCCATCAGCTTGCAGTGGTCTCCTATATAAGTTATAAAAAAAATTCACATTCTTTTGTAAAGTTTTTGTCCTCTTGGTTCCTGAGTTTTCCAGTCAGCTTTGCCATTTCAGCATAGTCTATCAGCTTGGTTTGCCATTCTTTTCTGGTAGGGACTTTATCTTCTTTCCATCCCTGGGCTAGGAATGGGACAACAGCATCCAGGCGGTTGTTGTCCCATACACAAAAAGTATTTTCTGGTCCTTTGGAATATCGGTACCTGTAATTCCTAATAAAAATGCTTCTGGTTTTTTAACAAAAGTTTTATTATTATTATTATTTCATTGTATATCATCTACCACCTTACAGGTCCACCACATGTGTTAAAAGGTACCTTCTTTTTCTTTACATTTCCAGATGGAAATACCTAAATACCTAATTTTCCCTTTCTGAAGCAGCAAAGCCTTTGGCCCTGCTTGCTGAGGCTCATGGGAGACGTAGTTCCCCACTCCTGCTCAAAGTCTTCCGTGTAGGTAACCACTTTCTCCCTGTAGAGCTCTCCCTTATTTTATCCTGACAACACCCTGTGAGGTAGGGTTAAGAGGAAAGAGAGTGACAGGGCCCAAGGTCGCCCAGTAATAATAATAATATAATAATTTATTATTTATACCTGGGGTATGTGCTGCCCTTGCTTGCCTCCTGCCTCCTATTGGAGGGGCAAGGCGTATGTGACCTTGTGCTTAAGGGATCATGGGGGCAGGGGGAGCCCTGAATTAGCTGTTGGAACCAAGGAAATTGGTCAAACCGTTGAATTTTGGCAATTATTTGAGGTTTCTACAGTTTTCCATACCTTGGGTTGCGAACATGATCCATGTGGGAGGCACGCTCACAACCTGCAGCATTCGCAGCCTGAAGCATTGCATCTGCACACACGTGTGAAGCGATTTGGTGCTTTTGCGCATGCCCTTAACGTCATTTTGTGCTACTGCGCATGCACACGAGCACCAAAACCCGGAAGTAGCCCGTTCCGGTACTTCTGGGTTCGGCGCAGTCCACAACCCAAAAACACGCAACCCGCAGCGTTCGTAACCCTAGGTATGACTGTATTGGATTATCAGAGGAAACAGTACAAGATGGCGTCAGCTTATTGCTACAATTTTATAGACTGCTTTTCTGAGCCCCTTTGCTGTTGTGTAGGTGAAATATACTCAGAGTCGCAAAGTGATTTCATGCTCTTTATTCAGCTCATAGTGGTGAGGAGGAATGAATGAAAGTCCCCTCAAAGTATCTGCTTTATATACATTATTTACACAATGGGCTGCACATGATTGGCTAATTCCGGAATTCTACTGTAAGCCAATCAGGTTGTGGATTCACTTCTATCTGGAGCATAATTGGGTGGTTCCTGCCAACCAATCATACTGCTGCATTGTTCTAGGACCAATCAGACTGCTGCATTCTGAATCCTATTGTTCTAGGACCAATCAGACTGCTGCAGTTTGGATCCTATTCAACTCAGTACATAACACCAGGTATTGTGCCTGTGTCAACGGTCACTGTCCTGGCCTTAGTTAGAGACTGTGATGTGGATTTGGGATTTTTGGGGAGTCGTTTAACTGCCCTCCCCCCATTCCTGGTTTAACAGAAGGAAAGCTGCATTCACCTGCACTGTGCAACTGATATTTCAAAAAGAGGCACAGTCCAAAGTAACTCCATCAGATGTACAAACACCCCAAACCAATTTCCTGCCGCCCCCATTCTGACCCAATGTCAGCTCCTGTCTCACCAAGGACAGTATATATAAACGGGATCTTTCCAGAGAGGCTCAAAGGCTCTGCCCCACAAATACCCATTCATTACTGTTGCAAACAACGAAGCCATCCCATACTTACTGATTCCTTCCTTCCTTCCATCCCAGTTCTCCCCACCGCTGTGTTTATTGAAAAGGCTCCAAATGCAAGTGGTTGGGAGGAGAGAGAGAGGTTGTGCTAAGAGCCCCACTTGAGAACGGGAGGCCTTGCCAATTTCTTTTCACACAACAGCTCTCCTAATGCTGACTGCGTACTAACCGAGAGAGAGAGCGTGTTGGCAGATTGCGCCTTCTTGGCAGCGGCTGAGCGGGTGGCAGCTGGATGGCTTCGAGCTTGTGTACTTTGCAGCTGGTAGTTGTGGCATTTGGCAAAAGCCAACTGTCCAGATGGACACTAAATTTCCTTTAATGTTCATAACATGTCAAAAGTGAATAATCCTATGTCAAAATGGCTTAGGAGCACATTTATCTATCTGTTTACAGATACTTGTCCCTGACAGCTCGGAAGCAGGGAGAGACTCAGCGCGAATGAGTAGCCAAGCCCCCGTTTCAGTCGCCTGCCCTGAATTTCGGTGACCGAAGCAGTGGCTCGTGACTTGGGTCACAGGGCAGCAGTCAGCAGTCACTCAGGTGGAGTCACCAGTGGCAGGTAGTCACCTAGAGGCCATAGAATCGAAGAATTGTAGAGTTGGAAGGGACCTCCAGGATCATCTATTCCAGGCATAGGCAAACTCGGCCCTCCAGATGTTTGGGGACTACAACTCCCATCATCCCTAGCTAACAGGACCAGTGGTTAGGGATGATGGGAGTTGTAGTCCCAAAACATCTGGAGGGCCGAGTTTGCCTATGCCCGATCTAGTCCAATCCCCTGCAATGCAGGAGTACGCAGCTGTCCCATACGGGGATTGAACCTGCAACCTTGGAATCATCAGCACCACGCTCTAGGTGAAGCTTGCAAGGTGGTGCTTGGAGACTTTTGTTGTTGTTTAGTTCTTTAGTCGTGTCCGACTCTTCGTGACCCCATGGACCAGAGCACGCCAGGCACTCCTGTCTTCCACAGTTTGGTCAAACTCATGCTGGTAGCTTCGAGAACACTGTCCAACCATCTCGTCCTCTGTCGTCCCCTTCTCCTTGTGCCCTCAGTCTTTCCCAACATCAGGGTCTTTTCCAGGGAGTCTTCTCTTCTCATGAGGTGGCCAAAGTATTGGAGTCTCAGCTTCAGGATCTGTCCTTCCAGTGAGCACTCAGGGCTGATTTCCTTAAGAATGGATAGGTTTGATCTTCTTGCAGTCCATGGGACTCTCAAGAGTCTCCTCCAACACCATAATTCAAAAGCATCAATTCTTCGGCGATCAGCCTTCTTTATGGTCCAGCTCTCACTTCCATACATCGCTACTGGGGAAACCATAGCTTGAACTATACAGACCTTTGCTGGCAAGGTGATGTCTCTCCTTTTTAAGATGCTGTCTAGGTTTGTCATTGCTTTTCTCCCAAGAAGCAGGCGTCTTTTAATTTCGTGGCTGCTGTCACCATCTGCAGTGATCATGGAGCCATAGAAAGTATAATCTCTCGCTGCCTCCATTTCTTCCCCTTCTATTTGCCAGGAGGTGATGGGACCAGTGGCCATGATCTTCGTTTTTTTGATGTTGAGCTTCAAACCGTATTTTGCGCTCTCCTCTTTCACCCTCATTACAAGGTTCTTTACTTCCTCCTCACTTTCTGCCATCAAGGTTGTGTCATCTGCATTAAAAGTCTCTTTCATGTGCATATAAAAGAGAAAAGAGGCTGGCAGTCTTGGTGGGCCTGGATCTGGAAAGAGGTGGGGACTTGACTCACTCCCTGTGCAGCATTCAAGGTTATAGCTTCCCCCACTCCTAACCTAATGTGGAAGGAAGATCAGTTAAACCTGTGAACCCTCCCCATCTTATACTCAGCCTTGTAGATATGTGTAGATGGCAGGTTATGTGTACATCACAGAAAAACACCATTAGTCTTTGGTGACCTTCATTCTAACCAAAGATATGCGATGCGACCCCTGAAATCTCTCACTGATTGGAGGCTGGGATGTGTGTACCAGTATTCTAAGCAAGTACAGTGGTACCTCAGGTTACATACACTTCAGGTTACAAACGCCGCTAACCCAGAAATAGTACCTTGGGTTAAGAACTTTGCTTCAGGATGAGAACAGAAATTGTGCTCCGGCGGCGCGGCAGCAGTGGGAGACCCCATTAGCTAAAGTGGTGCTTCAGGTTAAGAACAGTTTCAAGTTAAGAACGGACCCCCAGAACGAATTAAGTTCTTAACCCGAGGTACCACTGTAATAGAGTTTTAAAGCATAACTTTTATTAGACTATTTAAACTGTTTTAGAAGGGTTTAAAAAAAGTGGGTATGTTTGCTGCCTTTGGGAAGAAGAGTGGGATATAAATTCAATAAATATGATGATGGTGGTGATGATAATAACAAAGCAAATAAACAATGCGATTTGGCCACTGTCTGAGGGCAGAATCGAGCCTTCTTCCCCACCATGTCCTTTCTGTTCCCTACTGTCATGTTGTCTGTGTTAAATATGAGAGAGAAAGCCCTCCTGTTTTGAAAAAGAATACAGAGAGAGAGAGTGACTGAATTCAGGGGAAAGCTCAGCTATACATCTGCTTTGGTTGTGGGCAGCCATCTTGGAAACTTCCCGCTATAAACATCAATGAGGGCTGTTAGCTAAACTGTACCATTCCTCACCTTCACGTCGCATTACATGGTGCTGCTGGTGTCAATTAGCAGAGCTCCACTGCAAACTCACTCAGCAAAGCAACATCTGCCCACACCCGCTGAGCATCTGGGCGCACCACATATAAATGACATTCAAAGGTTTTTAACAGCCATAGGAGAACTAGGAAGCCTGCCGTTTTACGGATCTGGACAAGGGACCCTAAAGCAAAAGGCCGACCGCACCGAGCTGTGAGCTCAAGTTACTGCCACATCGCCCTGCTAGCCAGAACCAGAAGCAGTGAATCCTATGCACTTGATGTGGATGGCGTCAGGGAAGGGATCCTGCGTGTGTTTTGAATTACCACGGCTGAAAGGGAGCACATTGCCTTCAATTTGCTACCACATAATGGACGAAGAGGCTCCTAACTTGAGGCGCGGGTGGCCAACCTCTGGGGCCTGTGCCACAGGGGTTTGTGGCATGGCTGCGCAAGAGGACATGGGCCTGGCTATGCTGTGCTGCTGTCTGCCTCTCCAGCAGAGGGCGCTACCTGCTCCCTGGCTCAGAAGGCAAGAGGGGAAGTTTTTATAGGTGTTGGTAGCTGCCCAGAGTGGCTGGGGCAACCCAGCCAGATGGGCAGGGTATAAATAATAAATTTATTACGCTTATTCTTAGGGACGCGGGTGGCGCTGTGGGTTAAACCACAGAGCCTAGGACTTGCTGATCAGAAGGTTGGCGGTTCGAATCCCCGCAACGGGGTGAGCTCCGGTTGCTCGGTCCCAGCTCCTGCCAACCTAGCAGTTTGAAAGCACATCAAAGTGCAAGTAGATAAACAGGTACCGCTCTGGCGGGAAGGTAAACAGCGTTTCCGTGCACTGCTCTGGTTCGCCAGAAGCGGCTTAGTCATGCTGGCCACATGACCCGGAAGCTGTACACCGGCTCCCTCAGCCAATAAAGCGAGATGAGTGCCGCAACCCCAGAGTCGGCCACGACTGGACCTAATGGTCAGGAGTCCCTTTACATTTACCTTACTCTTATTCTTATTATGCCAAAGGACAAGGCATTGCATATCACCTTGCAAGAGCACATTGGACTGGAATAAACACATGCTTCTCCACCGAGGTGTAGCATGCCTGGTTTGGCCAGCACTACAGTGGTACCTCGGGTTAAGAACTTAATTCGTTCTGGAGGTCCGTTCTTAACCTGAAACTGTTCTTAACCTGAAGCACCACTTTAGCTAATGGGGCCTCCTGCTGCTGCCGCCACACGTTTTCTGTTCTCATTCTTAAGCAAAGTTCTTAACCCAAAGTACTATTTCTGGGTTAGTGGAGTCTGTAACCTGAAGCATCTGTAACCTGAAGCATCTTTAACCCGAGGTGCCAGTGTACTTCAGAAAAGAGCCTTCAAATGTTATGCAACTTCTACATGGAATCATAAGAGTTGTAAGGGAGCGCCAGGGTCATTTAGTCCAACCCCATGGCATGCAGGAATTTTTTCCCTAACATGGGGCTCAAACCCGCAACCTTGAGATTAAGAGACTCATGCTGTACTGACGGAGCTATTTATCCATGTGGAGGACTGCATTCACAAGCATTTTTCTGCATGTGTGTGGGGGGGGGGACGACACCCATATTAGCGCTTTCTTGTTTTAGGCATGCACACCTTTCCTTACATCTGAGTTTAGTCAGCTGCAGGATAAGCTGTGAGATAGCTCAGTCCGGAGAGCACAAGACTCTTAATCTCAGGGTTGTGGGTTTGAGTCCCGCACTGGGCAAAATTTTCCTGCATTGCAGGGGGTTAGACTAGAGGACCCTCGTAGTCCCTTCCAACTTTATGATTCTATGAAGCTTTACTGCTGCAAATGAGAGGCACTCGGGAGCAGTCGTCTGGCTCTGCAACTTTAATCCATTCCTCCCACTCTGGAAATTAACTTTCTTGGGAACATGTTGTTTAGTTGTTTAGTCGTATCCAACTCTTTGTGACCCCCTGGACCAGAGCACGCCAGGCACTCGTGTCTTCCACTGCCTCCCGCAGTTTGGTCAAACTCATGCTGGTAGCTTCGAGAACACTGTCCAACCATCTTGTCCTCCGTCGTCCCCTTCTCCTTGTGCCCTCCATCTTTCCCAACATCAGGGTGGCCAAAGTACTGGAGCCTCAGCTTCACTATCTGTCCTTCCAGTGAGCACTCAGGGCTGATTTCCTTCAGATTGTAGAGGTTTGATCTGCTTGCAGTCCATGGGACTCTCAAGAGTCTCCTCCAGCATCATAATTCAAAAGCATCAATTCTTCAGCGATCAGCCTTCTTTATGGTCCAGCTCTCACTTCCATACATCACTACTGGGAACATAATAAACAGCTTTCTACCGACACAGACCCTGAGGTCCATCTAAGCTCAGCATTGTCTACAACGACCACCAGTGGTTCTACAGGGTTTCAAGCAGGGGACATATCTAACCCTCCTATTTGGAGATCCCAAGAGTTGAAACTGGAACCAGATCTCAAGCTCTACCCTTTTCATAATTCATAGTTATTTAAAAACATATTGCGTGGACAGGTGGAGTCCCCCCAACCCCAGGCGACCCCCGGGCGGAATAATGACAATGTGCTATGGGATTAAAACTGGCCACAACTTTATTAATTTTCAGATGTAGGGAGACCTTGGCTCAGGCATTGGGTGTTTATCCTTCCCAGTCCCCAGCCAGGAATCTGGGAGCCATCAGGGTTATTCAGAATGTTTGGGGATTGGGCTGGCTCTGGAGAACATATGTTCAAGCAGAGAGCCCGCCCCCCGTTTCGCCGCCATTGGAGGGGAGAGCAATGACAACCTCTCGGCGTATGGCCAATGCCTCCCCTCAAGACCCCTTTAACGGGGAACCCTGGGATCACCGCCACAGGGGGGGCATGGGTCACCGCTTCAAGCCCCCCCCCCCCCCCATTTAGGAAGATAGACTAAAGGATTCTGCCCAAGGCCTGAAACTGCCAAAGTTGTGACGTTTTGCTATGGGAAAGGCAAAACCTGCCAATGCAGGAGCATACATTTCCGGCCCTTCAACAGCGACCATGACGTAGCAGCGCCCGCATACCTGTGGAGAAGAGGTTAACCTGCAAAAGAAGACTTAACTGAGGGACGGGAGGGTGGGAGAAGTTATGGAGCCGACTGCCGCTTCGCAGGTAAGATTCAACTTCTGTTGTGTGGGCAGGGCGGTCCCTCCCCTTACCTGGCCAATCCCCTGGCAACGCCTCCCCAGGCGTGACTGGCCGATTGGCTGAGGTAGGCGGAGACCTCCAGGTATCCAGCCTGGGGAAGATGAAGCCAGCCCGAATTACCAGGAGTCGCACTGGGATCCGGGGGGCTGCACACGACCATGCAAAAGGCACCCCCCATTTGATGTGGGGAGCGGTCATTAGGAGTTGCTTAGCCACCATAGAAAGGAAAAGTGACTGACCTAGGTTAAGGTCTTGTGAGAACAAGCCACAAAGTTTGTCAAGGACATTTTCAACACGTTAACATGGGCTGGAGGGAGTTGAATCTAATAAGTTTCAGAAGGTCACAGGTTCCCCCCACCCTGCTAATGTACACTCTTACCTGGAAGCAAGTGCCAAAGGAGTCTTACTCCTGAGTAGGACTGCTGTGTATAGTCACTAAACTTCAGTGCATGCACTCTCTTCCTCCAGATTGTGTTTTTCACAACTTGGAATAATCCTGAGCGTTCATAAAAGAGAAGCTCAATATTTATTCCAATACACATTTATATTACAACACTGCACTTGTGTTGCTTGCACAAAATGTACTTTCCGCTGCTCAATAATGCGTTCCCACTTAATTGCTCTGATATTAAATAAAAAATCCCTGAAGAACCTTCTGCTCCCAGCAATAATTTCCGTCTTTCCTTCGGAGGCCAGGCTGACAATAATTTACTGAAATGTGTGGCGAGCAACATACGAAGGAGCATTAAGTGTTTAATATCGGTGGTTATTGTGTGTGGAGGAAGAAGAAAGCAATATTGTGGGCTGGTGCTTTTTCCAGATGGGAGGATTATGCTATAAATAGGAGATGAATATCAAAAAGTTCAGCCTCAGATATGGGAAGGCAAGGGGATCTTTTAAGAGGGCCATGAGCTAATTCATTTACACGCAAAGACGATTTAACAACTTCCACCCTCAGCCTTTGCATGACTTTCTGCATAACTCATCTTTAGTCTTTGCAAAAATCTGGTCCACCAAACTGCCTGCATGCACAAACCTGTTTCTTTTTCTTTGGGGATCACTCATAGCGGAGTAAGATTGCCCTCGATAAACACAGTTTTAACAATGAGTCCGTAAGTGACTGTGGAGGCCAATTCTGGATCCACACGTCCTTCCGCAGTGGGGACATAGGTTTCCAGGTGGGAGTTGATCATGGTGTGGATTTGCCAAGCGTGCCTTCCTCTTAGCACGTTTCTCCCTTGCGTTCTGAGTTCAAGTGTCTTCAAAGCCCACGACACCTTTGGTAAAGGCTGTTCTCCAATTGGAGCACTTGCAGGCCAGTGTTTCCCAGTTGTCAGTGCTTATACTACATTTTTTAAGATTTGCCTTGAGAGTCTTTAAACCTCTTTTGTTGACCCAGCAGCATTACGCTTTCCATTTTTAAGTTCAGAATAGAGCAGTTGCTTTGGAAGACAATAATCAGGCATTCACACATGACCAGTCCAACGAAGTTGAAGAATCATTGCTTCGACATTGGTAATCTTTGCTTGTTCCAGTGAACTGGGCATTAGTTCACCTGTCTTCCCAAGTGATGTGTAACATTTTCCAGAGACACCGTTGATTGAATCTTTTGAAGAGTTGGAGATGGTGCTTATAAGTGGTCCATGTTTCACAAGCATACAGTAAGGTTGGTAGTACAATAGCTTTGTAAACAAGCATTCTGGTTTCCCTGCAAATGTCCTGGTCCTCAAACACTCTGCACTTCAATTGGGAGAAAGCTGCACTCGCAGAACTCAGGCGATGCTGGATTTCGGCATCCATGTCAGCCCTTGTGGAAAGATAACTGTCCACACTGATCTACACTTTCCAACATTACACCATTGAGTTGGATTTGTGGCACTGCACAGCACCCTTGGGCATGGGTAGGGGGTGGAGAAAACCCAGGTATCTGCCTTTACTTAATGCTGATTACTCACGAGGAACAGCTGCAGAGCCACAGTTTTTTCGTCCCTGCAGCGGGGTTCAACGGAATAGGAAGAATGATGATGATGTTTGTGGAGATAGGGGACCTTCTGGCTTCGGTGATGGGTCCTGCTGCTCTGGGTCCTGTGCACTGACCCCCATATCCTTGCCAACCTCTGTCACCCTGCAAGTACTTTCTTCCCCATCCCCTGCAAACTTTCGCTGGGATCCTCTTTCTGCTTCCCTTCGTCCTGCCAGTTCATGACACACTGTATAAGAATGGAAGGAAAAAGGTAGAGGATCCCTGGACAGTTAAGTCCAGTCAAATTCAACTATGGGGTGTGGCGCTCATCTCCACTTTCAGGCCGAGGAAGCCGGCGTTTGTCCACAGACAGACTTCCAGGTGAGGTGGCCAGCATGACTAAACCGCTTCTGGCACAACGGAACACCGTAATGGAAGTCAAAGCGCATGGAAATGCCGTTTACCTTCCTGCCGCAGTGGTACCTATTTATCTACTTGCACTGGCGTGCTTTCGAACTGCTAGATTGGCAGGAGCTGGGACCGAGCAACGGGAGCTCACCCCGTCATGGGGATTTGAACTGCCGACCTTCCGATCAGCAAGAGCAAGAGGCTCAGTAGTTTCGACCACAGCGCCACCCACCCCACTGTATATCAGGGGTGAGAAATATCTTTCAGTTTGAGGGTCACACACTCACACATACATCTCTCGATCCTGCATCCAGGCAAGACATTACAGCAGTTGAAGGTCATGTGCCAGCCAGGTAGGCTGTATACACGCACCACACTGAAAGCATGTGACCTCCCACCACCACGCAAAGAATCATGGGAGCTGTAGTTTGCCAAGCTTGCTGGGAATTGTGGCTCCGTGAGGGGTAATCTACAGTTCCCAGGATTATTTTGGGGACGTCATGGGCCTTCAATGCAGGTGTACACAGAGCCTTAAAATCACTAGAGAAGGATGCAGAGCAGGGGTGAGTATTTGGGGTTGCAATGGACTGGGATGTCTCATGGGCCAGATAGAGAGAGCTGGGGACCACATTCAGTTTACGGACCTGAGGTTTCTCATCTCTGCTTTAAAAGGTGTAAAGGGCACAAGTCTCCTCCTGGGTTGCTGTTAGGCAGGATGGAACTATCCCATGCCCTCCAACATTTATCCAATGAAAATAGGGGCATCCTAATCCATAATAAGAATTTTGCTATTTATACCCCACACATCTTACTGGGTTGCCCCAGGCACTCTGGGCAGCTTCCAACATAAATAAAAATATAATGAAACATTAAACATTTTTTAAAAACCTTCCCTATACAGAATTGCCTTCAGGAGGCTCAGGGGTCGGATAATTCCATACCCTACAGCATTTCTCCCATGAAAATAGGGACATCCTACCATACTCTCTCGGAGGGACACGGGTGGCACTGTGGGTTAAACCACAGAGCCTAGGGCTTGCCGATCAGAAGGTCGGCAGTTCGAATCCCCGCGACGGGGTGAGCTCCCATTGCTCGGTCCCTGCTCCTGCCAACCTAGCAGTTCGAAAGCACCTCAAAGTGCAAGTAGATAAACAGGTACCGCTCTGGCGGGAAGGTAAACAGCATTTCCGTGCACTGCTCTGGTTCGCCAGAAGCGGCTTAGTCATGCTGGCCACATGACCCGGAAGCTGTACACCGCCTCCCTCGGCCAGTAAAGCGAGATGAGGGCCGCAACCCCAGAGTCGTCCGTGACTGGACCTAATGGTCAGGGGTCCATTTATCTTTACCATACTCTCTAACATGTCTCCAATGAAAAGGGGGACGTCCGAAGGAAAAGCGGGACATTCTGGGATCAAATCAGAAACCAGGACAGCTTCTCTAAATCAGGGACGTCTCTGGAAAATAGGGATACTTGGAGGGTCTGCTATCCTCTGTGTAACCTACCGAAAAGTTCTTCACTTTGAGGGAGGAAGGAGAGTCTGTAGTGGCAGGTGAAGAATTCCTAAGGGAGAGTTGGCTTTAAGGCTTTGCTCAGTTACAAGTGTCTTTGCAAAGCTATTTGAACGCCCCTCCAAATTGCTTTGCAAAGACACCCAGTTATTAGCCTATTGGGAACAATAATTGCTCTAAGCCTGAGACATGTTTGGCCCGAACATCACCAAATCATGATTTCGAACCCCACGCTCTCCCATTTCTGCTGCATTGCTTTTAACCAAAGACACTGGCCAATTAGTCAGAGTTGTGTTGCCTTCTCATTAGTCAGATAATTGGCCCCAGATTTCTACCATCGCTACGTACAATTAAATATATTTTAAGCAGCATTAATCACTAATCTCCTTGCAGATGTTTCAGATTTTGCAAAACGATCAAATGAAAACACTCGCAACTGATTCTGTTCCAGGAAAGGATTCCTCCCCGCTATCAGCTCCAGAATCCCACCATTTGTTGACCCCCCCCCAGGAAAGAAAGCCTGGGAAAACAGATTGGACTTACAAACATACACATGTTGCATATAAGTAAGTTCATCACGTAAGTCGCTGAAACAGCTTAAAATGCTGTTTTAAAGTCCTTTTTTAAAAAGTCATCACCATGGTACTGCTAATTGGCTTTCAGATCGTATTTCATACACATACGTCATCATAGAATTACTTTTATTTATTTGTTACCCAAGCAGAGCGTTATCCCGGGATGCATATTCTTTTAAGAATAAGGGCTTGGAGTTCAATTGAACTGTTGGACTCCTCGCCTCTCCCCGCACCCCATCCCCGTTTTGAATGGCTAACAAACCCCCCATCCCTCCCCCAAGGCCAAATCACAAAATGCCTTTTGAAACCGAAGGGAGTTTTATAAGCAAATCTGCCATGCGGTCATCCGTTTGCCATGTGCTGTTCAAGGAAAACAAGTCTAAAGCTCCCTTGGGCTTGTGCGGTACCAGTTGCACTGCTCTCTGGATCAAGGCCCAGGGCGATAAATCAGCATTTGTGGATAGCTGAGGTTCACTCTTCTATGGGCTGAAAATTAGGAACATAGGGAGCTGCTTCAGTCGGTCCACCTAGCTCCTTACCTCTCTCGGCCTGACCTAGCCACTGTGATCCACGCGACGGTTACCTCCAGACTGGATTACTGTAACTTGCTCTACGTGGGGCTGCCCTTGAGACTGACCCAGAAACTCCAGCGGGTGCAGAATGCCGTGGCGAGACTCCTTACAGGGTCCTCGCTGCGAGATCACATTCACCCGGTGCTATACCAGCTGCACTGGCTCCCGGTGGAGTACAGGATCAGGTTTAAGGTGCTGGTTTTAACCTTTAAAGCCCTATACAGCCTAGGACCCTCGTACCTACGGGACCGCCTCTCCTGGTATGTCCCATGGAGGAACTTGCGATCTTCAAACAAAAACATGGAGGCCCCAGGCCACAGAGAGGTTAGGCTGGCCTCAACCAGAGCCAGGGCTTTTTCGGCTGTGGCTCCGATCTGGTGGAACGCTCTGCCACAAGAGACTAGGGCCCTGTGGGACTTGACATCCTTCTGCAGGGCCTGCAAGACAGAGCTGTTCCACCAAGCCTTTGGCCAGGGCACAGCCTGACTCCCTCCTTTGGCAATCTTCACAGAACTCTAGCCCAATGGTTGCCATCAATTTGATTTGAATTAATTTTATAATGAAATGATTTTAGAATGTTGTATTACTTTATTGTTGTTAGCCACCCTGAGCCCGGCTTCGGCTAGGGAGAGCGGGATATAAATAAAAATTTATTATTTATTATTATTATTATTGTTTACACTGACTGACAGCATCCTGTTCTCATAGCGTCCAATGACGCCAGTGAGAAGTCCACATGCAAGACCTGAATGCATGGGCCCTTTCCTCTCTTGCAACACCTGGGATAGCTCAGCCAGTAAAGCATTTTAAACAACCCTATACAGTGGTACCTCGGGTTACGAACGCTTCAACTTACGTTTTTTTGGGTTACGAACGATTGTAACCCGGAAGTAAGTTGTTCAAGCTCTTGGAGGCCTCGCCGCTGCCTGGAGGCAAACCCGGACATCGGCGGGGCCTACGGAGCTCTCTGAGGCCTCCGCGAATGCCGGGAACCAAGCCAATTGTGATTGTGGAAAAGGACCCTGAGCCCCCTCCAAACAGTGAGTGCATGTAAGAAATAAATGTCAATTTTTTTCATCTAAAATACTGTCTTATTTATTTTATAGTACAGTACATTGATTATTGGGGACGCGGGTGGCGCTGTGAGTTAAAACACAGAGCCTAGGACTTGCTGATCAGAAGGTCAGCGGTTCGAATCCCTGCAACGGGGTGAGCTCCCGTTGCTCGGTCCCTGCTCCTGCCAACCTAACAGTTCGAAAGCACCTCAAAGTGCACGTAGGTAAATAGGTACCGCTCTGGCGGGAAGGTAAATGCCGTTTCCGTGCGCTGCTCTGGTTCGCTGGTCATGCTGGCCACATGACCCAGAAGCTGTATGCCGGCTCCCTCAGCCAATAAAGCGAGATGAGCGCCGCAACCCCAGAGTCGGCCACGACTGGACCTAATGGTCAGGGGTCCCTTTACCTTTACATTAATTATTGCCTTCATTTTATGGATCAATGGTCTCGTGAAACAGTAAAATTTGTGTTAAATTGCTGTTTTAGGGGGTGTTTTTCATCATCTGGAACGGATCAATCCACTTTCCATTACTTTCAATGGGAAAGTCCGCTTCAGGTTAAGAACAGACTTCCGGAACCAATTAAGCACTTAACCTGAGGTACCACTGGAGAGGATCGCCTTCAGATGACTTGGGAGTCAGTGAGCTGCTGGCTAGTTGCACACCCAGGATTTTTGGTGATGCCCAAACCTAGCAAAAATCTGGGACATGTACTTCAGCAGACGGAACAAATGCAGTAGTTCCTATCGACTACTGTAATGTGTAATTGAAAGGATTATAAATCTTTCTTCCATCTCCACTTCCCTTCCCCAGTGGCGTAGCGTGGGGGGTGCAGGGGGGGCTGGCCGCACCGGGCGCAACATCTGGGGTTAGGGCAAATCCATGGGTTAGGGGGCACAAATCCACGGGTTAGGGGGCGCAAATTACTTGCCTTGCCCCGGGTGCTGACAACCCACGCTACGCCACTGCCCTTCCCTTTGAGAAAGTTTGACTTGTAAGCTCCTCAGGGCAGGGAACTGTCCCCTTACACAATTTAAACTGGTATGCACGCTGACGGCACAACAATATTAACACCAGCTTAAATGTAACAATTTACTTCTATTATTATTTTTTAATAAAAAAAAATTAACTTTTACATACCAAATTTCCATTTAAACATATCAATCGCCTTTACATTTAGGATTCTCAGAATCCTTTGATTTCCCTCCACCCTTCTCTGGTTTCCATTGTGCATCCCTTTTTATTCAACTTATCCTTTTCCCCCCAATTTGTTATATCTATTATTAACTTTTCCATTATATTTTGTCTTTCACAAATATTATTCTTATCCTGCCAAAGTTTTTAACTGTTTACAATGTTCTCTTAAGGAACCTATAAATTTTCCCCATTCTCTCCTAAACTTCTTGTCGTCCTGGTCTCTGATTCTCCCGGTCAATTTACTTCTATTTGTCCATTTACTAAATCTTTCTGGATGTATACAAAAGACAGAAGCATAGTCTCCTTGCATGGACCGACCTTATCTCCAACTTTCCCCTTTTATATTCAGTTGACATTTCGCAGGATAAGTCTTTGAAAAAGAATGACCTCTGATTCTGGCTTTGAATCATGTACTGACACACATGCCTTCCTTTGCCAGCAGTGACCCAGTAATAATGCTCAACGGGCAATTTTCGGTCACACTTTTAGCCTAATTAATTGGCCCTGGGCCATGCGTTCGTGCCAAGATGACATCAATGGTGAATCCAGCAACCCACACAAGTCCCAGCCTTATTTGCGTTCCCTGCTTACGTGCAATCCTTTTATATCCAATGCTAGCCACCTTTCCGCCGGAAATAATCGATCTAGAGGTAAATATTGCACTTTGGAGCTTTTGGTGTGTTTATCCTTTATAAAGGAGCCCTGAACCTGTTAGGAGAACTCATGTCTTAATGATGCCCCAACCAGGACAAATCCTCTGTTGCCCCTGAACCATTTCCAAGACAAAACAAAGGACCCTGTGAAATATACTCAGTCGAGAGTGGATTTCATGCCCTTTATTCAGCTCATAGTGGTGAGGAGGAATGGAAGTTCCCCCAGAATGTCTGCTTTATACACATTATTTACACAATGGGCCCCACGTGATTGGCTAATTCCGGGGTTCTCCTGTAGGCCAATCAGGTCACGGATTCACTTCCATCTGGAGTTGGATTGGGTGGCTCCTGTGGACCAATCAGACTGCTGCATTCTGGAACTATTGTTCTAGGACCAATCAGGCTGCTGCATTCTGAATCCTATTGTTCTAGGACCAATCAGACTGCTGCATTCTGGATCCTATTCAACTCAGTACATCACACCCTGCTTTGAAACGTCCACAAAAAAAGTTAACCACCAGAACTACAGCAACAGCCAAAGAAGCAGCAGTCTATATGGCGAGATAAAACATTGGTAATGATGTTCATAAATGTGCTTTTCGAAGTTGCATCTGAAAGTCCCCTTTATTTAATTGCTGGATTTAGCAGAACGCCTGCCCTCCCATACCTCTTCAGTAAAGCTGGTATTGACACCACAGAACAAAACAAGTTTAGAACTTGTCGAAAGTTATTTTAGTGTGGCAGCTCCTACACTCTGCGAACTCCCTGCCTACATTCAAAGTAGTACTCTTCTTGACACCTGCATAAAACATTTTTGTTTAGGCCTGCCTTTCCAGACATATATATGAAGATGTTGACGCATTTATAATCTCTTTTGCTGTTAATTTTAATCAATTTTAAATGTTTTCCATTGTTCTCGATTGATAATTTAACTCAGAGGTTTTTCTGCAGTGAAGCAATATATATACGTTTTGATCAATAAATAAAACAATATTGCAGATCGAGTTCAACAACAGCCTCTCTTTTACTGTCTCCAGTTTTACAAAAAAACAACAAACAAACAATATTTGGGTGAAATAAGCTCTCCCCCATTTCCAGTTGAACAATTTGTGTAGCTGAATCAGTTCCTCAGCTGCAGAGTGAACAAGGTGGCAGATAACAGCCTCCTTCCCTTGAAACCTTCCTTTGCTCAGTGCAAGTTCAGTCTAAAAGTAAAGAGCCATTAAGAAGGGAGAGCAGGGAGTTGCCCATCAGAAGTTAGCAGAAACTAGACAGGAGACAGTGTCATTCCCACCACGGTGAGATAGGTTGTATTGGTACTTCCACGTTAGCAGTTATTGCTAAAGATGCACCTATATGCATATAAATTGGCACCTACAATATTATGTAATATTTGGGGGGGGTGATGCATTCCTCTTTGGGGGGACAACGTGTAAGTGCCCATCCTATCTGTGAGTGGACATGGTTTTGCTTTTCTGAGAAATAACCAGTTGTACGAAATATATCCCAAGCACAGAGATGCCCATGCAAATGTGAGATTCACAGCAACTTCCACATTCCTTTGCTCCCAGCAGAAAAGCCTCTCCTGAGGGTCGAGGGACTTTAGTGGGAGAGAAGCAACATTACTAAGGGACGCGGGTGGTGCTGTGGTGTAAACCACTGAGCCTCTTGGGCTTGCCAATCGGAAGGCCGGCGGTTTGAATCCCCGTGATGGGGTGAGCTCCCATTGCTCTGTCCCAACTCCTGCCAGCCTAGCAGTTCAAAAGCACACCAGTGCAAGTAGATAAACAGGTACCACTGCAGTGGGAAGGTAAATGGCGTTTCCGTGCTCTCTGGCTTCCGTCACGGTGTTCCATTGCGCCAGAAGCAGTTGAGTCATGCTGGCCACATGAACCGGAAGGCTGTCTGTGGACAAACGCCGGCTCCCTTGGCCTGAAAGCGAGATAAGCGCCGCATCCATAGTTGTCTTAGACTGGACTTGACCGTCCAGGGGTCCTTTACCTTTGCTTTTTAACTTTAAAAACTTTTAAAAAGTAAAAGTAAAAACATATAATCATGATCATAAATAATTTGATTAATTTATTTGATTGTCCAAACTATCTCAGGATGGGCATACGTGTTACACTTTGTTTTGACTAAAGTGAAATAGAAGATAAAAGGTTAGATCCAGACCCAGATATACTTAGAGTAGATCCATTGAACTTAATGGGACTTAAGACTAACTTCAGCAAAGTCCTTAACCCTAGAGCTTTTATGAGCCAACAGCAAAGCTTCTGTCACCTTTGGCTGGACTTTACCATCCAGGGGGTCTTTTAACTGAAATAACTGAAATACTTTAATTGTCACTTGTACAACTTGTATACAGTGAGATTACACGAGGACCCCCCACTCAGCTCTCTTAGTCTTAATTCCCCTCGTTTACTGATGCACACCCACCAAACCCAAAAGTCAGTTGCCCTGTTGTTATCTTTTCATTCAGCACCCTAACAGCCAACAGATAGAAGCTGTTCTTTACCCTGTTGGTGCGACTAATCATGCTTCTATATCTTCTGCCTGAGGGCAGGAGATCAAGAAAGTGCCGGCCAGGGTGTGAATCACCCCTGAGAATTTCCCTCACTCTCCTGAGGCAACGTTCTTCCGCTATTTCATCCAGCGGATTCACAGGACAGCCCATAATATCTTGTGCTGTATTCACCACCCTCTGTAGGCACTTCCTATCAGATGATGTCAAACCAGCGTACCACACCGTGATGCAGTATGAAAGGACACTTTCTATTGTGGACCAGTAGAAGGAGATCATCAGATGTTGATTGACATTGTTCTTCCGCAAGACTCTGAGGAGATGGAGTACCTTTACCTTTTACCTATATGCAACATTAATAGAAGTAGAAACTTTCCTTCAATGAAACATTTTCAGGATGAAAACATTACAATGCAGAAACAGCAATATTTAAATAAATTTAAATAAATTCATTAAATAAATGAATTGTTGCATAAGGACTGGGGGCTGAATGTGAGCAGGTTGTGTTAGGAAAAGCCAGCAAGGGAGTTCAAAGGCCAGACATGCCTGGGATAGCTCAGCTGGTAGAGTGATGAGACTTTTAATGTCAGGGTCATGGGTTCGAGCCACATTTAAACAAAAAAATTCCTACATTGCAGGGGTTGGACTAGATGACTCTCGGGGTCCCTTCAAACTCAACGATTCTATGATAAGTGAGATTTGAACCAGGATTTTTCCTGGGTGTTCATTCGTGCCACCACACAACAAGGCATGATAACATTTGAGCAGCCCAAATGTAGCCCATAACACATACACAGAAACTCACTTCTTCCTTTTTAATGAACGGCAGCCACTACCAGACACCAAGACTGGAAACTGCACAATAACATTTGCATGTCAATAGCTCATCCTTGAGCACGTGCACTATAAAACTTTCCTTGCTGAACAGTCCTCCCCTTAGCCGCTGGATGGCAAAACAAGAGGAAAGCGAAATAGCAAAAACTGTCATTTTAAAGGGAGGATTTGCAATTGCTGCCCTCTGGTGGAGATGATGCAAAACCGAAAGTGTGGAGAACAGGCAATTGCTTCCACGTTTAGCCTTGTTATCCTCCCGGAATAGTCAAACGCCTCCGAGTCACCACCACATCTTGCAGTAATAGTCAATTTTGCACACATCAAATAGGTAATTTGTGGGATTTGCCGGTTCACATTACGGCCACTGCCTTAAATAGCTTCTGAATGCAAAGGCAAATCTTCTATTTTTGGATGATAGGTAGCTCTAAAAAAACGGGGAAAAAAACGAAAATCATGGCCACTGGTCCCATCACCTCCTGGCAGTGGCGTAGCGTGGGTTGTCAGCACCCGGGGCAAGGCAAGTAATTTGCGCCCCCAACCCATGGATTTGCGCCCCCTAACCCGTGGATTTGCGCCCCCTAACCCATGGATTTGCCCTAACCCCAGATGTTGCGCCCGGTGCGGCCCGCCCCCCCTGCACCCCCCACGCTACGCCACTGCCTCCTGGCAAACAGAAGGGGAAGAAATGGAGGCAGTGAGAGATTTTACTTTCTTGGGCTCCATGATCGCTGCAGATGGTGACAGTAGTCACGAAATTAAAAGACGCCTGCTTCTTGGGAGAAAAGCTATGACAAACCTAGACAGCATCTTAAAAAGCAGAGACATCACCTTGCCAACAAAGGTCTGTATAGTTAAAGCTATGGTTTTCCCAGTAGTGATGTATGGAAGTGAGAGCTGGACTATAAAGAAGGCTGATCGCCAAAGAATTGATGCTTTTGAATTATGATACTGGAGGAGACTCTTGAGAGTCCCATGGACTGCAAAAAGATCAAACCTATCCATTCTGAAGGAAATCAGCCCTGAATCAGCTCACTGGAAGGGCAGATCCTGAAGCTGAGACTCCAATATTTTGGCCCCCTCATGAGAAGAGAAGACTCCCTGGAAAAGACCCTGATGTTGGGAAAGATGGAGGGCACAAGGAGAAGGGGACGGCAGAGGACGAGATGGTTGGATAGTGTTCTCAAAGCTACCAGCATGGGTTTGACCAAACTGCGGGAGGCAGTGGAAGACAGAAGTGCCTGGTGTGCTCTGGTCCATGGGGGTCACAAAGAATCGGACATGACTAAACAACTAAACAGCAACATTGCTCTAAAGGGACACACCCTAGAGAGGCATCATGGAAGCGCAAGCCATTTCCCCCAATAATTATACCAGGGATTCTTGCTTGCTCTTGGGTTTTATCGCTGTCAACGCAACAGCCTCCCAAGGGGGACATGATAAACCAAGATTAACCTCCAGGGAGATACTTTGGTGCTCCAGTTGTCGTCGGGAGTCCAGATTGCATCAGCTCCAGCTCATGCGGTCAGGGATGATGGGAGCTGTGGTACAATGAAATGTGGAGGGCATCAAGTTGGCTACCATATTTGCTGCTCCCATGCAGCCTCTTTGGCACGGATGAGGCACAAGAAGAAAGGGAGGAGTGAGGCTCTAGGACAGGGGTGAGGGAACTGCTGCCCTATGGCCAGTTCCAGTCTGCGAAGCCTCCCCATCTGGCCCACTGAGGTTCCAGCCAAGACTCTCTGGAGTCCATCCCTTTGCCACCCATTGCTCCTGGAGAATCAAGAACTTGTGATTGTGCTGGAACCACTAGCTAGGTTTTGGGGCAACTTTCCAAAGCACATACTTAATTGTTTTTCTGCTTTTCCTAGCGTCTCTGAAATATACTCGGAGTTGAGTGTTGATTTCATGCTCTTTATTTCAGCTCGTGGCAAACAGTGAATGAGTGCTTTCCCAAAAAACCTCTGGCTATATATACATTATTTACACAATGGGTCCCATGTGATTGGCTGAATCAACTCCCCTCCTGGAGCCTGATTGGGCTGCTCCTGCAGACCAATCAGGTTGTTGCCTTCTAGGATCCAACCTGCCTATTGTTCTAGGATCCAAGCTCAGTAGGTAACACTCTCAGAGGTCATACGTCTTGGAACACAAGTCGCTGAAAATCACAAATGAGGACTGTTGCATTCAAGTCCTGCTTACAGACTTCCCATAGGCATCCGGTTGGCCACTGTGAAAAAAGGATGAAATTCTGGCCTAATCCAGGATGTCCTAATTCTGAGCAAAGTGTTAGTTGGATACACTCTACATAAATCCACATATAAAGTGTCCTTTCATACTGCATCATGGTGTGGTGCGCTGGTTAGACATCAACTGATAGGAAGTGCCTACAGAGGGTGGTGAATACAGCACAAGATATTATGAGCTGTCCCATGAATCCGCTGGATGAAATAGCGGAAAAACATTGGCTCAGGAGAGTGAGGAAAATTCTCAGGGATGATTCACACCCTCGCCGGCACTTTCTTGATCTTCCACCTTCGGGCAGAAGATATAGAAGCATGATTAGTCACACCAACAGGGTAAAGAACAGCTTCTATCCATGGACTGTTAGGTTGGTGAATGAAAAAAAAAAGATAACAATAACAAAAAAAGATAACAACAGGACAACTGACTTTTGGGTTTGGTGGGTGTGCGTCAGTAAACGAGGGGAATTAAGACTAAGAGAGCTGAGTGGGGGGTGCTCATGTAAACTCACTGTATATAAGTTGTACAAGTGACAATCAAGTATTTCAATTTATTTCTACCTTGCCAGGATACATTAGTCTCCTGGCCCCCAAAGGTTGCCTTGGAATTAGCAAGGAGTAGAATTTTAAACAGTGATCAGGAACGGTTTTTCAGCCTGACAGCAGGTTTCTGGGAATTTCATACCAGTGGTGGCCAAAGGTAAAACTGGGCACAGCAATTAGTGTAATTTTTTACCTTTGTACAGTAGGCTAATTCACACACAATCTGACACAACCCATTCCATCCTCCCTACAGGCAAGCCAGAGGCAGAGGCAGAGGTCAATGATGCGTTCCAGTCAGGCAAAAATATTTGAGGATCACAGGGTGGGACAAGAGTGTCTGGGGAGAGGGTGTGACACCAAGATCTGAGGTTCTTCCCGATTTAAAGCCAGCAAACAGCAAGGCTATCACATGAAAACGCCGCCCCGCATCCTCCAGAATTCATGGACACCGCTTGTCAATGCGTAGGCAGCGCATCGTGCGCATTCCTCTGGCGTGAACCCAACCAGCGCGGTCCCAACAGTTCTTACTCCACGGTCTCTGGCTGACTTCTTAATGGATGCTTCTATCAGCCAAGGCGACACGTAGTGATACGTTCTCCCAAGAATGCTGTAGGAAACATATCCCGATTTGTCGCCCGCGGCCCACCTGGAGTCATGGTCGTCAAAGCTTTCCACGTTGCACGCTATTTCGATTTGCCCGTTGTGTGGGAAAGCCATCGACTGCACGCCCTTCAGGCCTCCGGCACTACTGCCCCGGACGGAGCCTGCGATCGCCTTGGCCGTAGCCAAGTCTTGCGTGTCGACAGTCACGTTGCAATTCATCACGTAAGGGCTGGCCCCGACCCCTGAAATGATAAAAAAATGAGCCACCGGTGTGAGTCGAAATTAATGGTTGTTAGGTTGGTTTGGCTTCTGCATCTACTCTTCAGATACGGTCGAGTAGTTTCTAAGCCTCGGAAAAGGACTTTGGCTAATCCTTCAC
The DNA here is from genome assembly GCF_964270895.1 of Podarcis filfolensis. NCBI lineage: Eukaryota > Metazoa > Chordata > Lepidosauria > Squamata > Lacertidae > Podarcis > Podarcis filfolensis. Next base: position 12,222,838 of record NC_139604.1, read on the forward strand.
TTATACACCAGGCAATATTCAGTATTCTTTATCAAGAGATTGAGTAGTACAGTTGTACCTTGGTTCTCGAACAGAATGCGTTCTGGGAGTCCATTCAACTCCCGGAACCGCTCAAGAACCAAGTCACGGCTTCTGATTGGCTGCAGGAGCATCCTGTAGCCAATTGGAAGCCGCAGAAGCCACGCCGGATTTCTGGCTTCTGAAAATCATTTGAAAACCGGAACAGTCCTTCTGGTTTCCGGGAGCCGAAACGTACAAGTTCCAAGGCGTTTGGCAACCAAGGTACGACTGTAGTTGGATCCAGCAAACCCAAGAAGAGTCCATAGCAGGACTGGTGAGTTTTATGGCCTAGAGAAACTTCCCAGGACTGCAAATAAAGGTCTGGAGGAGGGCATATGCCTCCCCCCCAGGCCTGCAGTTCCCAAGCTTTTACATAAATGCTCTGGAAGGGCATTCCAGGAGAAGGGAAGTTGCAGAGCAAAGTCTGTTTCTCACACTGAGTGCTGAGCTACCTCGGTGCAAATAGAAGTCAGCCAGTGGTGACTCTAGTAAATAAATCAAAGGTACTGCACACAAAACCTATTCCCCAGTGAAAAGCAGTTTTATATCTGCCTCTTCGTAAGCAACGTGAAAGAAGGAAGGGGAGAAACTCCACCAGGGATAAATCATCATTGCAAATTGTTCATGATGAAAAAAAGAGTGTGAAAGTTTAATATTTCTCCGAGGTCTTTTCTTTTCCTTTCCTCCTTGGAGTTCTGACTCATTGTCTTTGTAGTTTATGAGCCAGAGCCTGGATAGAAACAAAGATCTTTACAGCAAAAAAAAAAAAAGAACACAAACCCTCAAGGCCAAATTGTTGAGGTAGAGGGAAAATAAAAACAAATGCACTAATTAACATCTGGTGTGTGTTCCTTTCTCACAAACGCAAATGCAGTATGAGTGTGACAGCACTGGCAATAATAACTGGTTTAAGGATTCTTGCGGCAGAATGACGTCTGAAGAAACAGGATTTAAAAAAAAAATTGGATTATTCAATCAAAGTACATAAGGAGCTTTGTTTTATGCAGAGCGTTTTTTAAGTAGGTTAATTCTAAGTGGGTCAATAGGAGAATAATTACTGTTATTCTCTTGATATCTACCCCATTCTCTATTAAATATTTAACCAAATCTCTTCAATGGATTGTAGCAATGCCTCATCAGTCCTCCTTTCAAAACATTTGAAATAGTTTACTGGGCACAATCCAGGGTACGAAACAAGCCCCATTGATATTGTGGGGCGTGAAATGAAAAGAAATCAATGGTACCCAAATGCTTGATAGTACATGCTCAAGAATGGCTGCAACGGACTGCTGTTGACCACATGATGACCAATTGTAAACTCACATGGAAACGAAGAAGTCAGGTGATTTAACCCCCTATTATTGCTGACAATTAATGTCGTGCAAATTATTTAAATGGGCAATTTGCCTACTGGCAATGCAGATGGTGACAGCAGCCAAAGATGGTGACAGCAGCCACGAAATTAAAAGACGCCTGCTTCTTGGGAGAAAGGCGATGGCAAACCTAGACAGCATCTTAAAAAGCAGAGACATCACCTTGCCAACAAAGGTCCGTATAGTTAAAGCTATGGTTTTCCCAGTAGTGATGTATAGAAGTGAGAGCTGGACCATAAAGAAGGCTGATCGCTGAAGAATTGATGCTTTTGAATTATGGTGCTGGAGGAGACTCTTGAGAGGCCCATGGACTGCAAGAAGATCAAACCGATCCATTCTTAAGGAAATCAGCCCTGAGTGCTCACTGGAAGGACAGATCCTGAAGCTGAGGCTCCAATACTTTGGCCACCTCATGAGAAGAGAAGACTCCCTGGAAAAGACCCTGATGTTGGGAAAGATGGAGGGCACAAGGAGAAGGGGACGACAGAGGATGAGATGGTTGACAGTGTTCTCGAAGCTACCAGCATGAGTTTGACCAAACTGCGGGAGGCAGTGGAAGACAGGAGTGCCTGGCGTGCTCTGGTCCATGGGGTCACGAAGAGTTGGACACGACTAAACAACAACAACAAAATGCAGCGGAGCCCAAAAGAGAGTTCTTCAGCCACTCCAGGAATTCTGGGATTTTTGTAGTTGTTCCCCCGTTTGGTAATGCCCTTCCAGGTATCACATCTATAAACAAGGACTTAAGATACACAACACTCAAAATGCATCTTATAAGACAGGGATAGAGAAACCGTGACCCTCCAAATGCTGTTGGATTCCAGTTGCCATCAGTTCCCAGCGAAGATAGCCCATGGTTATTGATGATGGGAGTTGGAGTCCAACAACATCTCTAGGGGTCACAGTTCCTCCACCCCTGTTTTAAGAGACAATCATTTATTGGTTTCTTTTTCAAAAAATAGACTTCAAGAAGGTTCTGGAGTTACCTGAAGGGATACAACACAAAATATTGCTTACGCTGGAATAGATTAATTGATTTGTGACCATTAATGGTTGCCATTAATTTGATCTGAACTGATTTTATAATAAATTGATTTTAGAATGCTGTATTATTTTACTGTTGTTAGCCGCTCTGAGCCCGGCTTCGGCTGGGGAGGACGGGATATAAATAAAATTTTATTATTATATTTATTATCACAGCCTACATCAAATTAAGAGCAAAAAACTGCCAGGTGCCTCGAGGTCTTCTGCTCTTAAATAACTCTATGCATTTCCTGTTGCTTCTTGGTGCTCTCTCTTCCTCAACACCCCCACAAGTTGTCCTCTCCCCAGTCCTTTTGAATGGCACTTTATTCCCCAGACCCATCTCAAAAGCCTAAGACTTCAGTCCTACCAGTGGGGAGGAGTTGCGGTGGACCACGTGGCCACTCACTCCCCACCAGGGGTGGGGGACTCTGTCCCCCGTTGCCTGGGGGATCCCGGTCATGTCAGAGCCCGGCTAGCCAATCCACTGGCCGGGGGGCGTGGCCGGGGCCGTTTAAACTGAGGAGCGAGCCAGAGGACTTCCTTTTTGGCTCGCTTCCTCAATCACCCGCCCTCCCTCCCTTTCTTACAGGCTAGGCAATGGCCTTGCTATGGACTTCGGTTGGTCGCCTTGGTTGTCCGAGGGTCCTGGTAGGAATTCTTCCACTTGGCAGATTGGCACTGGCCACTTGGTTTTCGCCTACCTTGTAGTAGTCGTCACAACTTTGTTAGGGTTGCGGTTAGGCATTGTTTGACCTTGTGTGGGGGAGGGGAAGTGTGGCCATCACCTGCCCCTCCATAATAATAATAATAATAATAATAATAATAATAATAATAATTTATTATTTATTATTTATACCCCGCCCATCTGGCTGGGCCTCCCTAGCCACTCTGGGCAGCTTCCATAAAAACCAAAAATACAGTAAAATATCACATGTTAAAAACTTCCCTGAACAGGGCTGCCTTAAGATGTCTTCTGAATGTCAGGTAGTTGTTTATCACTTTGACATCTGCTGGAAGGGCGTTCCACAGGGCGGGCGCCACTACCGAGAAGGCCCTCTGCCTGGTTCCCTGTAGCTTTGCTTCTCGCAATGAGGGAACCGCCAGAAGGCCCTCAGCGCTGGACCTCAGTGTCCGGGCAGAATGATGGGGGTGGAGACGCTCCTTCAGGTATACTGGGCCGAGGCCGTTTAGGGCTTTAAAGGTCAGCACCAACACTTTGAATTGTGCTCGGAAATGTACTGGGAGCCATGCTTAAGGGTATTCTGTTAAAGGAATCCGGGGGTGTTGATCTAGTCTGAAGCCCGGCTGGTGGGCTAAGGCCTTGACACGACCCCGACGGGAACACCAGGGGGAGCTTGAGTTGGTTCGCATCAACAGGGCTCCCCCTACTGGTGGCTTACCCTTACTGGACTTCCTGCACAACATGGGCGGGAGTCAGATATAGTCAGGTCCAATCAATGCCTAAGCCAATACCGCTCACAGTCTGTAATTTCAATAAAGTTGTGGCCAAAATTTGCCCAATAACATAAACCTAATATCCATGTCCTTGTCTGAGTTATTTCCAACGAGGAGGTGGCTGCGGGATCTCGACACGCAAGTGCAATTGGCTTGGGAATAAGTTCTAATGAACTCTGTGACGTTCCAAGTAAGCAAAGACTGGGCAGCAAGCCTATGCAACTTTAATTCCTTATTAGTCTTCCTATCTTCCCTCTCTCAGTTTTTGGTATACTCGCCTGTCTCTTATCTGCATTCTCTCCCATTCTCAATATTTATATGTAAGCTCCTTGGGGCACAGACCACTGGGGAGTGGGCTATATTCCTCTGTGAAGTCCTAGAGACATTGATTGCCTTTACCCATGACAAAAACAGCAACAATGAACATTGCCATCATTTCATACCTGTTAAACCGTGTCTTAAGGTAGGCGACAGTCCTACATCAGGAATAACAGTGGCTGCATTGAAAGCTCTGCGGTTAAACCATCCCAGTTGTTTTCTTCTTTGAACCAGACTTTGCTTCTCTGGGAGATGAGCTTGCCCAAAAAGAAATATGCTGCATCCGGGAACACGGCAGACCAGGGTCTCTGCTATATCTGAGGGAAGAGAGGAACAGAAGGGAAGTGCAACAGCTAGAACAGGGGTGGCAGCTTTTGGGGGCCAGTGGGTACTTTGGAATTTTGAAGGAGTGATGTGGGTGCAATCACAAAATGGCCGCCGTGGGAACATGACAGAACACAAAATGGCGGTCAAGGGGATGTGGTGTAGCACAAAACGGATGCTACATCTATTTTAAAAAAACAGAAAAAAGAGACAGGACGAACAGGTCTGGGCATGCCCCACACTAGCGGACAGGGGCAGGGAAGCACCTCTCCTCTGTTCAGAATGGAAGAGGCAGTGATGATTGTCCAATCATGGCCTCCAACGAAACATGGGCAGGTTTGAGGAGGCGTGTTCAATGTAGTTGAGGCACTTGCCAGCGCCAACAAAAACTGAGCAGGAAAAGCAAAGAGTCTGTTGCGCATTGTGGGTTTTGGAGGGAATCATTACTGGCATTTTTCTCAAGCACCAGAGGAGGCAGTGTCAGGCATATGGGCACCATGCTGGTGACCCCGAGCGAGAAGGAACACAACAAGAAAGACTAAGAGAGCAGCTAGGCTGTAGACTGGGGATGCCTACTCTATACATACATTGGCTCCCAGTACGTTTCCGAGCACAATTCAAAGTGCTGGTGTTGACCTTCAAAGCCCTAAACGGCCTCGGCCCAGTATACCTGAAGGAGCGTCTCCACCTCCATCGTTCTGCCCGGACGCTGAGGTCCAGCGCCGAGGGCCTTCTGGCGGTTCCCTCATTACGAGAAGCAAAGCTACAGGGAACCAGGCAGAGGGCCTTCTCGGTAGTGGCGTCTGCCCTGTGGAACACCCTCCCTTCAGATGTCAAAGCGATAAACAACTACCTGACATTCAGAAGACATCTTAAGGCAGCCCTGTTCAGGGAAGTTTTTAATCTGTGATATTTTAGTGTATTTTTGGTTTCTGTGGAAGCTGCCCAGAGTGGTTGGGGAAACCCAGCCAGATGGGCAGGGTACAAATAATAAATTATTATTATTATTATTATTATTATTATTATTATTATACATATAATGCCACTTTTGAAAGAACTGCAGTGGCTACAAATTTGCCACCAAGCCGAGTTCAAGGTTCTCGTGTCAACCTAAGAAACCCTAAACAACCTGAGACCTGGGTACCTCAAAGAAGATGGCGGCCTAGCTGGTGGCCTGCTGAGATCTACCTTGCAAAAAAAGAGACTCACCTGGTGCCTTTGTTACGTATCCTTAGGCGCCAGGCAAAAACATTCCTCTTCTTCCAGGACTTTAGCTAATGAAACAATCAACGGCCTTTTAAACTGTGTGTATGGGGTTACTGTTTTTGTTTGTTATCATGTTATGTAATTTTGTGTTGTTCTTTCGTAAACCTCCCTGTGATCCTTGGATGAAGCGCGGTATAGAAAACAAACAAACAACCAGAGGAAAAGCCTTTTCCATTATGGCACCCAGTATGTGAGGGACGCGGGTGGCGCTGTGGGTTAAACCACAGAGCCTAGGACTTGCCGATCAGAAGATCGGCGGTTCGAATCCCCGCGACAGGGTGAGCTCCCGTTGCTCGGTCCCTGCTCCTGCCAACCTAGCAGTTCGAAAGCATGTCAAAGTGCAAGTAGATAAATAGGTACCACTCCGGCGGAAAGGTAAACGGTGTTTCCATGCGCTGCTCTGGTTCGCCAGAAGCAGCTTAGTCATGCTGGCCACATGACTCGGAAGCTGTATGCTGGCTCCCTCGGCCAATAAAGCAAGATGAGTGCCGCAACCCCAGAGTCAGTCGCGACTGGACCTAATGGTCAGGGGTCCCTTTACCTTTTTACCCAGTATGTGGGCACCCTCATCTCCCTTCAAAAATAAGGCAAGTGCTGCCTTTGTTACATAATTTGATGCATGCTAAGAACATTTCTAATGCACCCAGGCATATGCTAGTTATTAATGCAGAGCTTTTAGTAGAATTGGCTGCTTTTACTGTGATGGCTGTATTTTAACACATTGTTTTTAACATATATATACATATATTTGTACTGCTGTGAACCTCCCTGGTGTTTCTTGTGAAGGGTGGGATATTAATGTGTTAAACAAACACACAAGCAGGCAACAGATCTGAGAAAGTGTGAATATGTGAGCAAGGTGGCAATTGGTTATCTAAAATGCTGTGCTGTCATTCCAGTTGTAGATTGTACAACCATGCTTTGGAGTATACATTAAACAGCTGCACTAAACTGTTCAGAATGGGGTTAGCCAACGCCGTCCCCTCCACTTGTTGTTAGACTTCAATTCCCATCACCACTGACGATGGGTCATCCTGGCTGGAGTTGGCGGGAGTCTGAATCCCAAGAACATTTGCAGAGTGCCACCTCGCCCTACCCCTAATAATAATAATAATAATAATAATAATAATAATAAATAATTTATTATTTATACCCCGCCCATCTGGCTGAGTTTCCCCAGCCACTCTAGGTGGCTTCCAGTCAAGTGTTAAAAACAATACAGCATTAAATATTAAAAACTTCCCTAAACAGGGCTGCCTTCAGATGTCTTTTAAAGAGAAGATAGCTGCTTATTTCCTTGACATCTGAAGGGAGGGCATTCCACAGGGCGGTCGCCACTACCAAAAAGGCCCTCTGTCTGGTTCCCTGTAACCTCACTTCTCGCAATGAGGGAACCGCCAGAAGGCCCTCGGAGCTGGACCTCAGTCTCTGGGCTGAACGATGGGGGTAGAGACGCTCCTTCAGGTATACAGGACCGAGGCCAGTTAGGGCTTTAAAGGTCAGCACCAAGACTTTGAATTGTGCTTGGAAACATACTGGGAGCCAATGCAGATCTCTCAGTACCGGTGTTATGTGGTCCCAGCGGCCACTCCCAGTCACCAGTCTAGCTGCCTCATTCTGGATTAATTGCAGCTTCCGGGTCACCTTCAAAGGTAGCCCCCCGCAGAGCGCATTGCAGTAGTCCAAGCGGGAGATAACTAGAGCATGCATCTCTCTGGCAAGACAGTCCGTGGGCAGGTAGGGTCTCAGCCTGCGTACCAGGTGGAGCTGGTAGACAGCTGCCCTGGACACAGAATTAATCTGCGCCTCCATGGACAGCTGTGAGTCCAAAATGACTCCCAGGCTGTGCACCTGGTTCTTCAGGGGCAGTTACCCCAGTTAATTTAGAGCGATGCCTCTGCTTTGACAGAGGAACAATCCAATATCCATCGGGTCAGATCCTTGGGTCAGATCTTGTGCAACCAAGATGGGGCCCTCCAGTTGTTGCTAGACTACAACTCTCATCATCCCTGACCAAAGGCCATGGTGGCTGGGGATGATGGGAGTTGGAGTCCAACCAACCACATATTGAGGTCGCGACATTGACTACCCCTGCCTGTGAAGGATGTTCAGGTTCTGCTTACTTCGAGCCACTGTTCCGCACTCTTCCACATCGACACCTGACAACGGGTAAATGGGCACCAGGTCTACTGCACCAAGGCAAGGGTGGATTCCAGAATGTTCCGCCATATCTATTGAAGCAAAAGCCTCCACACAGGCAGCAACGACAGACCTGCCTAACAAAACACAAAGAGGTTGAAAGAAACTTTATCAAACCCATTATTAACTAAATCTGAAAAGGAAAACTAAATCTTAGCCACTCTTGCCCCAAATATGTTTTAATTAAAAACATTCACACACAAAGAAAAAACATAGACAAACTCCCTCCCGCCCCTTGTGACTGTTTCTAGTGACAGGGATAAGGTAACTCCTCTTTCTCATTTACACAAAGCACTAATTTTGGGAGAAATGTGAAGCTCTTATGGCTCTTACAAATCTACCCACCTTGAAGCAGGGTTCTTATTATATGCAACAAACACACTTTAAAAATATACTAACAAAATAGCCCACTTGGTATCTTGGAGGGTTTGCTATTGAATCACAATCTACAAGGGTATATTTTTTTAGTGAAGTGCTGAACACAGCCGTGTTAATTATGGCCACCTGACACCCTCCTGCTAACTTTGTCTGACAAGACTGCTTTTGATTCACTTTGTAAACATCCCTACAGAACGTCCTTAGCAGAAAAGATAAGAAAGAATATTTTATTCTGCTCCTCCTCCATCACAGAAGCCTGAATTCAAAAGTAAGCTTTGCTGCAGTCCAGACACAAATTACCTGGGAATAAGTTCCCATTGAATTCAATAGAATTTAATTCTGAGTAGACATGGTTAGGAGTGTGATGTTAATTGGGGAACTGGCTCTTGTAAACCAGTGTTGAAGGAAAAATCTACACAACACATCCCTCTCAAATCTAGCTGAATGTTATTTATTTTCAAAAACTGTTAAGAGGGCTTCCAGACAAGAGCTTCTTGTCACAAACGATCAGTCACACCATAATTTTCTGTGTTTGTGATTTTTGTGCAACCATCCACCAAGGGGATTAAAATGTCACCTTTTTTTTGGAAATATGTGCCTTTGTATTGGTATTTGTTACCGCATTTATATAATTTTTCAGCTGAGGATTTTTTAAAAGTCCTCATTTATCAAGGAAGCTAAACACCAGAGCATGTTTTTTGAGAGAAGCAATGTGTTTTAAAATGTACTGTTTTACTCTCAGGTAAACATGTATACAACTGCAAACTCTGAATTCAAAAACACAACATTCAAAGGCCAAAAATACTAATAATGTGAGCTGGGATATTTTAATACATATTTTTAAAACTTACCCAGTCTGTCAACTGGAGCTGCAATAGTTATGACAGACCTGTTATAGTCATAGTCAGAAAATATATTAAGCACAGTTGCTGGGAGATGCTCCTGGCCTAAGGGGAGGAAAAAAATGGAACATTTCTTGTGGTTCAGTCAACAAATAAAGGCTTCCAATTTAGCTTAAGCACATGCTATGTTTTGAAGAGGTACATTCTGATCCTAAATCCACTGATTGCAAAATAAGTTCTTGTTATGTACTGAGTTGAATAGGATCCAAACGGCAGCAGTCTGATTGGTCCTAGAACAATAGGATCCAAAAGGCAGCAGTCTGATTGGTCCTAGAACAATAGGATTCAGAATGCAGCAGTCTGATTGGTCCTAGAACAATGCAGCAGTATGATTGGTTGGCAGGAACCACCCAATCATGCTCCAGATAGAAGTGAATCCACAACCTGATTGGCTTACAGTAGAATTCCGGAATTAGCCAATCATGTGCAGCCCATTGTGTAAATAATGTATATAAAGCAGATACCTTGAGGGGACATTCATTCATTCCTCCTCACCACTATGAGCTGAATAAAGAGCATGAAATCACTTTGTGACTCTGAGTATATTTCAGTTCTATCAAGCTAAATGGAGCATACATCGGTGCAAGCATGATAGATTAGAAAAATATTGAACAGTTTTGCTCAATGCAATCTGTGGCCTTAAAGATATTGCTCCCATCAGCTACAGTCAGTATGGCCAGTGGCCAGAGATGATGGGAATTGTAATCTAGTGTTATGTACTGAGTTGAACAGGATCCAAACTGCAGCAGTCTGATTGGTCCTAGAACAATAGGATTCAGAATGCAGCAGTCTGATTGGTCCTAGAACAATGCAGCAGTATGATTGGTCTGCAGGAGCCACCCAATCCAGCTCCAGATGGAAGTGAATCCACAACCTGATTGGCCTACAGGAGAATTCTGGAATTAGCCAATCACGTGCAGCCCATTGTGTAAATAATGTATATAAAGCAGATACTTTGGGGAAACATTCATTCCTCCTCACCACTATGAGCTGAATAATGAGCATGAAATCCACTCTTGAGTATATTTCATCTAGCAACATGTGGGGGGCAACAGGTTCCCCACCCCTGTCTGAGAGAGTACAGATAGGCAACACAATCCAGGGCTTGTCATTATGAAAACCATACTGGCTGAAATTCCCAATTCTTGGCAACTTCATTAACGGGTGAGGGCTGGTCCTCTTCTGCATCTGTTTGCCCTATGTTTGTTCACACAATGAACTTCAGACTTAGCCTGAAAGAGATGCCAGGATAAAAAATTCTTACAAGTACACAAACAAAAACGCCACCCCGAAGTTTTAGAATGTGTTAGTCAGTGATTAACAGATCAACGGGCTTCTTTTGTGCAAACACAGCTCATGCAAACTATATCCAAAAACTTCACAAAGGCTGCCATTTGGGAAGACTTCAGAAATGCATGGCTGACCAAACCATAGCTATCATAAAAACCAGAGGGCTGGAAGGGACTCAAGAGTGTCGTTTAGTCTCAGCTCCTGCCCCGAGGCAGGACTTTCTATACATACTTCACACACCCAACATACGGCTTCAGAGCTTCACGAGCATCAACGTCAATGTTTGGTTGGGTTGGTGAGAACGGAAAGCTTGAAAGCTCAACTAATGTTTTCTCATCAAAGCTTCATTTGTGCCAGGGTGATTTGTGCTTAGATACACCATCCGTTCCCAGGACCACGGCTAATATTGGAATACGTACATTCAAGTGCCTCTGAGAATGTGCAGAGTGCAATTTTCTTACCGAATCAACAACCCTGAAGTTGCAGGTAATGGGAAAGACTGAGACCCTAGGGAGCCACTGATAGCCAGAGCAGATAATGCTGGACTACATGGACAGATAAGTCGGACATGGTATAAGGAAGGTTTTAAAAATTATTTTGATCTCCCCCAGTCAAACAACTCTTCAATGGAAAATCTAAATAAATAAATAATAAACACACTTGCATTGATCATAATCATAGAATTGTAGAGTTGAAAGGGACCCTGAGGTTCATCTAGTCCACCCCCCTGCAATGCAGAAATGTGTAGTTCTCCCATACAGGGATCGAACCTGCAACCTTGGCATTATCAGTACCATGCTCTAAGCAGCAGCTGAGCTGTGCTTCTGGTACAATGGAGAAAGAGGCTTTGGAATGACCTACCGTATTTTTCGCTCTATAAGACACACTTTCCCCCTCCTAAAAAGTAAGGGGAAATGTTTGTGCGTCTTATGGAGTGAATGCAGGCGGGAGGCTATGCTCAGTGGTCCCTTTAAAGAGCCGCGTGGAGAGTGTGTGCGGCTCTTGGGGGCTTTTCCCCGAGGAGGGAAAAGGGCTGCCCTTCTCCCTCCAAGGGGAAAAGCCCCCAATAGCCGCACACACACTCCACGCGGCTCTTTAAAAGGGAGTGCGGCTCTTGGGAGAGCCTTCCTCCCGCTGCCCAGGAGAGGCTGTGTGCGGCTATCCCAGAAGCCAGAACAGCAAGAGGCTATCCCAGAAGCCAGATCCCTCTTGCTGTTCTGGCTTCTGGGACTCAGAATATTTTTTTTCTTGTTTTCCTCCTCCAAAAACTAGGTGCATCTTATGGTCTGGTGCGTCTTATAGAGCAAAAAGTACGGTACTTATTCACTCCAGCTAACTGATGTCTGCCCTTTTCTGTCAATACACAGTTTTGGATCTATCCTAAGTACTTTTGGCATTCAAGTATGACTGCATGGAGGGGCTCCCATGAAAGAACAGGTCACATCCAGTCAGCATCAGTCTGAAGGGGATCCTGCTCACATAAGGCTCCCTCCACCATCAGGGTTTGCATCCCAGGGCAGGCTGTCCTATTGTCAGGGACTGGGCAGAGGAGGAATGGTGGAGACCGCCTCCTCAGCCTGACCCTTCCAGAGAAGAAGGAGACAGTTCAGAATTATAACAGGGGTTTGAGGGAGGTCACAGCTCAGAGGAAGGTGAGGGGGAAAGCTGGGAAATAATGGGAGAGGAAGAGGAGGAAGAAGAAGAGAAAGCATCAGAGGGGCAACAACTGACGGACACAGTGTCTTTAGAAAGCATTCCAGACACCACCCCTATCCCAGAATCCGGCAAGCCTTGAAGGTAGGAGATCAAAGGGCTCAGAGGGCCTTTAGCACCACCTGTAGGGGAGATGATGACAATGACGAATGAGGAAGTGGGAGAAAAGAAGTGTGGAGAGTCACTCAGGACAACGCCGTTATCCCAAGAGGCTGTGTTCCAAGCCTCTCTCTGTAAATAAAGCCAGTGTGGTGTAGTGGTTAAGAGCAGTAGACTCATAATCTGGTGAACCAGGTTCGATTCCCTGCTCCTCCACATGCAGCTGCTGGGTGACCTTGGGCTAGTCACACTTCTTTGAAGTCTCTCAGCCTCACTCACCTCACAGAGTGTTTGTTGTGGGGGAGGAAGGGAAAGGAGATTGTTAGCCGCTTTGAGACTCCTTAGGGTAGTGATAAAGCGGGATATCAAATCCAAATCCAAACTCTAAATACTTAATAAAAAGCAGATGGTAAGAACTTTTCCTTGTCTTGTACGTTCCTGGCAACCAGCCATGGGAGCTGCCTACTGCTGCCTGACACGTATGTGCACTCTTTGCACTGGCATTGGTCCCCTTCAAACAAACACTGGTTGCGCATCAGACAGAGGCCTATGTGCATGAAGATGGATAGGGCTCCTTCCACAGGCAATACCGAGGGTGGGCTACCCAAGTGCATTCCACAGGGCTCCTCCACACCACTATAGGAAAGGCCTTATCCCTTGTCTCAACCAACTGGACAAACTTATTCTACACATGCTTAAGTTCCAAAGAGGAGTTCAGTGGAATTCTAAGCAAACGTGCCGAGAACTGGGTTGCAGATGTTTTAATTTTGGCTAGACCAGGTATATTTGGAGTAAGGTAAAGATAAAGGGAAGGGACGCGGGTGGCGCTGTAGGTTAAACCACAGAGCCTAGGACTTGCCAATCAGAAGGTCAGCAGTTCAAATCCCCACGACGGGGTGAGCTCCCGTTGCTCAGTCCCTGCTCCTGCCCACCTAGCAGTTCGAAAGCACGTCAGAGTGCAAGTAGATAAATAGGTACCACTCCGGCGGGAAGGTAAACGGTGTTTCCGTGCGGTGCTCTGGTTCGCCAGAAGTGGCTTAGTCATGCTGGCCACATGACCCAGAAGTTGTATGCCGGCTCCCTCGGCCAAAAAAGCGAGATGAGCGCCGCAACCCCAGAGTCGGCCACGACTGGACCTAATGGTCAGGGGTTCCTTTACCTTTACCCTTTAAGTGCAGGATGATGACATTAATATGCAACCTGAGGGTTTAAAAGCATTTTCATGTTTGAGATATCCTAAAGAGAAAAAATAAAAAATATGCTTGAGATATTCTAAAATGAGAAATTATAAAGAAAGTGCATATTAGATCCTCGCTTTATTGGCCAAGGGAGCCAGCGTTTGTCCGCAGACAGCTTCCAGATCATGCGGCCAGCATGACTAAGCCGCTTCTGCCAACCAGAGCTGCACACGGAAATGCCGTTTACCTTCCCGCTGGAGCGGTACCTATTTATCTACTTGCACTTTGACGTGCTTTTGAACTGCTAGGTTGGCAGGAGCAGGGACCGAGGAACGGGAGCTCACCCCGTCACGGGGATTCGAACCGCCGACCTTCTGATCGGCAAGTCCTAGGCTCTGTGGTTTAACCCACAGCGCCACCCGTGTCCCATATTTGGAGTAGATCCACATTATTCTTACCATTATCCTCACAAACCGCAGCTCTTGCTACTTTCTCAACAATGTCCTTTCTTCTTCCTTCTGAAATGTTTAGCAAACAAGCAGCCAGACGCAAGCCAGTTCTGCCAGAAGTCATTTTCGCCCCTGTAATAAAAGGATACTCCTTAATTCCAACAGAACAGGCAAGGTACCGGTAGCATTCTCCAGTGGTGATGTCAAAGTGTTCCTTCTCTCTCAACAGGAGGAAACCGCTTCCAGTCACTTCACAATATCCCTTAGCCTGGGAAAAAGTCCCTACATGAAAGCATTTTTTTCCATGCTGACATTCACACGAATCTTGTGGATGTAAACCATAGCATATGACACCACCACACAGGTCTCTGGCTGTTTTTGGACTACAACTCTCATCATCCCTACCTAGCAAGCCCAGTGGTCAGGGATGATGGGAATTGTAGTCCAGAAACAGCCAGAGACCAAAGGTTGGAAGAACACTGCTATGTGGCTTTAAATCCCTGTCTCTCTGTGCACTGGGAAGCTAAAATTGGACACCCCTTCTGGAGAGTACATATACAGACATGCACATGTGTAAGTAACACTATCATAAATTACAATCTGCACCATGCAATTCTGCCTAGCAAGCCCATCTTGACCAGGTGCAGTTGTGTTATGAAATTCTCCACATTGTTATAGATTAAATGCCAAATTTAGGTTGCAATCTAGATGCTTCCAGACGATTGTTTAAAAATGGGGTCGGTGCTCCTTGTCAGTGGCGTAGCGTGGGGGGTGCAGGGGGGGCCGGCCGCACCGGGCGCAACATCTGGGGGTTAGGGTTAGGGGGCGCAAATCCACAGGTTAGGGGGCGCAAATTACTTGCCTTGCCCCGGGTGCTGACAACCCACGCTACGCCACTGCTCCTTGTGGATGCTTTTTGCAGCACCCACAACACCACTGACATCAAAATGACAGGCTGTATCCCCCCCCACACACACACACACATTTAACACAGATTCGCTCTTTCTCGTGGAAATCAAATGATTGTTTTCTCTTTTTTGATACCAATTACCCTTTTATCTCAGTGCCCTGTACTAAATCCCTATATAAGGGAATAGGCTCCACTGAACAATGTGTGCCTTACTTTTTGAGTAGACTCGTACAGGATTGCACTGACTGCGTTGTTTTCACTTTTAAAACGTATTTTGCTCGAAATGATTTCAGTATAAGGAAGAAAACAATGAGACTTTTGTTTCAGTACTTCTATCTTATTTGATCGCGGCATGTATGATCGGGTAAAATTATACAGCAAACCCAAGCTGGGGGGAGGGGAGGGCTGCCGCACGAATCCCCAAAATTAAGACAGAACTGTATCTAGACTAACTGGTGGTCTACTTACAATGTTGGAAACAAGCCTGGTCGGCTAGCAGAGCAGCTTCAGGGTATTTTGCTATTAACCAATACTAGTATCTCTGGTTTGCAGCGTCCGACCAGACAGCAGCTGCGCCAAAATCTGCAAAGCGCGGAGGCAAAACAAACTTGAGACTTCCAACAACAGGAACTTTTTCTTTCTTTCTGTGACTGTCCCTCCCAGACTGCAAACGCCACGTGAGTTTTGGAAGGTTAGTGCTTTGCTGGGAGCCTCTTCCGGGAAACTGGTGTGTGACTATTTTCACACTGCTGTTGGTGCGGGAGGAGTGCGAGATTTGTCCTCCCCTCGCTCCTCCCGGGAAACTCATCGCTCCGTGGATTAATTTCTCGCTGAGATTTGAATCGCTCTGCAGATTCCTCTGCAAGAAAAGGCTGGTTGCAGGAAAGAGCTCGGAGATGCCAGCTTTGTTCCTCTTCCTCTGCAAAGTCTGCTTTCGCGCAATCTTGTGTTTGTTTGATTTTATGTTGGATGGGCACTGGCGAGGTAGCATCGCCTACCTTACCAAGAGTGTAGCGGCGGGGGGAGGGGGAGCAGCTGCCGCCCCCCAAAATATAGTGAACAAATAAAAAATAAAAGTGGAAATTGTAGAAAGGTTTTGACAGATTGTTCCGAGCCCTTGGGGTCAAAAGGAAATAATTTAAAACATTTCATCCCGAATCTGCTAGACAGAGGATGGTTGGTGTCTTGCACACACACCTCCAACATAAATCCTGGCTATGCCCATGCATAAAAAGCAGACATCACCTTGCCAACAAAGGCCCGTATAGTTAAAGCTATGGTTTTCCCAGTAGTGATGTATGGAAGTGAGAGCTGGACCATAAAGAAGGCTGATCGCCAAAGAATTGATGCTTTTGAATTATGGTGCTGGAGGAGACTCTTGAGAGTCCCATGGACTGCAAGAAGAGCAAACCGATCCATTCTTAAGGAAATCAGCCCTGAGTGCTCACTGGAAGGACAGATCTTGAAGCTGAGGCTCCAATACTTTGGCCACCTCATGAGAAGAGAAGACTCCCTGGAAAAAAAAACCCCTGATGTTGGGAAAGATGGAGGGCACAAGGAGAAGGGGACGACAGAGGATGAGATGGTTGGACAGTGTTCTCGAAGCTACCAGCATGAGTTTGACCAAATTGCGGGAGGCAGTGGAAGACAGGAGTGCCTGGCGTGCTCTGGTCCATGGGGTCACAAAGAGTCGGACACGACTAAACAACAACAAAAATGCCCATTCAAGGGAACGTCGTCAATTGCAAAGCAATGGCAACATTTGCTTGCTAAAGTGAGGTCCAGATTACTGCACTTTGGAGCAAGCAGCAGCAGCAGCAGGTTCTCTCTTACAACACTCCATATTTTATGACATTTACATCTTGACTTTGCTACAAGGAGCTCACCGTGGCATAAATGCAGTGCTGGATTTACGTATAAGCTAAACAAGCTATAGCTTAAGGCCCCACTCTCTTGGGGACCCCCAAAAAAATTAAAGGAAAAAAAACCTGGATGTACATTTCCAAAAATACGAGATAAAAAACAAATACAATAAAACCTACATACAGTTAGAGCTTAATAATTATTTCACTACAGTCATACCTCAGGTTGAAGTAGCTTCAGGTTAAGTATTTTTGGGTTGCACTCCGTGGCGACCCGGAAGTAGCGGAGCACATTACTTCCGGGTTTTGCCGCTTGCGCATGCGCAGACACTCAAAATGACGTCACACGCATGTGCGGAAGCGGCGAATCGCGACCCGCGGATGCAGGTTGCGTTCGCTTCAGGATGCGAATGGGGCTCTGGAACAGATCCCATTCGCATCGAGAGGTATCACTGTATTAATATACTTCTTAATTATATTTCACTATTAATATACTTCTTCTTAATTGTCTTTCAGTTCAACAATTACTTTGATAAAATACATATTTTGTTATGTGCAAATGGCTTTAATAATAATAATAATAATAATACCTTCATTGTAAATGTACAACCCATGTACAATGAAATTCCCCCCCCCAACACTCAATCTCATTGTACTCTGTACTTGTCACACAACACATTAACCCTGAAAGTCAGTTGCACTATATTATTTTCCGTTCAGCAGCCTAACAGCCCACGGATAGAAACTGTTTTTTAGCCTGTTGGTATGACTGATTACCTATTAGGTCCATAAATATAGCATATATTCAACACAAAATACAGCGACAATTTGTTGTTGACAAAGGACAGCTGGACATATAAAGGGCCCCATTACCTTCAGTAGCTTAGGGCCTCATCAAACCTAAATCCAGCCCTGCATAAATGCCATGGTTCTGCTCCCCGTTTTGCTCTTACAACAACCCTGTGAGGTGACAGAGTACTTAACCCAAGGCCACCCAGTAGATGCTTTGAACTCAGCTCCATCTACCTCTCTTGCAGCAAATTCTTCCTATATTTTTAGATTGATAGCCTGTTGGCAAGGACTTTATTGTTTGTACCGATCTATAAGGTGATCTGGGGGCCTTTGGGGGCTGAAAAGTGAAGCGACAATAACAATTATTAATTGAAACAAAATTTTGTGAGATAATTTAAGGACAACTAGAAAATGTGAGAGTCACACAGAGACAGCTGTTGCGGGGGGAACCCTCCATGTAAAAAACTCAAATGTTAAAACTTTACAGTTGTGCTGCCTAATCAGTTTCTTAACAAATGTCAAAAGAAAGAGTTTGCTGGTATATATACTATCACTGAAAACGTTACGGTTAAATCTAATAATCAGATGGTAAAATATAGGATATAGTAAATTTATTATTCAAGCTAGAATGTGCAGCACCATCTTGTGGTGATCAGAGTTCATTTTATATTTAGAAGTCAATAGAATATTAGCTAGATAACAAAAGTATATTTCACATTAAAAAGTAACAGTGTGATCCTACCCACCTCATGCCACCTAGATGAGGGAAGGATCGCTATTAAATCACCTTTCACCAGCAAAATAAAACATTATCCTTACACTGACAGAACGCAGCCATTCCAAAGGACACAAAATGTGTGGGGTTGCAGCAGGAAAGCAGCGGAACAAATAAGATGTGCAACAATATGTTTTATTTTCCAATGAATACTTCGTGTTCTGTGGCTGCTGAGAATGCTTATTGGGCTGTTTTTCTCCAGTTAGTGTTTGTTTTTGTAAAGTTTTTTGTACTCCTGAAAACTTTGAGGTTGAAACAGTATCTTCCACAAAAAAGGATAATGGGTTTAAGTGCCACATATTTCTAACTGCAAGTGTGCTTGCACCACATTTTAGGAAATGTAATGAGAAGTAAAATCTCTTTTGTTGGGGACTCTCTTCACTGGTTGCATTAGCATATATAAAGAACATTTCAAAATAAAATATTACTGAAGGATGTCAGATGTAAAATGCACATTTAAAACAGCACAATTAACAAGAGAATCAAACATTATCATAAGCTAATAATAATAATAATTTATTGCTATCCTGCCCATCTGGCTGGATTTCCCCAGGCACTCTGGGCAGCTCCCAACAGAATATTAAAAATGATCAAGGCATCTCCCCTGCCAGGTAAGTACTGTTGAAATGGCAACGAGATCGCACTGGCCTATTTATTCTGAATGTTTGAATGTGATGCCAATAAAGGTTTGGTGATGATGATATTAAAAATGCGATCATATCAGCTGTTGTTGCTGCCAATCCTGCCAATGGTGGTTCATGGCAAACAAGCGGCTGTGGAAACTCAGGCTCAATGACCTGGGTTGGCGCTAAGAGACAGCCAAGATGGTCTGTGGCCTCTTCAGCAGCCTCAGCTTTTGTAGTTGAAGTCAGTCATGGCACTGCCATCCCAGGCCAGGTGGAAAAGGCCTGCAAGGCAGACAGCAGGTGTTCCAGGCCTAACAGCCAAGGTGGTCCGAGTTTAAGGACACATTTCGGCTGGGCAAGTATTCTAGGAGGGTACAAAGCAGGACTGATGAGAGATGTGGCCTTGGAGAAATGTCCCAAGGGCCAGACAGAGGTATGAGAAATGATGGTGCCAAGTTATTTTGCACCCTAAAGGTAAAGGTAAAGGGACCCCTGACCATTAGGTCCAGACGTGACCGACTCTGGGGTTGCAGCGCTCATCTCGCTTTATTGGCCGAGGGAGCCGGCGTTCAGCTTCCGGGTCACGTGACCAGCATGACTAAGCAGCTTCTGGCGAACCAGAGCAGCACACGGAAACGCCATTTACCTTCCCGCCGGAGCGGTACCTATTTATCTACTTGCACTTTGACGTGCTTTTGAACTGCTAGGTTGGCAGGAGCAGGGACCGAGCAACGGGAGCTCACCCCGTTGCGGGGATTCGAACCGCCGACCTTCTGATTGGCAAGTCCTAGGCTCTGTGCTTTAACCCACAGCGCCACCCGCGTCCCTCCATTTTGCACCCTAGGCAAAGCTAATGATTTGCACCTCTACTTCCACCAACTTGCTAACTTTGGTTTTCAAAAACAGATGTGGGGGGGAATGAAAAGCGCAAAACGTGAAACTGCTCAATATATTTTAAATTGAAAGAATAAGTTATACAGGTGGCGGACATTTCGCGTCCATCCAATTGACATGTGACCGACATGCGTACTACTTTTGGCTCTGGAAGGTGATGGAACAGACTTAAGTGTGACCGCAATGACCATTGCACAATGACACCCGCACAAACAGGGCGTTGTTGCCTGGGCAACAACCTTTGGTTCTCTTTCTCAAATGCAAAAGAAAATGTTTTAGCACACGCATCATTTTGAATAATATTGTGAATTTGTATAAAACTGTGCCCCACTGAGGTCTGTGCCCTGGGACATGGCCCCATCCCAAGGTGACCCCATCCGTAGATAGTGAAGGAGCAGCTTAAAAAGGAGCCCGTTTTTAAAAAATCAAAAATCTTGGCCAAAAATTGGAAATTACAAGAAATACTGTTATGTACTGAGTTGAATAGGATCCAAACTGCAGCAGTCTGATTGGTCCTAGAACAATAGGATCCAAAAGGCAGCAGTCTGATTGGTCCTAGAACAATAGGATTCAGAATGCAGCAGTCTGATTGGTCCTAGAACAATGCAGCAGTATGATTGGTTGGCAGGAACCACCCAATCATGCTCCAGATAGAAGTGAATCCACAACCTGATTGGCTTACAGTAGAATTCCGGAATTAGCCAATCATGTGCAGCCCATTGTGTAAATAATGTATATAAAGCAGATACCTTGAGGGGACTTTCATTCATTCCTCCTCACCACTATGAGCTGAATAAAGAGCATGAAATCACTTTGCGACTCTGAGTATATTTCAAATACCAACAGTGGAGGAATGGCAGATGAAGATGATAGACTTTTGGGAGCTAGCGGACCTGACCGGAAGAGTCCGCAACCAGAAGAAGGAGGAGTACCAAGAGGAATGGAAGAAATTTAAAGACTATTTAGCTAAATATGTTAAGATAACTTAACTAGAATTACTTGCTTGCCCAAGAAAGATGTTAAATTATTTTTGTATGCCACAACTGCTGCTCTTATTTTGTTAGCTAAAAAGTGGAAAACCCAAGAATTACCAATGATAGAAGAATGGCAGATGAAGATGATGGATTTTTCGGAGCTAGCCGACCTAACCGGAAGAGTCCATGACCAGAAGGAGGAGGAGTATCAGGAAGAGCGGATTAAATTTAATGATTATTTAGTTAAATACAGTATGTTAAGTTAAACTAACTGAAAACAGCTTGCAGATACTTAATTGGCTTAGGATTTTATTTATGTTAAGTGATGAATTAATATGCTTAATTTCATAAAGTGAAGATTTAAGGATGTTAATGTTTAAGTTAAATTTTATAAGAATTGTGACTTGGGAAACCATTAAAAGGATATGCAATGAAATTCAACCAAGGGGAAGTGGGGAAGTCACTTAACAAAGTTAATAAGTGTAATTTTCAATAAGGCTATAATTTATGTTTGTTTGTCTTATGTGTTTGTTTGTTTATAATATTGTGAAAACCAATAAAAAAAATTTGAAAAAAATAAATAGAATTACTTGCGAGTATCAGACTGGCCTAGGACTTAAAAAAAAATGAAAAGAAAGAAAGATGTTAATTGACCAAGTAAATTTTATGTGAAAATAGTTTTGGAAAACTGCTACAATGATTTATATGGGAACTCAGCCAGGGGGACTCCAGGAAGTCACCCAACAATGTTAACAAAAGTGGAATTATTACAGTTAGGATAAATATTTGTTTGTTGATGTTTTCTTTTTATTTGTTGTTATAAATTTGGAAAACTAATAAAAAAAATTGGGGGGGAAATAAATAAATAAATCGTCGTACTTCTTTGCATAAAGTCCTCTCTCTATTTTTGAAAAAAAAAACCATTGCAGAACTAACTGCGCGCGCAGCCGCTCCCCTCTTTGAGCTTCCCTCCCTGCCACTCACACCCAATCAGCGGAGAGGAACCGAAGCTTCCCATCACACGATAGGGCGACTCTTTCCCGCCCCTCCCCTCCCAGGAAAGCTCCTTTCGCTCCCTCTCGGGCGCCTGCGCGGTCGGCGTGGCTCCGCCCCGGAGGCGTGGGCGGTTGGTTGGCTGGCCTGTTTGTTTTCGTCTGCGGAAGCCGTTGGGAGGTCTGTCAGTGCGCGAGCGCGCGTGAGGGAGGGAGGCGGAGCTCTCGCCGCGGAGGTTCCATGAGCAGGCGCTGCCCACCTGCCTCCTCCGTCCTGAGGGGACTCGTCGGCTCCGCATTCCTCTGCCTCGCGCGGACTATGAGCCTGCGAGGAGCTCCGGCCAGCTGCTTGTCGGGGCCCTCGGGCGGCGGGAGCGCCGGAGGAAGCGGCGGCCGTAGTAGTAGTAGTAGCGGCGGAGCCTCCTCCTCCTCCTCGTCGTCGCCTCGGCTGAACCTGCCGTGGCTGCGGCTCCCTGAGGTACCGGGCGCCGAGCCCTTCCGAGCCAACGACGTGCTGCTGCTGCTGCCGCCGCCCACCGCCGCCGGCCCTTTGCCGGAGCCGCCTCAGCATCATGTCGTTTATTTTCCCGGCGACGTGCAGGTAAGGCTGAGGGGAGGGAGGTACCCGGCGGCGGTGCAGGAAGAAGGGAGCCCAGCTGCCTTTCCGAGAGCCTGGGAGAAACGGAGCTTGCCTCTTGAGTAGACGTGGCTAGTTAGGGTTTGGAAGGGGACCCGAGGGTCATCTAGTCCAACCCCGCCCCACCGCAATGCAGGAGTCCTTTTGCCCAAGGTAGGACTCGAACCCGCGACCCTCGAGTTAAGAGCTTCACGCTGTACCGAAAGAGCGAGTGGCGTGTTATTTCCTGAGGGATTCCGAAGCTGCGGACTGATGGAGACGAACATCTCCTGCCACCTCTTCCTATTGGATACCCAAGCAGAGGTGATTTTCTGGAAGAAGCCATAGCCTCTGTTTAGGCCCTAAATTTTTTCAGCCCGCTCGCCAGAACTTAATATTTCTTGCTCATGATGCTGGTTTTTCCAGCTTCTGATGGAGCGCCTGTGAAGGTTAAATCCTTTCGACCAGGGACTCTCTGGCGTTTTTGCTCCCCATGTTAAGATGTGCATCTCTCCTGCATAGTTCCGTTTGCGAGTGCAGACTGCTTGTAGACGTATTATGCAAGAGATCGCACACAGAATATTAATAGAAATGCACAGGTGTAAGCACCAAGGAGATGGTTGGTGGTGCCCAGTGTAGAGGGAAAACTGGCACTTGGAACTTTCTTCCCTTGGTGCCCTTCACCATGGGCATAGCGTGCGGGGGGGGCAGCAGGCCCCCCTGAATCAAGCAAATAAATAAAAATACTTAACTAAAAGTAGGAAGATTTTGACATGTTTTAAAAGCACTGTATACCAGTAGTGACAGTGCAGAAGTTTGCAAGGATTCTTCATCATCATTGGATGAAAATTGAGAGTGACTATTGCCTTGGTTGCTGGAGCAGGGGGTGGGTGACAGGTTGGGAGGAGCTAGAGAAAATGCCATGATTACCGTATTTTTCGCTCTATAACACGCACCTGACCATAACACACACACATCGTTTTTAGAGGAGGAAAACAAGGGGGGGGGGAATTCTGAATGAAACAGTGGATGTATCATTTTTGTGCTTCATGCTGTGGCCACAGACATGTGATCTGATGGTGAATTTGGGGTGACCCAATGCAAAGATCCTGAGGATCCATGCTTTTTAACCACGTTTTTGCACCATTGGAGCCCCAGGCAACAGTGGGTGCGTGATTTTTGGGGGGCAGGCTGTAGCCATGGACATGCTATGTGATCTGATGGTGAATTTGGGGTGACCCAATGCAAAGATCCTGAGGATCCATGTGGATCCATGCTTTGTAACCACGTTTTTGTACCATTGCAGCCCCAAGCAACAGTGGGTGTGTGATTTTTGGGGCGCAGGCTGTAGCCATGGACATGCTATGTGATCTGATGGTGAATTTGGGGTGACCCAATGAAAAGATCCTGAGGATCCATGTGGATCCATGCTTTGTAACTACATTTTAAGTGGGGAGGGAAGGAAAAACACAGAAGGGACAAGGAGCATGAGAGGGGTGTGCAGAGAAGCAGCTGGCTAAGAATGCAGGAGACGGATTTAACGGGAGGGAGGAAAGAGAGGCAAAAGTCCCCCACCCACCCACCCAAGCCAGCCCCCTCTCTCCCACCTGCATGTTTTCTGGCTGCCTGAGAGGAGCAGGGAGAGGAATTAGAAGGAAGGACGCTCTGCTTTCCCCTCTGCTTGCCTGGAGGGGAGGGGATTTGCTTGCTCTTTGTTCCGTTTGAGCAAACACAGCAACGAAACACAAGCGGGTGGGCAGTAAGACCCTGAGGCAGAATGCAGGAAAGCAGCAACTTCCTCTTTTCAGGTTTCCCTTCTTCGACTTTTGCCTGATTTTTGTTCCTGCGCTCGCCCTAGTCTGCTCCAGGGACCACACATTCGCTCAATAACACGCACAGACATTTTCCCTTCCTTTTTAGGAGAAAAAATCTGCATGTTATAGAGAGAAAAATATGGTACTTGAGAAACTGTACATGTTTGCTTGCAGGGAAGGTGTTCCAATGTTCAGTCACTTTAATACAGTATGTCTTTTGAGATAAGGCAGTCAGAGCTACAAAGTATTCTAAAGGTGTTCACAACTTTAAATTATACAATGGCATAATGATACTTGATTTGTTTTCAGTCTCTTTCCTAATTATTCCAAACATTTTAATTCTTTCAATTGAGATTCACATACTCCACTTTATGCTGTTTTCTAATTTCATTTTCAAGTGCATGCCTTATTAAAATTTTGTTAGTTGCCAAGAATAATCTTTCCCAGCAACCTACTTGTACAATTATAATTTAAGTGATTAATTGTGCATGTTGTGTTCCAAATAGTAAGGCCCTTTATATGTTGTTTTATTTCAGAACTATCATGAAATTATGGTTTGCCATCCAGAAAATTTCCAGTGGGAACAATGGTGCTTAGAAAACGTTGCTTCTATTCTGGGTCGCCGTTTCCCTCAGAGTTACATTTGGGTTATAAAATGTTCCCGTATGCATTTGCACAAATTCAGCTGCTATGACAATTTTGTGGCAAGCAATATGTTTGGTGCACCTGAACACAGCACTGATTTTGGAGCCTTCAAACATCTTCATGCATTACTAGTTAATGCATTTAAACTTGCTCAAAATGTTCTTCTGTCTCAGAAAAGCCTGTATAATTTCAGCAAGGATGCAAAGGCCATTGCTTGTCAATCACCTACTGTTGCTACTACGAATGGATGCCCTGCATCGGAAAGGGGAAGAGATTGTGAATATTTCAACAGCTCTGCCATGAACCTCGTTGAGCCTTCTGTGATTGGTGAAGCGTCATTCACTTTAATAGGGTTCAGTAAAGGTTGTGTTGTCTTGAATCAATTACTTCATGAACTAAAGGAAGCTAAAAAGGAAAAGGACACAAATGCCTTCATAAAAAACATAAGAGCAATTTACTGGCTCGATGGTGGCCATTCTGGAGGAAGCAATACTTGGGTGACCTACCCTGATGTGCTGAAAGATTTTTCAGAGACTGGGATTTCAGTTAATGCACATGTTACACCATACCAGGTATTTGATACAATGAGGGCATGGATTGGAAAAGAGCATAAGAGATTTGTGCAAATTCTGGAGGAGCTTGGTGTAAATGTAAATAGCCAGCTTCATTTTGCTGATGAAGCACCTTCCTTAGATAACCACTTCAGAGTTCATGAAGTATTCTGACACAGTGAATATATCAAAATACTCTTGTTAACTGCAAAAATACATTTTAAACTTTGACTTGACAGTTTGAGAATGTGGTTTCTCCTAAGTCCTGGAAATGCTGTGTGCCCTAATACTTACTTTTTAAGACCTTCAGTGAAGCCAGTCTTGTCTTGCTTTTGCAACTGAGGAGCAACAACAAATTCCTGGCTTAAAGAAATTATTTTGTTACAGTTGAAACGATAAGATTCCTGAGGAAAAGCCACACCAGTTCATCTGACTAATTTTCTGAACATCAGTTGGAACTAATGTTTGCTTTACAAGTGTGGATTTTTGTGAGCAGAATATTCAGATCCGGGCTCAATAATTTGCATCCTAAAATGTTTTGGATGGCATACATTTATGAGTGTTGAGTATTTTTGAATGATTAGTCACTTTTATTATTAAAACTAAAGAATAAAAGCAACTAATCATTCAGAAATACTCAACACTCAATTCTAGAACTAAAGAACTATGAGATAACATGGATTATGTTGCCAACATTGGTATCTAGCCCCTTGGCATAGCCAAGCAATGCAGTAAGCTGGTAATGTTGACACGAACTGTGTCTATGGCTATGCCAAGAGGCTAAATATTCATAACAACTAAGTATAAATGACACTTTGCATGGGAAATAAGGTGCATAATGACTATACTGTTGCCTTAGAGGTGCTGTGCAACTTCTAACCATTGCTGAACATCTACTAGTGAATAACCTTTTTTAAGACTTAAGAGTATTAAACATCTATTTTTGTTAAGTGACCAAGAATGTATTATCTTGCTGCTGTTTCAACATTCCCTATTAATATGAAAGCTTGATTTAACTTAATGCATTTTTGAACTTTTGTATTGTGAGACTGTTAGGCAATTGTGGCATATGCGTTTTGCTAAAAATCAAACCACAAATTGTTACAGATTGATAATCCTACAGGTTATGGTACATCTTAGAATAATATTAGTTGCACCAGTCTTTGGAAAATTTCAGATTATACTAGGAATTTTTCCAAAACCTGCTGCAACTAATATTATTCTAAGATTTGCCATAACCTATAACATTATCAACCTGTAAGAACCTGTATGATTGCCATTTGATAACCATCCACATGGTTAAGAATTTACAGAGAGCTATCGTTAAAGTGACTGCAGTATCCATAGACTATCTCTTACGAGTTCCTGTTACCAAATGGCAATCATACAGATAATGAGGGTTTTTTCTGTAGCCAGGATACCAATTTGCATTACTGAATGTTAGGTGCAGTTTTGCAGTCAGCACATTCCAATCATATGTTTCTGCAGCACTTTTGATTTACTTATGAGAAGCAAGCAAAGTTTTTGCACTTCCATTTGTGGAGCTCACTTTACAAAATAATTGAAAGCCATTCCTGTTGGGGTGGCTTAACCATCTGTATAGTGACCAAAATATGTAGATTTTAGCAGTGACAGTTCTAGTATCAATTTGAAAGCTGATGTTGACCAGAATAGTGGAATAAGACTAACTTCCATAGTATGAACATGTTAAGTTGGTTTTCTGTGCCAATAAATATTTTTTTTCAATGTGGTATACAGGAAACTACTGTTGGCCTTTGAAAGCTGCTTTTATGAATAAGCAATTCATTTCCCCTACATTAAGTGTTGATATATTTTGAAATGGTTCTCTTACCAGTTTAGCAACTGGCAACCACTTTTTCACTCTTCAAATTATTTTCAGTTTTAATTAAGAATGTTCATATCGAGTCGCCATTCTTAATTAAAACTGAAAATAATTTGAAGAGTGAAAAAGTGGTTGCTAGTTGTTCCAGTCAGTACTTAAGCTGTTCTGATTGTTGGACATCTATTTTACAGTGTTTTTAAAAAGGCTGCCATGTCGGAATGAGACCGACAGCTTTCTATAACCAAGATGAAAGATTTCTAGTGTTTAAGGAAGAATATATTCAATCATGTTCCGACCTTGAAACATCATCCCCTTGGGCAAAAAGCAAATGAGTAGAATCCTGTGCTGCTGCTCCACTTAATGGGATGTCTTTTAATCCAGTGGAGGTGTCGACTAATATGAAAGGACGTGGTATTCTCCTTTTTTCCCTCTTACATCCCACTGCGTCCCTCAGTCAGTTCCAGAGAGTTGGGGGATCCTCCAGAACATCATAGAACACAATGTGGGGGATTACAGAGGGAAGAGGGAGAAAACTGCCTCTCCATGTCTTACGCTAGCAGATGCCTCTCCTGTGTCAGAAGCTGTTACATAATCATAGTGGAAGCATTGGATTTCATTCAGTGACTATAATGCTTGCCTGTTTTACAGTCATTAAGAGTATTGTTACCCATTCATGTGATAGAATGCTGTTTTCTCTAAATTGCTGCTGTTGACAAAAGGAGCTCACTGAATAATTTCTCCAGTGTTCCAAGAGGTTCCCCCCACCTCCTGCACAGACCGTTGTTTCTCTAATAGTAGTGCTTTCATTAGGGTTCCATGCTTCATCAGATAAATCCACAGCTCTTGACTAGTTGCTCTCTTTTAAGTACTCCCATTTGACGGCAGCAAATAGCAGCAAAAAAAGATTGCACTAGTTTAAAGCTGCTTGCTTTAAACTAGCCAGTCCCCTTCAAACACTCTTTAGGTTTTGGTCTAGAAATGTGAATGTTACCTTCTCATATACCAAGTATGTCTATACAGGAGACATAGTCATCTACCAAGGCAAGGTGGACTAATTAAGTTTGGCTTTAAGAAACAACCAGGCAAATTTAAAGTACCGTATTTTTCGCTCTATAGGACGCATAGGAGGGGGAGAACAGGGGGAATTTTTTTTTTCTTGTTCTGCCCCTCTAAAAGAAGGTGCGTTCAAGAGCAGGTCGCAGCCTTGCTGCTGCCCCCCGAGCTTGTGGGGCTGGCGGTGGGGGGAAGCGCTGCTTCCCTGAAGCCTTTGGAGCGCAGGTGCACTCCAAAGGCTTGAGGCTTTGGGGACAGCCTTTCAAGCCTCCTCTGCGGAGGCTTTGCGCAGCCATCCCCAAGCTAGAACAGCGAGACGGAGGGCTGCACAGCGCCCCGTCTTGCTGTTTTGGCTTTGGGGACAGCCTTTCAAGCCTCTGCAGTGCAGTGGGGTGAAGGCACCCTGCTGCCCTGCGGAGGCTACAAAGGCTGTCCCCGAAGCCCCAAGCCTTTGGAGTACAGCGGGAACTCCACAAGCTTGGGGGGCAGCGGCAAGGCTGTGTAGGCTTTGCTTGTATAAACTTTGTATTTCAGTTCGGGGGGGGGGATACTTTACCGTTTTTTTATTCTTCTTTATATATTTAAAATCACCTGGTCCAGAGAGCCCTGTGTGCAAATAGTTGCTTGAAGCTACCGCAAACTTACAGAGCAGTTTTTAGAAGAAATGTTAGAGAAAAGCACCACCCACATCTCTTTGTATTGTATAATCTAAACTATTTAAAACTTGTTTTAAATAAATTCTTTTGGTGACAAATTATGTGTCTATTCATTAATGGACCAGTACTCCAGCTTTACTTTTATATAAACTTGGGGCAAAGTTCCAACAAACACACACATTAAGTGGGGAGTGGTGCAATGTCTGTAGGCCAGCTCATGAGATGTCTGTAAAAAAAACTACTCATAGTTAGTACTGTAGGTTTTTTCTTGAATCCGTAAAACCATTCTCCGGCCGTAAAAGTCTCTGTATTCCTCTGGTAGCTCTTCTAGGGTTTTCAGTGCCCTGTCTAAAATCTGTACTGCTCTTGAGGCTGCCGCAAGATCTTTGTTTCCATAGGTGTCTGTCTTATCATAGCAATTAGAAGGAAGGTGTTTCCAGAAAACATTGACTCCCACGCCAAACTCCTCAGAAGTCACATTATGGAACCACAAAGCTATAAGCAGAGAGAGAAAAACTTTGAATGAAAATGCCTTGAATACAGTAACTAGAATCTGTAAGATATTGCTGTGAACAGTTAAAGATGCTCTGATGTGTTTTTCTTATATAAAAAATACCAATTTTTATGGCTAGCAAACAGTAATTGTACTTTAATGTTTCAGATTGGCAGAGACTGCTATAATTTCAGTATTCAGCATTCAGTATTTTTCTGTAAATATTAATTTCTGTAAGTTAGGTGGAGCTTATGATTTTCTACAGCTGAGAACACAGTACAGTATGACTATATTCTCAGTCACCCAGTCCTAAGATCCTGTGTGACTAATGCAATACCTAGGAGCAGGACTATGTAATGCCCTCACCAAGCTGCACACCTACCATGCAATCTGGACCTGCCAAGTGCTTGACACCTACCCCTGTTTCCACAGCACAAGCCTGGCAGCAAAAATAGGAGGTATATTTATTTGCTAGTGATCTGTTTTGCCATGGGCAAGCAGCTAGGTTTGATTTAGTGGCTCATAATTTGCAGGGGCCTGATTTAAGCATAAATTGAAATAAAGACTCCCAACGACACATTTTGAAGAAGACAGTATTTTAACCTCAAACCAGCAAAGATCAGTTCATAGAAATGAGTCCTTATCTTAATAGTATTCAGACATAGCCTTTTGTAAGTCTTCAGGGACTTACTTTTTACTGTTTAAAGGAAGAAAGCTTGAAAAACCTGTATAGCAGAGGACTCAGGTTGCTAAAATGCAGCACCATGGTTAACTGAAAAAAATGGCAGTAAGTGTTAAGAGGGGAAATGTGATTTTCTGCTTTATACACCAATCCTCATTTCCAGAAATGTTATCTAATTCAGTCAACATTGCATTCACGTTTTCTAAGAAAACTGAAGTGCTAAGTTTGTAACAGTCCACTCTGCCATTTTCCCAGGTAGGCTAGATTAATCACACTTATTACAAAACAAAGACTTGTGAATGCAACTATTTCCTCACCTGAACATTAATGCTGTCTTAAACTGCATGTCATGTATTCTGATGCAAGTACATTGATTAGATTTTAGTCCGCTTGTGTGCTATTTAAATACTTAAACCCTCTTGAGGAGAGCAGATAGCTACAACTGCCTAGTGCCCTCAGCATCTGCAACGCTGTCAGTACTCTGAAATGCTATTATTATGCTAACATAATTATGCCAGGTCAGTTTTGAAACAAGCTATATTGAAAATGTATCCACATGCAAAGCATACCCAATACATAATTTTTGTAGGTGTGATGCAGCATTCATTTGGGTGCAGTTTTTAAAAGATGCATCCTCTTGGAAAAATCCACAGCGACACACACACGGCTGCACCATGAGATTTAAGCTGATTAATCATACCACCGTAAGTTTTTTGGATTGTTACATACACTGTACACCTTAAGCCCCTTAAACAGCAATCCAAGAAGTAATGGAGGAAAACAAAATGAGATTTCTGTGCCCACTTACCTGGAATAAACAAGACATCTCCTGCATTTAGCTGGCATTCATAACGTCTGGCCTTGACAAAGAGAGGGTATTTTTTCAAATCTGGCTCGTCCACATCTAGCACCTCTGACTTGGTACCTAATGAAGATGTGAACAAACAATGGACATGACTGTTTTGCTATTCGATTACTCTCAGGGATGCAAACATACTATGCAGGTATCCCAATGTGGGAAAAGGCAGAGAGGAAAAACTGCATGTGTGTGTATACACTCCTGTGTGCTGAAGGCTGTCAATAGTACCCTATTTCTATTACTCTAGCGGACATTTGCAGCTATCAAATATAAGTGAATCCAATTCAGCCACGGTGTACTTTTAAAGGAAACATTCATCAGAACAGCTGACATACTTACCCTCAATCCTAAAAATACTAGAACCTGTTTTCACTGAAAGTGAAGGGACAGGATACCCAAATCCTGTCTGTGAAATCACCCCAGGCCTCAAAACTGTCCAAAATTCCTTTTGTCTTCTAAAAATCCACAGCTAAAGCTTTCCTCTGCTTATTCTCACAAGATGATGTGCATAGGCAAACCGTTACTTTTTATCAGTACAAGAAGGCTTCAAAAAGCTAATGTTCTGTTCAAAGCAAGGCCTGAGAACTGCATCTTCTCTCATTCCAGTTGCAACACATCTGAACATGCTGAACGCAAGGCTTCTCTCATTCCCCCTTTCCTGGGAAGGGTGCAAAGAGTCCAAAAGAGTCCCAAGACAGGGGAGCTTTCTGTTCATGCTCAGAGGAACTCATGGGCAGGACTCCTGAGGGAGGAGAAAAGGGGAGGGAACTGGAAGGGGATATATACTCTGTGCACATGACTGTGAACTCGTGCATGCCTTTTGTGAGTTATCACACTTGCTCCTTCTACCAGTTCATGGATGGTAGAAATAAAGCTTTTTCTCTGAAACTATTCCTTGAGTGTCTGTTGACTCCCATTTCCCCTTTCCCGGGCGCAATATTTTTCCCACCCGAGGGCAAAGCCTCATAAGGCTACAAAAGTAAACATAGCACAACAGGATTTTGCTACAAGCCTGTTATGTTCCTCCACTCAAGTGATTTCCGTAAAGATTGCTTGAATGTATGGATCATTCTGAACAGAATCTTCTACTCAGTCTCATCTAGAATGCAAACTGCCAATCTGAGTAACTGTCAAATGATCTCTACCAATTTGCACCTGGTTCATATGTTGCCTAATCTGCCTAGCTATCTCAGTGGGGAAAAGGACTGGATTTGTCTGGTTGGGGTTTGGGGGTGTTCCCCCCTTTTTATAGCTTGGAAGTGACTAAGTGCTGACCCAGGAGATGTGGAGTTGTTTAGAAAGCAATGTGCTCACAATCCTAGGCAATGCTATTTTTTTTAAAAAAAGGCATCCTGAAAATTACAGGGCAGTTAGCTTAACATCTGGTCTGTAAAAAAAGTGGAATAAAGCATTACTTAATATGGAATAACCCTGAGATTAAGAGTCTCATGCTCTACCAGCTGGGCTATCCCAGGGCCCAATGACCATCAATGGTTATGGCTAAATGGAAACTCCAGGTTCAGAGGCAGTTTGACAGCAAATAGCAGCTGCTAGAGAGCAACAGCAAGGAAATGTTGCTGTTGTCATGCCCTGCTTCACGTGGGCTCGCCAGAGGCATCTGGTGGGTCGCCGTGGGACAGGACAGGCCTTTGGTTTGATCCAGCAGGTCATGTGAGTAGTAAGCTGTCCACCACTGAAGAAAATGGGTTGTATCCAGCTAAGTCAGAGCAGACCCACTGAAATCAATGGACATGACTAATTGAAGCTCATTGACTTCAGTGGATCTGCTCTGGCCTAGCTAGATAAAACCCCAAGGCAGAATCCATTGTTAGGAAGGCCGACTTCCATTTATGCAACTGGATTTCTCCTTTCGCTTGTGTGCCCCCCAAATCTGCTCTGGAGGGTCTCCATTGGAGTAGTTTCTGGGGGGAGGTGTCGCAGGTGGGACTGGGGGGGAGGAGGAGGCAGGGAGGGGGAGTCCCACTGCACAAGTGAAAGTGAGTTCCTGTGGCATGTACCATACCTGATAAATACAAATATGGTGCATCACGAGGACTGTACAGTACAACCTTCTTCTTTCCGGTCACCTGAATTAAGAAGTTATCCATTACCTAAAAATGTGAAAATGACAAGTATTACTTGGCATGCGACCAGAAAAGAATTTCAGTTATCACAATACAGTGGTACCTCGGGTTACATACGCTTCAGGTTACAGACTCCACTAGTGGTGCTTCAGGTTAAGAACCGTTTCAGTTACGCTGCCAATAAAGCGTAAGATGAGCTTGTCATCGTTCTTTGTTAAAAGATGCTTAGAGGCATATTACCTACATCATAATGTGTCCAAAGTTGCATTCCTGCTGAGCTTATGCGGAAGACAGTAGAGAAAAACTGCTCTTTTTCAAAGTACTCCGGGATCTGAATATCATCTGCCAGCAGAGGAAACTGCTTTCTGAGATCTGCAATCTCCTGAAACAAAAACAAAGAATAAAGGGAGGGGTCATATTTAAGGTTTTCTATAAAGTGTCCGATTCAATGGGAAAGGGTGGAAATCACTGGGACACTACATACAGGCATGATCTCATTCCTCAGCAGGTGCTGAGAATAATTAAGGAGCAGATCCACCTGTATTTCTTCCCACATAAACATGAGGGGCCATTGGAAACTTGACTGAATATTTGACTTAGTAGATGAACTAGTAAAAAGGTTAAAGGGACCCCTGAACATTAGGTCCAGTCGTGACCGACTCTGGGGTTGCGGCGCTCATCTCGCTGTATTGGCCGAGGGAGGCGGCGTACAGCTTCTGGGTCATGTGGCCAGCATGACTAAGCCGCTTCTGGCGAACCAGAGCAGCGCACGGAAACGCCGTTTACCTTCCCGCTGGAGTGGTACCTATTTATCTACTTGCACTTTGACGTGCTTCCGAACTGCTAGGTTGGCAGGAGCAGGGACCGAGCAACGGGAGCTCACCCCGTCGCGGGGATTCGAACCGCTGACCTTCTGATCGGCAAGCCCTAGGCTCTGTGGTTTAACTCACAGCGCCACCCATGTCCCTAGATGAACTAGTACGAGCTGCCAAAAAAAAAAGGCCTTTTCGTTTGCCAAGGATAAATTGAGTCCTTGAGCCACAATAACCAGGGTTGTTTGTGGTCTGCGTTTGGATAAATAAGGCACAATATGATGTGTACAAATGCGGTAATTGTGTGTACATTTTGCATCTTAAAAAAAAAGTCCCAAACACCGCATTCAATTCCAAACCCTGCAGAAACGGGGGTTTGTTTTTTGCAAGGGGGCAGGAGAGGTACGAGTAGATTAGGAACATCTGGCTAGAATAACATGGTTGAAGTTTGCGTAGGAAACATTCCACATTCTTCAGAACCAGTAGCGTCTTTTACAAACACTACTTGTACACTTTCAGATCCATCTCCAAAACCATATGAAGGGCTGGATTTAGGTTTGATGAGGCCCTAAGCACTGAAGGTAATGGGGCCATTTATATGTCCAGCTGTCCTTTGTCAACAACAAATTGTCACTGTTTTTTGTGTTGAATATATGCTTAATGGTAATTTATGAACCTAATAGGTGTCTAAAGCCATTTGCACATAACCAGTAGGAGCCTACACAACACACAACACTGTTGCTGTATGTAGGTTTTATTTTATTTCTTTTTAACATATTTTGGAAATGCACATCCAGTTTTTTTCCCTTTAAATTTTTTTGGGGGCCCCCAAGAGAGTGGGGCCCTAAGCTATAGCATGTTAAGCATATACATAAATCCAGGACTGTGGATCAGGGAGGACTGTGACAGGGAATGGTCCTCATGAATCTCATCCAGCATTTGGTGCCTAAAGGTAAAGGGACCCCTGACCATTAGGTCCAGTCGTGACCGACTCTGGGGTTGTGGCGCTCATCTCGCTTTATTGGCCAAGGGATCCGGCATTTGTCCGCAGACAGCTTCCGGGTCATGTGGCCAGCATGACAAAGCCACTTCTGGCGAACCAGAGCAGCGCACGGAAACGCCGTTTACCTTCCCGCCGGAGCGGTACCTATTTATCTACTTGCACTTCATGCTTTTGAACTACTAGGTTGACAGGAGCAGGGACCGTGCAACGGGAGCTCACCCTGTCGTGGGGATTCCTAGGCTCTGTGGTTTAACCCACAGCGCCACCCGCATCCCTACATGCCCTCTAAATGAGTGAAGAGGGTTCAGTCAATTCTCCTACCCACCCCCATCAGATCCAAACTGCCCTCTTTCCCCCTCTTTTATTTTTTTAAAACAAGGCATATCCCAATGAAGTGTTTTATAGGAAAGCAAAGGAACACTCCTTAAGATGAGACACCATTACTCACCTTCCTTGGGTCTTCTCCCAGGGATCGCAAATAATATTTTTCATCCTTAAGAAAGACAGAAGTCATTTAAATGAACACACATCAACATTTTGCTATGGGGCCATTTAGGTGACAATAAATGGCTCGATAGATCCAGTCTAATTTGCTAAGTTGATGGGGTTTTTCCCTGTTGTTTGCTGAAGAAATGGAACATTATTTAGAAATAATGCGAAAAAACATAAGCAAGGTCCTGACATCTTGGACAATTATTTACTCATTTAGATTTAAAGCCCATCCAACAGTTGTTATTTAATTGACATTCATTCTGATTTGTTTGCATCAAAGCAACTGTTCACCTCATACTTTGCAGTGCATTTTCCAGTCACTTTCCTTATTGCAAAAAATCTCATTTTTGAAAAAAGTGGGCTGTAGATGTGTAAAACAGAGTTGCAATATGCCACTCACCTAATCATTAGCAGCTAACTGAATAAATTATTACAATATTAAAGTCTCTCTCAACCATTGGTTGTATGGTGATCTTTAGCCAAGAGGAGCCACCGTCTTATCTTTAATCAGCAAAACATGTATCATTTAGCTAATCAGCTTAAAGATTTTAGGTCAGGCTTCCTCAACCTCGGCCCTCCAGATGTTTTGAGACTACAATTCCCAGCATCCCTGACCACTGGTCCTGCTACCTAGGGATCATGGGAGTTGTAGGCCAAAAACATCTGGAGGGCCGAGGTCGAGGAAGCCTGTTTTAGGTCTTTGTCCTCTCAAAAACTGCCATGCCAAAGAGAGAATGAGGCCCATGCTTAATACAGTGGGAGTTGTTATTAAAGGTAAAGATAAAGGGACCCCTGACCATTAGGTCCAGTCGTGACCGACTCTGGGGTTGCAGCGCTCATCTTGCTTTACTGGCCAAGGGAGCCTGCATACAGCTTCCGGTTCATGTGACCATCATGACTAAGCCGCTTCTGGCAAACCAGAGCAGCTCACGGAAACACCGTTTACCTTCCCGCTGGAGCGGTACCTATTTATCTACTTGCACTTTTGATGTGCTTTCGAACTGCTAGGTTGGCAGGAGCAGGGACCGAGCAATGGGAGCTCACCCCGTCGCGGGGATTCGAACCGCCGACCTTCTGATCGGCAAGTCCTAGGCTCTGTGGTTTAACCCACAGTGCCACCTGCATCCCTCTGGGAGTTATTATTACTATTTATTAAATTTGTATACCGCCCCATACCCGCAGGTCTCGGGGCAGTTCACAGGATAAAATTACACAGTAAAAACACAAAATACATAATCCAAACAAAAACAACCCAATATCCCACCCAACACATTTTAAAAGGGCACTGGAGTTACTTCTGAATAAACACACATGCAGGACTGCGTTGCAAATCTAGGCTGAGATCCCAAAGCCACACAGCTAATTCTGTGGCCCAAGAGGACATTAGACTCATGCTTTTCAATCAGCAGCGCCCTCACGTCATGTGGCAAATACAAAAACATTTTGAAATAAAAGGAGAAATGTTTAAAGTAGCTACTCAGCTAAAGGGGTCAAAGTGCTTCAGAAACTGTATGTGAAACAGCTTTGAATCCAGCATAGACCAAGTGCTATTAAAAAGAGAGAGAATTAAAAAGAACTCTTCTGCATATTGTCATATAATCAGTCATAATGCAGTCAATTACACTGCAAAGAGTTGGAAAGGACCCCCAGCTGATGGTGGTTGTTAATGCTGGATCCCACCAGAGTCTATGTGCACTGGCTATAAATGCATCAAAGGTTCGGCTGCAGTGAGACACTGCAATCCTGCACACACAAACACATACCTGGGAGTACTTACTTTTGAGTAGACAGTCCTAAGATTGTACTGATATTATGCAACCCTGCCCACAGTTACTTGAGAGTAAGAACCACCCACACCCTGTAGAATTTACAGCAAAGTACAGTTCTCATCTCACATTTTAAGGCATTTTGTGGGATTAATATTTTGAATTTCAACCTACACCTCCCCCCAAAAAGCCGTATCTCAGTGTAATTACAATATCACCATCTTACCTCTGAAATAAAGTAATCTGTATGTTTGGCTTCAGCAGCTCTCCTTATGAATACATCGAAAGGTAACGTTCTGAAATAAAAATATATTTAAATTAAAACTCTCCAGGCGTTTCACATGGAATGGGACTTTTACCAGATATGGGGCACCATTGCAATAACAACTCCAAAAATAGATTGCTTTGCTTTTTAAAACCCACAAGGCTTACCGGGGGGGGGACCAGGGGTGTGTGGAACCCACTGCAAATTGCTTAACTGGCTTATATTTATACTGTTCTTTGATTTATGTTTTTAGCTTTGCACAGCATCGGTGGTTTTAATGTTTCATTTATGTTGTGTCATGTTAATACTGGCAAGGAAACATGTCAATGGACTTAACTCTAAGTGCATTCCTTTAGGACTGTGCTATTAGCCCCACTGTTTACAATGGAAATAATTACAAGTAGCCCTGACCCACCAAATTTGTGGTTTTCGTTTATGCTGGGACATTATATTCTAAAACCAAGGCTCTCGTTTTCTTTCACACAGAGCACCATGAAGTTTAAGTAAGAGCACACAATGTCCCCCTTTGGTGTTTGAATGGGTCACGAGGATAGGAGCTGTCTAAGACAGCTTAGGAATTTCACAGGCAAATGAAAATGGACAATTGGATAAATTAGATCTTGGTAGTGA
Source organism: Podarcis filfolensis (assembly GCF_964270895.1). Taxonomy (NCBI): domain Eukaryota; kingdom Metazoa; phylum Chordata; class Lepidosauria; order Squamata; family Lacertidae; genus Podarcis; species Podarcis filfolensis. Next base: position 12,260,957 of record NC_139604.1, read on the forward strand.
CATTACCCTGCTTGGTTCACTGGGGAAGAAGGGGCGATTATTCAGAGCCACAGCGGAACAAAAATGGTCTGTGCATCAAGGGTCGTGAGGTGGGAATACAGCAATTAGGCTTTGAAAAGCAGTTCCAACAATTCAAGAAAGAACACTCCGGGTAGTAGAACGCTCCCAAACCCAATGCCAAAAAAGTTGTTTTTTCATTTTAACAAAACTGCATTTTTGCAGTTAATTGTGCTAGATCAAATCAATTTTAAACTTCCAGTAATGGAAACTTATCAGAAACCTGTTAAAATACATACTGTAATTGTCATATAATCAGACATGCTACTGTCAATTACACTGCTTATATAAAGGGTATGAGCTGTTCTGGGGGTTCTCCTGAACCCATTCTCCTGAATTCTCCTGAATCCCATTGCGCTAATCACTGTCCCAACTTTTTTCAAAGAGGGCCAGATTTGATGAAGTGAAGGGCCGTGAGGGCTGACCAAAGGGCCAACCAAGTTTTTTTTTTAGGGTTGAAGTTTTGGGATTTGAAGGGGCAGGATTAAACCAACCGGTGGGCCAGATTAGGACTTTGGACATGCCTCCACTAGTGGGATTCCTTGTGCTGCCTTCTGCTAATGAAATTGGGTAGTTGAATCCCACCTGTTTCCTAAACATATTAGGTCTTTTGTATGTCACCCGCTTCCCTACAACTGGGGTAGTGAGCATGGTGCCTTCTAGATGTTGCTGAACGACAGTTGACCATTGGCCATGCTGGCTGAGGTTGATGAGAATCATAGTCCAAAATCATCTGGAGGGCAAGACTCTGGCTACCCCTGGCCCTTAGCCTATAAACCCCATTGCTTATTTTCCCCAAGCTCTCTAGGACCCACTGTACTGCTTCTTCACCACATACCCAGCTCACACTTTCTCTCTCCCTCCCTCTCTGTCACACACAGGAACATGGATTCTCAGCACAATCTGAAACCCCTTCCTTTCAACAATGCTAGTAGGATCACCCATTTTAGAACTCCAAGTCTTGATTCTTTATTGGCCTACTACCAACAAGACATGACACAGGTATATACAGTTACATACGCTTCGGGTTACATACGCTTCAGGTTACAGACTCCGCTAACCCAGAAATAGTGCTTCAGGTTAGGAACTTTGCTTCAGGATGAGAACAGAAATCGTGCTACGGCGGCAGCAGGAGGCCCCATTAGCTAAAGTGGTGCTTCAGGTTAAGAACAGTTTCAGATTAAGTACGGACCTCTGGAACGAATTAAGTACTTAACCTGAGGTACCACTGTATAGCATTCAAAGTGTTGGTGCTGACCTTTAAAGCCCTAAACAGCCTCGGCCCAGTATACCTGAAGGAGCATCTCCACCCCTGTCATTCAGCCCTGACACTGAGGTCCAGCTCCAAGGGCCTTCTGGCGGTTCCCTCACTGCAAGAAGTGAAGTTATGGGGAAACAGGCAAGAGAGCCTTCTAACTCTGACAGGTGGGTGGGACCACTAGTCAATTACCTGATGTCATAAAGATGGCAGGTGATTGACACCTGTCAAAGTTCAGCAGTTAATCAGCTGCTTGGCACTTAAATGGAATCGCCTGAAAAGAGAGCATTTCTGTCTGCTAAGAACATGGTTGGGATTCAGAAATGTTTTCCCCCAGCACCTTAAATACAAACTGCATCCTCTGGAAAGAAAGAAAAATGTTCTGTTTTTCAACGGAGCGTATTCAAAGTGCTGGAGAAAGCTCTCTGAATCAAAGCCAGCTCTCCTTGTGCAGCCCATCACTGCACATCATTGCCGGTGCCTGCAGAGTCTGCACTGCACTTGAAGCCCCTGTAGCCTTTCTAGGCCCTTTAACCATGGGTAGGAAAGCCTTGCACCCGGGGAGGGAAGAAAAGAGTCAAAACGACACCAAGGGGTTAAATACAGAGAAAGAGCATTTATTCTGCCATGGGGGGGGGTGCTGAGGCACCTGTGTGATGAATTCACAAAACAGGCCGCGCCGAAAACATTTTTACAAGCAGGTTTTATCCTTTTTTCAAACCCCTTTTTTCCTCTCCCCCTTCACAGGTTTGCATAGAAATGTTTCTCTCCTGTTCCCTGGCTCTGTTCCCGGAATAAAGTTTGCAACAAGCTGGATGTGCTATTGACAAGGTCAGCTAGCCTGAGAAGCGAAAAGGCATTGTTCTTCAGCTACCTTTTTGCTACAAAGAAAGACGCTTAGCTAAAAACTTTTTTAGCCTTAGAGAAAATAATTTGAAAAGTGCAATTTGAAAAGTGCTTGAGGCTTTGAGGCCTGGTTGGGGGGGTCCCCCCTTCACCCCTACAAACAGCGGACAGTTCCTTCAAAGTTCCTTGCAAAGGGCTTTCTGGCCCAGCCACTACTTTACGTCCTCCACAGCTCATGTCATAGATGAAGCAAGGCCTAATTAGGCCTACAGTCCAGAAGTTCCACACTCCTGGTATATATATTTCCCAGTTCTGGTTTGAAAAAGCCACAAAACCCAATTGTGTTGTCATGACAATAGGAAAACAACAGGGTGAGTGTACAGAAGAAAGCACAAGTCATCAGCGAAGTGGTCTGATCTGCACAATATTTGAATGTATCGCAAAGCCACATAGGGAACTGCTTTTGCCTTGGTGTCCCATAAGATGTGAAGGCCTGAAAATTAAACTGAGGAGCAGAAGAGGTCACAGATAGCGCGGGGCGATATATCAATATATCATGCATATCTTGATATTGGTTTCATGGTTTTTGACCTAGCAATATATCGCAAATCATGGTGTGTGTTAGGGCTGGGCAATATATCATCCAAAACCAGTTTCAAGTCCATATGATACTGGTTTTATAATTTTTGACCCGCCAATATATTGCGAATCATGGTGTGTGTGTGTGATGCCAAAATCAAATGTGGGGGGAAAACATGAAGCCAGAAAATGCCTCTACACAGCTCCAACCTTATTTCAAACATTGTGATACAGTGGTACCTCGGGTTAAGTACTTAATTCATTCCGGAGGTCTGTTCTTAACCTGAAACTGTTCTTAACCTGAAGCACCACTTTAGCTAATGGGGCCTCCTGCTGCTGCCGCGCCGCTGGAGCACAATTTCCGTTCTTATCCTGAAGCAAAGTTCTTAACCTGAAGCACTATTTCTGGGTTAGCGGAGTCTGTAACCTGAAGCATATGTAACCTGAAGCGTATGTAACCTGAGGTACCACTGTATATCAGTATGTCACAATGTTTAACTGGTAATATATCACGTTGAAAACCAGATATCACCCACCACAGAACATCAGGTCAACCGTTCTTGGAAAGGAAAAAATCTCTTACAGCTTCAAAAGCAGCACAAGATAACAACTCATAATTCAGAATGTCATTTGCAAAGTGAAAGCACAGATCCCGTATAAAAAGTTTCAAGCAGAAGTACTGAGTCTCTAAAAGTCTGGAGCATTCCTCCAAAAGCAGAGAAAGTATTGAAACGGAATACCTATACAGAAAGTTCTTACTGAGGAAGTCCATCTGTGGCACCGCAGAAACATGAACCTTTACTTCTTTATTTCCTGATGCTTGACTGAGGTAATCCACAGTCCACTTGGTCATGCAAGGGCCCAAATCGATACCTTTCAGCACTACTGGCTTTCTCTAAGAATTAAAAAAAAAAATTATTGCAGAACATTTTTGCAATTCTACTAACTTCTACCAACAACCATTCTCAACAGTACAGACAGTTATGACATCTAAGAATATACTGGCATAATGTTACTAATCAATGCAAATACATACATGCTTTCAAACTTTACATCTTTGTTGAGTTTCAACTTAAAAATGCTGAAAGTCAATATGAGCGTCATGTTGACGTTGTGATGTTCTGGTAAAATACAGGGCAGGGCAGGGCGGTTGGTGAATGATTTTTTTTTTCATCTGGTGCTGAAGTGACTTGAAAGCAATCCATTACAACCTATAGCAGCCTAACAGGAGGACCCTTCTGGAAATTGTCACCTACACACACATGAATTTGTAAATCTGTTTGGGCTTGGCTACCCAGAGCTTAATTTCCCAGTAGTGATGTGTGGAAGTGAGAGCTGGACCATAAAGAAGGCTGATCGCCGAAGAATTGATGCTTTTGAATTATGGTGCTGGGGAGACTCTTGAGAGTCCCATGAACTGCAAGAAGATCAAACCTATCCATTCTTAAGGAAATCAGCCCTGAGTGCTCACTGGAAGGACAGATCCTGAAGCTGAGGCTCCAATACTTTGGCCACCTCATGAGAAGAGAAGACTCCCTGGAAAAGACCGATGTTGGGAAAGATGGAGGGCACAAGGAGAAGGGGACAACAGAGGACGAGATGGCTGGACAGTGTTCTAGAAGATACCAGCATGAGTTTGACCAAACTGCGGGAGGCAGTGGAAGACAGGAGTGCCTGGCGTGCTCTGGTCCATGGGGTCACGAAGAGTCGGACACGACTAAACGACTAAACAACAACACCTAGGGCTTAAATGCATGACCTCTCAAACACATGCATTTGGAGTGGACATCATGTGGTGTTGCTGTTTTACAGAAAGCGAAGAAGTATCATGGCAATAAGTCTGACGGTTTTGTTTTTGTTTTTTTAAGAGTTCTACAAAAATATAAAACTTATTATCGTTACAACACTGGTAACCAGAGAACCAGGGAAGGTGCGATCTTTTTTTTTCCCTACCAGAGGGTAGATGTCCTGCAGAAAGCGCTCCCGGGTGACCCCGGGGTACTGAGCCAGGGGAATGACTCGCTGCCCCTCCATTCCGGGACCAGATCCTCTCTCCCTCTCGTTTCCGCGATCGGGTTGCTTCCTCCAGGGAAACCAGGCTTTCCAGGCCGAGAAAACCGCGCGGTTGTTTTCTCCTCACAAGGGGAAGGTGGGATAAAGCAGACTCCTGCCTGGAAACCCCTTGCGAGGCGCTTCCAGCCCAGCGCGTAGGAGACGATCCTGGGCTGGGTCAGCTCAGTCCGTAAGGCAGAGTTCCCCACACGTGGGTCTCCAGCTGATTTTGGACTACAACTCCCATCATCCCTAGAGAGCAAGACCGGTGCTCGGGGATTGTAGTCCGAAAACAGCAGGAAACCCAAGTTTGGGCTAAAAGATCCCTGCGTTGCGAGGGTTTTGGGGTGAGCTGGTCCCTTTCGACGCTTCTATGGCTCGGCCCTAAGGCGCTGGAGGGGAGGCGGCCGGAACCTTCCTCCCGGCGGAACCTTCCTCCCGGCGCTCTCTCGCTCCGCCCGGACCCCTTTCGCGGCCGGACTCCCGCGGGATGACGGGAGGGCTGAGGCGGGGAGCGATGGCGCTGCCCGTGGGCGTCTCCCGCAGCCGCTGCCCGTGGGCCCTGCGGGTCCCCGCGGCCCACCCGCGCCGGTACTTCCAGCTCCCGGCGGCGGACCAGGCCAAGCCCGGCCGGGCCGGGTTCCCGCGGCCTCCCTCTCCCCGCCGGGCTGCCCTTGCGGCGCCGCCGCCGCCCCGCTTGCCCGTCGCCCCCTCGCGTCCCTGCAGCGGCGGCCCCGAGCCCGGCGGGCGGCGGAAGGCCGGCGTGGTGGTGGTCGGGGTGCCCAACCCGCTCATGTGGCTCCGCACCCGCCTCTACTTCTTCCTCGTCCGCGCCTACTTCGACCAGGAGTTCAGCGTCCACGAGTTCACGGAAGGGGCCAAGCAGGTGAGGAGGGGATTTGGGCAGGAGGCGAGGGAAGGAGGGCCGCCTCAGGGGGTCAGGATCCATGGGGCAGCACGTCTTTCTCCCCATCAGCCCTTGCCAGGGCCGGATTTTACGTATAAGCTAAAGAAGCTATAGCTTAGGGCCCTACACTCTTAAGTACAGTGGTACCTCGGGTTACAGACGCTTCAGGTTACATACGCTTCAGGTTACAGACTCCGCCAACCCAGAAATAGTGCTTCAGGTTAAGAACTTTGCTTCAGGATAAGAACAGAAATCGTGCTCCGGTGGCGCAGCGGCAGCAGGAGGCACCATTAGCTAAAGTGGTGCTTCAGGTTAAGAACAGTTTCAGATTAAGAACGGACCTCCAGAATGAATTAAGTACTTAACCTGAGGTACCACTGTAAAGCTAAAGGGACCCCTGACCATCAGGTACAGTCGTGACCGACTCTGGGGTTGCGGCGCTCAGCTCGCTTTATTGGCTGAGGGAGCCGGCGTACAGCTTTCGGGTCATGTGGCCACCATGACTAAGCCACTTCTGGCGAACCAGAGCAGTGCACGGAAACGCCGTTTACCTTCCCGCTGGAGTGGTACCTATTTATCTACTTGCAGTTGGACGTGCTTTCGAACCGCTGGGTTGGCAGGAGCAGGGACCGAGCAACGGGAGCTCACCCTGTCTCGGGGATTCGAACTGCTGACCTTATGATCGGCAAGTCCTAGGCTCTGTGGTTTAACCCACAGCGCCACCCGCGTCCCACTCTCTTGGGAGCCCCCAAAATAATTCAAGGGGGGAAAACTGGATGTACATTTCCAAAATATAAGATAAAAAACAAAAAAATAAAATCTACATACAGCAGCAGTGTTGTGTGTTGTGTAGGCTCCTATTTGTTATGTTCAAATGGTTTTAGATACCTGTTAAGTCCATCAATTACCATATAGCATATATTCAACACAAAAAACAGAGACAGTTTGTTGTTGACAAAGGACAACTGGATATATAAAGGGCCCCATTACCTCACTAGCTTGGGGCCTCATCAAACCTAAATCTGGCCCCGCTACTCGCTGATGCAGATCTTACCTCGCCCGTTCTTTTCTGGCAGGAAGGGGGCGTCATTTTGTGATCCGCCTCAGGCGCCAAAATGTCTTGGGTCGACCCTGGGTTATGGCGACCTTATCTTTCTTTTTCTTTGGCAATCACTCGTAGCCGAGTAAGGTTGTCTTCCATGAACACGGTGTGAGTCCGTGACTGCAGAGGCCAATTCTGGATCCGCACGTCCTTCCACAGTGGGGACATAGGTTTCCAGATAAGAGTTGATCACGGTGAGGGATTGCCAAACCTGCCCTCCTCTTAGCACATTTCTCCCTTTCGTCCTGAGGTCGAGTCCATGACACCTTTGGTAGAGGCTATTCTATAATTGGAGCACTCGCAGGCCAGTGTTTCCCAGTTGTCAGTGTTTATGCTACATTTATACCATTCTTAGTTCACTAGGGACACTGGTGGTTCTGTGGTCTAAACCACTGAGTCTCTTGGGCTTGCCAATTGGAAGGTCAGCAGTTCGAACACATGACGGGATGAGCTCCTGTTGCTTTGTCCCAGCTTCTGCCAACCTAGCAGTTCGAAAGCACGCCAGTGCAAGTAGATAAATAGGTACCACTGCGGCGGGAAGGAAAGCAGCATTTCCGTGCGCTCTGGTTTCCGTCACGGTGTCCCGTTGTGCCAGAAGCGGTTTAGTCAAGCTGGCCACGTAATCCGGAAAGAAGTCTGCGGACAAACACTGGTTCCTTTGACCTGAAAAGCAACATGAGCACTGCAAAGACGGAAGTAGCTTGTTTTTCTATGCTGTTTGCAGAGGAAAGGTAGCCTATCCCCCTCCCCTGCCTAGCATGAAAATCCAAGTGGCAAGCATTTTAGCAAGCTAGTGTTGTTATTTATTTATTTCATATTCTGCTCAGTTGTACAAAAACAAGAACGAAGTGGTTTACCAAAATGATAAAACAATAAAATCAAGAAACAATTACAACCATACATTAAAACATTACAAAAGTTAAAACATTAATAAGAGATTAAAATTACCTAGTAAGGTAAATAAGTGAAATTTGTTGTTGTTTAGTCGTTTAGTCATGTCCGACTCTTCGTGACCCCATGGACCAGAGCATGCCAGGCACTCCTGTCTTCCACTGTCTCCCGCAGTTTGGTCAAAAATAAGTGAAATTACAGTGGTACCTCGGGTTACATACGCTTCAGGTTACAGCCTCCACTAACCCAGAAATAGTGCTTCAGGTTAAAAATTTTGTTTCAGGATGAGAACCAAAATCGTGCTCCGGGGGCGCAGCAGCAGCAGGAGGCCCCATTAGCTAAAGTGGTACTTCAGGTTAAGAACAGTTTCAGGTTAAGTACGGACCTCTGGAACGAATTAAGTACTTAACCCAAGGTACCACTGTATCTTATATCAAAAAGTGGTGGAGGAAGGGTGCAACAGTCCATCCCACTTTCGCCAGCCTTCTTGGTTTCAATGCTGGTTGTGGTTCTACTTTCTCTTCAGTTACTGTGGAAGCCAAGGGAATAATGAGAAAACTGTGCTACTTCCACCTAGCAGCCCACTCATTCCTGGTTACATGTGGCAAGTTGTTAAGTGTAAGTCTCTTACAAGTGAAATCCATGGAGGGTACCAGTGATAACTAAATGGCCCCTCTGGGCACATGGACTGTATTGCTTTGAGTATTAGATGCCAAGGAAAAACAGTGATGGATGTTGAATTAGATGAATCCTTGGTCTGATCCAACAGGATCCTACCTCTCTTTCCCTGCCTCCCTACCACAACTATTCCAAAAGTCTAGTGATGAAGACTGCAGTGACTATGCCATTCCTTAGTTTTCAGGATACTGTTAAAGGTACATCAATCCAGCTAAGAAAGAAAGGTGGCATCCCTAACTCTGATTTCCCAGTTGCTTGAAATTCTTCTCTATTGATCCTTTTTCTACTGCACTACCTCTTGGTTGGGTAGGAGAGCTCTTCCTCCTTTTCTCTGGCACTATCCATCATTCGAGTCCGTTTTCAAGTTGCACAAACAGGACACCATTAAGCAGTCTAGGCAACTGAGCATAAAATAACTACCACTCCCTGTTTGCCGTTGCTTTGGTTGGGACTCTAGCTGAACAACAAGAGCACATCGATTTGTGAGACATAATATGTACTTAATACACAGAGAGAATACTGTGAATTTACTTCGGAGTAAAAAATTGATATTTGTTTGTGTGTCCTATCTTCTAGGCTTTTGCTCTTGTTTCAAGGCTAATTTCTCAGTGTAAATATGATCTACTGGAGGAGCTTGTATCAAAAGAGGTAAATGTTTGTTTCCATTGTTATGGTGAAACTGATATATCCATTGTTCCTTAAGCTGATGTAGTAGACCAAGACTAGAATACATTATTTGGGTCATATTTACCCCCATCTACTGCTTAAGCAGGAATAGCAACTGACACCTCAAAAAACTGGGTTTAGCACCTGAGCTTCTGGTAACAGAAAGCAGGATGTATCCTCCTGTGTCCTGCAGTTTATAACCTACTCACTGCCACTTCGTACTCTCTTCATTCTTTCTTCAGTCCCCCACCCCCCATTTAACTCCCTCAGTTCTACTGCCATCTCTTAAAGAAGCACAGGTCCATAGCTCTTTCAGTGGGAAGGCTCATTCCTGGAAGATGTAGTACTACTAGGAAGACCATCTATGAACACATGCAGAGTACTTCTCCCCTCATCAGTGAGCTATCTCCACCACCAGCCACTCATGGGGGGGAAAGGCTCCCAAGTTAGAGACTGTAACCTTTATGGAGGGACTAAGTTGTGAGACCTGAATCTCTCAGTTAAGCACCTTGTGAAAAGGAGTGTGCTTGGTGCCCAAACTCAGCTCCCTGTAGAGCACATCCTTGGAGATCCTGCCGTCTTCCATTCTGTAGATGTGTTAACAATGATCCCTTCTCAATCAGATGCTGCAGGTGCTGAAGGAGAAGCTTTCTTCACTTTCTGAAAGCCACAGAAGTGCCCTAGCTGCTGACGTGGATGAAATAATGTACACAACAGCAGGAGATGTTGGCATTTACTATGACGACAGTGGTATGCAACCGGTTCAGAATGCTTTACTTTAAATCCTTTGGCCACTTTTGGGAAACACTTATCATCCGTTGTCTGTGATACTGTTCAAAGTACTTTTCTTCAATCTGATGCTAACATTAATAATATTAAGGGCTTCTATACCACTAGAGGGACGCTGGTGGTGCTGTGGGTTAAACCACAGAGCCTAGGACTTGCCGATCAGAAGGTCAGCGGTTCGAATCCCCGCGACGGGGTGAGCTCCCGTTGCTCTGTCCCTGCTCCTGCCAACCTAGCAGTTCGAAAGCACGTCAAAGTGCAAGTAGATAAATAGGTACCGCTCCAGCGGGAAGGTTAACGGCGTTTCTGTGCGCTGCTCTGGTTCGCCAGAAGCGGCTTAGTCATGCTGGCCACATGACCCGGAAGCTGTACACCGGCTCCCTCGGCCAATAAAGCGAGATGAGCACCGCAACCCCAGAGTCGGTCACGACTGGACCTAATGGTCAGGGGTCCCTTTACCTTTACCTTTAATAATAACTTCCACTGTATTAAGCATGGGGCTCATTCTCTCTTTGGCATGGCAGTTTTTGAGTGGACAAAGACCTAAAGCAGGCTTCCTCAACCTTGGCCCTCCAGATGTTTTTGGCCTACAACTCCCATGATCCCTAGGTAGCAGGACCAGTGGTCAGGGGTGCTGGGAATTGTAGTCTCAAAACATCTGGTGGGCCGAGGTTGAGGAAGCCTGACCTAAAATCTTTAAGCTGATTAAGAACCTTTGAATAGCTGAGTGGAAGTAACATCCTTTCTCCATCAACAATCTGTTGTCCCACCACCTTCCTCACCTCCTTGAAAGCTGTAGTAGGTGTATAATAGCCTTCCAAATTAGGCTGTATGTGTGTGTTTGTTCTTAAATGGAGCATCTTTCTGCTCCATCCTTTTTGTACCAATCCACTTGTCAAGCTGTAGAATCGTATTTCCTCTTCTAATACTCTGTTTATCTTGAAAACAGGAAGAAAGTTTGTTAGCATCCTGATGCGTTTCTGGTATCTGACGAGTGCAGACCTCCCTGATGAGACTCCAGATGGAACCAAAATATTCCAGGTCGTGTTTGGAGATGAAACTTCACAGGAAACGAAGCGTCTTTTAACAGCAAATTATGAGTAAGCACATCCTTGGTTTTCTACGTGGCCACAGCATTGTGCTCTGTATATAAAGAAACTCCCATCAAATCAGTGCATTTTAGTTCAGGGTGTACTTTCCTGGAAAAAAAAAACCCCATGCCATTGTGAGAAAGCCACTTAGTTGACTATTTTCTCTCCTGAAATATGAGCAACAGTAAGGTGGGTGTGGGGGATGAAGAAGATAATCGAATTTATGCACTTATAATTGTGAATAATACATAAATGTGAAAAAATGGCAAATAAAAGTCGAGGCCAGGAATAGGTACATTAAACTCCTGCAAAAGAGAGAATGTTTTAACAGGTCTCCTAAAGTATCGATACAGAAACATTAAGATTTGATTGGTTTATTGTCCCAACATTTATTGTACCATTGGGAAGTATCCAGCTAAATAAAAAAACTGTGAGAGTGGAAGAACCATTGGACTTTCTCTGCACCCCACACAATCCCAAAATCTGCACCAGAGGGTTGGGGGGAACCCAAAACAGATTATCAGGAGTACAGGGGGAGAAGAGTAGGGAAATGTTTCCCTTTGCAAGGAGATAACCTTGTGCTGGTGGAATATTTGCCTTATTTCTACATTGAATACAACCCACTGGGATTAAGCAGCCAAGTTTGAGCCTATTATTACATTACCAAACGATACTTTATCCATCAGTTCAGTATTGGATTTGCTAAAACACTAAAAGCGTTATAAAGGATTTGCGAAAGTTTTACTGCTTGGCTTGTGTTATAGTCTCTTATTTCTGTTCTTTCTCCCCCACCCCCCCACCCCCAGATTTCGAAGAGAATTTACACAAGGTGTGAAACCAGACTGGACAATTACACGGATTGAACATCCAAAGCTATTAGAATGAATTGACTGGACACTTTCATAGACAGTTATTAATATTCTGGCATATCAGAAGACATCTCAAGATTTGTGTGCCACAATCTTTTGTGGACTGTTTTTGTACTTCTCGATTACCGGAACACAGTCTTGCTCCAAAGCATAAAAATAAAATCTTTTTCAGCAGACTTGGAAACTTCACAGATGTGTTCTTTGCCCGCCGTTGAAAGCGTCATTCGAAGTCACTTTCAATACGAAGCATGCTAAGTGGTTGTGCTGAGAAATATTGGTGTAAATTTGAAAAAAAGTGATGCATTGTCTGGCAGTTCATAACTGAATGTCCTGTTTCCCCCCCTCAATGATCTGTTCAAATGGTTTTTTCTTCGGGGTGGGGGGTGCACAATAAGGAAAGGAGAGAAGTGAGTTCCAAACTTCCTGTTTTATGTGTCACCGAAAGTAGAAGTTACATAATGGATACAGTCAAAAATCTTTGTTTTTCAGGAACATTAGAACTAATTTACAGCTTGTCTCAGTGGTGTCCAAACTTTGTTCAAAGAAGGCCAGATTTTATGAAGTAAAGTACCATGAGGGCCAACCAAAGGATTGAAGTTGCTGATTTTACCCTGAAGGTGTTGAGCTTTCTTTAGGATTGAAGTTGTTGAGGTTTTTGGGGGGATTTGAGGGTTTTTTTGGGATTTTACCCCAGGAAATAAACTGCCACAGGGGCCAGATTAAACTGACCAGCCCCCGAAATGGACTTTGGACATGCCTGGCCTATCTCATCTGTAGCATTCCACTGTGAAAGAAAAGATGCTTTATAACTTGCGATTATACAGCAAGTTAAGCTTTGTGATGAGCTCTCTTCCTTCACTGCCCTTCACCCCCCCCCCCCAATCTCTTAAGGTGAGGTACATTAAAGGGTAGGAAGAAAGGGCTACTATAGGCTTGGTTCGATGAGCTCAGTGTGATTGTGGAGAGATCTGGATCCTTATACATGCAAAGTGTGTTTTCTGCCAGAGAGCTTATAAGTGAATATTATCTCACCCTATTGAGAAGGCATCTGTTTTTTAGCTCCTGACTAATTCAGCAATGAAGTGCACATATTGCAATTTTGGTATCGCCTGTATGACTGGAAGGATTTAAACTCTGAACCTATATGGAGGGTTAGGCATATATTAACTCCACGTCAGACTAGACTGTCTCATCAGCAAAACATGTTCTGTGACTTCTCGTTCCTCCTACAATGACCTGCTCCTTTCTAATGCTGACCATAATCTGGTAGCTTAGGCACTCGTGGAAGAATCACTGAGGGTGTTACGTCAACATCAGCCATGATAAACGGATGCCCTGACTCTTCCCATAAGCCACAAATATATATTGCCATCGATAGTGCCTACCAGCATCAGACAACTCATTCATATGAATGGCATTCTAGTAAGCTGTTGGAGGAGGCAAAACTGTTAACAAATGACCTAGAGACTGCTTTCCCAAAATGCCTACCAATTCGGGGTGGAAGGTGGGGTGCTTTTTCTGCTGCTACCTTGCTTTAATAATTCCCATTATCTGAAAGCTACCACACCTACTGGAGAGGAAATATAATACAGTGGAAGAGAACTGATTTGCATGCAGAATCCCTGGAATCTTCATTTAAAACAAGTGTGGGGGGCCTTTGACTCTCCAGATGTTGTTGAACAACTCCCATCAGCCCCAGCAAGCATGGCCAGTGGCCAGGAATGATGGTTCAGCAATATCTGGAGGGCCAAAGGACCCCCACACCTGATTTAAAAAGCATTAGGTAGCAGGTGATAAGAAACTCTCTTCTGCCTGAGACTCCAGAGGGCCGCTTGCAGTGAAGAGTTGTCAACACTAGGCTTGGTGGACATATAATCTGACATGATATAAGAAAGCTTTCCCATATTGCATAACCCAAAACACATCTGATGTATGCTTGCAGGGTGTGACCAGGCCAGTGATTATGCTGTCTCGGGCAGATTTGAGGGTAAACCATACACAGCACGGGTCTGTCCTTGTGGTTCGTTGGAAGTTGAAACTGCTTCACATGTACTATTACGTTGTTGTCTTTATGAGGATATACGTTTGACTTTTATTACACCTGTTTTGCAAAAGTCTAGGAAAGAATCGGAATACCATAGTCTAAAATTACTGCTAGAGGACAAGAAGCCCAAGACTACATTAAATGTAGCTAAATTCTGTGCGTCTGCAATCAATCGCAGGAAGCAAGTGGTATCCCATAATGTCCAATCCCCTAAATGGTAATTACAGGGGGCACGCTAACAATTAATTTTAATTTTTATATTTAAATTTTTGTTATTGCATATTGTCCCTTGTATTCCTGATATTTTTTATGATCTGTGATATTGTGTGTGTTGAAGCTGGTCTATGACCGTATTAATAAATTCATTCATATGCTGTCTCATTAAGTAGGGCAGCTCACCAATTAAGTATCTGAACTACTGTTGAAGGAATGGGTTTCCCAAACCCAAAACTGACTGTGCAGGCAGTTTGAAACTGCACCAAAATCCCTATTTTTCCTTAACTAAAATCCATTAACTTGAGCTCTGAGTCAATGTATAAACCAAAACCCGGCTGTGCTCAGAGCCCTCTCCTTTATCAGTTTGTGACGGCAGGGATGACCCTGACTGCACCAGTAGAACAGAGAAGACACATCTGTATCTTATCTTATGTGCTGACCACAAAAGACACACAGACCTAAGTCCGGAACAACGCCAAAGCATGTTCTCGGAGATGACGACCTCTTCCTCCAAGATAAGAGTAGGAAGAGGAAGATCCTTTTATGGTCAGAAGTACAGGAAGGAATTTCCTTTTATGGTTAAGAATACCAGAGCAAGAACATATGTGATGTCAACCTGCATACATAGGCTGACGTGGTTGGACTCCTGGGGTAGGAGGGAGAGGGGGCCTGGAGGATATATATACTGCATGAAACTTGTCATTTCTTTGGACTTGCTGTGGACTTGATCACGCAAGTGCCTTCTGCTATCCGGAGAGCAGAATAAACTCTTTGAATCAACCTCAGTGTCATTTGACTTCCTTCCTCCTGTCCCGGAGCAACGCAGACCCAATCGGTGAACTCCAGTAAGGCTACACTGTCTCTCTCCAAAACTGATCTATTTCATTAACCAAACCTTCATAACATCTTCCAACCCAAGTGTTTTTCAGGATCTAAAGCAGGGTTTCCCAAACTTGGGTCTCCAGCTGTTTTTTGACTACAATCCCCATCATCCCTGAACACTGGTCCTACTAGGTAACGATGATGGGAGTTGTAGTGCAAAAACAGCAGGAGGCTCAAGTTTGGGAAAGCTTGACCTAAAGGAAGCATAAAAGACCTTACAGTTAAAAAAAAAGAAAAAACCAGCAACTAATTGCTAAGGAGAAAAATCTATATTATTTTTAAGTTTGTCCCATTAGAGTAACACATTGATGCTGAAATGATTGTATAAAAATATAGTGTCATTAACTCCCGGTCTCTCCTATTATGCCCCCCCCCATCAATTAGAATATGCTGTATGTAATATTTGAATTAGTTTTACAGGTAGCTTAAACAAAGTATGAGGCGCTGTTTGTGTTGCTTTCAGAACCCTGTATGTGATTCTGTGATGTCACTAAGGAATGTAAGAAGTGCTTTGCTGGGTCAGGCCAAAGACTCATAAAGCCCTGCATTCTGTTTCCTGTATACCTGAAGGAGCGTCTCCACCCCCATCGTTCAGCCCGGACACTGAGATCCAGCACCGAGGCGGTTCCCTCATTGCAAGAGGTGAGGTTATAGGGAACCAGACAGAGGGCCTTCTCAGTAGTGGTGCCCACCCTGTGGAACACCCTCCCTTCAGATGTGAAGGAAATAAGCAGCTATCTTATCTTTAAAAGACATCTGAAGGCAGTCCTGTTTAGGGAAGTTTTTAATACAGTGGTACCTCTGGTTACGTACTTAATTCGTTCCGGAGGTCCGTTCTTAACCTGAAACTGTTCGTAACCTGAAGCACCACTTTAGCTAATGGGGCCTCCTGCTGCTGCCGTGCCGCTGCTGCGCGATTTCTGTTCTCATCCTGAAGCAAAGTTCTTAACCCGAGGTACTATTTCTGGGTTAGCGGAGTCTGTAACCTGAAGTGTATGTAACCTGAATCGTATGTAACCCGAGGTACCACTGCATTTAATGCTGTATTGTTTTTAACACTCGATTGGAAGCCGCCCAGAGTGGCTGGAGAAACTCAGCCAGATGGGTGGGGTATAAATAATATATTATTATTATTTTTAGAATCATAGAATCATAGAGTTGGAAGAGACCATTATTATTATTATTATTATTATTATTATTCGGATGTGAGGGCGATCTGGCCGCGACATCTGTCACCCCATTGATCGCCAGGGTTGATTCGGCTGATCTGGCTGGCTAGGCGGGTGTCCCCTTCCTCCCTCACCGCTCCATGTGCGTCCCTCCCGAAGCTGCGCGCTCGGTGGAAGAGGACGACCATCCCAGATAGAAGGAGTGTACCGTTCTTCGGTCAAGGGTATACGATAGCTGCGCTCCCCTGCTGGAACCTCCAAACAAGCTCAAGGTCCATTTGTAGGAGAACGTAGGGTAGTCAAGCTTCCAAGACTCCAGACACATCCAAGTAAGGCGCTGCATGTCGCAGTTTGCCATTCATATATATATATATATATATATATATATATATATATATATATATTATTATTATTATTATTATTATTCCAGCAGACGCCAACCCGATGCCTTTGGGAAGCCCCTAAGCAGGATATGAAGGCAATTGTCGTCGCCTGTTATTCCCAGGGACGGATAGTCAGAAAGCTACCCTTCCTCTCATCCTGGAACTAAGTCACTGTAACGCCCATATTTACTTAGACATGCATGGCTTAATCTTTGAGACAAGCATATGCTGCTGGCAAGATCAACCAGGTAGCCACGACCGGCGGGTGGGTCGTCGTGGTTGGAACTGTGCCCTGGGGCCATCCCCTTGGCCGGGACCCCACTGGCGGACAGCACACGAGCGAGCGGGGGGAGCGAGAGAAGGATCCACCCGTGGAGGCAGGCGGGCGCCGAGAGGACGCACACGTTGAGGTACCTTTGCCTTTACCTACCTATATTGCCGTCACAACTAGAGAGTCAATGCCTAAAACGGAGAGCTCAGAAAAGTCAGGGGAAGGAATATTGCTGGGTTAGAGATAACTAGAGAATTGCGGGCAGTGGCGCAGGGAGCAAAACAGATTAGCAAACATGAAAGCCCTTGCCACAATCTCGTGCGCAAACTGAGAAAACTCAGCATTAACTAAAAGCGTGTTGTTGGTTTTTTAAGTTGCAATATTGTGATCCATGCTTTACGTTGATGAATGTTCTACAACAGGCAAACATTTTCTGAACTGAAAGTGGAAGGGAAGCACTACCTTGCCCAGGTAGGGTGGAAAAATAATCCTTGGTAAAGGCGACTGAAATATACTCGGAGTCGAGAGTGGATTTGATGCTCTTTATTCAGCTCATAGTGGTGAGGAGGAGTGGAAGTTCCCCCACAATATCTGCTTTATATACATTATTTACACAATGGGCTGCACGTGATTGGCTAATTCCGGGATTCTCCTGTAGGCCAATCAGGTTGTGGATTCACTTCCACCTGGAGCTGGATTGGGTGGCTCCTGCGGACCAATCATACTGCTGCATTGTTCTAGGACCAATCAGACTGCTTCATTTTGGATCCTATTGTTCTAGGACCAATCAGACTGCTGCATTTTGGATCTTATTCAACTCAGTACATAACAGCGACAATGATTAAATGGGCTATAGATATTGGTTATAATATAGAAATGTCAGTGTGGGGGAAAACTATGGGGAAAAACTGAACTTCTTTGCCTGCTACCTTATTAAGGAAAATTTACAAAGGTGATACTTGACACCCAGCAAACTGGTGAAAATGTACAGAAAGGGGTCAAATCTATGTTGGAAGTGCCATGATCCATATGTGGTGGTTGTGTAAATATGCTAGAGAATTCTGGGAGATGATTCATACAGAATTTATAAGATCCTTAAAATCACATTTCCCTAAAGACCTGAGGCTTTTCTGTTAGGGATAACAAGCGCTGAAATCCTGAAAAAGGCACTCAGTCTCTTTTTATATGTGACTGCTGCAGCTAGAATCGTATATGCGATAAAAATGGAATGAAAAAGAGATACCCATGAAAGAAATAATATGGCAGAATAAATACACAGAATTAGTAACTATGACCGCGAAACTAAGAAATAAGGATGCGTCATGGATAAGAAATGAGTGGAAATGTTTTGAAGAGTATCTCAGAGGGTATGATAGTCAGTTTAACCTACAAGTAGAAATGAACATATGAGCAGCAGATAGCATTAAATAAAGGAAGATCTGAGACGAAAATGGGTGGGATATTAGATTATGCAGCCGACAAAAGACTACCTAGAATGCCATGGAGAGATGGACTGGGAAGTCCAAGGATAAGAGATAGTGATGAATATTGTACGGTGTATTTATAAGTTGTAAAAATGCATAAACGAAAAGGGGGGCGGGAATAACCCTTATATAAAACATATGTAAGAGGCCGTATTCTTTGCACTTCCCTTCTGCAAACATTAGGTGGGAGTGTTTTTCTACAGCTAGAACATTTTGTTGCCACTCCCAACTATTTTATTCCAGCAACTTGAAACACCAATGGCTGATTTATTCAAACAGCTAGTTTTTCCTAAATGGAAGGATACTCCTCAGCCTAATACTTTTTATCTGCAGCAGATGGTTTGATGATTCAGTGGGGAAGTGAAAACATGAATCCCAAATCTCTGCCAATTAAAAGCGATAATCTCTGATCTCTCTAATTTTGCAAATTAAACGATTTGTTCCTTGTTTACTTCTTTGGTATTATTATAGCTGAAAGTAGAAGGAGCAGAATCCCACCCTCTAAGCACTAGTGGAACATCTTGGGCTATTCACCTCCTTCCTGCCCCCCCTCCCGGCCCTTTGAAGCCTATTTTGCATCCATAACGACTATTATTTTCCATTTAAAAATAAAATGGAGACTGCTGGGACTATTGACAATCTGGGGTTGTTGGGTTTTTTAAACACACATTTATTCGCCTATTTCTCAGTACTATATGTGGCTTTCTATAGTCTCCCATCCAAGAATTGACTTGGGCCATAGATTCAGCCAAAGAACTGCATTATTCTAATTATTTGCTGCATCCAGCCCTTTACCACATTCAGTTTTTGCCAAAGTTGCAGTAGTGGAATAATTAAAACAAGATACACAGTCCTGGTGCTTTTTTTTCTGGGGTTACTCAAGGGTACTCAGTACTGGCACTTGCTCCCCCCCCCCAATGTTAAACATGTGGCACTCACTGTAACAACTTCATAGTAAGTACCAGAACCTTTATTATTATTATTATTTTTAAAAAGCACGGCACAACCCTAATTATAAACACCGTTATGGAGAAAAAATATGATTTTGCAACTGGTAAAAATGGGCATATGTAACAGAAAAGCAGCAGAGGCAAAACGGATTGCAGTAGAATGTATTGCAACAAGTACCGTATTTTTCGCCCCATAGGACGCACTTTTTCCCCTCCAAAAATGAAGGGGAAATGTGTGTGCGTCCTATGGGGCGAATGCAGGCTTTCGCTGAAGCCTAGAGAGCGAGAGGCATCGGTGCGCACCGACCCCTCTCGCTCTCCAGGCTTCAGGAAGCTATCCGCAAGCCTTGCAAGCCCGGCGGGAGTTCCCGCGGGTTCACAAGGCTTGCGGGCAGCAGCCTGCAGCCCGGGCAAGTGTCCGCAAACCTTGCGCGTCCGGCGGGAGGTCCTGCCGGGCGCGCGAGGCTTGGGGCGGCAGCCTGCCGCCCGAAGCACGCAGAGCCCTCCGGAGGGCTCCCCGTGCTTCGGGCGAGTGTCCGCAAGGCTTGGGGCGGCAGCCGCGGCTGGGGGAGGGAAATAATTTTTTTTTATTCATTTCCCCCCCCCAAAAAAAAACGAGGTGCGTCCTATGGGCCGGTGCGCCCTATGGGACGAAAAATACGGTAGGTTTTCTGTTTTGTTGCTTTGAATGGTGTACAGTGGTACCTCGGGTTAAGAACTTAATTCGTTCCGGAGGTCCGTTCTTAACCTGAAACTGTTCTTAACCTGAAGTACCACTTTAGCTAATGGGGCCTCCCGCTGCCGCCGCCACACTATTTCTGTTCTCATCCTGAAGCACAGTTTTTAACCTGTGGTACTAACAAAGGTCCGTATAGTTAAAGCTATGGTTTTCCCAGTAGTGATGGATGGAAGTGAGACCTGAACCATAAAGAAGACTGATCGCCGAAGAATTGATGCTATTGAATTATGGTACTGGAGGAGACTCTTGAGAGTCCCATGGACTGCAAGAAGATCAAACCAATCCATTCTTAAGGAAATCAGCCCTGAGTGCTCACTGGAAGGACAGATCCTGAAGCTGAGACTCCAATACTTTGGCCACATCATGAGAAGAGAAGACTCCCTGGAAAAGACCCTGATGTTGGGAAAGATGGAGGGCACAAGGAGAAGGGGACGACAGAAGAAGAGATGGTTGGACAGTGTTCTCGAAGCTACCAGCATGAGTTTGACCAAACTGCGGGAGGCAGTGGAAGACAGGAGTGCCTGATGTGCTCTGGTCCATGGGGTCACGAAGAGTCGGACATGACTAAATGACTAAACTACAACAACTATTTCTGGGTTAGCGGAGTCTGTAACCTGAAGTGTCTGTAGCCCAAGGTACCACTGTATCTTCTTTTAATGACTTCACTGAACAGAGAAACTGGTACCAGAGCGGTCCCTCAATCTCACCTGCCGTGTGTGCATCCATCTATCCATTGCCATGACATCTGGCAAGTGCTGGGGTGCAGCCTCCTAGGCCATTAGCGGGAGATCCCGGCAGCATGGTGGTCTTGGTGGACACCTCCTCCTTGACAACTTCACGTGAGGGGCGCTGGCCTGACAGGGCGGGTGCCGAGAGTGGCTTCATCTGCACCAAACTTGCACTGTCCGCCAAGCCAGGCACCACTGTGTGCTTCTTTAAGCACGGTGACTGCTGCACGGTGCATGGCAAAGATGCGGTGCTGGTAGCTGACGGCTTGAACCATTCAAATGTTGAGCCAGGGAAACCAGAAACTTGAAAGTGTTGCACTTAGCAAGGGGAACTTTGAATCATTTTTTAAGGGATCTGCTTTTGTTTCATCACTATAAGGCTGACATACAGGTGAAACTCAGAAAATTAGAATATCGTGGAAAAGTTCATTTATTTCAGTAAGGCAACTTAAAAGGTGAAACTAATATATGAGATAGACTCATGACATGCAAAGCAAGATATGTCAAGCCTTTATTTGTTATAATTGTGATAATTATGGCGTACAGCTGATGAAAACCACAAAATCTCCAAGCTCCCTGTCCTGTCATAACTAAGGGAGAGGTTAGACAGAGCGTCACTGCAAGCATCGGAAAGCAGAACTAGAACTCCGTGCTTGACCAGTGCTTGACCAGGAGCTGGTAGCATAGCAAGAAGCTTGCTAATTGGCTAATTTTCGCTGACAATATCGTGACTGCCTCATGGTTGTCTCATGATCTATGATTTGCTGTGATCTGCTCAGGTATAAAGACCTCTGGATTTCTGTCAATCGGGGTCCCAGTTCCTTTTGGAAGAGATTCCAAACTGGGTCCTTATTGCCTGGCAATAAACTTCACCTTCTTATTCTCCATTGCTGAGTCTGCCTGATCCTTATTTAGCACCAAGCGAGTACCTGCTTACGTTCACGTGCTTCACTCAGTGCTTGGTTTGGGCCCCTTTTGCATCAATTAGTGCCTCAATGCGGCATGGCATGGATGCTATCAGCCTGTGGCACTGCTGAAGTGTTATGGAAGACCAGGATGCTTCAATAGCAGCCTTCAGCTCTTCTGCATTGCTCGGTCTCATGTCTCTCATCTGTCTCTTGGCAATGCCCCATAGATTCTCTATGGGGTTCAGGTCAGGCGAGTTTGAACCAGGCTTTGGTACTTTTGGCAGTGTGGGCAGGTGCCAAAGTCCTGCTGGAAAATGAAGTCAGCATCCCCATAAAGTTCGTCTGTGGAAGGAAGCATGAAGTGCTCCAAAATCTCCTGGTAGACAGCTGTGTTGACCCTGGACTTAATGAAGCACAGTGATGACATGGCTCCCCAAATCTCTTTTCTGAGGAGAGCAGCTTTTGCATCTCATTTGGAAACCAAGGACCCAGAGTCTGGAGGAAGAATGGAGAGGCACACAATGCCAGATGCTTGAAGTCCAGTGTGAAGTTTCCACAGTCTGTGTTGATTTCGTGCATGCACCGCGGCGCCCATAGGGACAAGACACAGCCGTGGCACCCATAAGGACAGGGTGCGTGGCACCCATACAGGATGGGGCGTGATACCCATAGGGAGGAGACACAGCGCACAGCACCCATATGGGACGGGATGCGGCACCCATAGGGATGGGGAGCGCAGCGGGGCCTCAGCTACCCTACAGCTGGGGGGGAGGCAGCAGGCAGACAGCCTGTGGGCACTGAGACGCATGGCTTCTGCATGCTGCAGGCCCCGTGAAGATGAGTTCCGCCCGCCATCTTTTTCACCCCCTGTCAGGGTGGCACCTGGGGCGGACTGCACCCCCCGCACCCCCTTCATACGCCCCTGGATAGAGGCACTGGAAAAAGCTTTCAACTGCAGTACATTAGTATATGCGTTGTTCACATATGCTCTTTGGGTGCTGCTGTCTGACTTCTCCAATTTCTTAAAGATGATTGATAAAGATTTAGACATGAACATGTTGGAAAGCCACGAATACCTCTTGAAACCCTCCCAAGCCTCGCCGAACTGAGAAAGAATATGGATAAGCTAGAGCAGGGTTTTGCAAAATGAGCGATGCTGAATGATGTCATGGCTGGATGCTATTGTCAGTTTTGATCATGCGTCAAATGAAGCGCCGATACCATGTGCACACCCATTTTTAACGTGTAATGTTTTATTATGCTTTTATATATGTTGGAAGCTGCCCAGAGTGGCTGGGGCAACCCAGTCAGGTGGAGAGGGTAAAAATGTTGTTGTTGTTGTTGTTGTTGTCCTAACAACCTAATGTCAGAGGGAGAATCGCCTAATGCAGTTTCCCCAGCAATGTGGTTCAAAAATACCATGAGACCCTTTTGGGCCAAGAGTTTGGGAAAGCCTCTTCACAGTTACCAGATAAGGGTGTTCTGGGTTAAAATTGCTGTTGCAATGAATTTGTCCTTCTAGATAGTTGTCTCTCTCAAGAAGCTTACAGCCATTCAGTACTGTTGCTCTAGGGTCACCCAGCTAAGAGAAGCTGACATTTAGACAGGGGCGTAACATTTGCCTGGAGGAGCTGAGAAAGGCTGGCAGTCAGTGCGGGGAGAGGGGGTTGGGTTTTTAATGTAATTTTCCCGCTGTGTTACATTGCGCCCCGCAAGCACCCTTTAAACTAGCAAATGGTGCTTTGAAGGTTTTGACTGATAAAGGGGAAAGCCTGTGTGGCTAAATGCAACCTGTAAATGCACCGTATTCAGATTAGGCTTTTCTGGATTCAGATTTGGGCTTTTTATGTGCTATGGCCCATTGGATCCCTTTTTGCACTATTTCTCTGTTAGACTATCCATTGCCAAACCACTATAGCAAAAGTGGTTTAAGCCTTTAATTACTTACCTGTGATATTCAGATTTGAATCCCAGCGGGTCTCTGCAGAGGGATGTCTCTAGCTTACCTTGACTGGTATTCTGTCAGTTTGCTTTCACATTCTTCAGCCTAAATGTATGACAGGATACCAGCCACACCGTGTGCTCTTCTCTGGCAATAATGGTAAAGGTAAAGGGACCCCGACCATTAGGTCCAGTCGTGGCCGACTCTGGGGTTGCGGTGCTCATCTCGCTTTATTGGCCGAGGGAGCCGGCGTACAGCTTCCAGGTCATGTTGCCAGCATAACTAAGCCTCTTCTGGTGAACCTGAGCAGCGCACAGAAACGCCGTTTACCTTCCCGCTGGAGCTGTACCTATTTATCTACTTGCACTTTGACGTGCTTTCGAACTGCTAGGTGGGCAGGAGTTGGGATGGAGCAACGGGAGCTCACTCCGTTGCAGGGATTCGAACCGCTGACCTTCTAATCGGCAAGTCCTAGGCTCTGTGGTTTAACCCACAGCGCCACCCGCGTCCTCTCTAGCAATATGTTGGTGTAAAATAACGTTGGTGTTAATTGACATAGTGTCACCTATGTACATAGATAAATAATATCATAGAATAAACAACAAACAATCCACAACCCTCAGACAAAGTGTGTGATGATGAGTCCTTGCCCCAAATTGCTTATACAGTGGTACCTTGGTTCTCGAACGCCTTGGTACTCAAACAACTTGGAACCCAAACACTGCAAACCCAGAAGTAAGTGTTCCGGTTTGCAAACGTTTTGAGTGTTACGCTTCTATTTTGAGTGTTACGCTTCTGTTTTGAGTGTTACGCTGAGGTCTGTCTTTTTTTGCTATTTCTTTTGCATTTGTGTTTTTGCGGCTCTTTTTTGTTTTGTTTTTGTGACTGTGTGGAACCCAGTTCAGCTACTGATTGATTGATTGTGTGACCGCAGTACATTGTTTATTGCTTTCATTTTATGGATCAATGGTCTCGTTAGATAGTAAAATTAATGTTAAATTGCTGTTTCAGGGGTTGTTTTTAAAAGTCTGGAACGGTTTAATCCATTTTGCATTACTTTCTATGGGAAAGCGCGCCTTGGTTTTGGAATGCTTTGGTTTTGGAAGGGACTTCCGGAACAGATCAAGTTTGAGAACCAAGGTACCACTGTAATCTAAAAATAAATACGAGGGGGACATCAGAGACAGATTGCCCTCAACAGAGGTCTGAATTTACCATCACTTGAAGAGGACCTCGTAAAATGCGGCTGAGGGCCACCATTGGTGCCCCCCACCCCGTCTAATACCTAGAAACTCATTGCACTTTTAGAATCCAGGTCTATGCCCACGCTGGAAGAGTGGCAGACGAAAGTGATTGACTATATGGGACTGGCTGAGATGACTGGCAGAATCTGTGACCAAGGAAAAGAGACGGTGGAAGAAGATTGGAAGAAATTTAAAGTTTATCTTAAGAACTGTTGTAAAATTAATGAGTGCTAAAATGTCATGGGTAAGGTAAAACAGAATTGCAGTGATAAATAATTGGGTAAGAGGAAAAAGATTAGAAACTGAATTACAAGTATTGAAATTAGGGGTTGCTGGAAAAGTTTAAAACAGGGATGCAGAAAAGGGAGGTATGGGGAAGTCGTTGAAACAAGGTTCAAGAAAGAGAGGTTAAGAAATTATATGTGTTTACATGTTTGTTTGTTTATGTGTTATGTCGTTAATTGTTAGTTGTATTGTGTTTTAATATATGTTGTAAAATCAATAAAAATCTATTATAAAAAAAAAAATAGAATCCAGGTCTATGCAAACTGTTAAACTGCGCAAAATACTGTAGTTAAACTGTGGGCTTGCATAGTTAAAAAGGTAAAGGGACCCCTGACCATTAGGTCCAGTCGTGGCCGACTCTGGGGTTGCGACACTCATCTCGCTTTATTGGCTGAGGGAGCCGGCGTACAGCTTCTGGGTCATGTGGCCAGCATGACTAAGCCGCTTCTGGCGAACCAGAGCAGCGCACGGAAACGCCATTTACCTTCCCGCCGGAGCAGTACCTATTTATCTACTTCCACTTTGACGTGCTTTCGAACTGCTAGGTTGGCAGGAGCAGGGACCGAGCAACGGGAGCTCACCCCGCCGCGGGGATTCGAACCGCCGACCTTCTGATCGGCAAGTCCTAGGCTCTGTGGTTTAACCCACAGCATCACCCACATCCCTTAAAAAAACTACCTTACTTCTGCAAAATTTGATATTATATCAGATTTCATTCTTCCCTCCTATCCTACTGCAGCCACACACTAGTACAGATTTCCGAACAGACCACACACCCCAAGAGTCACTGCTTTGGATAATGAATTTAGACGTTGTGTTTTTCTGTCTTCCAGCCTCTTCCTTCACTGCTAAAACAATCACTGCACTTGCAGGACTCTGGGATCTGTTCTGAGCAGTTTTTTCTGTTCTCTCCATTCATTCCTGCTAGAGAAACTTAAATAGGATCTGCAGCGGTTATGGCTTCCTCCCACACTGTTGCATTGTCTCTTGTGGTTTGAGAAAGTATTTGTGCAGGAATTCATGATCACTTACTATGATTTTTTTTTAAAAGGCTTTCATTCATAACACCCTGTCTATTTCAGCAGTTCACTTTCCTGCTTTCTTTGCGTGCGGCACCCACTCTACCGGTAATTGTTTTTCCATGCTCAAGTCTGTTCTTGAACACTTTGCCGCCACAAAGGTAAAAGGGCTATGCTTATGCTACACTTGTGTGTTTTGAGCGCATGCATGCACAGACACACATGCCAGAGTGGTGCATGCTCTGGTTATCTCCCGCTTGGACTGCTGCAATGCGCTCTATGTGGGGCTACCTTTGAAGGTGACCCGGAAACTGCAATTAATCCAGAATGCGGCAGCTAGACTGGTGACTGGGAGTGGCCGCCGGGACCACATAACACTGAGAGATCTGCATTGGCTCCCAGTACGTTTCCAAGCACAATTCAGAGTGTTGGTGCTGACCTTTAAAGCCCTAAACGGCCTTGGTCCTGTATACCTGAAGGAGCATCTCCACCCCCATCGTTCAGCCCGGACACTGAGATCCAGCGCCAAGGGCCTTCTGGCGGTTCCCTCATTGCGAGAAGTGAAGTTACAGGGAACCAGACAGAGGGCCTTCTCAGTAGTGGCACCCACCCTGTAGAGCACCCTCCCTTCAGTTGTGAAGGAAATAAGCAGCTATCCTATCTTTAAAAGACATCTGAAGGCAGCCCTGTTCAGGGAAGTTTTTAATATTTAATGCTGTATTGTTTTTAACATTTGATTGGGAGCCGCCCAGAGTGGCTGGGGAAGCTCAGCCAGATGGGCGGGGTATAAATATATTATTATTATTATTATTATTATTATTATTATTATTATTATTATTATAGAACCATCTTAATTTGAAACATCCTGAGCTCAGGCATCCTCCAGTCTTTACATCTGTATTGATCTTGCATCAGTTCCAGTCACAGTGTACAGTATTTAGATGGTGGCTGATTCAAATTCATATACAATGCGCCATCACCCTAATGGACCATGCTAAGGTTTGTTAAGTTGGCTATTTTTATAGCGCTTGCTACTTGTTGTCTTGGCTACTGGTTAAGATTATGTAGAGACCTGTGATTCCAAATGCTTACTAACACCTTGTCTCGTAAAGTACTCATAGATGAAGTATTTGATGTTCAGGTTTGCTATGTCAGCAGAAGCCCCTTCCTGTTTGACAGGATTAGTTTAGCTCCTCTAATGTCCATCAGCACTCTGAAAGGTCTGGGGCGCTTCCTGCTACATGTGCAGAAGAAGGAGGCAAGTCATCATTTACTCCTGTCCTTTTAAAAGGGGCTGCTTTGCAGAATCACATTATCCAATGTTCATCATCGTCGGAGCAAGCGGAACCTAAGTAGCTCACATCCATCTCCATTAGCTCTTATCCATGCTCAGGGAGGGAAGGAATAGACCAGGAGGTTGCCAACCTCACTGGTTCTCAGATCTGGGGCTGTAAAACAAAGCTCTGTTTAGGAAAGATAACCACTGAATGTGTTGAAGAATTCCCCAAACACCTAAAAACAGTGCTTTTTAATGTTTAGGGGTACTCTCAGTTTTCCTACTCATCTTGAAATACTGCCCCTCAATAAGGCCAAACTTAGATGCACAAAATATTTTGTTGTTGTTGTTTAGTCGTTTAGTCGTGTCCGACTCTTCGTGACCCCATGGACCAGAGCACGCCAGGCACTCCTGTCTTCCATTGCCTCCCGCAGTTTGGTCAAACTCATGCTGGTAGCTTCAAGAACACTATCCAACCATCTCGTCCTCTGTCGTCCCCTTCTCCTTGTGCCCTCCATCTTTCCCAACATCAGGGTCTTTTCCAGGGAGTCTTCTCTTTTCATGAGGTGGCCAAAGTCTTGGAGTTTCAGCTTCAGGATCTGTCCTTCCAGTGAGCACTCAGGGCTGATTTCCTTAAGAATGGATCGGTTTGATCTTCTTGCAGTCCATGGGACTCTCAAGAGTCTCCTCCAGCACCATAATTCAAAAGCATCAATTCTTCGGCAATCAGGCTTCTTTATGGTCCAGCTCTCACTTCCATACATCACTAACAAAATATTTAGGGGTATGCATACCCCTGCGTACCCCCCCTCAGAAAAAAGCACTGCCTAAAAATAAAGAAACATCTAACCTTTCTTAGCCCTCTACCCCAACATCTGTTAGTTCTTGAACCATGGCAACTTAGACTGCACGTTTCTTCAGACAGGATCATGTCCCCTTTTCCCATGTCACACTGCCAAAGGCTGTATATGAAGATGCACCGTGTGAATAGTAACAATTTATATCCTCCTCCTTATAGGCCGTCGTGTTTGTAAGGCAGGGTGAAAGCGCCACTTCCACGGCATTGATGTCCCCCAATGTGTTTGTTTACGCCATTCTGCAACCAACACCCACTGCTGATTCTAGTGTCTCTTGAACGCAGGAGAAGATAAAGAAGGTCACGCTCACTTTTCACATAGAGCAGGAGATCAATTGAGCACTTGAGTGATTTGGCCACATGGGCTGAGAGGGGAGCTTCTATAATATAAAGGTGCTACACAGCAACATGTTTACCTCTCCCGCTTGTGTGCTGTTGATGTAAGAGAGCATCTCCCTCTCCTTTTGGTCCTTCTGGGACGCGGGTGGCACTGTGGGTTAAAACCACAGAGCCTAGGACTTGCTGATCAGAAGGTTAGTGGTTCGAATCCCTGCGACAGGGTGAGTTCCCGTTGCTTGGTCCCAGCTCCTGCCAACCTAGCAGTTCCAAAGCACATCAAAGTGCAAGTAGATAAATAGGTACCGCTCCGGCGGGAAGGTAAACGGCGTTTCTGTGCGCTGCTCTGGTTCGCCAGAAGCGGCTTAGTCATGCTGGCCACATGACCTGGAAGCTGTACGCCGGCTCCCTTGGCCAATAAAGCAAAATGAGCGCCGCAACCCCAGAGTCGGTCCCAATTGGACCTAATGGTCAGGGGTCCCTTTACCTTTACCTAATAATTTGGGAGGGGCAATGTTAACAAAAGCAGGGGGCAGAGGAGGCCAAGCACAGAGCTGAGCATGGCGTGGCTTCATTGGCCAGCATCAGCTCCTGCCATGTGGAAATCCCTTGCAGATGACTGCAGCGCCTGGAGACAGACTGTCAGGTCAAGTATCCACAGCAGTAACCAAAAGAGGAATGACCATTGGGAGGAACACAGAGAAAAGAAATGCCATGGTGCATCTGCAGCAGCACAACAGGACGGCTTCATCTGCCCCAGCTGCAACAAAACATGTCTTTCTTGTATCGGTCTCTACAGCCACAGCAGGAGCTGTAACTCCCCAATGGTTTGACTTCACCCTGAAAGGTCTACTTCTCCATGGTCTCCCAAGGCAGATGGAGGTCAACAGTCCACACCAGCAGTCTTCAGCCGTCCCCTTCTAACTGTCTTTCCTAACTCCTTATTTCTCCCCTCTGACCATCGACTCCAAACTGACAACCAATCAGAGCCTGTTGTTCCCCAAGATCAATTGATATGAATTTACTTGATCCAGGCAAGGGGTTCGGGTTTTCTTTCTCTCTCTCTCTCTTTTCAAATCTGGTTACCAAGCAGCTACATACCACTAAACAGGCAGCAACAAAGGAACAGCAGGAGACCTCCAACGTCAGCGAAGGTCACAGAAACATAAGCAGAGCCACATCTAGACAGCATTTATCCATAACAACCTATGCTGTGTTCCTATTAATTTGGCAAAAGCGGTTAGTTCCTGGGCCAGCACACTACCAGACAGACAACAGCCCATCCTTTGGCAAAAATAGAGCACTCAGTTCTCCCAGCCATCTCTGGTTCCTGGAGGGCTTATTCTTGGACCTTTATTTTGTTCACTAAGCAAAACAAAAAACTGGTGTGGGCTCGTCCTGATTGCTCAGGAAGCTGTGAGGTGTGGAAAGCTGTAGTTAGAGGACATCCCTTCTTTGACATGCCCCAGGGATCCTTCTCTCAGTGGCTGCGAATGGGAGTGGAGCTGCAGAACCAGGATGATCATCTACCATGGTACAGATCAATGTCAGGAATAATGTTGTGGACTGCAAAGAGAAGAGGTTCACTGAGCACCAAACACAATTCCTCCAGCCACTATTGTCCCCAAAGGGCTTATTCCTGGAACATGGAAACAGCTTTTAGATAAAAATAGAGACAACAGTATCCAGTATCCCCTATAGCATCAACTATAGGGGCAGAAGAGGTTTTGCCCCCCTCAATATTATTATTATTATTATTATTATTATTATTATTATTATTATATGTTCTCCACCCCTGGCCTACAGAATCAGCCTAGACCATGGGTCGGCAAACTAAGGCCCGCAGGCCAGATCAGGCCCAATTGCCTTCTGGATCTGGCCTGTGGACAGTCCAGGAATTGCAGTGTGGATCACCAGGTACGCATTCTTTCCCTCTCCCTCCCTCTCATCCACATGGCGGCGGCGCCTCCTCCCTCCCTCCTCTTGGCTTCTCCCCGCCCTGCCTAGAGGAGGAAGGAGGATGGGCTTTCTTGGTGCCAGCAGCAGCAGCGCTCGAGGGCCGCCATTTTAAGCAGCCCCGCTCCAAAGTCCTTTCGTACGCCGCTCATCATCCTTCCACCGCTGCCGCCAGCCCCTGCTGCTCACAAGACACGGGTAAGCAGTCACCGGGGCTCGTGGTGCTCTTGCATCATCCCCCCCCAAAAAAATATAGTCCACCCTGCCCCCCCAAGGTCTGAGGAACAGTGGACTGGCCCCCTGCTGAAAAAGATTGCTGACCCCTGGCCTAGACTCCATCTGGAGGAGAAAGGGAGTCCCTCTGCCTGTGAAAACAGTAACTCAAGGACACTCATGGCTGATGTCTCTGCAGAATCAGGAAATAAGAAAAAATGTCATTGCCATGCTACTTAAAGATTTTGAACATAATAATACAAGGTCATTCTCTGAATGTGGTGTTTTATTTCCCTCCCTAACCACGCAATTATGGTTTTTCCAGTACATAGCCACTGAAACAAATGTCAGGGTCTTTGTGTCGAAATGAGTTCTGTGACCCTGCGTTGAAAGCGGTGTTTACATGCGAGGTTTGTAGAATTGACTTGTGCAGGCCTTCTTGACATGGAGCTGACCCCTGAAGCTGACAGCGGACCATTTGATGCGCTTGCAATTTGTTTGGAATGGTCATTGATTTTTACTCTAGCATTTAACATCTGTCAAGTTGTTATCTCTAAGCAAACCTGCTAAAGGCAATCCAAAGCACAGAGGACAGGAAGGAGATAAGGGTAAGTCATCTTACTTTCTATGGAACAACTTTGCTGATTTGGTATAAATGGTGTTCTCCGGGCTTTTTAACAAAATTGAGAAAATCAGCACTTTTCATATTGGTAATCTCAACCTTCCTCCAAGGAGCTGGGGGTGTGTGTGTACATTTTATCTTCACAATTCTGGGCTCATTCACACAAAGCTCTAAGCCATGGTTTGTTTAACAAACCATGAGTTTTCCTATCGACCATTAAAAAGAAACCCACAGCTTAATGTCTCAATTCCCCCCCCCCCAACTGCTCCTGTATTGCACCTTTGTAATTTCATGGGGTGGGATGATAAAACAAACTATGGTTAAGGAAGAGTACCAGCTTTACATGTAATACCAAGTCATAGTTAAGACAAACCAAGGTTCATAAGACAGAAGCAAACTATCACTTGAACAAACCATAGTTAAGCTCTTTGACAGGATTCACACATAATACTAAGATGTGATTTAATAGGCCCTAGTTTAATAAACCATGGCTTAGCATTATGTGTAAACTAGGCTACTGAGAGGTTGATTTTACATATACATTTCTGAAGGCCAACTGGAGAACTTCATACTTCAAACCAAGCACTTATCTGATCCAAGCTGAACTCTGTCCACAACACAAGTTCAGTTCATGGTAATCACAGTGACAGATGATCTTGGATTTATGATTGTATTGAAAACCAAAATAACTCTCTACTAAGATACTACTAAGACACTTGTAGAAACAGGCATTCTTACTTTTCAGTAACAGGAAAACCATGCGGCTTGTTGCTCTACAAAATAACAGCTGTACAAAGAACATTGAATTACAAGTAGGGCTGAATTGGCAGTATGCTGAGGCTTAATTTTTGAAGAACATCCTTTTATTGGGCTCTGCAGGTTTGACTTTTAGTATCTTTTGTTTGCCTCATACTTCTAATGTACAAATGTTATTATTTAGAGAGGAGTTCTTATTGGTGTGATTTTGCACAAGAGCAGCAAAACTATGAGACAACAGGATACTCAGTGAATCTATAGCTAAGCAGGGATTGGAATACAGTGGTCTAAGGCCCAAACACAATACTTCATGCATTAGTAGATGGATTGCTTGTGTAGCAGGATGGCTTTCCTTGTCAATTCCTCTGTACTTGGACTCCCTGCAGCTTGGCATACTTACAGAATCCGTGTATGAGTGTTAAACAAAAATCTTGCTCATCTAGCTCAGCAGTCAGTCTCCAGCACTGATCCAGTAGATTAGTTTTCAATTACAATAATCCAATAGTAGCCTCATTATAACAATGCCAAATTATAATACTAATGCCAATCATTCAGATACCAAATTATATAATTTAGGTGGCCCCCCAAGTGCTAGAATTGATGGTTTGATTATTTACTTTATTTCTGTGTTCCAAGATCTTATTAATTTCATTTGCACTCCAGTCAAAAGAACAATTCCTTATACAACAACCGCAGTACAGTGGTACCTCAGGTTAAGTACTTAATTCATTCCGGAGGTCTGTTCTTAACCTGAAACTGTTCTTAACCTGAAGCACCACTTTAGCTAATGGGGCCTCCCACTGCCGCCGTGCCGCCAGAGCACAATTTCTGTTCTCATCCTGAAGCAAAGTTCTTAACCTGAAGCACTATTTCTGGGTTAGCAGAGTCTGTAACCTGAAGCATATGTAACCTGAAGTGTATGTAACCCGAGGTACCACTGTATTAACAACTTCCATTCGTATTGACACATCAATCTACAGGTGAAGCGTTCAAACTATATCCTTGTTCTTCCTGTGTGTGGCAATTATTCTGTCCGTGTTGTTTCTCTCTGTCCTTGTAGAATATTATGTCTGTCTTTTCCCAGTTGTAGCTGTTCTCCATCATGCCTTGGGCAGAGCTAATATCCCATTGGAGTTTCAGAAATTCTCCATTGCTCCGTCCCGTGCTCCATTGTTTTGCAACTTTAACAGCAGTTGCAAAAATCACACTGTCCCAATAAATGACCTGTTTTCACCATTTTCCCCTCTCAGCCTGGGAAGATACCACTAGATACCACTGCCAAGCTGATGGAGACAGACATTCTGTACCTGGTTATTAGAGGCATGTGTCCTCTGAAAAAGAAGGTGATGTTGTTAACTACAGGTGTGTAACTAGATCTATCCTCCAGTCAGGGGCACCAACTCCTGGGGGCCCAGTTCTTTCGGGCCCCACTAATAATTGGGGGGGACGCGGGTAGCGCTGTGGGTTAAACCACAGAGCCTAGGACTTGCTGATCAGAAGGTCAGCGGTTCGAATCCCCATGACGGGGTGAGCTCCCGTTGCTCAGTCCCTGCTCCTGCCAACCTAGCAGTTCAAAAGCACGTCAAAGTGCAAGTAGATAAATAGGTACCGCTCCAGCGGGAAGGTAAAGGCGTTTCCGTGTGCTGCTCTGGTTCGCCAGAAGCGGCTTAGTCATGCTGGCCACATGACCTGGAAGCTGTGCACCGCCTCCCTTGGCCAATAAAGTGAGATGAGTGCAGCAACCCCAGAGTCGGTCACGACTGGACCTAATGGTCAGGGGTCCCTTTACCTTTACCTTACTGCTGAAGGGGTGGGGGATAACAAGGAAACTAGTGCAGTTGGGTGAAATATAATAAAGTCTGGAACATTAAATGGCTAACATATTTATTATGATGTATAATTTGTCTTCAAGGTGCCACAGGGCCCTTTGTGGGTTTCGCCGCAACAAGATAAACATGGCTGCCCTGTTCCTGAATTTAAAATAGCTGATTCTATATTTATGTCATGTGCTGAAAATTTGCACAAAACATTCCAGAGCGTTCTAATAGTTCACAGATTTAGAGTGATTCCTGTGGAGGAATATACATGGAATACTGTCATGCTGGCGTTGAAAATTCTCTTAACTTTTCAAGAAATGATATCTTATGCTATTTAGATACCATTTAGATACAGGGTTGGAATCTTTTCTGTAAAAATCCACATGGGTTTTCAATTGCAGTGCAATGCTTACCATATGTTTTCTTCCAGTAGACTCATTCCAAAAACCTCCCTGAAATTAAATGTTATGATGGCAGGGCTAAACAGCCTTGAGACCAAGAGTTAAATTCCCAGTGCAGTGAGCATATGAGACAACGTGTGGAAATAAATTTTCAGGCTGTAAAATATTCCATAAAACGAAATCTATGTTTGTTTGTTTTTAAAAAATACTTCTTGGGCCAATATTGATTTCTTCCCCAACACCAAATTTTAACATCCTTCTGAGCCAGCTTTACTTAAAACACTAAGCAAATGCCATTAATGTCCATTCACCATGAGCAATGGAAGAATGCTAGGAATGTTTCATATAAGTCTAATATTTATCATCGCCTCCAAACACTGCTTAACATACAGGACATTCGCTGCCTCGAACTGCTTGTTCCCGATAAACATAAAAAAACCAAGTTCTGCTAGCTAGTGAGTTCTGTCTGGTTTGAGGAAGACCATTTCAGACGTGCCGAAAGGAGCTTCTCACAACAGGTCCAAATAAACGGCTAGAATGTCTGGATATATTCGTAGCCAAGGTCAACAGGGAAAATAAGGAGCAAAAGCCAGGGAAAACATATCCCATGCATTGCATTACTTTAAGAATTTGTTTGACATAAAACTAAGGGATGGAATCAAGTGGAACAGGTAAAAGAAAGAGCAGAGGAACAGGCTTTGATGCTGTAAGAATTCTAATCTGAATTACTAGTTGCCTTTTATGAGGGGAAAGTATCTTAATTCCATGTAATGCGTCCAGGTTTAAACAAATACAAAAAGCCTTCTGATTAACTATTAGGCTGTTTGTCAGCATGCTAGTTTCTGCTATGCTTTTATTATGTTTCTATCACTGGTGTTTTGTAATGTGTCTATTGTTGTACAGTGGTGCCCCGCAAGACGAATGCCTCGCAAGACGGAAAACTCGCTAGACGAAAGGGTTTTCCGTTTTTTGAGCTGCTTCGTAAGACGAATTTCCCTATGGGCTTGCTTCGCAAGATGAAAACGTCTTGCAAGTTTGTTTCCTTTTTCTTAACACCGTTAATACAGTTGCGACTTGACTTCGAGGAGCAACTCATAGAACGCAGTGTACATAGTAGCCTTTTTTGAGGTTTTTAAAGACTTTGGTGATTTTTGAAGCTTTTCCAAAACTTCTTTTGCAGCCATTTGGTAAGTTAAGCTTTTAAAACTTTTTTGGGGGGGGTTTGGATTTTGGGTTGGGGTGTTTGGAATTCAAGGACTTGGTGTTGAGGAGGGGTTTGCAAGAATCTGGAAGCTTGTGTGTTTTTTCCCTGCATTTTTATGATTTTTTGTGACCATTGGGGCACTCTGCTGTTTTTTTAAAAAAATTCTGGGTTTGAATTTTGAAATGCTCTTTACAGTATGTGTGACTTTAAAGAGCACTTAATAAACTCTTGTTGTACCAAATTTGGCTTTGTTTGGACTTTTTTTGACCATAGGAACGCATTAATTGATTTTCAATGCATTCCTATGGGATTTCGTGCTTCGCAAGACGAAAAATTCGCTAGACGAAAAAATTCGCAGAACGAATTAATTTTGTATTGCGAGGCACCACTGTACATTGCCCTGAGAACTTTCAATAAAGGGCAGTATGTAAATTGAAACAACAACAACAACAACAACAACAACAACAATAATACTTGTTTTCCTTGCTCAAGGACTAGGAGCCTGTGATCCTTCAGTTGTGATTGGACTCCAACTTCCGTAATCCCTAGCCCAACCCCCTAAAGCAGACATGTCCAAAGTCTGATTTGGGGGCCTAATCTGCCCCCCCCCCCGGCCGTTTTTATCCGGCCCCTGTGGCAGTCTATTTATTGTGGTCAAATCCCAAAAGAAGCTCAACAAGTTAAATCCTTAAAAAAAAAGACCAACAACTGTGGGGTAAAATTGTAAAAAAGCTCAGCAACTTTAACCCTAAAAAAGTTCAACAACTTCAATCCTTTAGAAAGGTCAACAACTTTGGAGTAAAATCGTAAAAAATAATAATCTCAGCAACTGTGGTCGGCCCCCACACATGTTCGCTTCATCAAATCTGGCCCTCTTTGAAAAAAGTTTGGGCACCCCTGCCCTAAAGCATCCTCAGTGTAGAAACCATATAGTGGATATGTGATTGGTAACCAGGTGAGAAATGCAGAGTTAGAATGGGCCAGCACATGCAGACTAGTCCTTTTCCCCACCTTTTGGCCTAGAAAGTCTTTCTCAGCTGAACATATGAACCTGGCTTATACCATACATCTGGAGGACAACACATTGACTATCCTGATCTACACAACACTGGCAACAGTGGCTGGCCAAGCTCTCAACAAGAAAAGAAGAAAAGAATCTTCCTCAGCCTTGTCTGGAGTTGCCAATAAGTCTTCCACATTTAGTGAATACAGTGGTACCTCGGGTTAAGTACTTAATTCATTCCGGAGGTCTGTTCTTAACCTGAAACTGTTCTTAATCTGAAGCACCACTTTAGCTAATGGGGCCTCCTGCTGCTGCCGCGCCACTGGAGCACGATTTCTGTTCTCATCCTGAAGCAAAGTTCTTAACCTGAGGTAATATTTCTGGGTTAGCGGAGTCTGTAACCTGAAGCGTATGTAACCTGAAGCGCATGTAACCTGAGGTACCACTGTAGATGGAAGAGAAGCTTTGGGGATTGCCACCATCTGTCTGCCATCACAGGAAACTATTGTCCAGGAATTGGTCAGCAAAATGTCCGGTAAAAGCCGGTTGTATGGCAAGTAGGGTGAGGTGTTGTTGTTTTTTTAATGCTTTTAAAATCCAATATGGCATCACTACTATAAGGGCTTCTGCAGAACCATCTTGCGCTGAGAGGAATGAGAAGAAGTGGTAACAGCTGCTTCTAAATAAATAAGCTGTCTTTTCCATTTTATTGTAACTTGTTTTTTAAATTGATGCTTATTGTTTTAATAATAATATGTAAACCGCTTTCTGAGGTTGGGGTATTATTATGGGTGGAGTATTATTATTATTATTATTATTATTATTATTATTATTATTACTTCATAAAGTGGAGTCTCTCCTTCACTAGATATGTCCCATGTGACCAACATTAGCCAATCACATGAGAACTACTAGAGAACTCTCTAGAATTTAGTTACCAAGAATCGAATTTAAGTACATGGTAATGCCCACAAGCATTTACCATTTCAGTGAATTAAAACACTATACTTAACAGACAGAAGGTTCTCTAACTTGTTCTTAACTGAACTGATTCTTGTGGATCACATGGCTCACAGTCACATGCATACTTGGACAGTTTTAAAATTCTGTCAGTTGTTAGGAATGCTTTCAATGCTGCTTTGCCACATCTCTGATGGACTTCAATTAAGAGATAATTTAATTTGAATGCTTAAGTTGTTCACTTGGTTTCTTGATGCCAACCGATATATTGTTTATCTGCATATTCCATATTATACTTCGCATCTTTCAGCCTTGATATTTTAGACTCATCAGTACGCTGCGAGGCAATCAATTTCCATGCATTGCAAGTGACACAACACAAGAAATGACCACTTTACAGTGGTACCTTGGGATACGAATGGGATCTGTTCCGGAGCCCTGTTTGCATCCCGAACGGAACATAAGATGCGTCTGCGCGTGCACAGGTCGCATTTCGCCGCTTCCACTCATGCGCGCGACGTCATTTTGAGTGTTTGCGCATGCGCGAGCGGCAAAACCCGGAAGTAACGCGCTCCGTTGCTTCCGGGTTGCCGCGGAGTGCAACCCGAAAGCGCTCAACCAGAAGCACATTCAACTAGAAGTATGACTGTATTCAGCTTCTAAGTAGGCAGGTAAAAAGGTTAGATCAGGCATAGGCAAACTCGGCCCTCCAGATGTTTTGGGACTACAACTCCCATCATCCCTAGCTAACAGGACCAGTGGTCAGGGATGATGGGATTGTAGTCCCAAAACATCTGGAGGGCCGAGTTTGTCTATGCCTGGGTTAGATGCTAAATGCTAAGAATAGAAAGCCCTCCCGAAGTCATGAGTTCAGGAGCGTCCAGTGAGGAGGGGCAGTGACCCTTACCTGTCCTCTCAGCACCAATGTCACTGTTGCTTACCAGGAGTGAGAGGGGCAAGGCATTGGGAGGTCAGCACAGGGCCAATCTGGTGGTCCTGTCAATGCATCCTCCCCATGCCAACCTGCCCACCATCCTGTCCCCCTCCTCCTGACAGCATACTGCATAGCTGTCAACTTACAGATTTGAAAATAAGGGACCAGCAGCCTCGAAAATAAGGGATCAGCAGCCAAAATAAGGGATTTTCCCAGCACAGGTATGTTCAACTTCTGAGCCCCTCCGAGCCAACGGCAGAAAGCCCAGCCAGCAGCCAAACGAAGCCTCAAGTGGTGGTTCCCACAGCGCAGCAACCCGGCAAAGGGGATGCAGCAAGGAAAACCACCGTCACATCTCTGCTGGGAAGCACTGAGCAAAGGCGAGTCCCCAGGCAACGCGGCCGATTTGATCGGCACAAGGCATGCAAGCTCCACCCCCCAGTCATTCTTAGACTGCTTATTGGGTGAGCAACGCAGCCAAGCAACACAGTTGGAGCCTCCCTCCTCCCTGGCCAGCAGAGAGGGAGGGAGAGGAGCTGCTTCCTTTGAAACCCGGGAAATTTAAGGGACATCATCAATAAGGGACAGCAGCGGGACACGGCGCTGGGATAAGGGACTTTCCCGCCAAATAAGGGACGGTTGACAGCTATGCAGCATAGGCATATATCAACTGGGGAAGCTTTTCATGACATAGCGTTAAACATAACCGCCTACCGTTTGCTACAGATCCAGCAATTGCTATTGGAGCCAGCAATTATGATCAGGTTGAAAAGTCGGTAATGCTAGACGTGGTGCCACTCTAATTATTCTGCACACAGTTTGAAAAGGTTGGTCTTCTCACTTGAGCTTCACTACTAGCCTAACCCTCTTCAACTCTAATCAGTAATTCCTACTTTACAAGCTATTCAACTTGCCTGCTGTCACAAGTGGCATAATTACACGAGTAATTACCACTTCAGGTTCTAAGCAGGCAGGTATAAAATAGATCCATTTGTAAAGGCTGAAAGGGACGTGGGTGGCGCTGTGGGTTAAACCACAGAGCCTAGGACTTGCCGATCAGAAGGTCGGCGGTTCGAATCCCTGCGACGGGGTGAGCTCCCATTGCTCGGTCCCTGCTCCTGCCAACCTAGCAGTTCGAAAGCACGTCAAAGTGCAAGTAGATAAATAGGTTCCGCTCCAGCGGGAAGGTAAACGGCGTTTCTGCTCTGGTTCGCCTGAAGCAGCTTAGTCATGCTGGCCACATGACCCAGAAGCTGTACGCCGGCTTCCTCAGCCAATAAAGTAAGATGAGCACCGCAACCCCAGAGTTGGTCACGACTGAACCTAATGGTCAGGGGTCCTTTTACGTTTATAGGCTGGAAAGGAGAACCCAAAAACTAACAGTGAATTGGGGGTAAGTTCTG
The DNA here is from genome assembly GCF_964270895.1 of Podarcis filfolensis. Lineage (NCBI taxonomy): Eukaryota > Metazoa > Chordata > Lepidosauria > Squamata > Lacertidae > Podarcis > Podarcis filfolensis. Next base: position 12,300,740 of record NC_139604.1, read on the forward strand.
GCAGGGATTTGACTTTAGAAAAGGCATCTCTAATCATGATGGGCTTTAAAAAGTTATCCTAAAAGCGTCTGGGTCACTTGGCAGCACAGAACTTCAACGCTAACAAATGTATTATGGCATAAGTTTCCATGGATGAAATATTTGACAAGATGCACAGTTTTAATTGGACTGTTCCACTGTTATATAAAAGCAACAGTGAAGGCAAGAAAAAGTTTATTTATACATTTTAAGCCACAGATATTAGAATCATAGCTCTAACTCAATATGTACTCTCTGGCATCTTTTGTAGCCAAAACTCATTCCTCCCCCTTTTGTATTCCAAAGCGGACAGCTGGAGACCGTCATAGGATGCCAAATGTGTGTGACCTACATTAGTAGCTGGGATGAAATCTTAGATATCAAGCCTTTTGACTTAGATTCCTTTGAGAGTGCTATGTCCAGGATAATGGTGAAACAGATGTTTTTCTGCTTCGTGGCATTTAAAAGCTTTGTTAATCTGTTGCTCACAACTTTTTGAACACGCTTCCAAAGAGGCTCATTTCTATGCCAACACATTAATTGTTTGCAAGTATTTTAAAAAACAACAACAACAATATTTCTAATTTTCCCAGCAGCATTAAATAAGGCATCTCCAATCAGCCACATCACTTTCAGGCTATAAATATATTACTGGAACTGGTTCATTTACATTTTGATGACATCAGCTCGCGCTCAGGGAATCAGTTTATCAGGCTTTTGTACTCAGTGGGTTCTGTTCATTTCTCTCTCTCTCTCTCTTTTTAACATGGATTATTAATCAAATCCTTTTCAAGAGCATATGTTACACTAAATATATCAAGGCAATGGACATACATTTTTTTGTTGGGCAAGAGATTAGCTTCCTTTCATAGGTAGAGATTAAAGGTGACACCAGTCATTTTGCTGAAGGTATTTAATGATGGAGCAGCATTTTTATTTTATTTTTAAAAGATGATTTAACTCACCCAGCTGCATGAACTGATGGTTCTACCATTAGGCAGAGCAAAGCAGCTGCCTCAGGCAGTTGATTTTGGGTGTTGTAAAATAGCTGCAAATTGTTATATAATTCAATATTACTATTTTTTTCCCTGCGATTTCATGCCTCAACTGCCAAAATAATTTAGCCACCCTTGGATATACGATGCACAATTTGCTGCTGTGCTTCAGGCAACCAAATGTCTTCATCCAATCCCATACAAACCTTTATTTTCTCATTTATTTAACAGGATTTATATATCACTTAATAATCAAAACCTCTAAACCGTTCATATAAAATATACACTAATGATACTGAGGAAATCAGGTGTTAAAAAGCAAGCTGACCTTAAAATACAAATAAACTCAATGGTTTTAAAAGGGCATTATAAAGCAAAATTACATATTGATATGTCGAATTTGCATGTCTGGGTAGTTTCACCGAAACAAAGAAGTTTTTAGAAGGTGACGAAAACAATACTGTACAGTGAAGATGGCTGCCTAATATCCATGAGAAAAGCATTATGAGGCATTTGTAGCAGCTGCAACAGCCCGGATGGAGACATTACAGCGCTCTTCCTCCAGCTGGATAATTTGAAGTAGCCCGCCTGCAAGATTGGCCAATGGCAGATGGGCTCAGAGGCAGGCTCACTTTGGGGGATGGACCTGTCTGGGTCCAACAAGGACTCCACTCAGGTCCTCTCCCTGGGGATCCTGGAGGTGGTGCTTCTGTCCAGACGTCCAATTGGAGGAGGGGGGACTATGGCCATAGCACTTCTTGAGTTGGCAATCCTCGGGAGGTGATACCTGTTTGATGTATGTCATAGGGCCTCCTCAACATTGGTTTGACCCCTGGGGCTGGTTGACATCAGTTGTAACCCGATGCCTTTGCCAAACTTCTTGCAGCTGTAACCAAAAAAGTTGTGGCTGAATCTGAACTATGCAATGTAATCATGAGTGGTCTTTTGGTCAGCGGTAACCTACAAGGAGGTGGGCACACAGCAAACCTTGTCACACATATACAGTGGTACCTCGGGTTACATACACTTCAGGTTATATACGCTTCAGGTTAGATACTCCACTAACCCAGAAATATTACCTCAGGTTAAGAACTTTGCTTCAGGATGAGAACAGAAATCGTGCTCTGGCGGCGTGGCAGCAGCAGGAGGCCCCGTTAGCTAAAGTGGTGCTTCAGGTTAAGAACAGTTTCAGGTTAAGAACGGACCTCCGGAACGAATTAAGTACTTAACCTGAGGTACCACTGTACAGTCATACCTCGGGTTGAAGTAGCTTCGGGATAAGTATTTTCGGGTTACCGCTGCGGCGACCCAGAAGTAATGGAGCGTGTTACTTCTGGGTTTCGCCGCTCGAGCATGTGCAGATAGTCAAAATGATGTCACGGAAGCGGCGAATTGCGACCCACGCAGAGGCGGGTTGCGTTCGCTTCTAGATGCGAATGGGGCTCCGGAATGGATCTCGTTCGCATCCAGAGGTACCACTGTAAATATTAAGACCTTCAAAATGTTATAGTAGGCTGTGTATTGCAATGGTACAACAGAACCACACAATACCTGAAGGGTCATTGTATATTTCATTGCTCAGGGCTATTTCACCTAAAATAAGTTGACGGAGTACATGCACTGGGATTTACTAGGGCCTATTTAGAAGAGTTTGGATTTGATATCCCGCTTTATCACTACCCGAAGGAGTCTCAAAGCGGCTAACATTCTCCTTTCCCTTCCTCCCCCACAACAAACACTCTGTGAGGTGAGTGGGGCTGAGAGACTTCAGAGAAGTGTGACTGGCCCAAGGTCACCCAGCAGCTGCATGTGGAGGAGCAGGGAATCGAACCTGGTTCACCAGATTACGAGTCCACCGCTCTTAACCACTACACCACACTGGCTCTCAGATTTAGAATTTAGAATGGAAACAGGCAGGGTTACATTGTTCCTCAGTGGTGCAGCTGGAGCTGGACTTTGGGGGCCAAGGTTCAGGGCCCTATAGTCCAGAGGGCCCCCAAACAACCACCCAAAGGGTAGCAGATGTTGGAGATAGTGGCAAACAGCCCCATTGTCGGTGGAGTCTGGTCCATTAGGGCTAATGGTAACTGCACTGCCAAACTCCACCTGCTATCAGCTAAGCTTTCTGCTTTCTTTGAGGCCACGTATCTAGTACATTGACAGTGCACTACTCTTGAGTTGCTAATATAGGTATTTTCAATCATGAAAAATAGTACTGCTCACATAAGCAAGAATTAAGGTTTAGCTCGTGCTTGTGGCTGCATTTAGTATACTGTAGTTTACTAGGTTTGAGCAGAGCACTGATTTTACCCTGAATAATTGCAGATGGTAAAGAAAACTGCTGAATCACGACCTTTTTCAAGTAGCGTCTGAAAAATTCCATTATTTGTGCAGAGTGCTATTTTTTATATTAAAAAAGCTTGCCGCGTTCTGAGTACACGTTGCATTCCTAATCCCGATCAAGAATGCAGTATAAAGACTGCTTTCAATAGGGAAAGAAATATGTAAACATGTCTATTGTGGCAGCTGCAGAGGATTAAAACGTTCTGATTTATGATATATTATGCAAGTTTCTCATGGGAAACCTTTCAAAAGGGGGCTTCTACTCACAAGCTGCTATTCAGCAACATGTCAACCCTTCATTAAGATGAAATGCACGATTGCTGTAGGTGAGAGCAGAGAAATATTGCAAGACTAATTGTAAAGATAAGCTGATGAAGCTGATTAGGATGTAGACTAGGTCTTACTTGATGCAAGATCAATTTGTGGCAACTACAGTTAACATATTTAGAAAGATGAAGCTACAGCCTTCACAGGCCACAGAGCTTTAAAAATAGCAGGAACCATGTAGAGTACTGGTGAAGCGACAAAGTACAAGAAGATATAGGAAGCTAACTAGACCCTTGGCTAGAGCAGAGTTGGAAATGTCAGACACTTGCTAAAATTCCAGGGTTGCCCAAACTGGTCAGAAAAATAATGGTCTAATCTATTTTGTAAACTTCAGGGTCATTTGCCACTCTTCACCTTCAGCCTTTCTTTTAAAGTTGTACATCTTCAGTGAATAGGCAGCTTTTGCACTGGCAAAAAACCCCACTGGGCTAGATTCCTGGATCTGCTGGAAATGCTGTGCTTCATATCCAGATCTGTCAACAACATGCTCCATTCTTTGGGATATTAGTCTCATATAACCATCATAAAGATAAAGGGACCCCTTACCATTAGGTCCAGTCGTGGCCGACTCTGGGGTTGCGGCGCTCATCTCGCTTTATTGGCCGAGGGAGCCGGCGTACAGCTTCTGGGTCATGTGGCCAGCATGACTAAGCTGCTTCTGGCGAACCAGAGCAGCGCACGGAAACGCCATTTACTTTCCCGCCGGAGCAGTACCTATTTATCTACTTGCACTTTTTGGGGTGCTAGGTTGGCAGGAGCAGGGACCGAGCAACGGGAGCTCACCCCGTCGCGGGGATTCGAACCGCCGACCTTCTGATCAGCAAGTCCTAGGCTCTGTGGTTTAACCCACAGCGCCACCCGCGTCCCATAACCATCATGCTTAAGTCTAATTAATGCACAAAAGGGTTAAGACCATGGGTAGGCAAACTAAGGCCCGGGGTCCGGATCCAGCCCAATCGCCTTCTAAATCTGGCCTGTGGATGGTCCAGAAATCAGCATGTTTTTACATGAGTAGAATGTGTCCTTTTATTTAAAATGCATCTCTGGGTTATTTGTGGGGCATAGGAATTTGTTCATCCCCCCCCCAAGGTCTGAGGGACAGTGGACTGGCCCCTTGCTGAAAAAGTTTGCTGACCCCTGGTTAAGACCATAGAGTAAGCTGTGCTGCCAGACTTAGCTCACCTTGGGAGGGATTAGGTAATCAAGCCTTTGTTTCCCCAGTCTACTAGAGAAGCTCAGTGTGTGAGGAGGTCTGAGCTGGTTGAGTTCCTATACCAATCTAGGAACTTTCACCACTGTAGCTGAGCCAAGTTCTACTGCCTATACAACATTTTCTGACTGCTGCATGGAAAAGCACATGAATCTGACCTTTGGAACGCTTGTAAGTAAACTATTTTTTAACTTACGAAACATGCGGTCTGTTTCTGTGCTAGTGGGGAGAGGGGAACTTTGAAAGGAACTTAGAAGGGCATATTTTAAAGGTCTAACAGCCTACATTTCCACCTGTGCCAGCACACTTAATGGGTCTTTCCCCCCATCCCCAAGAAAAACTTAAAAGCTCTCTGCCTTACTTACTGGGCTGTAGGAGGTTCTCACAAGACCTTTTGAGATCTTGCAAGAACCTCCCAGAGGCTGGTAATCATGGCAGAGAGCTGAAATTCTTCATCATTCTACTGACAACCAATGCAAGTTCACAAAATTGTCCCATATGGGTTCCTGCTTTCCAGGTCTTGACTGGGACAAAATAAACGAGTGACATATTAAGCCAATTTAAGTTACTCAGCTGTTCTGCAGGATTATATGTGATGTAGACTAGGAAGGTAGTCAAAGACTCTCTCACACACACCCCAGACTCTAGTTACTAATCCTGTTCCTAAAATACAGTATATTAAGGATGCTGGCATTACTTACATATTCCGTATGGCTATTTTGAACCCCAAAAAGCTAATTTACATTTCAAGCAGAGTAATGAAATAATGCACACTGCAAGTTAGATGACATATTTCATAGACATTAATCTTCATAATTAAAACAAGACAGGAATAACAACTTACCAATACGATCCATTTGACATGTGAAGCACAAGCGTTTATCATGAAATTAGGCACACTGCAAGTTAAGAACTGTTCTGCAAACCCAAGTGACAAATTCACTAATTATATACTATGACACAGGAGAAGTTGCACATAGTTTTTACACAGGGATCAGATACTCCTCAGGCTAGTAAACAAATACTGTTGAAGGCATTCAGCCAATGCTGGATCCTGTGATTAGCTAAAATCAGCAAATGGGCTGCCCTAGATAGCCATCCAGAACAAGGCGATGCTTTGCAGTGCATAAAACACTCCCTAAAGCAACACTTTTAAGGTTCATTTTTCTTGAAGCATTCGGATTCTGAGCTGCAATATGATAGTAATACAGTGGTACCTCGGGTTAAGAACTTAATTCGTTCTGGAGGTCTGTTCTTAACCTGAAACTGTTCTTAACCTGAGGTACCACTTTAGCTGGGATGCGGGTGGCGCTGTGGGTTAAACCACAGAGCCTAGGACTTGCCGATCAGAAGGTCAGTGGTTCAAATCCCCATGATGGGGTGAGCGCCCATTGCTCGGTCCCAGCTCCTGCCAACCTAGCAGTTCGAAAGCACAAAGTGCAAGTAGATAAATAGGTACCACTCCGGCGGGAAGGTAAACAGCGTTTCCGTGTGCTGCTCTGGCTTAGTCCTGCTGGCCACATGACCTGGAAGCTGTACGCCGGCTCCCTCGGCCAATAAAGTGAGATGAGCGCCGCAACCCCAGAGTCGGTCACGACTGGACCTAACAGTCAGGGGTCAATTTACCTTTACCTTACCACTTTAGCTAATAGGGCCTCTTGCTGCCGCGCAATTTCTGTTCTCATCCTGAAGCAAAGTTCTTAACTTGAGGTGGTATTTCTGGGTTAGCAGAGTCTGTAACCTGAAGCGTCTATAACCCAAGGTACCACTGTAATATAACAGTAACAACATGGGGAATGAGCTCAGGTTGCCTTCTTGGACAACAAAGTCATTAAGGAGATATGTTTGAGCCACTTCTCTTATTTCAGGAGTTTAGTTGTTTGAGATGATGGGGTGAGAACAAACTAACTGGCTTCAGTGTGGACATTTCCTTGAGGCCATATCCAGTCTCTAACTCTGTAGCAAGAACATAGCATATCAACTATATATCAACACCTTAAAACAAGCTGCCAGATTCCTGATAACTCCCATGTGTGTTGGAAGGAACACACCACGTTATCTTCTGAAATGTTTGTGCTGTGGTCCGCATCAGTTTCATGTTGAGTTGAACATTTGTTCTTAAGCCAAATGCAAGGGTGCTCACTTGGTTTTCTTATCCTCCCACTGTTATCCCCGCGAGTCAAAACAGGGTGAAATATTGTCACATGTGGTCACCTTATCCCTTCCTATTAGCTATCGGTTTCGAAAATCATTCTGTTAGCACAAAATTGGAAAACCCCAAATATCCCGACCGTTAAAGATTGGCAAATTAAATTATTTGAATATATGGATTTGGCAAAAACGACGCAGAACATCAGACAGCAAAAAGGTACAAAGTTTATTGACGATTGGACCAAATTCATAACATATATGGAAACAAATTCTAGAGATATAAAAATCACAGTAGGTTTAATATAACCCTTGCGATGTGTAGATGATATAAAATGAAAAACTGCAGAATGGATTTAATATTTACATAACCCAAAACCGAGATGGAGGGAAGTCAACCGTTATTTGTTGTTAATTAATGTTTGTCTCCTGGTTTGTTCATGTGTTTTGTTTTGGTTGGTGTTTTCTTTTTTCTTTGGTGTGTGTTGTTTATTTTTGTTTTTCTTTTTTTGTGGTTTGGTTATAGAAAATGAATACAAAGAAGATAAAAGAAAATCATCCAAATTAAGGAGCTATCAAGGGCAGTCATAAAGAGTACCAGTCGTAAGCATTAGCAGATTATGGAGGTGGAGGTGGTAGGTGTTATGTACTGAAGTTCTCACCCTGGGCCAGCAGGGGGACACTGTAGATAGTTCAGGTCCACATATGCAAATAAGGGATCGAAAGTGACGTTCAGTGATTGGATAGTTACAGAAAGTTGTTACAGTTACGTTGTACTGCTCTATATAAGCAGACTGGCTGAACCCTTCAGTTCAGTTCTGTTCTGGCCTGTGAATAAACAACAGCTGTTTGAAGAATCGCTGTGTCGTCTGATATGTTCACCCACAACTTAACAGTAGGGATTTGCCTGACCTAGCTGTGGAGTTTCTGCTACTTACTGGGAAGACGTTTGGGATGGGTGAGGTGGCAAGGAGGTCAGTGTTGTGCAAGCACATCAGCAGAGCCCATATGGCGTTCCTGCCAGTGTGTTTTACATAGTGCCAAACTCCATGCTGCCTCACCCCTTCCACTCTTCCCAGCTGGTAAGCAGCACCAACTCTGCAGCAGGGAGGTCAGGTAAGTATTGCTTCTCTATCCCACCATCCACTGGTTAGAAAGAGACTTGAGTGGGATGGTTTTTTCATTATTATTAAGACAGCTACTTGGAGACTGTTTCATACATGCAATTCTAGGGTGGCCCAGATTAGTTTCAAGCCTCTTCTACTGGTGTGACCAATACCAGCAGGGTAGCCATGTTTGATCTGTTTCAGCAAATGCAAAAAATGTGCCTTGTCTTGTGGCACCATAGAGACCAACTGATTGTCTTGAAAAAGACGAATGTCACTTGTAGTCACTTTTTTTGCAGGTGAGATTCAATGGAATAACAGCAGGTATAAATTGGGTTTGGCACTTGTGCAACAAACCTGCATCCAGAATTCGCTCCAGGACTTTTTGCAGTAAGTGACAGGAAGGTGCACTGGAAAGTGTGGGATAACAATGGCTTGTCTAGAAGTGGCCTAAGTCACAAGACTTTGGGTGGTTGCTTTTCTGGTGTTGTAAGTTTTGGGTAGTATTCAACTACATTTTTGTGCTAGTGAAAAAGAAGCCTCTCCATCCTCTCTCCCGTTTGTCATTTTCACATACATGCAATGCCAATAATCTCACTATGCAAAACTTTGGAATTAAAATCCCCATTTTTGGAGTATGGGAGGGTGCTCCTGAAATCAGTCCTGAGTTTATTTTTGTATGTGTGTGTGGTGATCTTGTAGATGCTTGTTGAGATGGTGATCACTAAGTATTAATGTGGCAAAGGAAAGTTTTGTGAAAACTGTACTTGTGTAGTGAGGTTCAAAGAGGTTTGGGGAGAGGTTTGGAAAAGAGATCCTACTCTCCAGTAACAGAGTTAAGCCCAATGACAATTACTTGAAGCATATTCAGACTTGGTTAGATTTACATCTACCCCCATCCACCTTTAAACAAATGTTCCCAACAAAAATACTTAGGCTAGAATAAATTACAGGCACTAAGCTTTGCAAATGAGTTAAGGATTTACTCACAGTGTTTACAGAAGTTAAAGCAAATAAGTCTCCATCCATGGGAAGTAAAATAAATAAGAAAAAAGTTTACAAGAAACTTAAAAATGAAAAGGAATTGGTTACAAAAAAAGGATCATGCAATGTTTAGGTTAGCAAAGATGCAGGGTATAAAATCTCATTTTAGAGAGATTCTTCATTCACAAGCAGCATTTGCTGAGTTGGGAGCCAAGCCACATTTCTCCTTCTTCACTGGTTCCAGGAAGCATGAAGAGAACAAAACTGAGAGGGAGGAAACAAAGGTTAACCCTTCCATGCATGCAAGTGTGAGTCAGTAACTGTATATTAAAAAAACCACTGTACATTTATATGTTAGTGAATGCAGAACAGTAGGTTCTAATGCCTTTATAATGCATATTTTATCAAAAGCTATAGCCTGCAGTTCTGCTGTGAAAGAGCACATAAATGTCATCTGTATAGGCTATTTTTAGTGTGGATAGAGAGATTTGGCCAGATTGTCAGCAGCTGCATTCAGTTATGAAAGGATACAGATCTCTTCTAAGGAATGATTTTATCATTTAATTATTTATGTGTGGGCAGTTAAGAAGTGACCCTGATTTATGCTGAACACCTATGAAAAGACGTTAAAATGAGTATTATTTTTAGAGGTTTTAGATTGAACTCATCGTTTTTGTAGCTTGCCTGTGTTCACTAACAACATCTGAAGCTCCCCCTCCTGCCATGTCTCTTCTATAGATTTCTCCCTTCCCAAATTTGTTTTGCTCTTTAACAAAAAACGGCATTGGGATGCTGTTATATGCATTGCCACATAACTATGTAGTTCTCCATAAAGGAGAAGTGGGTTTTTATTAAATTACCTTTATGGCGTTCTGGCATCTCTGGATATTTGAACTTTTCCTGGCAGACAAAAGTAGCATTGGATCAAATGAAAAATGTTTCCTATCACGTGAACCAAATGACTACAGACTGCAAAACCAACTTTGGAGCTATGGCTGAAGTTGGAAAATTATTAACACAAAAACTAAATATTTTAGATAAGTACAAATGATACGTAAATTCTTGGACAGCATCCTGATATGCTTTAGCATTTACTTTCCTAATACAGAAATGCATGTGCTATACACCCACACCCACACCAGTCTATGAATCAAATGGAAAAATAAGCTAACTGACCTTTGGCTGAACATATACATTTGATGTATGAACTAAACAGCAGGACACTTTTTTGCTCACTTTCCAGATTTTTCTCTTCACTTTCCCACATCCAGATATAATTTGTAAATCTTTTATAGCCTTTTATCTTATAGCTACATTCCGCTCCAAGACTTTTGTCCGAGTCTTTTGTTGAATCCTGTTTTCCCAGCTGGTTTGCAATAACAGCTTTATTCTATAAGAATCCTCAGTGATTCCCAAAATCCCCACCGCGCTGCATAATATAAGACGCATGTTTGAACTTTGTAACTAGAAAAGAACTTAGATCCCAGAAATTCAAAATGTATGTTTAGAAAATTCAGAAGTTGCACGCAATATTTACTTTGATCCTTTATCCCAGGCATAGGCAAACTCGGCCCTCCAGATGTGTTGGGACTACAACTCCCATGATCCCTAGCTAGCAGGACCACTTGTCAGGGATGATGGGAATTGTAGTCCCAAAAACATCTGGAGGGCTGAGTTTCCCTATGCCTGCTTTATCCCTACTAGGTTGTATGCTAGTCATATGAAAGAGGATACAAATGACAGCCCACATAACATAGTGGATCAGAGCTCAAGTCTCCATTCTGACTATGATGCACAGTGGAAAGCCACCAGAAAGCACTGTCTCGTTTTAACCTTTTCCACATAGATTGCTTTAAGAACAAAATGGGAAACCCTTTGTACACTCTCCAAGCACGGGCTCTTAGTTTGCATATGCATTTCACACTAAACAAAAAGCTAGGGTGTGGTATTGTTGCATGACACCCCAATCTCCCAGCAGTGTGAAACTCCAGGGTTTGTGTTTCCTTTTCAAAATGAGGCACAGTCAAGAGTGTGGTGTCTTCAGGATTTATGGTTTAGTTACGCATATATATAACCTGAGCATACGATGTAGGGGTTCACAGCATCAACACCCCAAAAGGGTCTTTTTTCTCCCATAGCAGCAGCCTGTGATTGAAACAGAAATCACACATTGCTCTCTGATCCTTTGCTTGCTGCTTTTACTCCAGCTTCTCACTCACATAACAGTAAATTCCGCCCTTCAACTCCTGCTTTGTCCGACTCGTGATCTAAGAGAGAGAAGAGGAGGAGCCACACCCATTTCCCCATCTGCCACAAAGCCCCCTTTCCTTGGTTCTCTTAATGGCCTGTTCACCAGTCGATCACCTCTGCCTGATTTATATTTTGACACTTGCTAGGATTGTAGGGATTAGAAGCCTGGCACCCACAAATCCATAACAGTATTACCCTGTCTGCCAGTGGAGACTAAAGAAAAGGAACAATAGTAACAGCACACATACTTAACAGTCCCAAGTTCTCTTGGGACACCAGCACTTTTCTAGGGAAATCCCTCTGAAGCATCCTGACATAACCACAGAGGGGAAACTATTTAATTTTGTCAAAGTGATTACTATTTGGGATTTAGGGCACTCCAAACAAGTTGCCCGAGGTAGTTCCCTAACACTACCTAATAGAGAGGCAATGTCCTCTGTTTCTTCCTTGCCAAGTGTTTTTCTTTAATACACACACACTTGCAAATATGCTTGTTGGCATTCATGTTTTTGTATGTATGTAAAGTAAGTTGCAAGTTGCATGAAGCATTCTTTGTATGTGTAAAGTATGTGTAAAGCATGTGTATGTATGTGTAAAGTAAGTTGCAAGTTACATGAAGTATCCTTTTGTTTGATCATTTCTTAAGAATATTGTTAGAAATGCCACATGTAACTGAACTACAGTTGCAAAGAAACAGAGAGAGATTGGGAAAGGTTAAGTACACAGTTGGAACAGGATCCTGCTCCTTTTCAAGCTAGTAGCAAAACTCCCACTGCTTTTTATGGGTCATAGTTTCAGCCCCGGATGACCAGAAGTGAAGAACAAGAAACAAGGTAGTTTTAAACTGCCATGGAACTGACATTGCATTGCTCCAAAATACTGCACAATAATAATAATAATAAAAGCTATGCACATTTTACCTGGGAGCAAAACTCCACTGAACACAATATAACTTCCTTTTGAGTAAACTGGCATAGGATTGCTCTGCTGAAGCCAGTTTTTTAAAAATCCCATATTTTGCCCATCAGTTAGCAGCTACAACGGTACTTGAGCATTACTTGAAAATGGAAATTACTGGTGTTAAGTAACCAACCAAAGAAAAACCTGTCACAATCTTTCAGCACCACCGTTTGCTTCATGGACAATTCGCTGAGAGATTCTTAGCTCCTTGAATGGATGAATGTGGTAAATAATTCAATCTGAGTACATAAAGTGTGGTTTGTTTACATGTCCTGATGGAGGGAGTTTATTTATGGGGCTTATTTATGAAAAAAAATAGTTTGAGGAGGAGATTATTGGATCCTTCTGAAGCAGTTCAGTGAGTCACCTAGTGAACTATTGCCCTCTGTCTATGGCTAGTCTCTTCGGCCACCCATCTAACCCGCTATTTATCTTTTTCTCGTTTGCCTCTTCGGTGTCTGCCCCAACGTGCTAGAATCGCAGGAGAAATCGCATCTCGCAACCGGGGCAAGTTGTGAGGAACGAAGACTTAAAATCTGACGAAATAAGTGGGGCCATTTCCCTCAGGATCCAGTTTGGAGGGCGGGGAGACGTGTTTTAGGCTGTGTGCCTCGTCTGTGAGAAACTCCTCGCTATATTATTCCCCCCTCTGGAATGCCTCATCGAGGAAATATGCTGGCTATGTCCCCTTGGCTTGTCATGATCTCCCTTTCTCTCTCTCTTTTTCTCCACCTCTCTCTCTCTCACACACCACACACCTCCTCCTCAATTCCAGGCAGAAGCTAGCAATGCACGGGAACGCAGAAGGGAGCCAAGGTTCTGCATTTCGGCGCGCAAAAGCGACTAAACGCCAGTGGCGGCTGCTGCGGGGAGCCGTAAAGTCATTTGGCAGTTGTGGAGTAGAAGGAGAGCCCTTCGCCTTTCCTGTGCATTGCTTTTTTAAAAAAGAAGGGAGCGTAGAAAGAAAGAGAGAAGGAGGAGAGAGAGATTGTGTGAGGGAAGGGGAGTGTCTCCGCGGGGGGAGCATCTGGGCGCGCGCGAGGAAAGTTGGCTGGACGTGGAGACCCAGCTTGGAGCGGGGAAAGGACGCCGCTTCCCTGCCAAGCGAGCTCCGTGAGGGGAGCCAGAGGCGAGGAAGGGAGAAGAAGAAGAAGGCGCCCGCTCGACCTCGGCAGCTGCAGCCTTTCCCTTTTAGAAGAAGCCTGCCCGGGCCGGACCTCGACGCCTCAGGCGACAACAGACCATTGGCTGCGTCTGTGAGGTAAGGCACCCGGCGCGTCTCTCGCGCGCCTCTCCGGGGCGCAATGGCGCCTCGCCTTGGGGAATGCCTTTGGCTCCCCACACACACGGGGGAGCAGCAGGGTGGGGACTTGCCGTCTTCTCGTGAATGCTTGGAAGGATCCAGACCCCCCCCACACACAAAATAAAGTGCCCCCTCCCCAGCCTTTCCAGGGCGCGCATATTTAGGAAGGCGATTTTGTGACACTGTGGGGGGGAACCAAATGTGGTTCTGGTGCTGCGGGGTCAGTTAGGGAACTCGGTTTCTCTTTCTCTCTCCTCCACCCCCCCCCCCCAAATCAAATGCAGTGTTGCTCTTCAGCCCGGAGAAACGAAAATAGAATTGCAGCTTGAGGGAAGTGTACGTTGAAAGGAGCCCGCCCGTGCCATTGTCCAATCTATAAACAGCCTCGGGGATCTGATCCTGGCACTCCTTCCACAGGCGCTCCCCTTGGATTCCAGCACAGGGGGGCGTCAGAAGCCCAGGATCGGGTCCTTGGTTATGAGCTAGCTAGACGGGAGCCGCCGACCCATGTTTTGTTTTTGAGGCTCGTCTTACAGTACATAGTACAGTACTGATGCAATCCAAGGCTCTCTGCAAGGGGAGATGTTATGTATGAGTCACATATAAACCACATTCCCCAGGCGCCCTCCCTCATTCCTTGTCTCCCATACCCCTGCTAAAAGTCTCTAAAGGATATCGGTATTAAAGTTGGATGGCTTTGTGGAAATATTAATTCTGAATGACTGGAGCGGCGCCGTGAAACTCAGAAGCGACAGTAGTACTGGCTGCCCCTGGAAAAAAATGAAACAAAATGTGCTGAGACAGCAGCACTGCTCGTTTCTTCGAGAAGGGATGCATGGCATTTTCTGGAGGAACTGCCCCCAAATGTGGCTGTAGAAATGTGCTGAGATTTAACGGGCAGATGCAAAGGTGAGTGATCTGTAGCGGCTGTTTGCACGGTGGTTCTGTCATTTTATTTTATTTTTTAGCTGCTGTTTCAATCAGCGCTTCGCTGTTCACATTCAGTGTCTTCCCTTGCAGAGCACAAAAAATCGCCGTTGCTATTTTCAGATCGTTTTGTGTCTACTGGCAGCTGGCAGCAACAGGATTAGTTTTGTTCCATATCATCACAGTGGTTTTCTTTTCCTGCACAACTGTAAATGCTGCTTCTTTCCTTGGTGAGGTAGAGAAGGAAAGAGATTTTGGTTGCCAGTGTGCGGCTACCCACATTTAGAGATAGCAAATAGGCAACAACCCATTGCTTGCATTCCTGCTCATGTAAAAACCTTTGTAACATTTGCAATCCGAAGTTCTATCCATCCATTAGAATATGTGAATGAATATATGTGAGCGATTATATATGAGTGCTGATAAAATGCAGGGTATTATCTGTTCTTAAACGAAGAAAAAAGCCTGAAATTCTGCATCAAGAAAAGCTGAATTCTGCAACTTGCATAAAATTAAGGAAATTAAGGAAAACTGAATGGTTGTCTAGAGAGATGTTGCTGTAAGTCTTTCGGAATACACCTTTGTGGGAGGAGACGGACCCACAAAGAGGAAATACAAGCCTTTACAGCTTGATGCCTGCCCTTGTGGTCCATGACAAAAGAGAAAAAAGAATTCAGTGAGCCTGTGAGGCTCATCCACAAATAACCACCCAACAGAGTAATTCGAAAGTCTGCTGGGAAAGATGCAAAAAGGTAGGGGAGCTGTAGGAGAAACTGACTATCTCCACTGGCTTCTCCCTTGAGAAACCAGATCCCTCAACAAACTAGTGCATCTTGCCTGACCTTTCAAAGGAGCTGGCCTTTCCTTCTTGACTGACCTCTGTTGGAGCCGTGGCCCTCCCCAAGCAAACTCAGCACAACCTCTTTCCAAGTCAGCCATCCTCAGGTGTTGAGGAAATCATTCAGTGACGGTGCCTGAATACTGGGGTTGGAAAATGTAAGGCAGACAAAGGGCAAAACCCTCCGTGTGAGAGAAAAGGGGGAGAAGAAATTCTTGCCTGCATCCCTACCCATGACGCTTTCCTACCTTGGCCTAAGGAAACACGAAGTCACTTTGTCTCAGCCCTCTCAGATGGTCACTGAAGCCTTTCCCCCATGACCACTGGGAATCTCAACTCAGAATTTCTAACTTTTGCAGTTTCATCAAGCTTTGCCCACCTACTTTCAAGACCAGTGCTATTTTTCTAGAAAAAGAGGTTCTGGAAGTCATCGTGAATGCCTCCCTCATTCTCTTAGAACATGGGTAGACAAACTAAGGCCCAGGGGCCGGATCCTGCTCAATCGCTTTCTAAATCCGGCCGTGGATGGTCCAGCATACTTCAATGGTCTTTCATGTTCTCCCTTTCTCTTAATACCAGAACTCTGAGTGATCCAGAGAAACCAATTGGCAGAAGATTCAAGGCAGACAAAAGAAAGTACTTCTTCACAGAGAACCTATCGAATTAGCTAGCACAAGTTGAGGTTGTGGCCAGTAGCTTACATGGCTTGAACTGGAAAGTGGGCAAATTTATTATTCTATAAATAGTTACTAGATAGGATGATTTAAATGCAGTTGACAGATTTCAGAGGTGGTTTGATTCTGAGTACCAGTTGCTAGGAGCAACATCAAGAGAACATGAGAAGAGTCTTCTTGCCACTGTAGAAAACAGGATGCTGGAGTAGAAGGACCCTTGGTGTGATCTGATGAAGCTCTTCTCATGTTCCTACACATTTGTTGAGAATAGTAGAATAAACAGCCTTGAGAATAGGTACAAAATGCAGATAATAAGAGGAGGTGTCAGGATGACCTCCCAAAGAAATGATATTAAAATTCCTTTTTAAGGCATGGGGCCCATCTAGCAAACATGTTTCACTCTGGTGTAAAAGAATGGGATGCAACTTGTGGAAAGGTATACAGGTTGGCAACACTTGGTGAAATCTCAAAAGCCAGAGAAGTTATGAGCTGGACTTCCAGAGATCAGGCAACAAGGCTTTAGTGGGCACCTGAGGCGGTTGGGAATTCTCTAGTCCAGGGCTTGTTTAAAGCTACTTTTGTCTGGGGTGCCAAATGACCAGTATTATTATTACTACTGCTGTAAGTCACTCGGTTAAGTAGCTTAGTTACAGAAAGGTTTCATAAGCACAATGTCTGCATCAGTTGTGGGTTTAAAATGTAGCTTGCTAACTGGGGTGTAATTGCAGCTGTTCCTTATAAGAGAGAGTTTGGTGCTGATGGAAATGGAACGCTAAGGCGTCTGTGTGCATTCAGGCAGGCTGTTTAGCAGCGCAAACCTATGCCTGTTTACTCAGAATGGAATCGGGTACATTGTGTTCAGTGGAGTTACACTCAGATATGTGTGCAACATTATTATTCAAAAGTGCAAGTTAGCAATAAATGTAATTTTGCTATAAGATGGTTACCTCTATTTATTTTTTTTAATTCACACAGTTGGAAACCCACAAAAAAGTATAGGGGTGAAAGGAGATTTGCTCCTTTGCTGTGTCACCCTGCTCAGCTTGGAGCCTGGGCTTAGCTCAATTTTTTAACCAAGACCCACTTCCCAACCTAGCAAGGAGTCTGGATTCCTTGTTCCTTCACCTTCCTGGTCCTCTGCTTCCTTGCTGCTCAGCTTGGAGCTGGGGCTTGGCTCCAGGGCTGTGCTCTCCCATCCAGCAATGGAGATGAGCTATTGTGCCCCTTCTCCTCTGCCCAGACCCAACATGACTTTTTAAAGGCCTTGTGTAATCCAGCGGAAAGCATGATATGTGAGCCCCCCAACTCAGCTAGCATAGATTCCCCCTTCTGTGTGTATGTTGCCTTCAGGTGCTGGGATCTCAACAGACTGGAAGTAAGTAAGCATGACCGCACATTTATCATAATACAGGTAAAACCAGCAGTTTCCAAACCATCATTCTGCAATACTATTTTGTCATAAGCAACCATAGTCAAATTTTGGTCCAGGTTATAAGTTTACAGCATCTGTCATCATCAACAAAACCTCCTCAAAGTACAACCATGTACTGTGTACCATCTTAAGCTCCTTTGATCCAGCATTTGAAACAATAGCTTCCTTCTTTCCCTGACTTGGAATACTGTAGTTTGTACTAGACTTTTTACCCTTCACCCCCTGGAAGTGGCTGCCTCTTGGATAAATGACTTTTCAAACATGTAAGACGAATTTTTGTTCAATTTCGTAAGAGAGTAAAGCTGTTCAGGTTTGGCATGGGCTAGCTACTCTCAAAAAAGTGATCTTGGGTTTATTGTATACTTGGACCATCTTCCAGCTCTAATTAGTCCAATATGTATTTGTTGAGTATCTTTTGGTCTTGATCAGATTTCTGTTGTCTACCCTCCATTGACTTCTCTGCATTGGGAAGGACCCTGTATATTGTGGACTCTCCTTCCTTGGAGGTTTTTAAGCAGAGATTGGATGGCCATCTGTCATGGTTGCTTTAGTTGAAATTCCTGCATTGCAGGGCATTGGACTGCGTGACCCACTACAATTTTAGACCTCATGAGAAGTACAACAGATTTTAAAGTGTTTCAAGTTGAAGAGCAAACTTTCAGCTGTCAACAGTTATTATTAGCTAGGACGTTCAGGCCATTCATCTTAATGTTTAGCATGCTCCCGGATGCTCTAAATTGTCAAATGCTTGATGGGAACCCTCCATTAGCTTTTTCCATTGTCGTATGACTTCTTATAACATTATATAGGATGTGGGTGGCACTGTGGTCTAAACCACTGAGCCATTTGGGCTTGCCGATCAGAAGATCAGCAGTTCGAATCTGCACAATGAAGTTAGCTCCCATTGCTCTGTCCCAGCTCCAGCCAACCTAGCAGTTCAAAAGCACACCAGTGCAAGTAGATAAATAGGTACCACTTCGGCGGGAAGGTAAACAACATTTCTGTGCGCTCTGGTTTCCGTCATGGTGTTCTCTTGCGCCAGAAGTGGTTAAGTCATGCTGGCCACATGACCCAGAAAACTGTCTGTGGACAAACGCCCGCTCCCTCGGCCTGAAAGCGAGACAAGTGCTGCAACCCCATAGTCACCTTTGACTGGACTTAACCATCCAGGGGTCCTTTACCTTTATAGCATTAAGATTTACCCACTGCTAGAAGTGAGATGTTGACATGAATCAGCCACTGAGCTGATGTAGTCATTTCCCTCTCTTTCACTGCAAGATCTCAATCCAGTCAGTCATGCAATACTAAAGACGCTTACATGGGAGTAAGTCCCTCTCAACACAGTGGGACTTTCTTCCAATTGCACTATTAGTTCCACTGAAAATAATGAAATTTGGACAACAGAGAGTATTGCATTATCTTGAAGACTTACACAGATTTATTGGGACATGAGCTTTTATGGCTAGAGCCCATTTTGTCAGATGCATGAATTGTTATCCTCTGTTGGCAGGCGCTTACATGGATATGGAGAAAAACAGATGTAATCAGTGGGGCCAAAAATGGGATGTAAGTTAATAACTAACTTTCCTTGGGTTTCAAGTGAGACTTAGCTGTGAGCTTCTTCATGCCTGGCACTTTTGCTATGCAAAAAGAATCTAGATGTCGGAAAAGGGCATGGGTGAAGACCCACAAAGTATCCAGGAATTTCCAAGTTTCCAGAAATTTTAGGTTCAGCTGCAGTGTCCCGTTTACCCTTCTATGGGGTTTTTCATATTCTACAGGAACACACTCCTCATAACCAGCAGATACAGACCTCAGACAAGCACACCGATTGGCATTAAGTCTAGGATCCATTCCACTACCTCAGTAAGATCGCCCAGAAAGTACAATGAGGCTCTGTAGTAATACATCAGGTCTTGTCCATTGCCTGAAATTTTCGGAGTACATGACACATTGTACAGTGGTGGTTTTCATTTCACAAGTCGTATAAAAATATATCTATGCAGCGTACAAAATATTGGTTGAAACCAAAGCAGCATAACATAAAATCAAAGCAAAATACCTTATTGAATCAGGATTACAACATTGGTAATTGGACAAGAAGATAATAAAAATACATAATTTTCATAAGACGTCTTGCTAAAGTAACCAGCTCCATTGTTGGTGCCTAAAACTCTCTGTGGATGGGTAGCGCACATCATAAACCTGTCATCGCCACACAAAACACACCATTTCTTGTTAAGGAGAGTCTGACATTACAAGGGAACATTTACATATTTATTTCAGAAGACTCCTTACCTACCCTTCACCATAAGGTCCCAGGGTAGATTTGACGAAAATAATATGCAGTTATAAAACATAAGAAACCATTACACAATGACTGAAACAAGTAAAAGAGTTCCAAATGGAACAGAACAGTATAGATTCAGCAGAAGAGATGTCCCACAAAACAAATAACTCAAATGCCGGGATAAGCATATGCTGAAAGACATGCAAAACAGGCATATAAAAGCCTATTGCAATCTTTCTTTATACAGTCAACAACTAAATATTCTTGCTTACCCTTCTTGTAGACGTGTCAATGCAGTGTGTGTGTGTGTGTGTGTGTGTGTGTGTGTGTAAAAGAGGGAGTGCACAGCATTGTAACTAAGGAGGAGTCTTCACTCAGACTACATTTTGGAACCTCTATACAGTATCCACACAAAAGACAGGAAGAACAGCTAACTTCACATAGGCAAAATGAGGCTGATGGGTTTTTTGTGTGTATGTGTTATTTCTAGCAAAGCTTCCCTTTTCAACAAAATCCCCTCTTCCTCTCATGAAACTGAAATTCCCCTCAATTTATGGATGCTGGCTCTGTTGCAAAGGAGGCAGACAGATAATAGCCCAAATGCTAACCGTTGAAAGTGCAGTGTAGCCTATGAATGGTGATACGGGACCTATCCTATTATACGGGATATAATATATGCACATTACAGACAGGCAAATTGCTGAGACGCTATCCTGAAACACAAGTGCCAACTAGAAGGGAGTGTCCTCTCAAAGGAATGTGTTGGCCTCTTAACCACTCACTTGCTGTTCTGCATGAAATGACATCCTGTGTTAAATTACAGTACTTAACAACTTTGCGGTATTGTACGTTTTCCTGCACTGTTAGGAAGAATTCTACTTCTGCATTGGATGTAACCAGCTGTCAGAATTACCACAATTATGATTTGCCCAAAAGATGCTTTACTTATTGAAAATGATTCAATATCAGATATATAACTTTGGGTAAGACGTAACAGTTCATCAGTTGAGTCTTCCAAGGGGTGTTTTATATAGGCATATATGGCATTTCATTACGATTTTAGCTGTACAGAGCACTGTACAATTGTTGTATCCGCTCGCAGCATCCTTCTAAGGAAGGCAGTCTCTTCACATTTTGCAGATGGGAATCTAAGGCCAAACATAGTGCTGTGAATGGAATTCACATGGGTCTGTAGTTGATTTGGGGTTTGAGCCTACATCTGCTAGGTTATATTACATTGTTTTCGTTGCAAATTGCTACTTGTTTGGAATAGGAATTTTGTTGTTTACATCGTTACCACAGAACAAACCATTTGTGTTGGGACTGAGCAACTCCTTCGACCCATTGTGCCATTTTTGCAGTGGCTTCCTCTAAACTGGGCCTTAGTGTCCAAAACACCACTCTGTGTGATGCATTCACTTTCGTTTGCTGAGACACAAATGGAAATAAGTAAAATAGGAAATGCTCGCAGTCCCTTGAAATGCATTGCAGTGCTCTCTGGGGCTACGCCCAAGCCTGGACTGGAAGCCCCAAGCAAAATGCTGCAGTTAGACCATTGCAAGGGCAAGACTTCTAATGCCACCGTGGGACGCGGGTGGTGCTGTGGATTAAACCATAGAGCCTAGGACTTGCCGATCAGAAGGTCGGCAGTTTGAATCCCCACGACGGGGTGAGCTCCCATTGCTCTGTCCCTGCTCCTGCCAACCTAGCAGTTCAAAAGCATGTCAAAGTGCAAGTAGATAAACAGGTACCGCTCCGGCGGGAAGGTAAACGGCGTTTCCGTGCGCTGCTCTGATTCGCCAGAAGTGGCTTAGTCATGCTGGCCGCATGACCCGGAAGCTGTATGCCGGCTCCCTCGGCCAATAAAGCGAGATGAGCACCGCAACCCCAGAGTCGGTCACGACTGGACCTAATGGTCAGGGGTCCCTTTACCTTCACCTTAACTGATGCCTAAAAGGTTGCACTCGCTGTCCATATGTAGGGTTGCCGTACAGTGCCTAGGCAGCAGTTGCTGAAATGTCCGGGAACCCATGTCATCAGTGTCATTTCTGACAATTTCCCTTTAGAGTAGCTCAAAAACACTTCAATTTGGGGATAAAGGTCAAAAAAGCTCAACAACTTTTCTGTCCAGATTTTCACTTTTTGAAATATGGCAACCCTACCACATGTTACCAGAAACTTCTTAGGTTAAACAGTGTATAAATGGCTACAACCATTTCTTGGTTTTCTCTGTATTTGTGCAGTGCCACCGATAATCTGGCTAGTCCCCAGTCTTCCATTTGGACTAATAAGGATAATCAAAGGGCAACATTGGTCTTTGTGTGGCTGGAGGATATTGGGAGTGATCTGAAGAAGCCTTTATCTAGAAATAAAGCTGTTTGTACATTCCATCCTGTTCTTTCTGTTTAGAATTTTGTTTGATTAGCAATTCGTTTTTCAGTTTAAAAGAGTAGTGTAAAATTCATAGTCTGACATCAAAGGTTGCTTTCAGTATTCAC
Organism: Podarcis filfolensis; assembly: GCF_964270895.1. Lineage (NCBI taxonomy): Eukaryota > Metazoa > Chordata > Lepidosauria > Squamata > Lacertidae > Podarcis > Podarcis filfolensis. The sequence continues at coordinate 12,323,043 of NC_139604.1, forward strand.
TTCAAGGTACAGTTTAATTCTCTTTTTTTTTTTAAAAAAAAAAAGCCTTTGGGGACAGTTCTCAAGAAAGTGATGGCAGAACAGCAGAAATAGTCAGTTTGTAGCTTTGACAGCCTTTTTCAAACAACGAAGAATAGGCAGCAGCGCAGACTTACCTTAATTTGAAAACATAATAGAATGGAGTCTAAATTGAGGAATGCCAAAGGAATGTTGAGAGAGAGAGAGCTGCAGTTGCAATCACATTTGTAAAGGAAATGTGAGGTATTCCAGCTGTCATCAACAGGGCTGGCCCAAGACATTTTGGCACCTGAGGCAAACCACAAAATAACTCCTCCCTTCGCCAGGGATCGAGGGTTGAGGGAAGATCTGCACTGGAAACAAGGGTGGGTGTGTGGAATAAAATCCTACACTGGGAACAAGGGGGTGAATAAAGATCTACAACTGCAACGAGGGAGGAGGAAATCAAATCAACCTTACCTGACAGTTGAAGAAGGAATCAAAGGTGGTCATGGGCAGGGGCGTCTTATCCATGTTACCGGAAAAATCCGAGGGCTTCCTTGGACAAAAACAAAGACACCAACCAGGATAACTTGGAGCAAAACAGCAGCCTGTAGGCTTGGCCTTTATTGAACTGTTGCAACAGGGTGTTCCCCTCACTTGTAGGAGAGAGGAAAGACACAGAAAAATGGTGTGCAAGGCCTTATAAAAACTTTTGAAATTCCCATCCTGTAGGTCAAGCCCACCCCCAGAAACATCATGCATACATCACAGAAAGAAGGGGTTGAGGGAGGGGTGGTGGTGGTAACCTGAGTGTCCTGTCACCTGGCTGGTTCCCTTCTCCCCCTCCCCATGAGTCATTTTCAGAAGACAAAAGGTAGTCGCAGTTTCCTGCCCCCTGAGGGGGAATGCAATCACTGTTCTTTTGTTATAGTCCGTGTTGAATCCACTCGTGTATGCAGTCCGTTGTGTTGTTGATGGTCTTCTGTCTGAGACCATCAGGGTTGGCATAGCAACTGGGCAGGGCTCCTGTGGATGTGCTGGTATGCTCAAGGGATTATGGTGGCCTGTATCAAACCTTCCCCATTTTGTAGTCCTTCCTTCATGGAGTAAAATAAAAGTGGAACAGTGCAAATCCGATGTATGGTTGATTTTCTATGAATTTATAACAGAAGCGTAGTGTATGTAGTGTGTGAGTGTGTGTGAAGTTTGTAGAAACTGAATGATTGGGGGGGTTTCCTGCTACACCCATAGAGGCTAGTGGTGTGGGGTGCCAGGGCGCCAAGTTCTGGAGGGCACCAGGGAAGAGGCGGAAGCTGGACGCGGCGCCTCCCAGCATCCGCTCACCGCCCTCGCCTGCCGTAGCGCGCCGAAGCAGCGCCACACCCAGAGCCTCCATCTGCCATGGCCACCGCGGCACGAAACGGCCAGCTGAGCCGGAAGGTGCTGTGTCCAGCCTCTGCCTCTTCCCCGCCGGAGGAACTGCCCTCCGGCCACTGCCCGCCTCCTCCAACCCCGCCAGCAGCACCGTCCTCCCTAAAAAACTCTGGAAAACGGGGGGCCACCCAAGGGAGCTTTGCACCATAGCGCCAGATATGCTTAAGACGGCCCTGGTCATGGGGGAGAAAGGCGCTCACTCTGAATCGGCTGGGTGGGTGCAGAGCCCAGGAGACCCCAGAGGGCAGCCCCTGCCATTCCTCCCTAGGGGTGTGAGCAGACCAACAGCTCCTCCTATTCTCCAAGAGGCTGCTGTAGAGGCAGAATGGGGTGCTATTGCCAAAGAGGTGGCAGATCCAGTCTCCAAGGAGCATTCTGCAGCCATTTTTGCTTTTGCTGCAACAGCGGCAGACAGTGCATTCGTTGGAGGCCAGATCTACTGCCCCTGTGGATCCTGCCGCCCGAGGCAGTCAGCACACCTTGCTTCATGGTGGGGCCGGCCCTGGTCATTAATCACACTCAGTATAAAATGGCTGATTGTTCTGACTTGCTAGAGACTGATGAGATAGTAAATTTTGAAGCTTGCGGTTCAATGCCCATGATGACTATAACATGGTTGTTGCGGTTTTTTTTGCAATTTCCTCCCAAGTTGTTTATTGTTTGGCAAAGTTTGGCAAAGTTGCCAAAATGTTTTATTTACTCTCCAGACAAATACAGTGCTGTGTGTATTCTATCAACAACAACAACGTTTTCTAAGTCGTGAGATGACTTTCTGTCCTTCGGATCATTCTTTCTAACATTCACTTACAGTAATAGCATTTTGACAGATACAGGTGGTAGCTGCTAAGAGTAAACAGATCAAACTGGCCATTGCAGTTTTTAAAATACGTGAGCCATACTTGTACTAAGTTGCTTTTGCCAAGGACTGAAACTGGCTTGATCCTAAAAAATTATGACTCTCCAATGGATACCCATAAGGAGTGGGGCACACAGTACGTTTAATTAATCTTGTTACCCGTTACGGTAATTCTTTCAGGTCTTTCAAGCTTTCCCGCGTTCCTTGTTCAAACGATCATTTGCACATTTTTCAAACAAACAGAAATGCAAACCTAATAAACTATTTCTGTTTATGTCCAGAAATATTATGCAATACAAACAAAATTAAATATAAAGAAAATTAAACCTCTTTTAGAATCTTTTTCTTCTTCTTAATGCGGTATTGCAACATTTCAAGCATAACTCCTAGCTAACATTTTATTTCATTTTGTGCCATAACAGATCATTTTCTGGACTCTGTAGGAACACATAAGTCCTTTTTGAATGATCATTCAAAATACGCTTCAACCGCAGTTTAAGGTATTGCCACATCTGCCCTACAATCAACATCCTCAATTGCTCTTGCAGCAGTTGTGTGTAAGGAGCCTCTCTGCTGTTTGCCGCCTTAAAAAAATAATTAAATAAAAATCACACTACCTCATCCCATTCCCACACAGAAATTGCGGCAGAACAGCCACAAAGTGTATTGGAAATGTCAAATCCATGTATCTTTTTTTAAGCAGGAAAAATGGCACCACATGTTTGAACAACTAATGAAAGCCAGTAGGAATCTTATGTCCTTGTTCACAAGATAGGTTACAAAATTTGGCAGTTTTGTGATTTTTATTGATTCAGTATTTTGTTTTTATTTCTGATATTTTTGTAAGCTGCCCTGGGATTATTTGGGGGAAGGGCTACTAGTATTAGCAGTAATATTTCCATGTACCAACCACAGCACCATGTTTCACACTATGGTTATAAAGGCAATGAGTATCTTGTGGGAGGTATTGCATTTTCCCAGGTATACAATGAACTATGCCTTGAAGGGAGGCATGCGGACTATGTGCAAAATATCATAAACAAATAGACTCTTGGTGTACAAAAAATAAATATCCTGATTGTGTAGGAAAGTCTGGAAAGGTTTGCTGTGGCTGGAGTGCAAAGGATCTAGGATTTGTTGCACCTGGGAGAAAGACCTTGAATCTCACTAGACATATCCTAAACTTCTTTTCTTTTCTTTTCTTTTCTTTTCTTTTCTTTTCTTTTCTTTTCTTTTCTTTTCTTTTCTTTTCTTTTCTTTTCGATAAGCATATTTAATTCCAGGCAGACAGACATTGTCAACTTGCAAGCAATTACATATGTGCCATCTGAACACAGAGCATGTAACCCAGCTGAAATATATTACCTACCAGCTCGTGAAAAGATCTGAACTGTGAAGCTGTTACTGAGCCTGGTCTTTTATTGTTAAGCCTGGGAAAGTACCTAGGGCTAGGGAAAGAGAATAGTTTTTTTCCACTATTGAGGGTGGTATGAAAGAGGCATTGTTGTTTGGACTGTATGCACTTGTTCTACTATCTACTAGCTAACAGAGTTTTGTGGTGCTTCAAAAATTTACAAAACCTGTTTAACCAGAGAGGATAATGACACCAAAGAAATATGGGTACTCTGCGAAAGTGACAATAACTTACATTGTGCCATATCCAATTTTCTGTGTTTGCACATAACAATAAGCCAAGAAATTTGGGATTGTTCCTACTTAGCTTCCTCATCTGTGTGAGCAGGTAAACAAACCAGGAGGAGGGATAGCTGAACCCAGGATCATGGTTTGTTTCTCTCTGACAAAGACTCTCTGGCAACCAGAGTTTGGTCTTGACATACGAACCCTGGCTTGTTAGTGGGGAGCAAACCACAACCCTGGGTTCAGTAATGCTAGCCTGTGTCTTTGCAGGTTTGCTTTTACCCACCTGTGTGAATGACTGCTCCCCGCATAAAACGGGAGGCGCCCTTTGTGTGGACACACGCAGCCCCTGGATCTGGAGTGGCTCCATCAACACAGGCTTGGCTTCGCCTTCCCCCAGGTGGGATACCTGGAGATCTCTGCCTACCTCAGTCAGTTGTCCAATCCCGCTTGGGGGAAGCTTTGCCAAGGAGACCAGGCCAGGTAGGGGAGGGACTACCTGCCCACACAATAGAGGGAGGATCTTACCTGGGAATCCTCACTTGGCTCCAGAGCTTCTCCCACCCTACCCACCCTCAGTTAAGTCTTATTTTGCAGGTTAACTTTTCTTCACAGGTATGTGGGCGCTGCTACGTCAAGGTCGCTGTTAAAGGGCCGGAAAGAAATTCCCCTGCATTGGCAGGTTTTGCGGCGGCGTAACGGGGGCGGCTATCTCTGCTTGAACATATGTTCTCCAGAGCTGGCCCATCCCCCCCCCACTGGATAACCCTGATGTTCCCTAGGTCCCCGGCTGGGGACTGGGGAGGGATAACGCCCAATGCCTGAGCCAAGGTCTACCCACATCTGAAATATAATAAAGTTGAGTCGTTATTCCACACGATGGGGGGGGGGCTGCCTGGGATCTGGGGGACTCTGCCTGTCCATGCAAAGGAGGATTGAAGGCTTCTTTCATGTACAGTACAGTTTATCAAGCTAAGGTTCCAGCTTATTGTTACATGTGAGTGCAACTGATATCTTGCCTCCAACCTAGCAGAGCATGGAGTTCTGTTATCAGTTATTTGTACATCCTGTTGGCATCACTGTAACTCCGGAATGGGCCAGAGAATTGCTTTTATAATGTTTACTATTTACCAAAAATTATTTGAAGTGTAGAGTACCTTTACTCCTTTCTTCTTCCCTCCCTTAAGTCATTATTTCTTACAGTGTTTTCTTTGACGATCTGCCATGGAACATTTAGCTAGTGAACAAAACAGTCAAGGGAGTAAATTTATTACAGAGGAAAGTTCCGTATGAAACCATTTATTATTATTTTCAAGGAATTATATTTCATTTGATCGAACATGACATATACGCTATGGTTCTGGAAGAGGCTTTTTATATCAGATAAATCTTATTTGTACCAGCCTTATTTCTCTTTCACTGCTTTAAAAATGCTTGCTATTTTTTTTTAAATTGCTAGACAGGAGAAAATAAACCAATTTGTGACATCAAATTATCTGTGTTATAGCTTTTCATCCTTATGTCATGGATTGATGGTGTTTACTGTGAAGGCGTGTGGGATGAGGGGGAAAAAAAAACCTAATGCACAAGGAGCAGTGACTTCATTGATGAAGATGCAGTGGTGGAGCAAGCCAATTGGGCGCCTGAGGTGGTGTGTGTGCCCTGTGCCCAGGTGTGGGGCCAGCTGCCCGCAGGGTGGGTGAGCTGGGGCAGGACGCTCTGTGGGGTCTGCTGTAGGGCAGCTGAGTTGGAGGCAGCGGGCGGACCGTTTGGGACAGTGCAGAGCCCGTGGCGCCCAAGCCACCATGTCACTCCCCGGAGAGACGCGTGGCTCAGGCACGCTACAGGCCCCGCAGTGAGTGCCGCCCGGCATTTTGTCACCCCCCTCAGCGGTGACACCTCGGGCGGCCCTCCCCCACCGCACCCCCTTTCTCCGCCCCTTTGAAGATGGCTAGCTGATTTGAGTCCCCCCCACACACACCTGGATAAATAGCAGTTAACTGCACCAAAACACATAAACTAAATATTTATAATACTGCGCCTGAAAAGGAAGTCCATGGATTCGAAGAAATGTCTCTCAAGATCTATTTTGGCTTGCAGCATGTTATCTTCTCTGCAGCCTTCAGTGACAAACCTGGTGGGTCTGCAGTGACATCCAAAACACAGTGACGTTAAGGAGAATTAGAAATTCTTACCAGAATGCTGGGGAAAAAATTAAGAGTGACTTATCAGAAGAGTAGTCATAAAAGATGATAATAAAAGGGTTGCTTTTTTCAGCTTTGGAATTTAGGTGTGCATAGTTACCCATCTATCACTTCTATTCCTTAAACATAACGACAGATTAAACTCCTCTTAGTTGACGTGGAAGATAGAAATCATATGTAAAAGGTTTATCTGAGCTACTAACTGGAACTCCTGGAATGAGACATTGACAAAATTCACAGAACTCTCCCTACCCAAGACCCATACTGACAGGGGAAAACCAAGAGATATTATTGTGTGATTTCCTCACTACCTGATTCATACAAATATATTTAACCTTGCCATGGAAAAGAATAACATAGAATATGAAAGTCAAAAAGTATTTGGCTTCCCTGACTTGAGCACTTTGCATAACACGTGTATTTTTACAGTGTATACCTCCCTCCTTCAGGATTAAGGAGTTTGCTACAGTTGGGGAGATATTCATTCGAGGAGATAATTGTGTCCAATACGGGTATCTTCCCATGCTGCTACAACTCACAAAGTGGCAAAGGCTTTATGGATTCCTTCTGCATTAATATGGGTGACAACATCGCTGCTGTTGATTCAGATGACAGCGAAATCGACTAGGAATCGAGAGGCACTTATCAGTGACAATACAGAAAAAAGAACAAGACCAGATGCCTGCAAAAGCCTGCAGGAGTGAACACAACTGGATCTCAGAACTCTGAGAAAGCTCCCAAGAATCAACGGAAAGGCTCCTGGCTCTTCCATTTGCTGGTCTTTGGGAAATTAGTAACTCTCACGTGCTTTATGAAAATGGCAGATGGACAAGTTTGGCTCTGGTGGGGGGGGGGCGTTGAGAGAACCCCCAGAACAGCGAGGGGAGGGGGGATTGTTCCACCCGGCAAGCCAAAATACGATCAGATTACATTGAATTCCTCCCTATATTGTTTCCAAGTTATTCCAATAACCCTAAAAAAAAAAGAAAATCTTGTGTTGTTTTTAATTGCAAAATTTACTTCTTAAATTTATCCATTGTGGGTGGGGGGGAGTGAGACTCTGTTACAAAGTGCTTTATGTTGTTGTTTAGTTGTTTAGTCGTGTCCGACTTTCCTTGACCCCATGGACCAGAGCACACCAGGCACTCCTGTCTTCCACTGCCTCCCGCAGTTTGGTCAAACTCATGCTGGTAGCTTCGAGAACACTGTCCAACCATCTCGTCCTCTGTCGTCCCCTTCTCCTTGTGCCCTCCATCTTTCCCAACATCAGGGTCTTTTCCAGGGAGTCTTCTCTTCTCATGAGGTGGTCAAAGTACTGGAGCCTCAGCTTCAGGATCTGTCCTTCCAGTGAGCACTCAGGGCTGATTTCCTTAAGAATGGATAGGTTTGATCTTCTTGCAGTCCATGGGACTCTCAAGAGTCTCCTCCAGCACCATAATTCAAAAGCATCAATTCTTCGGCGATCATCCTTCTTTATGGTCCAGCTCTCACTTCCATACATCACTAAAGTGCTTTATAGAAAACATATGTGGGGGAACCTGGAAAGTCACCCTAAACATTATGCCATGCTGCTGTTGCTAGCTGTTTCAGCAATAATTCAACTTAAACTAAATAGACCATTGGTGCAGATGAAACAGGCTTCTAATATCGGACAAGGGAAAGGGGACTTCACAAGACTGCTCTTTTTTTAAAAAAAAATATTTAGACTTGAGAACCATTTATGAAAAGTACAGTGACTGTGTGGAGAAGATGGATAAATTAACACCCGCGCCCATATTCTTGCTCATTCCCTTTCTCTTGCACCCTGTTTTATTGTAGTGAAAAAATTAAAGGTAATTTAACAGGCCAGTCTTGCCAGACTCTAGGGTTGTGCGTTCATCTCACTCCATAGGCTGGGAGCCAGCGCTGTCCGCAGACACTTCCGGGTCACGTGGCCAGCGTGACAAGCTGCATCTGGCGAGCCAGCGCAGCACACGGAAACGCCGTTTACCTTCCCGCTAGTAAGCGGTCCCTATTTATCTACTTGCACCCGGGGGTGCTTTCGAACTGCTAGGTTGGGAGGCGCTGGGACCGAGCAACGGGAGTGCACCCTGCGGGGATTCGAACCGCCGACCTGACGATCGGGAAGTCCTAAAGCTTGGAAAGAGAGAGGGTTTTACGTATGCAACTTCTTTAAGACTGTACTCCCATTATCAGGTCCACAGTTTGTAGAAAAGCTAGAGACTTTACAACATAATTAGGAACAAATCCTTTTTAAAAAAATAATTGGTGGGTGGAGGGAAGGGGGTGGGGGATTTTTGTTTCTGTATTAAAAATGCAAATAAAAACATAATTGGGTACAAATCCATCCAAATTTATACTTCAGATTAATTTGCAAAGGGAAGCACTAGACAATTCCAAAGTTCTGGTGAGTTCCCCCTAAAAAAAAAAAAAAAGCCCTGACAAAATGTATACTAATTAAAAGCAGACATTGGGGGGGGGGGATCTGCACAAAATGAGACAGAATGGACCTATAATTGAGCACCAGCAAACTGAAATAGGGTGGAATCATCCCAATACAGTGGTACCTCGGGTTAAGTACTTAATTCATTCTGGAGGTCTGTTCTTAACCTGAAGCACCACTTTAGCTAATAGGGCCTCCTGCTGCTGCTGTGCCGCCGGAGCATGATTCCTGTTCTCATCCTGAAGCAAAGTTCTTAACCCGAGGTCCTATTTCTGGGTTAGTGGAGTCTGTAACCTGATGCGTATGTAACCTGATGTGTATGTAACCCGAGGTACCACTGTATACACCTTTTTTCTTCTTCCTGTATCTCTCAAAGACAATGGATTTAGAGACATAAACAGGACAAGTCTAGGAAAAAACAAACCTCAAGTCACATTTATCCTGGTGGTGGTGTTTTTTTCTTTTTTCAGAATGAAGTTGGCTGAGAGGTTGTGAAATATTTTCTAACTTAGCTACTGCACTACTGGGAACTGAAAGTTTATGACTCAACCATAGGAAGTTAAAAGGAAGTTAAAATGAAGTGTTTTCCTTCCTTCCTTCCTTCCTCTCTCTCTCTCTCTCTCCTTACCTACCCCACCAATTCTGTGCAAGTAGTAAATATAACAGGCAACTTCTTAACAAATTGTTTGGATCTCCTACTCTGTTCATTGCACACCAGCTGATTATTTTTATTCCCTAATAGCGTCTATTGAGGAAAACATACCTTGATGAAGGCTTACTTTAACTTGTGCATGTATACATTATTCGTATAAAATTTCCAATCCAAATGGATAGTTCACATTTAAAAAAAGGGGTGGGTACACTTGAGACAATATTTCTTTTTCCTATCCTTTTGCACAGCAATATTAATAAGCTTTTGCTTCATCTTTTATTTAACCGCTGAGGTGGAATTAGGTCACATTCTGCCGTATTTCCTCATCTGTTTATCCACAAGAATGTCTTAATGGTTTTCAGTCAACCAAATGACAATAATGAGCTTTTCTCAGACACTTTCTTTAGGGAGTCTTGTTTGATTAATATGTTGTGTTTAGCTATTTCGTTTAAGAGGGCTTGAGTAATCTGATTTAGAAGGTCCACCCCAGCAAATTATGCTGTGAGTTACAGCTAACAGAGATAGTTATAGGTAGGTAGCCATGTTGGTCTGCCGTAGTCGAAACAAAATAAAAAAAAAATCCTTCCAGTAGCACCTTAGAGACCAACTAAGTATGTTCTAAGCAAAAAACAAAAAAAGAAAATAAATTAATAATTTTTAATCAGGTGTAAACTGACCCATTCTCTCATAGTTCCACACCCCAGCCAGTGTTAGAAACTGAGATACGGAGCTAAATGGCGCCTTAAACTTAGGTTATTTGTGCAACAACGGAATGTCTAGGCACACATTTTTAATAACAATACAAAGCTGAAAATGAATGAACCGCAGTTGAAATATTATGTTCATTTTTCACATGGTCTAGCCCTTTCCCTGCCCACACCCTAATATTCTTGAAGAGGGTCTCTTCTCCAGTCTTCAGAGAGTAGCTGGAAGTGGGGAGGCAGAAAAAGGTCCTCCCTTCCTTCCACTCTGCAATTTTAAACTGAAATCTTAGGCGCAGTACTGCGCCCGGAGCTCAGAAACTGCTTGCGCTAATGAAATCCACTGTCACAAGATGCACCTAGAACAATGGTAGTTTCAAACACTGACCACAGCGTTTACCAGACAGATCTTGAGAGCAAAATAGCCTTTCTGCCCTTCTTTAGAAAAACAAGCTAAACCCTCTTGGAATGCATCCTATCACAGATTCTCTGTGGAAGATACCCAGTAATTTGTACTTGGAGTAGATCCAGGAAAACCAATGAACTAAAGTCCATTGATTTCAGTGGATCGACTCAGAGTATGATTATCATTGGACATTATCCTATGAGTTTGATCCATTACCACTGACCCCTAAATGGCAACTTTTTGATGGGCCACTTAGCATAATGTCTCATGCTTCCCAAAGGAACATTTTCGGACTTGACAATATTGATTTCCAGGTTTGCATACAGCATTCTCTGAGAGCATTCAAAATTCACCTGTGATATGTGCTGGAAGGAAAGCTGGTAATATGAAACCTATGTAAGAAATCTTGCCTTGCAGTTTTCATTTGGAGGCAGCCTTGCTCCATCAACGTGTGAACGCTCTAACAACATTAACTAATGAAATGAGAAATGATGATACTTGAAAAGATCTGTCTAGGCCAAAGTACTTTTAGTGTTCAAGAGGCTAGGTGCGCTAAGAAAGTTTACTGGGATAACATTTTATTTTATTTTTAAAAATGCACTTTAGTTTAAAAAAGGTAAAGGGACCCCTGACCTTTAGGTCCAGTCATGACTGTCTCTGGGGTTGCGGCGCTCATCTCGCTTTACTGGCCGAGGGAGCCGGCGTACAGCTTCCGGGTCATGTGGCCAGCATGACAAAGCCGCTTCTGGCGAACTAGAGCAGCGCACAGAAACGCCGTTTACCTTCCCGCCGGAGTGGTACTATTTATCTACTTGCACTTTGACGTGCTTTAGAACTGCTAGGTTGGCAGGAGCAGGGACCGAGCAACGGGAGCTCACCCTGTCGCAGGGATTCGAACCGCCGATCGGCAAGTCCTAGGCTCTGTGGTTTAACCCACAGCGCCACCCGTGTCCCTCTGCACTTTAGTTTACGCACACACACAAAAACATTTTCCAAAAGTGAAATCAAGTATTTCGTTCTTCCGGTGGTACTTAGCGCCCCAAGTATTTTGGTTGCTTTAAAAACATGGTGCCAACATGCCAACTCTGACAGCTTGCTTACACAAGAGGACATCCTCTGCTCCCCCCTGCAGTCCCCTGTGTGCCCCCAAAATCTGCTCTGGAGGATCAGCGGAGACTTCAGAGCAGATGAGGAGGCGTCACAGTGGGTGTAGAGGAAGGATGAGTTCCTTTCCATCTGCTGGGACAATGCTGGATCTTGCTGGGGTTTTTTAAGTCCATTTTAAATTCTCTTGACTAAGCAGGTTGAAAGGAATGCCCTTTCTTTCCGTGTTAAGGGTGGGTCACAAAAGATCAAAACTGGAGCTCTAATGCAAAGTGCAAAACCACGATCAGGACCATACCGTAATAATTTAAAATGCAGTTGCTGTAATCTTGCAGCTCTGCCCTCTGTGCAACATAAGCACTCTTAAAATAACCCTTTTGATACATGTGATTTTGTAAAACGACATATTTTTTAAGTGCATATGCTGCATTTGAATTGCTAATAATGTTTTCCGCTGCTGCAATTATATCCAGATTGTGATGGAGTTCTATTCATGTTCCTGCACACAAATCACCTTAGCCATTTAATTAGAACAGCTAAATGCTCCCTTCCTGCTAAAAGGTGCTGAACCTCCTCTTCAGTCCTGCCCTATTGTCTCCTTGCTGTCCGCTGTACTCAAAATTACAAGAATATAATACAGTTGGCCATGTGGTGTTGATCAGTGAACTCATTTGTCTTTCAGCCATGCAAATCTATGAATGTCATCAATAAACAGTATTTAAACAGGAGAGTACAAATCTCATGGGCAGGATTTTCCGGTGGGGGGAAGAGATGTTTATGTCCGTGGAAGGACATCTGATGGAAAACATTTCACTGGATAACTGCAAATGATTGGCCATCTGGCAAGGAGTAAGTCTCCCACCCCAATCAGTGTGGTGTTGAGGTTTTAGTGTCAGATTTGGAGTCAGAGAGCCACTTCAAGTTTAAGACGATCACTGTGAACCCAATTGCTAATGAGAGAGAGAGAGTGTGTGTGTGTTCATATCTATAGATGAGCTGTTTTGCTACACCCGCTGTTAAGTTGTGGGTGAACATATCAGACGACACAGCGATTCTTCAAACAGCTCTTGTTTATTCACAGGCCAGGACAGAACTGAGCTGAAGGGCTCAGTCAGCCTGCTTATATAGCGCTCCAGTACCACGTTACTGTAACAACTTTCTAAAACTATCCAATCACTGAACGTCACTTTCAATCCTTCATTTGCATAACTATCTACAGTATCCCCCTGCTGGCCCAGGGTGAGAACTTCAGTACATAACACCCGCCATCAGCAAAAAGCATGATTTTCAGCATGTTTAGTCCAGAACCTTGGAACTACAACCCAGAATGTGAAATTCATTTCTATCACGTACGTCTTTATCTTGCGAAACCCTATTTGCAATTAAGGCTGCAATCCCATATAGATTTACTCGGGAGTAAGCCCTGTTGAACATTCTATACGTTTTTAGAATTGAACTGCATATTTTACAATTTTCCTTCTAACATTATCACGTTAAGATCCATGGAACATATGCCCAAGCTCACGGTCCTAATTGTCTTAAGTCGCATACAGCTTTTGCTTGTCTGGCATGTTTGCCAACATATTCGGTTCCTTCAACGGTTAAATAAGCCTGACAAATGTTGATTATGCCATAAAAGGAGATCGCCCATGGTGCTTTGCAGTGATGTTTTTCCTTGCAAATGCTGTTTGACAGGCTTAAGCAAAGCTATTGCGTGGCAAATTTCCAAATCCATTTACACGTACATGATTAAAAGCAGGTTGCATTGTGGGCAAAGCCTCTCATTTAGCAATTTGAAAACTGAAAATCCAGAAATCGTAAATGACAATTACCTGTGATCTGAGCTGAAAAGTCTTTTAAACATGGCTATGTAAAGTAGTACAAAGCTTAGTTCTTTGTTTTTAGGATTTGGCTGGGTATTTAGTGATTTTCTGTTTGAACAAGCAAGGATATTACATATGCAGAGTGAAATATCCTGTCACAAATGAAAAGACTATTTTATTGGTCGGTTTAAGAAAACCTCTCTCCTAATAAAAGTATTTTTCAAGGTGGTTCTCAAATTAAACACATTAATGCAAAAATAAACACAATGGTTTGTATTGTGGAAAAACAATTAGAAGTTTTTGCGCAGTTGTCCTTTGCATGACAAAGAATATTTTTTTTTTATTTTTTTTTAAAGTAATATTTATTAGGTTTTAAAAGATAAAACACAAACAATAACAACAAATAAAGACACAAAAAAGAAAAAAAAGAAAAATCTAACAATAAACAATACATAAAAACAAATTAAAACATCCATAGTCATACTTTCGTTTGCTTGTTTCTTTGACTTCCTCACACCTCCCTTTTTTGTATTCCGCTTCAGATTATTATTTCAGCAAATCCCTCCCATTTTACCAGAAATTTTGTCTGTATACTTAGCGTACTTTCCTCAACCTTGTTTAAACTTTAAATTAACCACATATAATTACATAAACTCTCACATCATTTACACAAAATCCAGGGAGTGTCTATCCACCGTTGTTCAATCTCGCAAATATTTTACTTTGTTTTACATTAAACTTTGAGCCTAATATATATTTTATACACTTTGAATTTCCCTAATTTTCCCCCTCAGCATCCCCCTGGTCCCAAAAACTGCCTGTCCTTTCCGTCCATTCCCTGATGTCTCTCAATCTGGAAATCTAATATCAGAGGCTCTTAAGTCCCCTCCAAGCCCCTTCTGCCGATTTTGTTTAAATTCTTTAATACCAACTGACTCATCTCTGAAGTATTCCATCCTGACATTGAAGTTACACCCTTTGTGCAATTCAGTTAGGTTTCCAAGGTTATAATTGTAATTTGAGTGATCTTTCAGAAGGTATGTCCAAGTACCTCCAAACCCGTAGGCCCCCAGTCCATCTAAATCTTCCAAACCCAGGTCCATGTCCATATTCCAACAGTCCACAGATCCCTGTGAAATGGGATCTTTCCATTTTACCAATCCGAACTGACATCCTGTTATAACAATCTGTCCCTCAGCAAAATCCATGTCACATGTCCTCGGTTTGTAAACCTCAGTTTGCCTCTGTGGAGTCGAAAGTTCCTCATGTATTCCTTTAGTCTCTTCTTCCTTTCCTTCTGCCAGTTCACCATTCTTTTCCTGTTCCCCGCTGTCCAATCCGATCATGTCATCCAATTTCTTATGGATCCCTTCCAGCAGAAAGTTTATTTTGTGTATTTCATTCATTATTGCTTCAGAGGTCTGCATTTTAAGTTGCTCAAGGTCAATTCCCAGACTTTTATCTGCAGCTGGCACTTGTTCCTGTAACAGTTTCAAAGTTTCAAAGTTTCCCCACTAGAGGGATACAATTTAACTATTTCCCAAGTGCCAGTTCAATTTCAAGAAGTAAACAATGTTGCAGGTCTCCATTTTGAATGCAAAAGGGGATAGAGGAAACTGTATCTTTTGAACAGCTGTCAACATCCCTTTGTTAGAAAAAAAGTAATTTTTAAAATCAAATCTTAGCATTCAGGCAGCCTGTTCCCAGGTCAGTGCTGAGATGGTTTTAAGTCCTAATATTGTCCAAATCAAAGTTTCCCCCTACTTCCTCCAAAGGGGGTAGGTACCTTAAACAGCGGATATTTAAACTTGCAAAATAAAATTGCAGGATTTTGCTTGTAGTGTCTTTGCTTCAAGCTATATACAAAAGCGGAAGGTGGACTTCCTGTTTACACCTTCCCGCTATTAAATCCAGATTAACTCTTCCTCTTTAAAAATTTCCAATTAAAATTTAATTTCTTTAAACCTCGGTCTTTATCTTAAATCTTCTAATCGGTTCTACTCACGGGTAGTTACTTTTAGAGCCGAATTGTCCAGAAAGAAATCAGCGCTCTCCGACAACAGCTGTGCGGCTTCACTCCGGGGACGAAGCGGTCGATCCGAAGCACCGCGCTGCTCACCCCGCCTTGCAACGGAGCCTCAAAAAAAGGACTCCTCGCAAGCAAGGGAGGCGCAAAAGGTGCACGCCGGATCCCAGGTCCACAGGCTTCCCCCGCCTGTGGTTTCTAACGGGTCTCCGCTTTCGCCGCAGCGAAAGACCCTAAATCCCCGGAGCGGTTCCCCTGGGAGATCAGGGGAAATCCGCCATTGTCGCTGGCGCTGACCGGAAGATGACAAAGAATATTGCATAAGGCGGGAATGGTGATCTGGGGGGCCAAACAGCTATGAA
The DNA here is from genome assembly GCF_964270895.1 of Podarcis filfolensis. Classification (NCBI taxonomy): domain Eukaryota; kingdom Metazoa; phylum Chordata; class Lepidosauria; order Squamata; family Lacertidae; genus Podarcis; species Podarcis filfolensis. The sequence goes on from NC_139604.1 coordinate 12,338,692, forward strand.
ATGGCCACAGTCAATTGTAACATTTCTTTACAGAGCTCAAATGTATATACAGTGGTACCTCGGGTTAAGTACTTAATTCGTTCTGGAGGTCAGTTCTTAACCTGAAACTGTTCTTAACCTGAAGCACCACTTTAGTTAATGGGGCCTCCTGCTGCCGCCATGCCGCCGGAGCACGATTTCTGTTCTTATCCTGAAGCAAAGTTCTCAACCTGAAGCACTATTTCTGAGTTAGCGGAGTCTGTAACCTGAAGCGTATGTAACCTGAAGCGTATGTAACCCGAGGTACCACTGTACAACAGGAAAAGACCAAAACAACAACAACCAAGAGACTTGTAGTAACTAAAAGCATAAAGAATTCTAAAGTATGTGGCAGATCAAAGGATTTGGGGGGGGGGGGAAGGTAAAGGGATTCCTGACAGTTAAATCCAGTCGCAGACAACTCTGGAGTTGCGGCACTCATCGCGCTTTACAGGCCTAGGGAGCTGGCATTTGTCCGCAGACAGTTTTTCCAGGTCATGTGGCCAGCATGACTAAGCCGCTTCTGGTGAAAGCAGAGCAGCGCATGGAAACGCCGTTTACCTTCCCGCCGGAGTGGTACCTATTTATCTACTTGCACTTTGACGTGCTTCCGAACTGCTAGGTTGGCAGGAGCTGGGACAGAGCAATGGGAGCTCACCTTGTTCCGGGGATTCGAACCACCGACCTTCCAGTCGACAAGCCCAAGAGGCTCAGTAGTTGAAACATTTGGATCTCTTTAGATGTGATGTGGGTGTATAATTATGCATGGTGTGGTGAAAGTTCTTAGGTAGAACCTCACCCCCCCCATACATTCAATGAAGTTGAACGTTGGAAGATTCAGGAGAGACAAAAGAAAGTACTTCTTTTACACAGCACATATTATATAATTGACTCCCACAAGAGACAGTGGGAACCACCCAACTTGGATGGCTTCAGAAGAGGATTAGACAAATTATTGCAGGATGCCAATCGCTTCTAGACACAGAGGCTATGTTTTTACCTCCACTGCTCTACATCCACTGTCAAAGGCGGTAAAGGTAAAGGTATAGGGACCCCTGACCATTAGGTCCAGTCGTGGCCGACTCTGGGGTTGCGGTGCTCATCTCGCTTTATAGGCCGAGGGAGCCGGCGTACAGCTTCCGGGTCATGTGGCCACATGACTAAGCTGCTTCTGGCGAACCAGAGCAGCGCACGGAAACGCCGTTTACCTTCCCGCCGGAGTGGTACCTATTTATCTACTTGCACTTTGACGTGCTTTCAAACTGCTAGGTGGGCAGGAGCAGGGACCGAGCAACGGGAGCTCACCCTGTCACAGGGATTTGAACCGCTGACCTTCTGATCAGCAAGTCCTAGGCTCTGCGGTTTAACCCACAGCGCCACCCGCGTCCCATTCAAAGGCTGTATATGCCTCTAAATACTATTTGCTGGAGTCGTAGGTGGGGAGAGTGATGTCATGCTTGGGTTCTGCTTACAGGCTCCCCATAAGGCAGCATAGGTTGGTCACTGTAAGAGCAAAGTGCTAGATGAGCCTTTGACCTGATCCAGCGTTCAGGCTCTGCTTATGTTTCTATGGTCACCTCTTAGTACAGTGATGGCCAAACTTGGTCCTCCAGCTGTTTTGGAATTACAACTCCCACCATCCCTGGCTAACAGGACCAGTGGTCAGGGATGATGGGAATTGTAGTCCCAAAACAGCCGTAGGGCCAAGGTTGGCCATCACTGTCTTAGTAGCACCCCACTGCATCAGAAGCAACAGTTGTTTTGGTTTTGCTGCAGCATGCTAACACTGCTCACATGGAAGTAAGAAAAGAATGTCCTCATGCTATCTTGGGGGGGAAATGCTCAGATCATATTTGTGTCCAGTCGAAAATTTTTTATAATCGGTTGAAATGTCCAGGAAAACCTGGCAGCCCATACTGGAAGTGTTGATTTTGGGGGGCAAATTTCCTTTTAAAAAAAATAGCTCAAAAACTTTATTTGCTTTTTGAAATACAAGTAGCCCTAGCTGAGAGGCTAATGCAAGATTTCTCAAAGTTCCATATCTCATCAAAATTTGCAATGAGTTCTACAAGCCATGCAAAAGTAGAATTGTGAACACTTCCATCTTTAAATAGAAAAGACAGCCATAAATACATCTTCCTTAAAAATAAAAATAAAAAATGCCTTTTTTTGAGGCTCTAAATTCCATTACAGTGTGTCAGGGTTGTTGCTTTCTGTTACAGAATTTGGTGCTTCTTAGTTCATTGAATGTCTCTTTGTTCTTCTTTCATGAGAAAGTCACAGCTACTTTCCATATGGGAGAAAAGCTCCAGCAAAATGGAAAGGCTTTCTGTTGCTTTCCCCCCAGTGTACGGCTGTTATATTTAACTTGCTCAGTTTTGCAAGGAAAGGGTGTGTAGTTTGAATGAGAACAGAGGCTGCCCTCCTGTCCCTTGCTATGTAAGGAATAAATAGAAAAGCATTTTACTGTCTCAAGAAACATGCGCTTGGAAACCAGTTTCAGAAGGTGAGACCTTCTTTAAATAAGAGATCCTTTATTTCTTTTATTTAATCTCTCTCCCCTCCAGTTCTCCTCTCTCTATGTCTTTTCTTTTTACAAGACTGATCATGCAATGACATTTCAGTATCAGAAATGTGAATGAGATGCTGCTAAAGAAAGAGGCATAATATTAAAGCTGACATTCAGACTTGAAAAGCTTTCCCTAGCAGGCTTTCTATACATACCCTGTGTTCAGTCCATTTAGTATTCAGGGCTTGAATTCACTGGAACGGTAGAGACCGTCCTCTCTCTTGCTCATTCTCAGAAGAAGAATCTTTAGCTTAAAAGGTCCTTCTATCTCCACTATTGCTGTCGGTTCGGTGGGTCTCATTTTTAAGGTCCCGATTCTGCTGTGCCTTAGTATCCCAATTAAGGATTTGCTGGACTTTGTGTATACTTTTGTGAGAGGAAGTCATACTATATGACTACAGCGGTATCTCGGGTTAAGTACTTAATTCATTCCGGAGGTCCGTACTTAATCCGAAACTGTTCTTAACCTGAAGCACCACTTTAGCCAATGGGGCCTCTTGCTGCCACTGCGCCGCCGGAGGACAATTTCTGTTCTCATCCTGAAGCAAAGTTCTTAACCTGAAGCACTATTCTGGGTTAGGGGATTCTGTAACCTGAAGTGTATGTAACCTGAAGTGTATTTAACCCGAGGTACCACTGTATTTAATGGGAAACAACCACAGGTCACTGTCCTTTCACTCATCTCTAAGAAATCCACCAAACTACCTTGGCTGCTTACACTTTTACAGTGGTACCTCTGGTTAAGAACTTAATTCGTTCCGGAGGTCCGTTCTTAACCTGAAACTGTTCTTAACCTGAGGTACCACTTTAGCTAATGGGGCCTCCCGCTGCCGCCGCACAATTTCTGTTCTCATCCTGAAGCAAAGTTCTTAACCTGAGGTACTATTTCTGGGTTAGCGGAGTCTGTAACCTGAAGCGTCTGTAACCTGAAGTGTCTGTAACCCGAGGTACCACTGTACGGAAAACAAACCCTTCTGGGCGGGGTATAAATAAAAAATTATTATTATAAATTATTTTGATACTTCAGGTAGGGCTGCCAGAGGAATTATTCCCCACCCAACAGAAGTGCCTTAGTTACATGGGCGTAACCAGGCCTTTTTTTAGGGGGGCAGAACCTCAGTTAGCTATGTATTTTTATTGATTTAGGGGGGCAGCTATCCCTCCCTGCCCCCCCCTTGGCTACACCCATGTTTGGTTGTGAAGTACTGATCCCTTCCCTCAGGATTTGCAAACCACTTTTTCTTGCTAGGAAAGCCCCTTCTCCCCCCCCCCCCCCGCCGCCGCCGCCGCCAAGAAAACCAATGATTTAGCCTCTCTTTTTTTGTCCTTAACAGCTGCTCAAATCCACAGAAATTAGCAGGTAAACTTTATTCAGAGTATTCTCGCTATACTGCAGGGAAAGGAGATCAGTGGTTCTCCAGATATTGTGGGGCTCCAGTTCCGGTCAGCTCCTTCTAACATGGCCAATTGCCAAGATTGATGGGAATTTTACTGTGACATCATCTGGAGGGCTGGAGATTTCCCACCTCTGCCCTAACGTCTGACAATCAAGTTCGGTTAAAACCAAGGGCTGACAAAAAGTTGGCAATTTTGTGATCGTTCCTAGGATTTAAACTTCATAGCAGAATCTATCCCATTATGTTCAGATTAAATTTACTGCCAGGTAAGTGCAGGATGATGACATTAATATGCAGCCTGAGGGTTTGAAAGCATTTTCATGTTTGAGATATCCTAAAGAGAGAAAAAAAATATATGCTTGAGATATTCTAAAATGAGAAATTATAAAGAAAGTGCATATAAAATGTCTTTATTTTTCTTTTCAATGTAGTTCGTTTTTTAATAAAATGAACATAGCAGCAAAGCGTTTCCATAGCAAGGGAAGCATTTGAATTACTAAAATAATACTGTTTATTTAACTTATTTATATTAACTTGCAGGTCTTATCCATATCAAATTGGAGATGGCAGAAATTGGCTCGCAAGCGAACATCAAGGAAAAGGTAAGATCTCTAATTATCATACTTTTCCACATACACAGCATATAGGTCCAGAACCGTCAGATGTTTAAGAAATATACTGGCCACAGCTGCCTTCCCACTGGAGATGAAATATTAAATCAACTCCTCTGGTTCTTGACAGGCACCACTGGGCTATTTGGAAAGTCGCGACCCCACTCTGCATTTCTGCCTCAGTAAAGCTTATTTGGACCTGTTTCTTATGGTTACTGATCTCTGTATCCATTTCCCCATTTTTATTTTTATTTTAGGCCCAAATCTCTTAATAAGGAGTTTTAAGGGAATAAGAAGGTGCCAAATTCAAAAGAAAATAGTTCATCAAGCTATTAATAATAATTATTATTTTATTATTACCCTGCCCATAAAAATGAGAATTCTTTGTGCAAGAAAATATCTGAAAAGCATTTAATCTCTCTGCAGTACTAGACATTTCCTGGCCTAGCTTGATAAACGCTGACTTTCCCCCATCAAATTATGAAAATGATAAAATCGTATCATTTATCTGAGGGCCTTGATGCATTCCATTAAATACCGTAATGATATAAAGGTAAAGGTACCCCTGCCCGTACGGGCCAGTCGTGTCCGACTCTAGGGTTGTGCGCCCATCTCACTTAAGAGGCCGAGGGCCAGCGCTGTCCAGAGACACTTCCGGGTCACGTGGCCAGAGTGACGAAGCTGCTCTGGCGAGCCGGCACCAGCGCAGAACACAGAAACACCGTTTACCTTCCCGCTATAAAGCGGTACCTATTTATCTACTTGCACTTGGGGGTGCTTTCGAACTGCTAGGTGGGCAGGAGCTGGGACCGAACGACGGGAGCTCACTCCGCCGCGGGGATTCGAACCGCTGACCATGCGATCGGCAAGCCCTAGGCGCTGAGGTTTTACCCGCAGCGCCACCCGCGTCCCCTATAATGATATAGGGCTTTTAAATATATTTTTGCCTTAGCCGTGGGTAAAGGGGGGAAATGTGCTGAGACTATGGTTATCAACTGATGGCATTTGGTTGCCTTAAAACAGCTATCTAATATTGTTTGTAAACAGAATAACAACTGATTCTGTGTTTAATAATAATAATAGTATAAAAGCACATGACCTTCCATATTTTGGGTGGGACTACAACACCCATCATCCCTGACCATTGGCCGCACTCGCTGGGGCTGATGGGATTTAGAATCCAACAGTACAATTCTGCATCCTTCTTTATCCCTATTCTACCACCCCTCTATTCTCTGTCTGTTGCTGTCTTCTGCAGTGGTAGCAACACTCGATGAGTCAGCAGGAGGTTATCAAAGGGCACATCCTGAGGAGGTTGCTTCTCAAGATGAGACGAGGTCTTCTAGGTGCACTCTGCCCATATCTGTCACCTTGCACCTCATGTAAAAGGATCTAGGGGTCTTAGTAGGCCACAAGCTTAACATGAGTCAACAGAGTGATGCAGCAGCAAAAAAAGGCTAATGCTGTTCTAGGCTGCATCAACAGAAATATAATATCCAGATCAAGGGAAATCATAGGTAAAGGTAAAGGGACCCCTGGCCATTAGGTCCAGTCGTGACCAACTCTGGGGTTGCGGCGCTCATCTCGCTTTATTGGCCGAGGGAGCCGGCGTACAGCTTCCGGGTCATGTGGCCAGCATGACTAAGCCGCTTCTGGCGAACCAGAACAGCGCACAGAAACGCCGTTTACCTTCCTGCCGGAGTGGTACCTATTTATCTACTTGCACTTTGACGTGCTTTCGAACTGCTAGGTTGGCAGGAGCTGGGACCGAGCAACGGGAGCTCACCCCGTCGCGGGGATTCGAACCGCCAACCTTCTGATTGGCAAGTCCTAGGCTCTGTGGTTTAACCCACAGCGCCACCCGTGTCCCGCTCTATTCTGCCTTGATCAGACCACACCTGGAGTAGTGTGTCCAGTTCTGGGCACCATCATTCAAGAAGGATATTGACAAGCTGGGGACAAGAGGTCTCCTTGCTTGAAGGTTTGGGTTTTTTTAGCAGAGGTTGGATCGCCATCTGCCATGTATGATTTAGTTGAGATTCCTGCATTGCAGGGGGTTGGACTAAATGACCCTTGGGGTCCCTTCCGACTCTGCAGTTCTATGATTCTACGCAGAATGCTAGGAGAAGCGTAAAAGTCAGCACAGTGGGGGAGCTGAATTTAGCCAGGGAAACGGGGCTTGTAGTGCATCTCATTTTGTTGAAATCGTACAGTGTTAAAGTGCTGCTTCAACCATCTTAAATGTCAAGAGCATATCCAGGCTGGCAAAGTGTGTGTGTGTGTGTGTGTGTGTAAATACATACATGCATACATATTCATACATACAGCTGTGCTTCTGTACCATTGGCTGAAAATCAGTTAAGACTTATCAAGCAGTCTACAGGATGCAAATAAATGGAAAATATCAGCACCAATTTCATGTGCCGTTAGGGTAAGTTGTTGCTAAAGAAATAATATACTGTAACCTAGATCAGCATTCAGGAAATCATCAGAAGTGTGTGGGAAGGAATGGGAATGGTATTCATTTGTTATTTTACGTGTTTTGGATGTAATTGTACTGATATGGTGTAGTTAATGCACTCTGACTACATAGTACAAACAGTCCTTTGCAGAATTGTGGGGCATTTTTGTGAAAAATACCTACTTGCCTTTTCTGTGTTTTAAGATGCCTGTGTTCATCTCTCTTGCTTGCAGATCAATGCGGTACGATCAATTGTACCCAACAAAAGCAACAATGAAATAGTGCTGGTGCTACAGCAGTTTGATAACAACGTCGACAAAGCTGTACAGGCTTTTGTGGATGGTCTGTACCCTTTTTCTATTTCACGGACACTGTGAAAAGTAACACTGTCGAAAATAAAGTCCACAGGTGTATATGCTGCTAAAAAGTGAACATTCAGAATTTCCTAAGATATTATGATGTCTTTCTTTGCAACCTGAGAGACTGTTCTAAAAAGTCAAGAGTTAGCCAACTTGTGTGGGCATGTGTGCCCTGTATGAAAATCCCTGTGTAGATAACATCACATATCATCTCAATCTCCAAGCGTTGTGAGATTCCAGGGGTTCCAGGCATGCTTTATGCAGGGTCCATGTTTCCTTTTGGAAAATGAGGATTTGAAAGCAGGTTCTTAAAGTGGTAGGAAACCCTGGGCACAGGGAAACCTTAAGGTAAAGGTAAAGGGACCCCTGACCATTAGGTCCAGTCGTGACTGACTCTGGGGTTGCGGCGCTCATCTCACTTTATTGGCCGAGGGAGCCAGCGTACAGCTTCCGGGTCATGTGGCCAGCATGACTAAGCTGCTTCTGGCGAACCAGAGCAGCGCACGGCAGTGGCGTAGCGTGGGGGGTGCAGGGGGGGCCGGCCGCACCGGGCGCAACATCTGGGGGTTAGGGTGCGCAAATCCACGGGTTAGGGGACGCAAATCCACGGGTTAGGGGGTGCAAATTACTTGCCTTGCCCCGGGTGCTGACAACCGACGCTACGCCACTGGCGCACGGAAACGCCATTTACCTTCCCGCCGCAGTGGTACCTATTTATCTACTTGCGCTTTGATGTGCTTTCGAACTGCTAGGTTGGCAGGAGCAGGGACCGAGCAACGGGAGCTCACCCCATCGCAGGGATTGGAACCGCCAACCTTCTGATCGGCAAGTCCTAGGCTCTGTGGTTTAACCCACAGCGCCACCCACGTCCCACCCCCAGGAAACCTTACTAGGCATTAACTGCAGCTAAGGTTGGTACCAACCCCCAGAGGAGGAAAGGAACCTGCGCCTTAACTTCACATGGTTAAGAAGCTGAGATCATTGGCTGCATTAGCTGCTAAAGGTCTATGCACCGTCCTCATTAAGGACATACATTGCCCCAAGGATTGTTTTTGGGGGCCTAATATGGCCCTCTGTGGCAGTCTATATTCTGGGGTAAACACCTAAAAAAAGCTCAAGAACTTTGGGGTAGAATTGTAAAAAAAGCTCAAGAACTTCGGGGTAAAATCATAAAAAAGTTCAACAACTTCAATCCTAAAAATAGACCACCCTCCCTACATCTGCTCATTTTTATACCTTTTCATAACACATTTGGTGTCCATGAATTAACCAAACAAACTTAAATCTGGGTTCAATTGGCCGGTGTAGAATGCTGGAAGGTTGCTTTTAAAAATTGTGCAAGCCTTCCTCTTCCAGACTGCAGTTTGTCTTGTTCATATTTGGAGAGGGTGTGTGTGAATGCGGATTGCAATGCCAAGTATTATTTGCTGACTGGCTCCCTTTCAATAGATGTCAGAAAATGTTACCTAGCGGGAGATAAGCAATGGATAACAAACAAGGAAAAACGTACTGAGGTTCATTTTCAACTTTGCATATAAACCTTTTATTTCTTAAAGGACCAAATCAAAATGGTTAAAAACATACTCAAGCCAGTTTAGATTCTCGGGCAAATGACGAAGTCTGGTAGAAAAGCTGAATTTAGGAAACATTTCATTACTGCAAGTTTCACATGGGTAGTTATTTAAAATCCCTGCCCCTTTGATTTGTCAAAAACAAACCCTTTACACTGTGTTTTCTCACGGAAGAAGGAAATCCTGTTAAACCACAGGAGGCCCAGAACAAGCATTAAATTTGCTTTTAAGACTTAATTCAAATCCTTAGGCTATTCTAAAGCGAGCAAAATGACTTTGGTGGTCCATATGTGTGGTATGGTTCTCAGTAACGCTATTATTTTAACTATCAGTATGCAATACATGCACTGTATAATTTACCCCTTTAGTTTTAAAAAGGATTGTGTTTGCCCTTGCCATGAGCCAACGCAAAGAGCTATGCAGAGCACTGATTCCACATTCCCTGGCAGCTGGATTCCTTTCTAACTCCTGAGAATTTACCATGTTGCATTTTATCTATTACTCATTATTCATGCATTGTGAGCTTGAGGACTAGCCTGTTAAGGTTACCAGATTTTTTTCAATGAATCCGGGGACACTTTTCAACTTCAATGGATTTTGTATGGGGACTGATTTGTAACTCCAGGAACTGTCCCCGGTAAACGGGGATGTCTGGTAACCTAAGTGTAGGTTGAGAAACAATTGGACATGGGGCTGGATTCAGTTATTGGGTACTGTTAGTAGAATCGGGAGCAATGACTCCTGCTGGTGCTCTGTGTCTTTTCTCCCTTGCCTCCCCTCTGCTGTGTGCCCTCTAGCCTCCCCCACATCTGCTGTGGAGGGTCAGGAGAACAGCCTGAACCGTGTGCCGTGGGGAGGAGAGGGCAGATAGTTCTGCTGGGCGAACAGAAATGTTTGTGGTGACTAAACCCACCCACTATGTAGAAGGGTGACCCCATAGGAAAGGTGCACTTTTAAGGAAAGCTCTTGTTGTTTTTGGTTGTTGATCTCACCAGAAGGCAGAGATACCTAGAGCAAGGTACACGACAGCCTCTCCACTTGGGTGCTTAAGTCTAAAGGTGAAGAGACCCCTGACCGTTAGGTCCAGTCGTGGCCGACTCTGGGGTTGTGGCGCTCATCTTGCTTTATTTATTGAGCTGGCGTACAGCTTCTGGGTCATGTGGCCAGCATGACTAAGCCGCTTCTGGCGAACCAGAACAGCACACGGAAACGCCATTTACCTTCCCCCCAGAGCGGTACCTATTTATCTACTTGCACTTTGATGTGCTTTGGAACTGCTAGGTTGGCAGGAGCAGGTACTGAGCAACGGGAGCTCACTCTGTCATGGGGATTCGAACCGCTGACCTTCTGATCGGCAAGTCCTAGGCTCAGCTGAGTTGCTAAGCTGCCGTTACTCAAAGCAGCCTGCAAGGGACAGGAACAGGTAACAGGTAACATTCTCTTGTTTCAAGACAAGGGAACTAAAGGAAATGAAATACCATTTTCACTGACTCTTGGGACACATTGACCAAAACAAATTAAAATAAATTGAGCAAATGGTCACCAGACTGGAAGGGGGTTATTGTTGACTTGCTGAAGTCTCTCTCTCTCTCTCTCCTCTAGGCAGTGCACTTCAAGTTCTAAAAGAATGGAATATGTCAGGGAAAAAGAAGGTAAGGAGTTTCCTGTGAAAGTTAAGTCATTAAGTCCATTTTATCATCGTAGTTCGCTGGAGCACAACAGCATATTTGTTGCCAAGGCTTTTGCTCGCACACAAACACACAAATACACTTTTCTTTTTTTTTAACAACTGTGGACTGTTTGTTCCAAGCCTGCTTTCAAAAGACTTCAAAATAAATAGGTGCTTTTTACATTTTTAATCCCGCTTTGCTGTTGCTGTTTTTATACCAGCAGGTTGAGCTTGCTATTCTGACAGAATTGTCGGAATAATTAAGGTATTCATATGGAGATCGCAAAACTGTTCTTCAAGTTGCTATGAGCAATTCTAATCAGCACCAAGCTGTTGCTCTGGCAACTGACCCTTGAATGATAAAAGGACGTTCTCCTTTACATCAAGGGTAATACATATGTGGGACTCAGCTGTAAAGATATGCAAGTGATGACAACCAGTTTAGGACCAAAAAAGAGAAGAGACCTTGAAAATCCAGAATTGTATCTTCCATTTCCCCCCCCCCCTCTCTCTCTCTCTCTCTCTCTCTCTATATATATATATATATATATATTTAAGCAGCCTTCCCTAATTCAGATCTGGACTGCAGCCCCGAGGAAAGGGTTCTCTCTCCCCCCCCCCACTTTTCCTGATGCAAAGCATATAAACACACACACACATCACCTTGCCCTCTTAAGGAAAATATACTTTTGGGTAACACCCTTTCCTGCACTCTGGTCCTCGTTTGAATTGTTTAGCTGCTGCTTCTCTTCCCCTTTTACCACCCCCTTCTCTGGGGCAGCCGCCGATAGCTAGCCTATAAAATTGCAGTTTGCTTTAGCTTCTTAATAAAATCCCCTATCTGGGAAAGCTCTGGTCTTCACTGTGTTGCTCTCTCCTGAGTACCTTACATGGACACGGTTCTTGAGTAGCGTCAGGCAGTGGGGGAGGAAGCCGCTCGGGCACCTGGGGTGGGGCCCCCAGGGCAGGCGAGTCTCCCATAGGGGCGGGGCGCACTGCGGGGTCTCTGGAGTCTGCCTGCCTCCTCCCACTCAGCCGCCCTACAGCTGGGGGGGGAGGCAGCGGGCAGACCGTTTGGGCAGCGCAGAGCCTGCGCGCACCCAAGCCACCTCGTTACTCCCAGGAGAGACGTGTGGCTTGGGCGCGCTGCAGGCCCCGTAGTGAGTGCCGCCCAGCATTTTGTCACCCCCCTCAGTGGTGACACCTGGGGCGGCCTGTACCCACTGCGCCGCCCCTGGCGTCAGGGCCACAATAGGGAAAAGGTCTTGCAAATGTTTGAGCTACACCCAGAAGGGCTTGTTCTCCGTATAAGAGAAGGACTTTACATATAGATGTACATAGGTAAAGATAAAGGGACCCTTGACCATTAGGTCCAGTCGTGACCGACTCTGGGGTTGCAATGCTCATCTCGCTTTATTGGCCGAGGGAGCCGTCGCACAGCTTCCAGGTCATGTGGCCAGCATGACTAAGCCACTTCTGGCGAACCAGAGCAGCACACAGAAACGCCGTTTACCTTCCCGCCGGAAGGTACCTATTCCCAGCGGTACCTATTTATCTACTTGCACTTTGACGTGATTTCAAACTGCTAGGTTGGCAGGAGCCGGGACAGAGCAATGGGAGCTCACCCCATTGCGGGGATTCGAACCTCTGACCTTCTGATTGGCAAGTCCTAGGCTCAGTGGTTTAACCCACAGCGCCACCCAGGTCCCATATATATGCACATACACCTGCCCAAAGCAAGCATGCTAAGAGGCCACAAGGGTGCTGTGCTAAATTGGGTCTTCACCGCCCCCCTTCCTCACAACTCTAGAAAGTAGTTGACAGCAGTCCAGTAAAAGTGTGCATTTTTCTATACAGTCATACCTCGAGTTCTATGTGCTTCGGGTTGAGCACGTTCGAGTTGTGCTCCGTGGCAACCTGGAAGTAATGGAGTGTGTTACTTCCGGGTTTCGCTGCTCGCTCAGACGCTCAAAATGACATCACGCGCATGCGCGGAAGCGGAAAAACGCGACCCGTGCACGCGCAGACGCGCCGTCGTGTCTTATGTTCCATTCAGGATGTGAACGGGGCTCCGGAACGGATCCCGTTGGCATCCCGAGGTACAACTGTAGTGCTCACTGACTCCTGGAAGGAATCAAAGGTGTGACATCGTGTGCCTCTAATTTCTCCCGCTATGGCTACAATACTTACTGATGCACTCAGAACTATTTCCACAGGGTGTTTCAAGCTGGATGTCAACTTGAGTGTCCCTTTCCAAGATTTCAGATATGGGAAACAAATTGGTATTGAACTCTCAAGTGAAGTCTGTTTAGCTCTGTTAAGCAATGGATTCAGCAGGTTCTAGGAAGTGCTCGTCTTTTTTATTGATACGGACGTAACTCTGACAGTATGTAGGCACTGAATGTGGTGCAGAGAGACAATAGCACTTATTTATCTAATGGTCCCCAATCATAAAAAAAGAAATAAATTCTGTTCTTCAGAAACAACATTATGCCAGACTCCTGCTAGTGTCAGCTCACAGATATCTTCTGTGAAACAGAAGGAAGAATTAGAGGGAATCTACAAGCAATTACTGCCAGGGCAAACATAATGTATAATTTCCAGCTATGGAAAGCACTTTAAATTACTGTCCTACGAATTATCCTGACTGTGCCAAATGGCAGGTGTTTGGCAGAAAGAAATAAAACCCATCTGAATATAGCATCCAACCGAGTCCAAAATTCAGTTGCTATGGATGTTGATTGCTGCTCCAAAAAGAAGAGAGTGTATACTTTTGAAAAAATATAGGAAACATGGGTTCTACTTCCATCCCACGTGATCTTCAGATGGCACCAAAAGAAATATGTGTTCTGGAATTCTTTGGGTGCCAGTATTTTTTTTTTTCTTGCTGTGAATGAGTGTTGTCCTCAAATTCCCGTTTTTATGTATACTTGATACAGTACTTATGAGCTACTGTGGTTTAAATGCGCAGACATTTGTGTTCAGAATAGCAACTCAGAAAGAAGCCAGATATTATGGTGCATTTGAGAGAGAGAGAGAGAGAGAGAGAGAGAGAGAGAGAGAGTATATATATATATATATATGCAGAAGAATCTTTATTTGCATCAACCACTAGCAATAGCAATAAAATAAAATGTACTGAAGATAGAGGTAAAAGCTTAACTATACAAAATACATTTTTGAGGTTTACATCAATAGTCAAATAATAGATCTTATTCTAATTGCCCGTGCTAAAAACTTTGTAGTTTTTGCTGTCACCTGATCATCTTGATCTGCTAAAAGGAAGGACACAGTAGCAATGGTTGAGCGACCCAACATGGAGAATAACAGAGGGGTAATAATAAGCTCACTCCTCAAACCGTTATAAAGAGTGCAAGACCGAAGCTCATGAGCCACTGACTCAATACTGCCATCTCCACATGGACATAACTGTTTTTCCAGCAATATTTTTTGAAATCAACCCTCAAATACAGTTGAAAGCAGTATATTCAATATTGTGGAAGTGAAAGCATGTCTATTTTGGAATTGTCAAATTTTGCAAATACGGTTCCAAAGTGTCAAAATGACTAGGTGGAAGATAACCATACCATGGAAAAATATTCCTTAGCGTGGCCAAATTATTCTGTCACTCGATATCATATAGGCCAGGCATCCCCAACCTGCGGCCCTCCAGATGTTTTGGTCTACAACTCCCATCATCCCTAGCTAACAGGACTAGTGGTCAGGGATGGTGGGAATTGTAGTCCAAAACATCTGGAGGGCCAAAGGTTGGGGATGCCTGATATAGGCGCTGTCAGATTAAATTATTTGCTTTCTGAAGCCTGGTAATAACTGTTGTGGTGATAAACCAGAAAAGTAAATCTTTTGGTTGACAATTTTAGTCCAAGCGCTCTCATGACAATCTTGCGATTCTAAGGGTAGTAGACCAGGGGGTTTAAATTTAGCCAAAGCAAATAATTAAATGCCCTGCACCAAATCTGTAATTCAACAGAGGGGAGAAGCATTTGGAACACAGGATGAAACAGGAAAAAAATTGGCCTAGGAACTTAGATTGAACAGCTTCTGTAGATCCAAGATCTGATATACACATATATATATTTGTCTCTCGCGATTTTCGGAGCAAAGACAAGAGAAGCCTTTTTAAAAAAACACAACACAATAAAAGCAAAATATATCGAAACAATAATCATTAACTTAGGCTCTTGAAGTTGTGAGGATCGTGGGAGAAATCATTGGATTTAACCTAAGAAAGTTAATTTAATCTCCCTTACAGGGTTCCTTGATCTACTTTTAAGGCGCAAAGACAAAGCTTATGATGTAGTGCATCAGTTACTCAAATTCTAGTACAATTAGTTAAATTTATGCCATGCTTTAGAAAACGAAAACATTGAGGGTTGTTTTACCTGCTGCGATGTGATCTATATTTCATGGCATTGCTATCCTTGAATTATTTTCTCCCCCCTGCAGAACAGCAAAAGGAAAAGAGGCAGCTCTAAGCAGCACTTCCATAGCAGAGATATGAAAGGTAAAGAGGATGGGAGAGAAAAGTTGTCGTCTCTGGAATCCCAAGGATTATATGGCTGCCACCTGAATGGCTGTAATAAGGAGATTTCCCCCAGCGAACCTGCCAGTGAAAAACCGAAAGCAATTCCTCAAGAACCAAAGAGCTTTGAAGGCAAGGACAGGGCAGAGGCAAAACCAGAAATCGCAGGTCAGTGCACTGTGCGCCAGGTGGCTTTTGCAAGATGTATAAACAGCTTCCTTTTCAGCCCCCCAGGATGGAAGTCCTCACACCAACAGGAAGATTTTGTTGAACACATTGTTGTATTTATTCTGGATAATAATAATAATTTATTATTTGTACCCCACCCATCTGGCTGGGTTTCCCCAGCCACTCTGGGCGGCTTCCACAGAGACCAAAAATACACTAAAATGTCACACATTAAAAACTTCCCTGAACAGGGCTGCCTTAAGATGTCTTCTGAATGTCAGGTAGTTGTTTATCGCTTTGACATCTGATGGGAGGGCGTTCCACAGGGCGGGCGCCACTACCAAGAAGGCCCTCTGCCTGATTCCCTGTAGCTTTGCTTCTCGCAATGAGGGAACTGCCAGAAGGCCCTCGGAGCTGGACCTCAGCGTCCGGGTAGAATGATGGGGGTGGAGACACTCCTTCAGGTATACTGGGCCGAGGCCGTTTAGGGCTGTGAATATAGGTGCATCTCCTCCAGCCACCTCCTTTAGAGCTGCTCTGTGCTGGAAGCAAGACAGTGCACTGCACTGCACATCCAAACCCCACCTCTGTTCTTTGATCTGTCTTGGGTTCCAGCCTGTCTGGAATGCAGGCGGGAGCTATCATGGTTGCCAGGAGTGATGTGCTGTTTGCAGTGTGTACAAGTGGTACCTTGGTTCTCAAACGCCTTGGTACTCAAACAACTTGGAACCCAAACACTACAAATCCGAAAGTAAGTGTTCCGGTTTGTGAACTTTTTTCGGGAGCCGAACATGCTCTGTTTTGAATCTTACGCTTCCGATTTGAGTGCCACAGTTCCATTTTGAGTGTTACACTCAAGGTCTGTCTGGTTTTGCTATTTATTTTGCGTTTTGGTTTTTGCGACTGTGTGGAACCCAGTTCAGCTACTGATTGATTGATTGTGTGACCGCAGTACATTGTTTATTGCTTTCATTTTATGGATCAACGATCTCGTTAAATAGTAAAATTCATGTTAAATTGCTGTTTTAGGGCTTGTTTTTAAAAGTCTGGAACGGATTAATCCATTTTGCATTACTTTCTATGGGAAAGCACGCCTTGGTTTTGGAACGCTTTGGTTTTGGAACGGACTTCCGGAACTGATTAAGTTTGGGAACCAAGGTACCACTGTAGATGTGGAGCTTTTCTCCTCCCACATCAGTCTTAACATGAAGAGAGGACATTTCTTCCCTTTGGCAGTACATACCTCTCCTGGGGCTTTTGTAGTATTTTACTCATCCTTGATTCTTAAGGAAGACTTCAAAGCTGCTGCCAATTTGGGGCTGACATGTCTTTCTACACAGACATAAAAGCTGCATATAACTGGTGGTATATCTGGAATCCTATGTACTGTTCTGGTCGCCTCAACTCAAAAAAGATACCATGGAGTTGCAAAAGGTTCAGAGAAAGGCAACCGAAATGATTTAAGTGGGTTGGGCGACTTCCTTATGAAGAATGGTAGCAGCTTTTGGGGGTAGCACCTGTCCAGTCAACCACTGCCTTAGCAATCAGCCGTGGTCCTTTCCCTGTGCTTTAGGCAAGTGCCCCAACATATTTTACTAACGCTCCACATGTAGAGTACACTTTAAAACACATTTCAAAGCACCACTTGTGAAACATTCATTTATGCATTCACCCTTCCTTTTATCCAGGCAGAAACATTTTCAAAACAATTGCAAGGCTAACTGGGAGATGGGGAGGTTGCTTGTGGTATCGCAAGCACAATTTCCTGACATGTTTATTGGTTTTAATTTAATCGTATATTTTATTGGTGTGGTTTTTAATTACATTTAATTACATTTTAATCCACTCTTTTGCTAAGGGGAGGTACATAAATTTAATTAATAACAGTAATGATTGCCTTAAATTAAAAAAAAGAAAAAGAAATCAGACTGCTGCCTTGTGGACTTACAGAACATTTTTTTGTGTTACAGCTAAACGCTACGTAATAAAATCCTGGTTAAATGCAGCAAGGAAGCTTTCAAAGCGGTTTCATAATATACCACATTTTTCTATAAGACGCACCTTTCCCCTCCTAAAAAGTAAGGGGAAATGTGTGTGCGTCTTATGGAGTGAATGCAGGTGGGAGACTCTGCTCAGTGCTCCCTTTAAAGAGCCGTGTGGAGTGTGTATGTGGCTCTTGGGGGCTTTTCCCCGAGGAGGGAGATGGGCTTCCCTTCTCCCTCCTCGGGGAAAAGCCCCCAAGAGTCGCACACACACTCCGCTCGCTCTTTAAAGGGAGCGCGGCTCTTGGGGGAGCCTTACCCTCCCCTTTGCCCTTGAAGGCTCCCCTTGCCCTGGAGAGGCTGCGCGCAGTGGCGTAGCGTGGGGGGTGCAGGGGGGGCCGGCCGCAACATCTGGGGTTAGGGCAAATCCATGGGTTAGGGGGCGCAAATCCACGGGTTAGGGGGCGCAAATCCACGGGTTAGGGGGCGCAAATTACTTGCCTTGCCCCGGGTGCTGACAACCCACGCTACGCCACTGGCTGCGCGTGGCTATCCCATAATCCAGGACAGCCAGCAGGATCGCTGTGCTGTGATCCCGCTTGCTGTCCTGGCTTCTGGGATTCAGAATATTTTTTTTCTTGTTTTCCTCTTCCAAAAAACTAGGTGCGTCTTATGGTCTGGTGCGTCTTATAGAGCGAAAAATACGGTATCTGTCTTGAGAGCTAATAAAGGAATTCTGTTCAGTTAGAATAGCTTAGATTTTGACTACCTTTGACATCTTGCTGGTGGGCACATCTTTATATAGAAAAGCCACACAGAGATATGTGATGGGCGTTGCCTAGTAGTGCCTGAAGTTTTTCCGAATTCACGTTTTGTTATAGAATGGTGGTTGTGGTGTTTCTCGCGAAAGGCAATTGAGAATTTCCCCAACTCCTAGCTGACCTTTCAAGGTATCTTTTTAATAAGAAAGGGATTCTAGCTTCAGGGTGAGCTCCCCCACCCCCTCTTTAGGGGGTTTGAAAATATCGAGATAAAACAGCCACTCCTTAGCATGTGGGAGCTTGGGATTCAGAGTAGACTCTTTGAGCTCATCCCATTATCAGCCAGCCTGATAAAACACTCAGCCCTTAATACAGTGACTGGAGAGCTACATCTCAGATAGTGTTTCAGCTCTGTGCGAAAGAGATTCTAAAGGGTACTGTTCTGGTGCTTGAGACACCAGCAATTGATTTCTTATTAAGATGTTTGTAACACTGGCAGTACCTTTGGTGCCCTCGAGTTTTAAGTTTTGTTAGCAAGCACAGTTTTCCATGTGTCACAAAGCTTGCTGAGAAGCCTTTACAACAACAAAAAACACAATAAAAGCAAAATATATCAAAATAATAAAGCATTAACTTAGGCTATTGAAGTTGTGAGGATCGTGGGAGAAATCGTTGGATTTAACCTAATAAAGTTAATTTGATCTACCTTACAGGGTTCCTTGATCTACTTTTCAAGGTGGTTAGTTTATTTCATGTATTTAATAAAACATACCCCACTCCTCCTCATTCCTAAAGCACGACTCAGAACAGCTTACTAAAAATTAAAATCACAATTTCATTTTTTAAATATATATATATTTAAAACAAACATTACAACAAGGTAAAGTACGTGGAGCACTTTGAACATTTGAAAGCACATTCTAAATGCCAAGAATTAAACAAATAGAAACTACACAATGTGTCAGGGAGGGATTTAGGCCGCATTCACACAACAGTTTATTCTGTTTCCCCAGTGTTTTTCTTACAGTTAACTTCTGCATTATGTTTGAATGCTCTTCCAATATAGTAGACTATTGCTCAAGTTTAGCACCCCTTTTCTTTGCAAACTGAAAAGTTCTGTTTGCAAATAACATGGAAATGAGCACTAAACATGCACTATATTTCCAGAAGTGCCTTGTATATCATGTGAAAGTTCAATGTGAACAGTAAGAGGGAAACTAACAGGGAAATGTCGTGAAAGCAGGAAAAACTGCCTTGGAAACCTTAGACATCCCTGCTGTCGAAAAGTGGTCTCTCCCTGTATCTGGTTCTAATGAATCTTGGTGCATCCTATCATGCCAACAGGCCACCTCCATTCAGCATCATTGGCTGACGTAGGGAGATGTTTGAAAGCTCGTGGTGATATTCTGTCATGATGAGATACATCTCACTAGAACAGGGATTGCCAAACTTCTTGGGATTTTGAGAGAGTGCTGGAGACGCCAGGCACAAAATAAGTGCTGGGGTGTGTGTGGCACCACATAATATGGCTGCAATGGGGAGAATGGCATAACACAAAATTGGATAAGCTGCAGTGCCTGGCAACCTTATGTTCACCATGGGAAGTCAGCCATGTCCTACTGGTCCTGACTGTGGAGATCACACAATATTGATTGTACAGTGGTACCTCGGTTTAAGGGACACGGGTGGTGCTGTGGGTTAAACCACAGAGCCTAGGGCTTGCCGATCAGAAGGTCGGCGGTTCAAATCCCCGCGACGGGGTGAGCTCCCATTGCTCGGTCCCTGCTCCTGCCAACCTAGCAGTTTGAAAGCACATCGAAGTGCAAGTAGATAAATAGGTACTGCTCCAGCGGGAAGGTAAACGGTGTTTCCGTGCACTGCTCTGGTTCGCCAGAAGCAGATTAGTCATGCTGGCCACATGACCCGGAAGCTGTACGCCGGCTCCCTTGGCCAATAAAGTGAGATGAGCGCCGCAACCCCAGAGTTGGTCACGACTGGACCTAATGGTCAGGGATCCCTTTACCTTTACCATACCTCGGTTTAAGAACGATTCAGTTTACAAACTCTGCAAAACCGGAAATAGTGTCCCGGTTTGAGAACTTTACCTCAGTCTCAGAACGGAATCCGAATGGTGGAAGGGCAGCGGCGGTGGGAGGCCTCATTAGGGAAAGCGAGCCTCAGTTTAAGAACGGTTTTGGTTTAACAACGGACTTCCGGAATAGATTAAGTTTGTAAACCAAGATACCACTGTACACACACACCGTTGCTGTCTAATAGCAGAGAGGGAAAACATACAAGGTGATCACACCACACTGCCTCTGATTTCACAGAAATGACTTAGAACCTGCACCATTTCCCCCATAACTTGCTTCTAGGAGGACTAGAGACTTACTTACTTTGAGCAAAAGCTCAAACTCCAGGCACCTGCCCAGTAAAAGTCTTTATGCGCATCATGCGGCCCCGGGGGCGCTGGGTTGGTGACCCCAGCGCCAGAAGTTGTAAGAGAGTATGGGAAAAGTAAGCAGGAGGCTGACATTTCTAATCATGGACCTTTTATAATTCCTCTCCTCTGTACCTTTAGAATGTTTTTCCCATGAGAAAGAGCCTCTGACTTCTCACATGAACTGATACAAGAAACTCCGCCGTTGATCTTCCAACTTGTTGTTTTTGGGTTTTTGCAGACCGAAAGGCAGACCAAAAAACCATACCTATAGAAGCTGGCCGAAAATATGTAAATAGCGCACAGCTGCCTGATACTTTCCAGTCCTCCCACCCATCTCAGTGCAGTGTTGGTAGGCCGAAGGCAAAGACATCCGTGGTTAAGCCGTCTGTCCCCACAGCCCATCTTGAAATAAAACCAGAGGATTCAGTCAAGAAAAGAGGTAGGTACAAGAGATTTGTTTGCTCTGAAGTGCAACCCAGTGCATTTTTTTTCTTACTTCCAAAGCTTTTATTAACCTTACCAAAAATTCTGTGTAGCCATTCAATCTTAGTAATCTTTAAAAGAAGCACCGTATGTCAATGCTGTTTTTGTCTTCTCTGTAAAGTAGGAGTGGGGAACCTCTGGCCCTCCAGATGTGGTTAGTGTTAAATTGTGGGTGAACGTATCAGACAACACAGAGATTCTTCAACAGCTCTTGTTTATTCACAGGCCAGGACAGAACTGAACTGAAGGGTTCAGTCAGCCTGCTTATATAGAGCTCCAGTACAACGTAACTGTAAAAATTTTCTAAAACTATCCAATCACTGAATGTCAGGGTTTCGATCCCTTATTTGCATAACTATCTACAGTATCCCCCTGCTGGCCCAGGGTGAGAACTTCAGTACATAACACCTAGACTACATCTCAAAATATCCTGATCACTGGCCACGCTGACATGCACTCCAACATGCCCCAGGGTAAAACCTGGACGCATGTTGTTTGGGGCCGTGTTCCTGCGCAGGGGTGTAGCATTGGGAGGCTGCCAGGACGATCACCCTGGGCACATTTTTTGGGGGGGGAGGCACTGCTAACGCTGCCCTCCCCAAGTCAGCCCTGCGCCACTTTGCAAGGCTGGAATCTGATCAGATCCCAGCCTTGCAAAGCAGCACAGGACCCTGTGTCACTTTGCAAGGCTGGGACCATTCCAGCCTTGCAAAGTGGCTCAGGGATGCTGTTGCTCAAGTGGCAACAAGGGCTGAGTTGGTGTGCAGCGGGCTTCATTCACCCGCCTGGTACGCACACATGTGCTCCCTGGGCGCCATGACAACATGCTCCGCTGTTGCTCCTGCGTGAGCACATGCGTCTTTCAGGGCTGTGAGCTCATGGGAGCCAGGTGACTCGCACAAGAGCACAACCCCCCAAACGCGATGTTCCACTTAAATCGGGACAATTGAGGCGTCTGACTGAGTGCTGACTGGGTGTAGTGAGATTTGGGGTCCAGCGATAACTAGAGAGCCACAACTTTCCCAGACCTGCCTTAATAATAATAATAATAATAATTTATTATTTATACCCCGCCTATCTGGCTGGGCCTCCCCAGCCACTTTGGGCGGCTTCCATAAAAACCAAAAATACAGTAAAATATCACACGTTAAAAACTTCCCTGAACAGGGCTGCCTTAAGATGTCTTCTGAATGTCAGGTAGTTGTTTATCGCTTTGACATCTGCTGGAAGGGCGTTCCACAGGGCGGGCGCCACTACCGAGAAGGCCCTCTGCCTGGTTCCCTGTAGCTTTGCTTCTCGCAAGGAGGGAACCGCCAGAAGGCCCTCGGCGCTGGACCTCAGCGTCCGGGCAGAATGATGGGGGTGGAGACGCTCCTTCAGGTATACTGGACCGAGGCCGTTTAGGGCTTTAAAGGTCAGCACCAACACTTAGAATTGTGCTCGGAAACGTACTGGGAGCCAATGTAGGTCTTTCAAGACCGGTGTTATATGGTCTCGGCGGCCGCCCCCAGTCACCAGTCTAGCTGCCGCATTCTGGATTAGTTGTAGTTTCCGAGTCACCTTCAAAGGTAGCCCCACGTAGAGTGCATTGCAGTAGTCCAAGCGGGAGATAACCAAGTGTCCTTGGTGGTCATTCTGCCTCTTTATCCATGAAGACCACCATTTTCACGGCTCAGACAAAAATGTATGTAACGAACTGTGTTTTGCACTATCGCTCTGGTATTTCATGGAACGTATCAAGTGCAAATAAACTGTGAGATGCAAGCAAGGTTTGTTTTTTGCTTACTGCTCATGGTTGTTTGGAGTGGTAGGGGAACCCATGAGTCCATGTCCTGATGTAATATTAGGCCAAACCATGGTTTCGCTTGCAGCAGCTCAGCAGGAGATGAGAAGGGGCAAAGCACCTGTGATTTCAGCAACATAGTGGTGCACACATACGAAACTATAGTTTTGTTTGGCTGTGGTTTGAAGTGATGTGATAATCAGGCCAGTATGGCATAATATAAGGGTGAGAGAGAGTTCCTTATCTCTGCCTTCTTCTATCCTCCTCCGCAAGTTG
The DNA here is from genome assembly GCF_964270895.1 of Podarcis filfolensis. Lineage (NCBI taxonomy): Eukaryota > Metazoa > Chordata > Lepidosauria > Squamata > Lacertidae > Podarcis > Podarcis filfolensis. Next base: position 12,361,786 of record NC_139604.1, read on the forward strand.
CAGGATTACTGTGTGCAGCAGGGAAGCCCTGTCTATTTCATAATGCAATTGTTAAAATGGAACACGCAGGATGAAACAGTTAAATCTGCTATGATCAAATGGGCACAAGATGTTGGACATAACATTATGTTTGCTGACTGGGAACAGTTGTGGACCACTGGTATGAAATTTACGGCATGTAATGCCTTAAGAGAGAATATTATGAAAATGATATACAGGTGGTACATGACACCAGTCAAGCTTGCAAAAATATATCATTTGCCCGATAACAAATGTTGGAAATGTAAAGAAAATGAAGGTACATTCTTTCACCTTTGGTGGACGTGCCCAAAGATTAAGGCTTTCTGGGAGATGATCTATAATGAAATGAAAAAGGTATTTAAATATACCTTCCTGAAGAAACCAGAGGCCTTTCTCCTGGGCATAGTCGGCCAATTGGTGCCAAAGAAGGATAGAACTTTCTTTATGTATGCAACAACAGCAGCAAGAATACTTATTGCAAAGTATTGGAAGACACAAGAGCTACCCACCCTGGAAGAGTGGCAGATGAAGGTGATGGATTATATGGAATTGGCGGAAATGACTGGCAGAATCCGAGACCTGGGAGAAGAGTTGGTGGAAGAAGACTGGAAGAAATTTAAAGACTATCTTCAGAAATATTGTAAAATTAATGAATGTTAAAATGATGTTGGATTGAAAATAAGTGGCATTAGCAACAAAGTTAATAAGAATATGCAAAAATGAATTGATAATGGATGAAAATATAGAGTTATAATATGTTAAGATACAGAGTTAAGATAAACGAAAGAGGGTAAGGATTTGCTGATTTGATTATTTAAATGGGAATACAAAAAGGGGAGGTGTGAGGAGGCCAAGGAAATAAGTTAATGAGTTTAAAGTTACAAAGAACTGATTTGTTTTTAATTCTTATTTAGCTATTTGTCTTTTGTCTTTTGTATTTTTATTCTTTTTTCTTTTTTATGCATTTTTCTATGTTCTCTTTTTTGTATCTTTTTCTTTTGATATGACCTTTTTTATTTTGTAAACCTATGTTTTTGTAAAACCTCAATAAATATCTTTTAAAAAAAAATAATGCAATTGCCATTTTGCAAATGACAGTTTCTTTACAAGTGGGTGTCGTTCTGGTTGCACAAAGCACTCGTTGGCGCTACGTCGAAATGCAGCCCAACACATCTGCTGCTGCTTAGTGCAATTTTTTCTCACTTCCAGATTAAATCTGACAGCAGAAGGATAGCTGACGTTTGTTTGCTGTTACAGGTCCGAACATTGAAAAATCTGTAAAAGATCTTCAGCGGTGCACTGTTTCTCTGACCAGATACCGCATGATGATTAAAGAGGAGGTGGATAATTCTGTGAAGAAGATTAAAGCCGCCTTTGCAGAACTACATAGCTGGTAAGTAGGCGAGGGACAAGGAAGTCAGGTGAGATCTTTCAGAAGTCCATTCCGTTAGAGGGCCATTCCAGTCTCACTGGACTTACTCCACAAAGAAAATAAGAGCACTTGAGACCTTGGCACATTTTATGTTCTTTGGTTGCTGGTCTCAGAGGTAAGAATTTCAGGGACCTATTAACCAAGATTTTACCCAAGCAGGTAAATGCAGCTGAGTTATTTTTCATGCCACATTGGGGGAAAGACAGCTCTGTCAATATAAGTTTTGTTCTTGTTATTTCTGAAATGTTTTCCTGTAGCACAGCAACAACAAAACAAATTTGGGATCCCATCCAAACCTGTACCAAAGTTTTGCAACACAGCTGATGTGCAATGCAAAATTTTGGCACAGATTTAGAGTTGGCCCCAGATTATGGGGTTCATAGTTAATGAAGCCGTGAAAACATTTGGGGAGATAAATCACATATGGGGGTGGGGAAATGATTCTGCCCTCTTTTCACCTTTTGCTGCCAAAATCAGATCACACTCATTCTTTCTATGTAACTAGGACAGTTCTGTTTTATAAACATGTGACTTCTACAGTCCTGTCTAACCTGATGTACAAATAATTTTTCTTCTGAACCTTACCCCTTGCCATTGTGCAGAGGCGAAACTAGTCTTTATTTCACCCGGGTCAAAGACCCAGTTTGGCACCCCCACACACACATTTGCATACAAACACACACAGACTGGGAGCCTCATTGGCACCCCAATGGAGGTTTCCCCCAGGGCAAAAAACCTGGCTAGCCCCCCACCCCACATAGCTACAGTACTGCATTGTGGGTGGTGGGCCAATTTCATCACTAGAATAAAAGGGATTATAATTAATAATTTCTTGCTTGCATTTCACCAACAGGTCACAGGGTGGGTAATAATATCCCAAGTTTCACAAGTATTTTGAGGCTGAAACTACACCTGACACACATGCTTGCGTAATTTGTATCATAGGTAAAGGTAAAGGGACCCCTGACCATTAGGTCCAGTCGTGACTGACTCTGGGGTTGCGGCGCTCATCTCGCTTTATTGGCCGAGGGAGCCGGCCTACAGCTTCCGGGTCATGTGGCCAGCATGACTAAGCCGCTTCTGGTGAACCAGAGCAACACACGGACACGCCGTTTACCTTCCCGCTGGAGCAGTACCTATTTATCTACTTGCACTTTGACGTGCTTTCGAACTGCTAGGTTGGCAGGAGCAGGGACCGAGCAACGGGAGCTCATCCAGTCGCGGGGGTTCAAACCGCCGACCTTCTGATCGGCAAGTCCTAGGCTCTGTGGTTTAACCCACAGCGCCACCCGCGTCCCTATTTGTATCATACCTGACTTTTAATTTAGTTTATCTGTATTTCAACTTGTTCAATTGCTTTCAGTTTTATTTATTTTTGTATAAAACAACTAGCAAATGTGAATAATAATGATGATGATGCTTCTCTTGAGAGAGATCAAGAGCAGTTGGAGGGGGGGCTGCAGGGTTTTTTTAGCAAAGCAGTACATACAGAGAATGGGAGCTGCTGAACCCTTTCTCACTCCAGCCATTTTTACAAGGCTGCAGACTCCTGCAGCTGCTTTTGATTATAGAAATGTTCCAGGCGAAGAAACACACACACAGAACGGCCTGCTATCTAGTTTCATCTTTAGCAGCCGAGGGCACAAAGCCAATGATAGCAGCTCCAACAGGAAGTCTTCTATCTATGTCTGACTTTCTAATTCTCACCATGCTTCTGATAGGAAGACACTGATTCTGAATGAGCAGATTCCCACTGCTGCCTCCCTCCTCTTCCCTGCTCCAAATAGTCACCTAATCCAAAAACGATGCTCTTCCTGTCCTTTTAGCATACAGTACATGTGTAGAACAGTTGGGTGGCATGTACTGCAGTAATAAAACAAAAGATAGGTAAAGGTAAAGGGACCCCTGACCATTAGGTCCAGTCGTGACCGACTCTGGGGTTGCGGCGCTCATTTCGCTTTATTGGCCAAGGGAGCCGGCGTACAGCTTCCGGGTCATGTGGCCAGCATGACTAAGCTGCTTCTGGCGAACCAGAGCAGCACACAGAAACATCCTTTACCTTCCCACCGGAGTGGTACCTATTTATCTACTTGCACTTTGACGTGCTTTTGAACTGCTAGGTTGGCAGGAGCAGGGACCGAGCAACGGGAGCTCACCCCGTCACGGGGATTCGAGCCACTGACCTTCTGATCGGCAAGCCCTAGGCTCTGTGTTTTAGACCACACCGCCACCCGCGTCCCTTAAAAATAGGGAGGACTTATTTCCTAGCTTTAAAGGAGCCAGATATAATTTTTTAAAAGAGAGAGAGAAAAAATGTTGTCTAAATATAAAAGCATGCCAGGATGGGATACGCACATGTGTGTATACACACACACACATATTTGCATGCAGTAGAGTTTTCACCGCACCTGCAAAACGGAAGCTGTCCCTCTGCTGTCACTGGATGATTGCATACAGATGTGATGCAGCTGTTTGCTCTGCTGACTAGTAGGCCCCTCAGCGACTCGGTCAGAAGGACCAAGTGCATTGTGTTTAGCAGTGAAAAGCCTCTTTGTAGCATGGTCTGTGTAGCACAGCAGGGCTGCAGTGGGAAGAAGACATCACCCCTGTGGGGAGAGCAGGGGATCCAAGAGATCCATTGCATGATCTGGAGTGGTCCCATTGGACACAGCAGGGCTTAGTTTCTGAGTTAAGTGCACTCGCATGAGTGCATCAGCACAGCCCTGATCTCACCTGCCCAGTACCTTTCAGGTAAGCCGCAGCAACACAGGAATCAGGACAGTTCTGCCCCAAGACAGTTCTGCCCCAAATTACTGCTTTGCTACCAATGAAAAGTAAACATCTGTTCCTAGGACCGTTTGGCCTGTCGTTTGCCACCGTTGCAAAGCAAACTGTGGGAAAGAAATTACCTAGATGTCATTGTGTTATGTGCAGATCTGACCGGAGAAACAGCTCGCCTCCTTTTGCCTCTCAAATGTTTCCATACACCAAATGGCTTAGGCCAAGCATTAAGTTCAGTGTATTTAAATATTTGGAAATGTGCAGATAGTACTTTCAGAGCTTCACCAGATGCTTTCAAGAAATTGGTTCCAGAATAACACTGCGGGCGCGGGAGGGAGGCAGAGAGAGGAGTAATTCCAGACGCTATTATCAATCCTAAGAAAACTTATATAGAATGAATCCACGAGCAATAAAAAGCAGGAAGTGTGTGGAAAGCCAAAGTCAGCACTGATAGAATTCTTTTACTTACATACAAGAGGCGAGGGGTGTGGTATTAGCTGTATAAACACCAGAACAGTTTAGTTCTGCTGGGTAAGGAAAATAGGGTGGCTAATGTTTGCTTTCAGTCCAACATTGTGTTCAGGCTCTGTCTATATTTATACAACATAGTGTCAGAGCGAAGACTAACTGGGCCATCCACAAACTTTGCAACAAACAAACATACAAGGGAAATTCTTCAAGCCTGATTGGGCTTGAGACACTTCCTGCTGTTTCTGATAGGGCAGAGGTCTGCAGTTGAGAAGTCAGGTCTGTAAGAAACTAATTTTGAGTTCAAGTCACTTCTAGAGCACACAGCTGCAATCTTTGCTACCTCACACCCCACCCTCTGCTTCTAGGTAAAGGTAAAGGGACCCCTGACCATTAGGTCCAGTCGCGGATGACTCTGGGGTTGCGGCGCTCATCTCGCTTTATTGGCCAAGGGAGCCGGCGTACAGCTTCCTGGTCATGTGGCCAGCATGACTAAGCTGCTTCTGGCGAACCAGAGCAGTTCACGGAAACGCCGTTTACCTTCCCACCAGAGTGGTACCTATTTATCTACTTGCACTTTGATGTGCTTTCAAACTGCTAGGTGGGCAGGAGCAGGGACTGAGCAACGGGAGCTCACCCCATCGCCGGGATTCAAACCGCTGACCTTCTGATTGGCAAGCCCTGGGCTCTGTGGTTTAACCCACAGCGCCACCGGCGTCCCTGCTTCTAGGTAGCAGCATCTTTTGCAGAATTTGATTTCTAGCCCTCTGAATGCTGGCCTCTGAGTTTTTTCCAGACATTTTCCAGACATCTACTCTGGATAAACAACCAAAGATGGGTGACTACCCTTTTGTATGCTGCAGGCTTAGAACATTAAACTAAATCTTCCCAAAGTGCAGAGAGCTTGGGGAGAGCGCTGTGTAGGCAGCCTGCTTTCCTTCATGCATCCAGGCTATGATCCTGCAAAACAAAAGTGTTCATTATGTGTTTGGCCAGCAGTTGCAAAGGTTAGGGTGAAACAACCCACTTTGCAAAATGTTGGATCCAATTATTTTTATAGAATAGAGTTTTTTGTTACAGTGTGTTCAGGTATTTTAACTATATCCTAGAGAGCTTCCTCTTGGACTTTGGCCCAGTTGCTTTATATTATATCACATGTTTAAATCTCTCCCCCACCCCCCGCCAGCAAGCTTAATTCTTGTATCAAGAATAAGAATGAAGCATAATCTGGTTTGTTATTCAAATCTTGTGCACAATGGATATAGCTGAGGTAATAATGGAACAGTGTTGTATTCCAGAGCTTGGCAAAAATTATGTAATTTAATGGCTATCCTCCTGGGGTCCTAGCTGAATAGAGAGCCTGCCTACATGTTTCCACCCAGCCAGGCAGTGGTTCTATTCATCAGTCATTTGACAAAGCTTCTAATCACTTTACTAGATCTGCAATCATGCATATATTTGCATTAAGCACCCAGGTACCGTATTTTTCGCTCTATAAGACGCACCAGACCACAAAACGCACCTAGTTTTTGGAGGAGGAAAACAAGAAAAAAAATATTTTGAATCTCAGAAGCCAGAACAGCAAGAGGGATCGCTGCGCAGTGAAAGCAGCAATCCCTCTTGCTGTTCTGGCTTCTGTGATAGCTGCGCAGCCTGCATTCGCTCCATAAGACGCACACACACATTTCCCCTTACTTTTTAGGAGGGAAAAAGTGAGTCTTATAGAGCAAAAAATACGGTAATTATTTTGTCTCTTGTTATGCACATTCCATTGGAAGAGGTGCAAAGCTCGTACAGTTGAAGGGGCCTCTTTTTGTCTCATAAATGAACAAAAAGTAGTTTCACCAGATTTAGGGTTTGAGATGCCACTTGACAATCAACTAATCTTGTTTCCTAAAAAATATTTCCAGTTCTAAGCATTCATCTAAACAAACACAATTATTTTTATTAGTGCTTTACCCAAATTCCTTTTCTACACTCCATGCAAATGCAGCAGTTGTTGCAGCAGCAGTGAAAAGATCCTTTGGCCTTAACCTGCAAATTTACATGTGGGGTGTGGGCCTTTTGTTGATGTTTTTATCAGCATTTCTGGAAGTTTTCCCCCCTCATGTACTACATACCGTATTTTTCGCTCTATAGGACGCACCGGACTATAGGACCATAGGAGGGGGAGAAAAGGGGGGAAAAATTCTCCCTCTCTCTACTCAGCGACCTTTCAGTGAAGCGGCAGGAGAAACGGAGCCCCTTCCATTTCTCCTCCCGCTTCACTGAAGGGGCGCTGCACAGAGAGGGAAAACTGTGCAGCGCTTCTCCAGCGAAGCGAACCCTGGAGAGCAAGCGGGATCGGTGTGCACCGACCCCTCTCGCTCTCCAGGCTTCAGGCGGCTATCTGCAAGCCTTCGGAGGACGGCAGGAACTCTTGCTGTGCTCCTAAGGCTTGCGGATAGCTGCCCGAAGCCCCCGGAGCGCAGCGTGCATTCGCGCGGCGGAGCGCAGCGGGAACTCCAGCTGCGCTCCGAAGGCTTGCGGATAGCTGCCTGAAGCCCCCGGAGCGCAGCGGGAGTTCCCTGTGCTCCAGGGGCTTCAAGCGGCTTCAGCAAAAGCAACACGAAGCCTCCGGAGCGCAGGGGGAGCTCTCCCTCTGCGCTTCGGAGGCTTTGCATTGCTGTCGCTGAAGCCAAGGAGCCTGCATTCGCTCCATAGGACGCACACACATTTCCCCTTCATTATTGGAAGGGAAAAAGTGCGTCCTATAGAGCGAAAAATACGGTAATCACTATGGCATGGTGGTGCTGATGTTCCAAAGATTATCTGTGCAAGTGGATATGCTCCTTCCTTTCCACCCTCATTTTAGTTTGTTTTCATTTGTGTGGGTGCAGAAGCCAGCAGAAGTCTAGAATGCAGAATTCCCACTAATAAAATTTCTCACTGGATGGGGGATTTGAAGCAGCAATGAAACCATTTATGTTGTTTATTCTAGGCAGCCAACTTCCAGTAACACTGTGAGCCAAGTTCTCCGTATGGGGAGGGAGAGAGAGACATTTTTTTGGCCTTTTGGAAACAGCAGGAAGCCAGCCCGAATTAGCAATCGCCACACAAAACCTGGATCTTCTCTGAGATGATTTCATGCTATCTTTAGAGACCTTCCCAATCATGCATTGGCTGCTTAATTTGCCATGGGCAAGCACTCAACATACACTTCAGATTTCACAGTGCTGTCTCTTACTTCAAAGGACCATGATAGCCATGTTCAAATATATAAAAGGATGTCACATAGAGGAGGGAGAAAGGTTGTTTTCTGCTGCTCCAGAGAAGCAGACACGGAGCAATGGATCCAAACTACAAGAAAGAAGATTCCACCTAAACATTAGGAAGAACTTCCTGACAGTAAGAGCTGTTCGACAGTGGAATTTGCTGCCAAGGAGTGTGGTGGAGTCTCCTTCTTTGGAGGTCTTTAAGCAGAGGCTTGACAACCATATGTCAGGAGTGCTCTGATGGTGTTTCCTGCTTGGCAGGGGGTTGGACTCGATGGCCCTTGTGGTCTCTTCCAACTCTATGATTCTATGATTCTATGTAACTTTGCCTGTGAGAAGTAAATTAGGGCAAAGGTAGAGACACATATCTAAAGAGAATTCACAGCAGATTTTTCCTGACATTGCAATGTTTGTGACAGACAGACATATCACGGATTCCGTCATCAGTCCTGTCCCTTCTCACTTTTTCCCTTTTTCTTCTGCCCTAATTTTTGCCCCCAGTTGTGCCACATGTACCTCTATCTGCTGCTATGTTCATCCTTTATCTTTTTAATAAATAAATAAACAGCAGCATTTAAACACTGTTGCAGAACTGCTCTGGAGACTGAGCATTTAGGCGATTTCATGGGTGCAAACAGGTCAGCGCTACTCACGGCAAGCCCATGCTGCAAACTTGCAAAATCATCCGCCTCGCCAGCAAACATTCCCACCCCCACTCCCCAAATCCAACAACCAGCTTGATGCTGAGGAGAAAGTTCGGATTGATTTTGTTAAGTTGTGGGTGAACATATCAGACGACACAGCGATTCTTCAAACAGCTCTTCTTTATTCACAGGCCAGAACAGAACTGAACTGAAGGGTTCAGCCAGCCTGCTTATATAGAGCTCCACTACAACGCAACAGTAACCATTTTCTGTAACTATCCAATCACTGAACGTCACTTTCAATCCCTTATTTGCATATGTGGACCTGAGTGAAAACTATCTACAGTATCCCCCTGCTGGCCCAGGGTGAGAACTTCAGTACATAACAGATTTGGTGAAAGTGCTTCCAAACTTTACCCACTACTGAACACCGGTATTATTTTACCCCACAAAAACGTGAGAATAGTTATTGGTCACTGTAAAAGCCTTGTTCTTGTTGTTGGTTGTTATTCTTGGCATCCGTCTGTCTCAAGAGACAGTGGAGTGTGCCTCCAGGGGTGAAGTGAAACCGCTGCATTAACAGCATCGAAGTGACCCCCCCGGGCGCAATCCTGGACAGTGTGTTTGGAGGTCCTGGGCTAACCAGACAACAAGACCTCCCTCTCGGCCTCACTGATTTGGCCCAAAGGAATGCAGAGCAATACGTTTGGCACCAGCTTGGCTGCAGGAGTTGCCAGAAGGAGGCTACAAAGTGCCATCTATCCATCTTAGAGACTGCAGTCCGGATTTGTGTAGAATTTACTCCTTAGCCTCCTCTTCTCCCGAAGATATCCTGCACAGCAGTGGAGGGAGGAGGCTGACTAATTAAGAAATATGTTTTCTCTTGAGTAGGGAGGGACCACTGATTCAGCCCATCTTGTTAAGTTGTGGGTGAACATATCAGACGACACAGCGATTCTTCAAACAGCTTTTGTTTATTCACAGGCCAGAACAGAACTGAACTGAAGGGTTCAGCCAGCCTGCTTATATAGAGCTCCACTAGAACGCAACAGTAACCACTTTCTGTAACTATCCAATCACTGAACGTCACTTTCAATCCCTTATTTGCATATGTGGACCTGAGTGAAAACTATCTACAGTATCCCCCTGCTGGCCCAGGGTGAGAACTTCAGTACATAACACATCTGATCCCTGGTTCCCTGTAAACGCATACCAAACCCCAAGAGCTGCTATCTGAGCCCAAGCTGGTCTCCCCTGGCTCCACATGAGCAAACATACCCCACCACGACGCATGATGTTAACACTGTATTGCACTGTACCACATTGTTCCTGTTATAAGAAAAAACTGCTCCTTCTTATAATAGTTCCCTAAAATCCCCTACACTCTCTCTCAAGCTGAAGAGCTAGGAGAAATTGCCACTGAGTTCCAAGTCAAACCCTTTAAAAATATATTAAATAGGAATTGGGGAGTGGAGGGAGGGAGGGAGGGAGAGAGAGAGACAATAGCTGCCCAGTATTGTAATGGTTTTGCAATAATATCTCATACCACACAGAAGGAAGATGGGGGTGTTTGTAACTGGGTCACTGGGATCCGTCATGGACAAGTAACATGGGGGGGTGCTTGGCGCTGCCGCAGCTGCCAAACCTCTTCATTTTTACAGATGTTCCTTCCTGATACTGGACCAACATTCTGACCAGCAGCACTTAGAGAACCTATGCATAGGGCGCCATCTGCTGGAGATTGCATCTCAGCTGCGCCCAAAGCCGAATCGCTAAATCAAATCCAGACCACAAAAAACGATTTTCCCAATAGGTGCAGGAAATAATATGCACTAATGCTAATTTAAGTCATGCTTGCAGAACCGGGGGGCGGGCGGTAGGCAGCAAAATAGCAGCACCCACACAGAAGGGAGAGGTATTGGCAGGCTCTGTGTAACCCCAAGTTTGCAGATTCTCAAAAAAGCAAAGGGGTGTGGGAATAGAACGGCATTGCTGAAATAGGAGGACAGAAGCAAACGCGTATGCAGGGTAGAATGAACTGCCTTACTGTCTGGATAGGCCGCTCTATATTGCACATTCCACACTGGGGTTGTAGAGCCCCATGAGTAGAAACGTTCTTCAACTACCAAGACATGAAAGCACTGCAGGAGCTCAAATCTGTTGCTCCTTTACAAGAGAAGAATTCTAAGATTCTGCCCAGGAGGAACATCTTTTGTCAAAATGCCTTGGGGGCTGCGCTATGTTTAATGAGACTGTTTCCTACACCTATTCGGAACACCTCCTTTTGTGATGTGCCCTTTTGTGACATTTTTTGTTGTTGTTGTTTAGTCGTGTCCGACTCTTCGTGACCCCATGGACCTGAGCACGCCAGGCACTTCTGTCTTCCACTGCCTCCCGCAGTTTGGTCAAACTCATGCTGGTAGCTTCGAGAACACTGTCCAGCCATCTCGTCCTCTGTCGTCCCCTTCTCCTTGTGCCCTCCATCTTTCCCAACATCAGGGTCTTTTCCAGGGAGTCTTCTCTTCTCATGAGGTGGCCAAAGTATTGGAGCCTCAGCTTCAGGATCTGTCCTTCCAGTGAGCACTCAGGGCTGATTTCCTTCAGAATGGATCGGTTTGATCTTCTTGCAGTCCATGGGACTCTCAAGAGTCTCCTCCAGCACCAGAATTCAAAAGCATCAATTCTTCAGCGATCAGCCTTCTTTATGGTCCAGCTCTCACTTCCATACATCACTACTGGGAAAACCATAGCTTTTACTATACGGACCTTTGTTGGCAAGGCGATGTCTCTACTTTTTAAGATGCTGTCTAGGTTTGTCATTTTAGGCATTCTTAAAATATTTATTAGGTGAAGAAGCTGGTTAAAATGGACAGGTAAAGATAAAGGACCCCTGGGTGGTTAAGTCCAGTCAAAGGTGACTATGGGGTGCGCATAGTCCATGTTTATGATGATTTATATCCCTCCTTTAGATGGAAAGATTCTCAAGGTTTAATGCAGAAACACACACACACCAGTCCGTAACAGTATCCCCTCCCTCTGAGCTAACCACACATTGGTTACAGCAGCCATAGCAGCAAAATATAACCAGTCCTGGCATGATGTGACTGTAGCTTGTTTTGTAAGGCTGCAGTCCTGGGCACACTTTCCTGTGTGTTCAGTGATGCTTGCTTCTGAGTTGATATATGTAGGACTTGCATGGGAAACCTGGGGCAAAATATCACCACCACTAGCCAAATTGTGGCATTTGTAATCACTGCGTTCTGTTGGTAACAGCCAAGTAATTCTCTTAAGATAAATTGCACAGGCTTGAATTTAATAAAGTAGTGACATATGATGAATTACTATCCCGGCACTCAGAAATTTGCCCATGCTTTATATCTTCCCAGAAATTGCTTATAATATACGCCCAAACTGCCAAGGTACTGTCCGTATGTCCTTCGAAAGAATATAATTATTTTAAATCTCATGTTTTTAATTTTCAGCATCATAGACAAAGAAGTCTCTTTAATGGCAGAAGTTGACAAAGTTAAAGAAGAAGCCAGTAAGTAAAGATGAAAGTAAATGGGAATATTGTATGCTTTGAAACAATTGGGAAGGGGTGTTTATAGCTGCTTTTGCAGAAATAAAAACAATCATTCATCTGTTCAGAAGCGGCACTGTGTGTTTCACCACATAAAGTTTTTGGATTGCAGATAGAATTGCACCTAGGTTTTGTGCCAGATGTTCTGGCCTGAAATTGCAACCATCTACACATGGTTATTGGATTGAGAGTAAGGTTTGAAATGTCAACCACCCCCCTCTCCAAAAAAGCAAGTTTCTAACTATGAAAGTAGGCTTTAATGGAATTGGGTGAATTCTCACAAGCCAAAAGCATGGGCAGAGAGGGCTGGGGTCACAGTGGGATTTGTAGTGTTCAACGCCAGGGTTGTCTTGCACACCTCTTTGCGGAAGATTGCACCCAGTCTCACACAAGTGGATTTGGGCAACCTCGCTCACACCACATCTCAGGTTTTTCCTGAGAGTGTGGTTGCCTCCAGGAGAGCTTTTTCAAGAACTGCCAGGTGTTGCAGGTGCCACAAGGAAAGCAAGTGGCCGAGAAGTGGGCACTCCCACCAACCTGTCAAAGTTGGCCTGTGAAGGGTGCAGAGATTGTGGATCTGGCCTGCAGGCAAAGTACAATTTCTGTTCTGATATTAAATGCACATTAAACTTTTGTTGGCATTTAAGGTGCTGGTTTTAACCTTTAAAGCACTATACGGCCTAGGACCCTCGTACCTACGGGACCGCCTCTCCTGGTATGTCCCACAGAGAAACTTACAGTCTTCAAACAAAAACATCCTGAAGGTCCCAGGCCACAGAGAGGTTAGGCTGGCCTCAACTAGAGCCAGGGCTTTTTTGGCTGTGGCTCCGATCTGGTGGAACGCTCTGTCACAAGAGACTAGGGCCCTGCGGGACTTGACATCTTTCCACAGGGCCTGCAAGACGGAGCTGTTCCGCCAGGCCTTTGGTCAGGGCACAGCCTGACTCCCTCCTTTGGCAATCTTCACAGAACTTTAGCCTAATGGTTGCAATCAATTTGATTTGAATTAATTTTATAATGAAATGATTTTAGAATGTTGTACTATTTTATTGTTGTTAGCCGCCCTGAGCCCGGCTTTGGCTGGGGAGGGCGGGATATAAATAAAAAATATTATTATTATTATCATCATCATCATCATCATCATCATCATCATCACCTTCTTGTTTGGCAGTGGAAATCTTAACCGCTCGTCAGAAAAAAGCTGAAGAATTGAAGAGGTTAACAGATTTGGCTAGCCAAATGGCAGAGTCTCAGTTGGCTGAACTGAGGGCTGAAATTAAGGTTAGTCTGTGTGGCCATTTCTTTTGAAGTCGTCCATGCCTTCTTTCTTATAGCATACGAACCAGACAGACAATAATTCATTCCTCAAATACAGGGTTGGTGTTTTTTTCAAAACAAAGTGCAGATCTGACTTACTAGGTAGGTCATAGAATCGTAGAATTCCCAAGAGTCAAGTCCAGCCCCCGGCAATGCAGGGAACTCAGCTAAAGCATCCATGAATTTCACTTAATGTCATGAAATTAAAAGGTTGGTCTCTATTGAACCCAGAGACGGTAAAAACAAGATTTAAACTCTTCCTTCTGCTCTTTTGCCCTTAGAGAAATATTCCCTGAACCCATGCATGTACTGCAGTAACTCTGCTGCAGTTCTTAACATTTTGTTTTATTCCCTACCTCGATTAAGCCTCTGTCCCCAATTATGCATCTGTCCCCAATTATGCATCTGTGCTGCTGTTTAGGTAAAGGTAAAGGGACCCCTGACCATTAGGTCCAGTCGTGACCAACTCTGGGGTTGCGGCGCTCATCTTGCTTTACTGGCCGAGGGAGCCGGCGTACAGCTTCTGGGTCATGTGGCCAGCATGACTAAGCCGCTTCTGGCGAACCAGAGCAGCGCACGGAAACACCCGTTTACCTTACCGCCGGAGCGGTACCTATTTATCTACTTGCACTTTGACGTGCTTTCGAACTGCCAGGTTGGCAGGAGCTGGGACCGAGCAACGGGAGCTCACCCTATCGCGGGGATTCGAACCGCTGACCTTCTGATTGGCAAGTCCTAGGCTCTATGGTTTAACCCACAGTGTCACCCGCGTCCCTATGCTGCTGTTTACAGATTACCTATTGGAATTAGCATTGTTATTATGCTGGCTATTTAAATGTATGTGGATGTGGATATGGATATATATAGAGAGAGATGCACACATTTTGATGTGTGTATGAGCATGGAGTGCTAATCAAAACATGGCATGTGGGGTGGGATTGCAGGACCATCACAGACGTTGGACATTGCTTGTGAATACATTAGTGATGAGCAACAAAAAAAAACGCCATTCATAGTTTCCCTCCCAGTGTTGCAAAAGTTTTGGATTTTTTTTGAAGTTTGTGCTCAACCTCCTCTGCGCTAGAGCACAGGATCCTCCTTCAATCAGTGCCGGATTTACGTATAAGCTAAAAAAGCTATAGCTTAGGGCCCCACTCTCTTGGGGGCCCCCAAAAATATTTAAAGGGAAAAAAACCTGAATGTACATTTCCAAAATATAAGATAAACAAATAAAATAAAACCTACATACAGCAACAGTGTTTTGTGTTGTGTAGGCTCCTATGATGTAAGTAATGGGCCACGCCTGCTCACATATTAAAATATCACATATAAAGGGCCCCATTACCTTCAGTAGCTTAGGGCCTCATCAAACTAAATCTGGCCCTGCCTTCAATCCACTTTTTTTCTTTTAACAACTGAAAAGCATTTCCCAGATCATGAGATGGAAGGGTGTTGTTCTTTTCGTGCTGCAACAATAGGTGTGGGGACATTTCATAAAAGCCTAACCCGACATTTTAAGACCGGAGTGTTCTGCTCTCCAAAAGGCTCAAGATTCAGCAGATGAGGCTCTAAAATTATTTTGGGCAGGCTTCTTTCACATCTCCTTTATTACCTGGTGCAGTTTATAACTTAAGTCATCCCCCCCCCCACTACCTTGCAGCACTTTGTAAGCGAACGTAAATATGATGAAGAATTGGGAAGATCTGCCCGCTTTTCCTGTGACATAGAACAGCTGAAGACTGAGATTCTGCAGTGCGGAGAGCGTAAGTCATGGTGCTTCTGACTAAGCCTCGTGTAGATTCTTGATTCCCTTGTACAGCTTGTACTTTTCTGACTGCATTTCTTCTTGGGAAGCTAGGTGGGCAAAGTGTGTGTGTACTATAGTCTCTTCCTCATTCAACTATCCCACCTTTGAGCAAAATAGGCTTTCACAAGCTTCTGCCTTGATGGTTAGTCACTTGTCAAGGTAGAAGATCACCAGATGACCTGCTTTTAAAATGGATTGGATAATTTGAAAATATGATTGAAGGAATCCAGCTGTTCTTTTATTCTGTGCAGTGTACCTATTACAGAGGCTGGTAAACGCCGTGCCTGAATAACCCAAAAGAATATGAACTTGTATTTAAGTCCAAATAAAACTGAACAGAGGAATATATGGTAAAAATTAAGTCGGAGGGCCAGCAGATGTCACTCACTACTGTTTTCCTGAAATAAATTCTCTAAATTGATTGAGATCTGACTTATTTGGCTTATATTTAAGAAACAAAACATTTAAAAGTGGGCCATGATAATATCTGCGCTGAAGTATCCAACTGGAATTGATAAAGCACAGTTAATATGGTTTTAAGTGTTGTATTTAAACATATCCAAAACTTTACTCGGAATATTATTTTTATTATCTTGGATGACTGTTGGTTGCCAAATCAAAGCACACAGCAACAAAAAAGGGACTCCTTTCTGCCCTCAGTTTAACTGTTGCCATTTTGGAACCAAAAGCTCTCTTTTGTGATTGTGAGTGTTGGGCATTTTTCTCCCTTGTAGTTTCTCACCCAAAGAACAATTATTCCTCAAGAACACCTTCCGGCCCACTGCTGCAGTCGACGTCTTTGCGCACAGCAACCACCATACCAAGCACATACATCCAAAAATCTTCAAATCGAATTCGTGCCAAGACTCCTGATGGCAAAGCAGCAACACCGAAAGTCTCCAACCAAGTTAGCACAAACACCACAGAATCCTCTCCTCAGACCATTTCAACAAACAAACAGGTAAGGTACAGAAAATAATAGTGGCTTTCAATCTCTACCAATATCTCGTATCTTGTTTTTGTTTTAAGAAAAGACCAAAACGTTTCTCAAAGTTTGTAATTTATTATCCACTGCCCTTAACTTCCCTGGAATCAGAAACTCGGTAATATCAAGCTATCCCCTACTTTCACATTATCAGTCCTGCACTGGGTAGAAACAGGGACGCAGGTGGCGCTGTGGTCTAAACCACTGAGTCTCTTGGGCTTGCTGATCAGAAGGTCAGCGGTTCGAATCCCTGCGTTTCCGTGCCCTCTGGTTTCTGTCATGGTGTTGCATTGCACCAGAAGCAGTTTAGTCATGCTGACCACATGACCTGGAAGCTGTCTGTGGACAAATGCTGGCTCCCTCGGCCTGAAAGTGAGATAAGCACTGCAACCCCATTGTCGCCTTTGACTGGACTTAACTGTCCAGGGGTCCTTTACCTTTTTTATTTTTACCTGCAGCACAACACCCACTAGAATTAATTTGATTTGGTTTTGAAAGTTGTTGTTGTTGTTGTTTAGTCATTTAGTCGTGTCCGACACTTCGTGACCCCATGGACCTGAGCACACCAGGCACTCCTGTCTTCCACTGCCTCCCACAGTTTGGTCAAACTCATGCTGGCAGCTTCGAGAACACTGTCCAACCATTCGTCCTCTGTCGTCCCCTTCTCCTTGTGCCCTCCATCTTTTCCAGCATCAGGGTTTTTTTCCAGGGAGTCTTCTCTTCTCATGAGGTGGCCAAAGTATTGGAGCCTCAGCTTCAGGATCTGTCCTTCCAGTGAGCACTCAGGGCTGATTTCCTTCAGAATGGATAGGTTTGATCTTCTTGCAGTCCATGGGACTCTCAAGAGTCTCCTCCAGCACCAGAATTCAAAAGCATCAATTCTTCAGCGATCAGCCTTCTTTATGGTCCAGCTCTCACTTCCATACATCACTACTGGGAAAACCATAGCTTTAACTATATGGACCTTTGTTGGCAAGGTGATGTCTCTGCTTTTTAAGATTGCAAATTGTATTCTTGATTATTTCAGAGAAAGGACCTTGTAATGTTGTTCTTGTCATTGCTGCTGTTGTTCCACGGTCAAATGTACCTGGGAAGATATGGTTCATGGTGAATAGGAAAGCACTAACCAGACACTTTGGAGAAGGGATGGCAGCTCTTTATCCCTTTCAACATGGTCCAGTGGTCAGCTCGACAGAGGGCTCCTCCGGAAAATTATAAGCACACTATAAGCACACAAGGAAGAGGCTTTCACACTAATTCTCAGACCTCCTTAGGAACTCCTTATTCCCCTCTTGCCACAACTCACCACCTGAATCTCAGGTATCCCTCTTTCTTGGTTCTGCTGTCCTCTCTGAGTGTCTCCTGCAGTGTCTTCTTCGTTGTTCTCCAATCTCCTCTTTGTTTGGATGCGGAGGCAGCGAGAAAGCGTCAGACACCCAAACGCCACAGGGCTCTTCTTCCAGCCTGCCCATGTTTAATTGCACACAGGCCGCAGTGGCCAGCAATGGTCTTGATCCCAAACTGTATGTTTAATAAGTATGTGTGGAGGTGCAATATTATTATTATTATTAATAATAATCTATTATTTATACCCTGCCCATCTGACTGGGTTGCCCCAGCCACTCTGGGTGGCTCCCAACAGAATATTAAAAACACGATAAAAGATCAGACATTAAAAACTTCCCTAAACAGGGCTGCCTTCAGATGTCTTCTAAAAGTCAGATAGTTGTTTATTTCCTTGACATCTGATGGGAGGGTGTTCCACAGGGCTGGCGCCACTACTGAGAAGGCCCTCTGCCTGGTTCCCTGTAACCTCACTTCTCACAGGGAGGGAACCGCCAGAAGGCCCTTGGAGCTGGATCTCTGGGCTGGAGGTGGAGAAGCTCCTTCAGGTATACAGATATAATGAGAATGATTCTACTCTGCTTTCACCAAAAATGGCCACAGGGAAGATGCAACCACATCCATTGGCAGAGGCATTTTTAAAAAGCGCAACTGGTGCGGCCGTGCTGCAGGGGGTGCCAAAACATTGCTGTAGAATGGAGCGCGGGGGGGGGGGGGGACCGCATGCCATATTTTAGCATTGCACAGGGCGTCGCTGAAGCTTGAGAGCCCAAAATCCACCATTGCCATAACCCTTCGTTTTGTTCCTTGACAGAATGCAGCTTCTAGCCACAGGCGGAGATTTTACACGCAGTATCATGGAATTCGGCTCAATGGACCGCTTAAGTCTCCAAGTGCCATTAACGAGTCAGATCAGAACAGCACGAAAGTCAGCTCTCGACAGGAATACAGAAGACAGCACCATAATAGTTTCCGGTCAAAAAACAAAGGCACTTTTAAAACCCAAGAGCATTCTGCTGCAGCAAAAAGCATGGAAACTCTAACGTATCCAGAGAAAACAAGACGAAAGCATCCTTTGCCAGGCCCCACAGAGCCCAGGCCTTTATGCAGCAATATTACAAGGGTTTCTCAGTGCAACTTACGTCCTGCAAGAATAGAAACCTCCACAGAGGCCCCTGTCCTTTCAGTGCCAGCTGTGACATTGGTGGCATGAGGATTGGAAAGACAGACGACTAGCAAATGTAATGCATTTTCATATTTAAGTTTCTCACTAAAGGTGCTTTCTTTTTATTCCAAATACTGTACAAAAAAAAGCTTGTGTAGAATACTACAATTGTGGTAAACCAAACTTACTGGGGGTTTTCAAAACCACAGTAATCTGCCATATCTCGTTTCATACTATAAAGGCTTTGCTCAATATACTCGATATTGTTTTTTCTCATAACAATGCAGCTTTTAGCTAGCCAGTGCCTAGTAAAACAATGAAATTGTTGTTAAAAATAAATGGCAGGAGGATGTCAGTATAGATAATGTGTTTGTTACTGTCCAAAAGGTTGGTATTAGGGTAATCCTGGCATTCCTATTGTTGGTCTGCAATCAAGATACTTGTGTTCATATAAAATTGCTCTTAACTATTTCCATTTTATATGGAGCCCAAATTGTTTGTGCGGAACGAACCTCGTGGTTCAGTTTGATGTAACCAAATTTCATAGCCTGAATGATTGTCAAGATGAGTCACAAATACTAGCTAAAAAAACGGCATATTAATATTTTTCTGTGCTGTGCCACTCGTACAAGATTGGTTAGGATATAAATTTTGAACTGAAAAGTAAGAGTAAGTTTTCCAGCGTCTTAAATCCTTTTCAAATATCTTTGCAGACTAAAAATCAGACATGTTTCAGCCTGAGATTCTTTTATTTTCTTGTTCATCGCTGTAGACATCTCTTCCTTATTTAAGCACTATTGGCCACAAACCTGTACGGAGTTGATTGCACTTGATTTCTTTGGGTTTCATCCTATACAATTGATTGTTGAATTATGGCCTGTGTATCTTGCAAATCTGACAGGATACCATGTATATCATACCTGAGCACATGCAAAATCCCAGGCTTATATTTTAAAACAAGCTCACAGCTTTTAATAGCCCGACTGTACTTCAGAAAAATTATTCCCCCTTTTTATTAAAAAACAAACAATTTTACAAAATGCAGTGTTTTATTTTGCAACAACCAAACCATCTGGATTCTGTTGTTACCTTATTACCTTTTCCCCAAATCAGCCATCCCTAATGATGAAAAGGAAGATGTCGGGCTCACTGTTCTATGACGGGGGTCCACAAATGTTGGCCTGCATTAGTAACCAGCTAGTATTTGTAGAGGGACGCGGGTGGCGCTGTGGGTTAAACCACAGAGCCTAGGACTTGCCAATCAGAAGGTTGGCGGTTCGAATCCCTGTGACGGGGTGAGCTCCCATTGCTCAGTCCCTGCTCCTGCCAACCTAGCAGTTCAAAAGGACGTCAAAGTGCAAGTAGATAAATAGGTACCGCACCGGTGGGAAGGTAAACGGTGTGTCCGTGCGCTGCTCTGGTTCACAAGAAGCGGCTTAGTCATGCTGGTCACATGACCCGGAAGCTGTACGCTGGCTCCCTTGGCCAATAAAGCGAGATGAGCGCCGCAACCCCAGAGTTGGCCACGACTGGACCTGATGGTCAGGGGTCCCTTTACCTAGTATTTGTAGCTTTCCATGCTTTCTTCCCAAGTTGTCCTGCTTTTTACCTTTTAAAATCCTAATGCAAAGTGAGATTCCTCTTCTTCCCTAAATCCTCTTCATTCAGCTGAGAATATTTTTTTTGGGGGGGTGGAGCAGGGAGAGGAGGTACTGTCACTAGAAAAGGTGTTGCACTATTCCGCACCCACCTTTGGAATATGAGCCTCTGAAATGAAGGCAATTTCCGTTTTCCATTTTTTAAGCTTCTACATCTGCCTCCATTCGTTGGAGTAACATACTCACCCAAGCTTTATCGCTGAAAAAATAACCCAGCAACAACTTGCCATAGAGACAGCAAGTGGTAATGAAAGGAGACAGGGGTGGAACACTGTAGTCATGAAGTTAATAATGAGCAGTCACCAATTTGAGGAAATTCAACATGCTGGCAGTGTTCTTCATGCCTCAGTTGGCTATGCTATGCCTGTGGTGGATCCAAGCTTGCTGAGAAATGCTCTGCCATCATTGGTCCATGCGTCAGAGACTGGAAGTACCATGGAAGTACTGAGCGCATGCCATTTGACAAACTCCTGAAAAGTAATAATTTTATTACTTTTATTAGATCTGGAAATAAATCTGAGCATTATTCTTTTTCTGCCTTGCATGACAGGGAATGTCTTCCTTGGTTGGGAAGCAAATGGCCTTGCTTAGGAAGAGATCTACTGACCCTTCCCAGTTCCAAATGATAGTCAGGGCTAAGTCCAAAATGGCAAGCAGTAAAGATTCAATAAAGACACCCCCACATTCCCTCCCTTTGGAGAATCCGACAAATTCTTAACATTATGTTTTCACTTAATTTATGACAGCTTTTCATCTCCCCAGATTCATTGTTAAAAAAGTCATGCTATGGATTCTAAAACAATCATGTGCTTGTCATATGAAATTATCATTCATTTTCACGTTCCACCCTACAGCTATTTTAATGAAAGCCATATGAACGGCATCTCCTAAGGACAGTTAACAGGCTGACTAACCCATGCTCTGTCACATGCAAATGATTTTATCATACTGAATTTTACATCTGGACTCCTTGTATTGCCATCCTCTCAAGTGGGGGGGCAGGATTACTCTACAGTGTTTCTCATATAAGAGACTAGAAAGAGAAGTCAACTTTGACTGGGTATCCTGTGTTTTTTTTCCTTACCTACCCAGCTCGACTGCCACCTCTAGGTATAAACGGTATTTTTTAAAATGTCATTTTAGGCTCAGAATGCATTTTTGTAATAAATAATCATTAACTAAAGTCATATTATAGATTATATGAAATGTAGCAGTACTTATAAAAGCATTATAGTGCAAAGAAGACAGCCCACCCAATATATTAGCAGGCCTAAAAGTTCTTTTGGGAGGAAAGGCAAGAAATTTAATAAATAAAGGACAAAGCTTTGTTCTACAACTCTTGATTTTTTAGTTAATGATCTCTTTTAGTTAACGTAAGTTTATCGCTTTTGTAGAAGTTTTTTTTTTTACCAAGCTTTGCAGAAACATGTTTCTTGTGACGTCATTGACAAAAGTATTATCATTAATAAGATCCATTTAAAACGGATTTTAATGTTCCAAATGAGGTCAGAGCACTCAGTTCAAATCAAACACTAAGCACTAGAAGACTGATGAGCTACTCTCAATCAAGTTAATGGCGCAATAAAAATTGAATCACATTCATCACATTGCCAGGGTTCAGCATTTTCCAATTTGTGAAAGTTGATTTCTCCTGCTACTGTAGACAAGAGTTTTCTTAACACAGATTTTTTAAAAATAAAATAATCCAGCAGGCACGCTCTCATCTGACGGAATGCACTGATTTCAAACCAGAATGCATGGCACAAAAGTTTAAGTTGATTTTAATAATGTAGCAGCTTCTGATTTGTCAATAATCTTTACACGTTGAACTTGCAAGGAATGGCTACATTATTATCCCCGTATCGCAGGTGGAGTACTAAGGATGAGAGAAGAGTGGGAATTCAAACCAGACACCATGGTTCATAGCTCTGAGCTCCTAATCTACACCAAAACATTGGTCATAACTTAGTATTACAAATATAAGCTACACCAAGCCCTGGGCCGACGCATTCCTCCTTCCTCTTCTGACACATGCCTAAATACAGTAGTACCTCTGGTTGCGAACGGGATCCGTTCCGGAGTCGTATTCGCAACATGAGCAGAACGCAACCCGCATCTGCATATTGCGATTCGCCGCATCTGCGCATGACGTTCATTTTGCACGAGCGCCGAAACCCGGAAGTAACCCTTTCCGGTACTTCCGTGTCGCTGTGGGACGCAACCTGAAAAAACGTACCATGGAGCAAACGCAACTCGAGGTATGACTGTACTCTGAAAATCTCACTTCTGTTTTATATTAACTACAATTAGTCATGCTCTTCAAGCACAGGCACACTAGTTCATTGTAACCGTGGACTCAATTTCAAATCCGAGTTTATGGAATTGGCATGTTTCAACCAAGCCTAGCTAACATTAGCTGCAGTTCAAAAGACACTCGCATACAAGCAGAGAGTTTCCAGTCTCCTCTTAGTTGTGCCAAAGAAGGGGGACAGTTTGCAAGCCCAAGGCTCGTTCTCAAAATGTAGCCTAATTTTCAAGGTCTACTGAAAGATCCCGTGGTGCAGATTATAAGGTATGCCATATAGCCCAAACAGCTACAAAGATGCGCTTGAAAAAATGTGGACAATACCTGCTGAGAAACTAGAAGAATTGCGGAGTACAAAATTCCGTGGGGGACACAGAGTTTTTACTGACCTCTGTAGGCCCTTGATGCTGTTCAGGAGGAGCAGAAGTAGAATAAGTTACACAAAAAGGAAAGAGATGCAGAATAAGTCACACAAAAAGTCTATGGAATGGGAAAATTGGGGGTTTAGGAAAAAAGGGACGAAGTGTACACAAAGCCTGGCACAATCTCTATTCTAGAATGACTGAGCAGCTCAAATTTTATTTATATAATGTAATGAGCGAACGGCAAAAAGCACATAATATTTCTGAACAAACATCCATATGCCTCTTTCGCCACACAGAGAAAAATCATTATAAATCTGATTATAAATGTGAATGTTCCCCCCTCCCAAATGTGTCACATTTATTAGGACTCCCAAAAGATCAGAATTTTGTCTCTAGCAGATCATGACGGATAACACCATATATATAAAATTCATGCCACATCGTTCAGTTGGTCTTCCTGTAAATGATTCTTAGCGGTAACGTTTTGCTCGGAGTGTCCAAATTCCTCCTGGCCTAAGTTTTGGGAAGCAGGAGTGGAGCCAACTGCAACAGATGGAACTTGGTGCTCAGCTACCGTACTCAGCACCTGGGAAGTGTGTTGAGTTAACCGGTCGTTACAGAGTGGAGTCCGCTTGAGTTTGACCGCACGACTGGTTGCAGGCTTCTTCGAGAACGGGGCCTTTAGCGTCCTGTGACAGTCTGCCCCATTTTCAGTGCTCCTAACGGATTCTTGAGAATTTTTACTCAATGGTGTGGGTTTTGGTACGTCTTTGCACAGCAACGAACTGTCTCTGCTAGGTCGCTTGAGAGTCTTCTGGGAACGGGAAGATGTGGGGCATTCTGCTACCTTTACAAAAGCAGAATTCTTAATTGTGATGCGAGTACTTGTTGACGGACCAGAAAACTGAATTGGCTTCCGGCCTGTTCTACTGCTCAAGTGACTTTCTTCTTCTTCAGAAAGATCTATTAATTGTCTGTAAACACGGAGAATAAAATTACTGACTCTATTGCTTTGGGAAATTATGCACAGATCATAACTCTGATGCAACTAAGGGTGCTTCCTACATTCACCTCTGGATACAATATTTCTTATTCCAGGATCTGTTTAAAACTGCAGTAGGTGTATGCATTCAAATTTATTTTTTATATTGGACTTACCCAGAGCAAGAAAAAATATACAAGTATAACACAAGTATACAAATACATGTATATTCAGCCAAAAATAACCAGGCCAACACACTGGAATGAACCAGTTGGATTCAACAGAAATAAAAGGGAAATCATATTCTTTTATTATCTAATATGGATTGCAGGATATTTCTAAGTACTGAGTCTTATGCTCCTGATTAAATTTTTATGAAATGGGCTAATGGCTGGCTTTGTAATATATAGCAAGAGGCCCACCACACAGATATCTGTGGAATGCGTAACTTACAATTATATATTTTCCTGTTTTAGGGTATGCGTTTGCAGAGACAGTCCTTAAAATGTGTACAATTATAGTTTTGTTACATTAACTTAGTTATGTAATTAGCATTATGCCAGCTTTTTTAATACACTTACAATTAACAGACTCTATATGAAACCTTCCTGCATCATCTTTTGATTTTACACCCTTATAACTAGGGGATGCACAAAGATTAACATGGAGATAACGCTATTTTTGAAATAGTCCCTGTTCCATATGAAGCATTCTTTGAGAAAACAAAGCATGATTAGTAAGACGTACCGTCTATGAATCGGAGGCATGCTTTGGAGACTTCCTTTCAAAGGGCGTTCCTCAAGAGTCCAACATTCTATCAGTTCCTGCGGGACTCGCCAATAACTGACACCTGTAATTTCAAATGCAATTTCAATACAATATTCAAGATGCTTCTGTGAAATGTATAAGCCCAATGATACGCAATCAGGGATCATTGGCAACTCTTTCAGACACCATATATCTCCCGAGTGCTCAACTATAATGCTTTCATTGGGGAACACGGCGCAATGTACTCCCACCCTGAATCGTTTTTTTCCTAATTAAAGAGCTAAATGTTTTATTTACAGTCTTTTTTCCTTCTCTCAAAAAACTGTCTGATACAGTGGTGTCATGTTGGTTCCGGAAAAGAGAGGGGAGGGAGAGTGTGATACTCGGTGGACTAAATCCTGCTTTTAAGAATGTGCAAACATTCAGAACTCACAGGTCTCTTCTTCAGACACAGCGAACACTCAAATTTAAACTAACACACATCATGTACGGAAGACTGAAAGCTCTCCCAAAATATCTGATACTTCCATGTAGTTCACATTTGCCTTCGGCATTATTAATCAAAGTAGTGGACAAGTATTTGAAGCCAAGTGACATTAATGTCCGAGAAACATGAATTTATCTAGGCTAAGAGTCAGATGAGTCTACGAATTTTCTCCTAGGTTAATAAAAAACAAACAACCACCAGAAGAGATCTTTCACTGATATTCCACAAGCATGTCTGTAAACTTAAATCTTAAAACTTAAAGCAGTGCACAACTGCAATGCAAAATAAATTGGCTGTTTTGAGAGCTCAATAGGACCAGTGTATGAAAGCACAGACTTTTAAATAGATAAATACATCCATAACTTGGCTTCTGCCAATCGCAAGGTTTCCCCACCAAACACCGCCAATTCAATTATTCCCTTTCCTTATTAAAGGATAGTTGGAAATATAGCCTGCCTGCCCTTCACAAATCGACACTATTTCAGGACAAACAGTTGCAGGATAAAACATTTATTCTTTACGGAAAATACTATCAGAAACATGAGATACCTCTCCCTTCCCAAGCCTCAAATGCATCCATCATCTTTTCCAATTCAGACCCTGAATAATAGCTCCAGATATATTGGACATTGTTTCCGGCTTTCCTGGAGAAAAAAATGTAGGAAAAGAGAGGAAATTACGCTGCTTTACAAGCTGAATAATAATAATAATAAATTGCTTAAAGTCTAAAAGCAAAGTATGTTTAAAACTGATGGCATAAAAACACAGTTTTCCCAATTTTGTAATATACCTTCATTGTCACAAACCACAATTCTTTTGAGTTTCATTCTCACAACTGTAAATGGTTTCCATTTCCGTGGCGACTGCCCATTTGTGGAATGCCTTCCCCAGAGAGGCTTGCCTGGCTACTTCATTACACATCTTGAGGTGCCAAGTGAAGCCTTTGGCTGATAAACATTCAATGGCCTTTTAAATGTGCTTTTGAGAGAGGGAGTTATTGGTTCGTTTTTGTTTTATTATGTGTTCCTATGTTGCATTTTTATGTTATTAACTGCCCTGGGATCTTCTGATGAATGGTGGTATGCAAATTTATTAAATGCTAATAGCAACTTTTCCCCACAAATGGGAACGTTCACAGCAATTATTGAATCACTCAGCCAATGGCACTAAGGTTAGTCTTAATGGGTCCATCAAGCTTCAGTGCTGCCATTTGGACAACGGCTTGCAGCAACTGGCTTTAAACAAGACTCCTGATCAAATGGTTTGCAGATTGTAAGCTTCTCCTTTTCTTGCTTTCTCTGCACCAAGGTTAAAGCAACACTCTCACCTAACTGTCTAGGGAAAAAATACACTAAATAAACAACAGGACTTCTTCTGATACTCAAAAACAACTCTTTTGAGTATTGTCTTATGAATATTCTAGTAAGTCTAGTGTTTCCCACATTCAGGTTGACTATTATTTGTTTATATCTGGAGGAGAAACATTTAGATGTTCCTTTGCTTTTGTTTATGATCAATTGGGGCCCAAAGTATTTAACAGTAATCCACCAATATTAATATAATGAAGGAAATTTGTGTAACTAAGCATCTCTTTAAACTCCATAGGCATGGAAGAGATATGCATGTCTTTACACATCTGATACTGCCATCTCTAAAGGAGATACAGTCAAATCTCAGTTTCCAAATGCCTCCGTTTTGGAACATTTCCGGTTTTTGAACATTTTTCGGAAGCCGAACGTTAGACGTGGCTTCCGCTTGAGTGCAGGAAGCGCCTGCAGCCAATTGGATGCCACGCCTCAGTTCTTGAACATTTCGGAAGCCAAACGGGCTTCCAGAACAGATTATGTTTTGACAACAGAGGTTTGACTGTACAAGATTCTCAGCAGAATTTTACAAGCACACTTTGATGTAATCACATGACTATAAAGCTTCTTACCTCTTGTAAATATTTTTGCTGTGTAATCTTCCTCCCAGCTCCTTTTCAATTGCTGCTTTCCCATCGGCTCTTGTGGCATACACACCCATTATTCTACTCTCACAACTTGCACCAGAAGTGTTGAGGTAGTGTAAGACCCACACTGTAGGCTTAGTGCATATTAAGCCGTAAGACTCACAAAAATCTAGAAGTGCCTGGGGAGGAAATATACAAATACATACAAGCAATTTTATTATTTTCCGTGTGTTTGAGGGACTTTAAAAGAGCACAAAATTGTGCTCAGACTAAACCTGTACATGTTTAATTATAAATCCCACTAAATTCAATTGTACTAACTTGCAAGTGTGCAAAGGACTGCAGCCTTACTGCTTTTACTCTGAATAATAGACAATGGAGAGATTTTCTTTTAGGACAGTGGGCTGTTGCCCCATTAGAGCCCATTGGCCTCACAAATGTCTCCTGCACCCTATCTCCCACCCATATAAGCCACTTGCTTGCATCTGCCTGGTCCATTCATCCACCCATCCATTCATAAATGAATGAATGAATGAATGAATGCAAGGCTTGTAGTTATCACTATGCCTCAGGGCACCCTTATGTCACTTTGGTTTCACTGTGTTTGGGGTGTTTTTATTTTTTAATTTCTGAGTCAGGGCAATCCTGAGTATCCCAGGATCAGATCAATGCCACCCCTGAGCTTCAACTGCTAATGACGTTTTTAATTTAATTTTAATTTAAAGGCACAGGAAAATTCCCGTACCTTTTTGAGTTCTGTGTTTGATCTTAAAGAATAAGTCTCCATTTCATTGGCCAAATGGTCAGCAAGATTGTAAGGGTAAGGAATGCCGAAGTAATCAGCTTCTTCGTGCAATGCAATTCGTGTCTGCTCATCTTCTGGTAGCTGAACCTCTCCGTGAAGATAATCCAAGAGGTATTTAAAGAGGCTGCCATCTCGATCAATAAGGCAAGCTCCTGTAAAGGCAAATAAAAATATGTACAACATTTATAATGTGCCTATTCTCCCAAGAGTTGAAGGCAACACATATACTTCTTCACCCTCCTTTATTCTTCCAAGCAACCCTGAAAAGTAGGTTTGGCTGAGAAAGAGTAAATGGCCCAAGATCACCCAGTGAGCTTCATAGCTGAATGGGGATTTGAATCCATATTTCGAGAAGGGCATGGTTATCATAACTACATCCAAGCTGTCAATTCATCAAACAAATACAGTCATACCTTGGATCCCGAATGCCTTGCGAGTTGAACGTTTTGGCTCTCGAACGCCACAAACCCGGAAGTGAGTGTTCTGGTTTGCAAATGTTCTTTGGAACCTGAACGTCCTTCGCAGCTTCCGATTGGCTGCAGGAGCTTCCTGCAGCCAATCGGAAGCCACGCCTTAGTTTCCGAACGTTTTGGAAGCCGAATGGACTTCCGTAACGGATTCCGTTCGACTTCCAAGGTACCACTGTATATCTCAGTACGCTCTTCTTGGCGATGTTATATTTTAAGGAGACGTATCTTTTTTCAATCTCTCTTTCAGATTTGCTCAAATAAAATACTAGACACAAAGAACCTGTGTATGTATTAACCGACAGATAATATCAAAAGGCAAACATAATTAAAAAGGCTAATTCTTTCCTCAACCAGCTACATTAGTTTGTTGCTTGTGGCAAGCGATTGACAGCCCCGACTAAGTGCTAAACCTGAACACAGGCCCAAACTGCATAAGGAAAGTCCTCTCTCCTGCTGAGGAATCATAACCTGAGGCAGCATAAACAAGTCGCTGGGGAGGCTGGGAGAGAAGAGAGATGCCCCAAAAATGTTGTATTTGGACAACCCCTTGATAGAGTCTCTCCTTATCCGGAGGATTTGCAATAGTTGGCGTCAGGCTGATCAGAGAAGATAGAAGGATTTTTGTTTTGTTCTGTTTCCCCCTGCTGAATGGGTCTTAGCTCACATCCTTGAGCAAAGTAGTACTACTTCCTGCACAGGCTCCAAGGAAATTATCTGTGAATGGAAGGAAGGCTACACCCCAAGAGTAAACTGATGCAGATGGCAAAAACCCAGAGATACTAGCTTGCAAGAAGCGTTCTCTTTGTGAACAGCAGTCCAGAGAAAAAGAGAAACACCAGAAGTTGCCTTATATTGAGTCAGACCATTGATCGATCAAACTCAGTAACATCAACACTGACTGGAAGACACTTTCCAGGGTTTCAGGTAGGATTTTTCAAACCTTTTCTCTATTATATTATTCTCCTCTATTGTTCAAAATTGTCCATCTTTCTACTTAATTTGGGACCAGTCAGACAAAATGGCCGACGTCACACTGTAATTTTTGCCTGAGGGAAATCTGTCAAAAGCTAAATATACTGAGAGCAAAGCAAAATATTATTCAAACTACACCTGTTTATCTCGTGCTACCTAGATGAACCAAATGATTGATGATGTTGCCAATCCTATACTCAAGCACAGAGATTTGGTGACATCTTTAGCTCTTTCCAGCCCTACAGTGTATTCTATGATACTTGATGTTTTTCTTCTACCACACTTTATTGGAAATCGCTAACCTTTAAAGTATTAAATAAGTTGCTCATTATACTGGAAATAATAAAAATTACAATGCATTTGTATTGACCCATGCTTATTATCCCTTGGCCGAAGCTGGAAGAATATTAGAAAATTGAATTCATAATTACTTTACAATCAAGTTTTAGCTATTTACTACTTTTTTTTACCTGTGTCATCCATTTTCAGAGGAAATCGTCCACTGAACATAGATGCTAGCATTGAGTCCTTAAAACGGCATAAAGATTTACGCCTAGCGGTGTACATACATCCGCCAACATTCAGCCGAATAATATCTGTGACCTTTTCGCTCTTGCTATCTTCCATCGCATTTGTAGTTAACGTTGCAGGCTGGGTGGTGTGCTTTCAAAGCTGTAAAAAGAGTAAAAATTGTACTCAGAACAGTGAATAACTTGGCTTCTCCATGAAGATCAATAATTTATGCTCCTGAAAAGGCAGATAAAAAGCATTTATAACATTTATAAGTTGCCTTTCCTCCAAGAAGTTAAAGGCAGCATATATTTGAACCCCAGCATAAGGACAGAGGCGGGTTTACTTTTTTAAATTTCTTAGTCGCTTTATCTTGCCCAGAGCAATCCTGGGTCTTCCAGGATCAGTTTACACAACCACTCAAAAGGACTGGATGTAAATGACCCAGTTATCTGCAATGGAACATTGAAAGGGCACTGCTAGGCCTCTTCTCCACAAGAACATCTGCATTGTTTTGGCAAGTATGCAGGACAGAACTGGATGGCATCACCTCGACTACTGAGAAATGTCATGTGAACCACCTGCCACCTGTGTACCCAGTCCAATAGTCAAACCACTAGACCAGCCTTCACCAACTTAGTGCCCCTCCCTCAGATACTTTGGACTCCCATAATAACTGACCATGCTGGCAAGGGCTGATGGGAGTTGTAGTCCAAAATACCCAGAGAAGATCAGGTTGGTGAACGCTGCACTGGATCATGTTGCCTGCCAGCTTTGTAATACAGGCACACAACTCAAACAGTATTTTTGGATGTGTTACCAAGTCGCCTATTGTCTGTCCACCACAGTGGGGCAGAGAAAGTGTGTGGATGTCTTGACACAGCTTATGTTTTCAAATTGGACCGAAGTTAGTTGGTGAGGAGTGCAGCGGTACTTATTTATCTACTTGCACTGGCGTGCTTTCGAACTGCTAGGTTGGCAGAAACAGGGACAGAGCAATGGGCGGTCACCACCAACAAGTGGATTCGAACCGCCGACCTTCTGATCGGCAGAAGAGGCTCAGTGGTTTAGACCACAGCAC
Organism: Podarcis filfolensis; assembly: GCF_964270895.1. NCBI lineage: Eukaryota > Metazoa > Chordata > Lepidosauria > Squamata > Lacertidae > Podarcis > Podarcis filfolensis. The sequence goes on from NC_139604.1 coordinate 12,392,938, forward strand.
CACCCGCATCAACACTGGTGTGGCAGGAAGATTCAAGGACAAAGAAACATGTAAACATTTCAGGGCAGTCTAGTCTAGTATCAAAATAATCCTTTTTATTTGCAGAATATGGATATATTTCCAAAATGAGAGCAAGGGCATCAAGTGATACTGAAGACAATCCTAGTTGTGTTCACCAAGGTATATCTTATCAAAAAAAATGTATTTCGGTGTGGCACAAGAAAATCACTATTCTGAAAGTGTGGCCCGGAGGAAAAAAAGTCTGAGAACCACTGGTCTAGGTGGAACTGAAGCACTGGACCAATATTCAGCCCAATCGTAGAAGCAAGATCCCACCACCACCATGGAGTTAAAAAGCCACCAGCATCCAAAACAAGCACACAACTAACCAACATATATACTCACTGCAACAGAGGTGGCTAACCTTGCAACCCTCCAGATGTTGCTGGGACTCCCATATGGGTGTAGCCAGTATGGGGGGGCAGGCCTTTCTTAGGTGGCGGAGAAACTCAGATAAGTATTTTAATTGATTTTTATTGACTTGGGAGGCAGCTATCTCCCCATGCTTACGCCCAGGTACCCCCAACTCCCACCGGCCCCAGGGATGATGGGGGTTGGGAACCTGGCAACACCTGGAGGGTTGCAGGCTCCTCAGCCCCGGAACAGAATTGCAAGGGAGCCCAGGGGTCATCTAACCCAGGCATGGGCAAACTCGGCCCTCCAGATGTTTTGGGACTACAACTCCCATCATCCCTGACCACTGGTCCTGTTAGCTAGGGATGATGGGAGTTGTAGTCCCAAAACATCTGGAGGGCCGAGTTTGCCTTTGCCTGACCTAGCCCAAACCCGTGCAATGAAGGCATCTCAAGACTCTCTTGAAATATCAACAACCTCAGATATGCAGATGACACAACCTTGATGGCAGAAAGTGAGGAGGAAATAAAGAACCTTTTAATGAGGGTGAAAGAGGAGAGCGCAAAATATGGTCTGAAGCTCAACATCAAAAAAACGAATATCATGGCCACTGGGCCCGTCACCTCCTGGCAAACAGAAGGGGAAGAAATGGAGGCAGTGAGAGATTTTACTTTCTTGGGCTCCACGATAACTGCAGGTGGTGACAGCAGTCACGAAATTAAAAGACGCCTGCTTCTTGGGAGAAAAGCAGTGACAAACCTAGACAGCACCTTAAAAGGCAGAGACATCACCTTCCCGACAAAGGTCCATATAGTTAAAGCTATGGTTTTCCCAGTAGTGATGTATGGAAGTGAGAGCTGGACCATAAAGAAGGCTGATCGCCGAAGAATTGATGCTTTTGAATTACAGTGGTACCTCAGGTTAAGTACTTAATTCGTTCCGGAGGTCCGTTCTTAACCTGAAACTGTTCTTAACCTGAAGCACCACTTTAGCTAATGGGGCCTCCCGCTGCTGTGCCGCCGCACGATTTCTGTTCTCATCCTGAAGCAAAGTTCTTAACCTGAGGTACTATTTCTGGGTTAGCGGAATCTGTAACCTGAAGCATCTGCAACCCGAGGTACCACTGTAGTGGCAGTCAGGCTGATAATGCGTAGAACCAGTGACAAAAGTGTTCTGGATTAACTTGATTTTCACCATGGCTACATCAGATTAGCTATGTAACCCGAGGTACCACTGTATGGTGCTGGAGGAGACTGTTGAGAGTTCAATGGACTGCAAGAAGATCAAACCGATCCATTCTGAAGGAAATCGGTCCTAAGCGCTCACTGGAAGGACAGATCCTGAAGCTGAGGCGCCAATACTTTGGCCACCTCATGAGAAGAGAAGACTCCCTGGAAAAGACCCTGATGTTGGGAAAGATGCAGGGCACAAGGAGAAGGGGACGACAGAGGACGAGATGGTTGGACAGTGTTCTCGAAGCTACCAGCATGAGTTTGACCAAACTGCGGGAGGCAGTGGAAGACAGGAGTGCCTGGCGTGCTCTGGTCCAGGGGGTGACGAAGAGTCGGTCTGCTCTGGTCAGACCTCACCTGGAGTACTGTGTCCAGTTCTGGGCACCACAGTTCAAGAAGGACACTGACAAACTGGAACGTGTCCAGAGGAGGGCAACCAAAATGCTCAAAGGCCTGGAAACGATGCCTTATGAGGAACGGCTAAGGGAGCTGGGCATGTTTAGCCTGGAGAAGAGGAGGTTAAGGGGTGATATGATAGCCATGTTCAAATATATAAAAGGATGTCACATAGAGGAGGGAGAAAGGTTGTTTTCTGCTGCTCCAGAGAAGCGGACACGGAGCAATGGATCCAAACTACAAGAAAGAAGATTCCACCTAAACATTAGGAAGAACTTCCTGACAGTAAGAGCTGTTCGACAGTGGAATTTGCTGCCAAGGAGTGTGGTGGAGTCTCCTTCTTTGGAGGTCTTTAAGCAGAGGCTTGACAACCATATGTCAGGAGTGCTCTGATGGTGTTTCCTGCTTGGCAGGGGGTTGGACTCGATGGCCCTTGTGGTCTCTTCCAACTCTAGGATTCTATGATTCTATGACTAAACAACAACAAGACTCTCTTGCCTCCTCCGCTCCCTTTCCAAACGGCCAAACACCGCCATGGTTCTTGAGCCGCCTGAGGCAAAGGGGTCGAAGCAAAGCAGCCAGGCCGAAGCAAAGGGGGGGAGGGGAGGGGCCCAAGCCTCGGGTTGCCCAACCCCCCCGCCGTGGAAGAGCCGGGTGTGAGGGGATAGACCGAGGCGCGAGTGGGGAGCCGAGAAGGAAGGAGGGACAACCGCGCTAACTCGTTACCTTTCCCGGTTCGAAGCTCCGCCCACCTCTTCGTCACCGCTGTCGTCACGGCCCACCAGTCGCGCGCCGAGCCTGTCCCACCACGTTCTGGGGCGTCGAGGGGGAGGGGGAGGAGGAAGACGCTGCTGCGCGTGCGCAGAGGCGCCTGCGTTAATGGGTTAGGGAAGGTTGTTGGACTACAACTCCCATCATCCTCTGGGAGGAGCGGGGATGGGAAACAGCGCGACGGAGTGAACGGGATAACGAAGGAATCAGTATCTGTCTATGATGATGCTGACGTTGAGATTCCTGCGCTGCAGGGAGGCTGGACGAGATGTAGCGCGATCGTAGAAGCAAGACCCCACCAGCACCACCACCACGGGGTTCAAAGGCCAGCAGCATCCGAAACAAGCACACAAATAACTTGCCAATCTATTCGCAGAGGCGGCGAACCTTGCAGGCCTCCAAATGTTGCCTTATTTTCGAAACTGTGGGTTCCCCCCCGTGTTGTTGGGCTATGGGACTACAACTCCCATCATGCCCTAGCTAGCAAGACCAGTGGTCTGGATGATGGGAGTTGTAGTCCAACAACAGCTGGAGACCCAAGGTGGAGAAAGACTGCCCGCTAGGCACCGGGGATGAAGGGTTGCAGGCTGCCAAGCCCTCGAATAGGATTGCATTTGAAAGTTAATTCCTTTCGAGGAATGGTTGATTGATTGATTGATTGATTGATTGTAGAGTCGGCAGGGACCCCGATGGGTTCTTCTGCGTGGATTTTTGTAAACGTAATTCATTTGCTCTGATTCCAGGACAAATGGGCAAAGGCATAGGGCTGTGGTCCAGGAGGGAGGGAATCCCTGCCCAGCCAGAAGGACCCCCACCTGGGGGAAACTACAAAGGGGCTGCACCACCTTGGGGCTTTTGCAGAGAGTGCTGTGCCGGCCAGAGAGGCACCTGGGACCACGCAGGCAGATCGGTCCAGCCCAGATGCAGGAGGTGTTAAAAAATAATGTTCTTGTGTTGAGGATCGATGGCTGTAGTTTTGACATCCGAGTAAACAAGCGAGGAGAAAAATGCTGCAATCCTGCCTGGAAGCACTAGAAGGAGCCCACAACCCACCTGGGAGCATCTGTTCACTCTCAGAAAGAAACCTTTTACAGGTAAGCTCAACTGTTCTTTTTATTTCTTGCTGGAAGTATTTATTGTTCTATAGACTCTGAGGGAATCCCTTCTCAAGGAGGAATTTACATGAGATTTTGGTTTTTTGGTCGTTTTTCTTTTAAATTTTATGCTTATCAGATTTCTACATTTCACTAATTTTACAGTCATTTTAATATTTCAAAACTTGACTTCCTTCCCCCTTTCTGTAGTTTCTTAGATTTATTTTTAATATCTTCTGCATATCCAAATTAACTTAATTTGCTCATTTATTCATCTACTTTAAATATATACTCCTATAAAACTGCAGGTTATTACAATAATCCTGCCAATGTTCTTATCTGTTTACAGTTTATCTGTAAATATTCAATAAACCATTCTTCTACAAAAAGTCTGTTATCTTGATTTCTTATTCTTCCGGTAGGTTTCACGATTTCTGCATATTCCACAAGTTTTTGTATCCATTCTTCTTTTGCTGAGACTTCTGCTTCTTTCCATTTGTGGGCGAGTAACATTCTTGCCAGGACGCAGGTAGCGCTGTGGGTTAAACCACAGAGCCTAATCCCTGCGATGGGGTGAGCTCCCATTGTTCGGTCCCAGCTCCTGCCAACCTAGCAGTTCAAAAGCACGTCAAATTGCAAGTAGATAAATAGGTACCGCTCTGGCGGGAAGGTAAACAGAGTTTCCGCGCTCTGCTCTGGTTTCGCCAGAAGCGGCTTAGTCATGCTGGCCACATGTCTCGGAAGCTGTACGGTGGCTCCCTCAGCCAGTGAAGTGAGATGAGCTGCCTTATGGGATATCTTCAGGAGAAAAAAGGCTAAGGAGTAAACCCTATGCAAATCTGAAGTAGAGCCCCTAAACTGGACGCATTGTGTCCTGTACAGTACACCTCTTTGTGGCAACTCCTGCAGTCAAGCTGGTGCCAAACGTGTTGCTCTGCTTTCCTTTGGACCACATCAACAAGGCCAAGGGCAGCCCAGAACCTCCATACATGCTGCCCAGGCTTGCGCCCCGAGGAGGTCACTTCTGTGCTGCTAACACAGTTGTTTCACTTCACCCTTTGCGGTGCATTCCATTGTCTCTTGAGACAAATGGAGGCCTACAATATATAATTACAGGCGTACCTTGGAAGTCGAACTGCCTAGTTCTCGAATGATTTGGCTCCCAAACAATCAAAACCCGGAAGTGACTGTTCCAGTTTTCATATGTTCTTTTGAAAGCTGGACATCCGACGGAGCTTCCACAGCTTCTGATTGGCTGCAGGAGCTTCCTGCAGCCAATCAGAAGCCACGATTTGGTTTTCGAACGTTTTGAAAGTCAAACGGACTTCCAGAACAGATTCCGTTCGACTTCCAAGGTACGACTGTACACATATGCTTACACACGATAGCTCTGTTGGGAGAGCATGAGACTCTTAATCTCAGAGTCTCAGAGTTATGCATTTGAGCCCCACATTGGGAAAAAGATTCCTGTATTGCAAGGGGGTTGGACTAGAATCAGGCATGTCTAACAGGTAGATCATGATCTATTGGTAGATCGCAGGGTGTTCCTGGTAGACCCTGGTTGATCTCTGGTCCCTCAGTGATCTCCTTGCAAAAAAGCTCCACAACTTTGGCTTCCTAAGGAAGCTCAATAACTTTGAGTAGATCACTGCCAGTCTTTTTACGACAATGGGTAGATCACGGCCAGTTTTTTTATACTGTGAGTAGATCGCAGTCTATTGTGAGTTGGACGTCCCTGGACTAGATGACCCTCGTGATCCCTTCCAACACTATGATTTGATGACTTTCTATGACACACACACACACACACACACACAGAGAGAGAGAGAGAGAGAGAGAATATCACAGGGTGCTTTCAGACAATATGTTTATTGTGCATTCATCTTGATTTGTGGGGAGCTTTTCAGTGCATTTTCTCATCACTTGCCTTACTTCAAACAGTCTGATATTTTGGGGAAGTGGCTTTGTTGTGCAAGAGCTACAAATCAATTGCAACTGTACAAGCTGACCTCAATACATTATTGAATCCCACACAAAACAGATGATCTAAAAGCACCAACAGTCCAGAAAGTGTGATCTGCATGCAGAAGCAGGCTTCTGAATAAGGAGGCTGCAGAAGCAGTTTCCCTTGCTGGATAAATGCATCCTGCAGCTGCAGCTATTTGCATACACAGTGCATATGGTTTGGCAAAGCAGACCCCATGTTCGGAAGGTGGAGGAAAGTTAACAGTAGTAAACATCTGTCTGGTTGAATATGCCTGTGCAGGGATCCTTCCAACTTGTAGCATGTGTGTTTTGTGATGCTCAGCCTATACATTTGTAGATAAGAAGCCTCTTCTACAAGAAGTCAATTTACATTGTATTAATTCACAGCAACAATGAAACCTCACACCACTCAAAATTAATTTTTGTTGTTGTTTAGTCGTTTCTGACTCTTCGTGACCCCATGGACCAGAGCACGCCAGGCACTCCTGTCTTCCACTGCCTCCCGCAGTTTGGTTAAAATTAATTAGTGCTTTGTAAATCAAAGCTAACAATGGGCATGATCCATATAAATTTAACCACTTGACTATGGGTGTTAAGCATAAATGTGTACAGTGGTACCTCTGGTTGCGAATGGGATCCATCCCGGAGGTCCATTCGCAACATGAAAAGAGTGCAACCCGCAGCGGCGCGTCTGCACACGTGCGGGTTGCGATTCGTCGCTTCTGCGTATGATGTCATTTTGCGCTTCTGCGCATGCGCAAGCAGAGATTTAGGATCAGAGTTTTCCTACTCTTAGATGGACTATGTTCCCAGGTGGACCAGCCCCATAATGCAACAGGAAATCTTATAATACCTTCCAGTGAGTGCCTGGCATGTTTGATCCCACACACTGCTCATGCTGACTAGGGTTCAAATCACCATTCAGATGATTCATCATGATCCTCACGTTGTTGGTCCCAACAATTGGTGTGGCTCCAGCCACTAGACAAGCCTTCTATCATACCAATAACATGAGGCCATGACTGTGGCCCTATAATCAGTTTTTTTCCAATAGAATACTAAGATGGCATAACTTTGACATAAATTAGAAAGGCTCAGCAAAAGAGATTGCTGATGCAGCAAATATATAAATAAATAAAGTAGCTTTGAGTGTTTCAGTTACATTTTTTTTCCACAGTGATTGTACAAAACCATCAGTTACTCATTAGCTACACACAGTAACTCACTGCAGCATGGGTTTTATGCATGGTCAATTATCTGTGGTAACAACTGTTTGGAAAAAGATCTACTAAGCGGTAAAGATTAACTAAGAACCCCATGGTGAAACCTGGAATATAATTACATTTGCTGTTGGGAACAGAGGAGCATAGATAAAACTATTTGCCCATCTAGCCCAGTCTTGTCTGCTGTGACTGGCAGTTCTCCAGGGTGTCAGGTAAAAGTATTTCTCATCCGTCAGGAGATGCCAGAAATTGAACAAGGAACCTTCTGCGGGAAGATATTATATCACAGAAGCAAACAACCCTCGTTTTAGAATCCCATGTGCCCTAATGCCTCCATTTATGTTCCAAATCTATGTCTAAAGCTATGGTCCTATGCATGCATAAGAATAAGTATGAACTTCCAATCAAACATGCATGGAATTGGGCTGTAAATTGTTTTTACAATAGCTGGGACACGCATTACAAGCATATATAATTTGTGCTGGATAGTTAGGAAGCTGGAGCAGTAGGCTCAAAGTGAGAGGTTCAGGACTACTCTCAAGTACAGTGGTACCTCAGGTTACATACGCTTCAGGTTACAGACTCTGCTAACCCAGAAATAGTGCTTCAGGTTAAGAACTTTGCTTCAGCATGAGAACATAAATCGTGCTCTGGCGGCGCAGCGGCAGCAGGAGGCCCCATTAGCTAAATTGGTGCTTCAGGTTAAGAACAGTTTCAGGTTAAGTACGGACCTCTGGAACGAATTAAGTACTTAACCTGCGGTACCACTGTACCAGCTTTTGTTTAGAAATGGCAGTACTGAACATTGAAGGACGTCAACTGAACCCTAAATAAGAAACAATGCGGAAACGTGAGGAAATGATGGTGGTCATATGTTCAGAGGAGGGGGAACCTGATTTTAAGAAACTATTAGATTAATTTGGGTTGATTTGTAATAATTTGGAAAATTGATAATAATTTGGAAAAAAGGAAAAGAAACGGCAGCGCAATCCTACAAAAACAATATGATTTGCCGGGTGGCGCTGTGGGTTAAACCACAGAGCCTAGGGCTTGTTGATCAGAAGGTCGGCGGTTCGAATCCCCGCGACGGGGTGAGCTCCCATTGTTCAGTCCCTGCTTCTGCCCACCTAGCAGTTCAAAAGCACGTCAAAGTGCAAGTAGATAAATAGGTACTGCTCCGGCGGGAAGGTAAACGGCGTTTCCATGCGCAGCTCTGGTTTGCCAGAAGCGACTTAGTCATGCTGGCCACATCACCCGGAAGCATAGCTGTCAACGTTTCCCTTTTTTAAAGGGAAATTCTCTTATTCCGAATAGGATTCCTCGCAAGAAAAAGGAAAAGTTGACAGCTATGCCTGGAAGCTGTACGCCAGCTCCCTCAGCCAGTAAAGCGAGATGAGCGCAGCAACCCCAGAGTCGTCCGTGACTGGACCTAATGGTCAGGGGTCCCTTTACCTTTTAAGCATGTACAGTGGTACCTCAGGTTAAGTACTTAATTCGTTCCGGAGGTCCGTTCTTAACCTGAAACTGTTCTTAAGCTGAAGCACCACTTTAGCTAATGGGGCCTCCTGCTGCCGCTGTGCCGCCGGAGCACAATTTCTGTTCTCATCCTGAAGCAGTTCTTAACCTGAAGCACTATTTCTGGGTTAGCAGAGTCTGTAACCTGAAGCTATGTAACCTGAAGCGTATGTAACCTGAGGTACCACTGTATAGGAGTTCAGCCTCAACTAGTAAAACTCTTCTGTTTGGAGAGAAAGTAGCTCTCCCAAAACGTTTCCAAATTCTGGTTTTGTTGACACAGGGGCAAAGCAAGAACAGCGACCTCCTCCTGTTTTCCCAGGGGTCAATTTGAACTTGGGTATGCACTGCTGGGCGTGAGGGAGCAAACAGAGTTTACCCACTGAACCCCGTGGGACTTAAGTTTTTGAGCAAACACGTGGGTAGGAATGGCTCGGGGTACAAAGCTTTGCAACGCGCCCCGCGCGCGCTCGCGCGGCTCGCCAGAGGCAAAGCCATCCGGGTCGCCCTCGGCTGGGTTGCAGCAGCTGATGGCGGGAACGCCGCAGCTGCGTGCCTGCACCCTCCTTGGGCTTTAACGGTTTTAACGGCTCCGGCGCGAGGGACGGGCCATCCAATCAGCGCCCCGCCAGCCGCCGCTTTGGCGGGAACCAGAGCGGCGAGGGAACTGTGTGGAGAAACGACCCTGTGTTGCCTCCTTTTACCTCAAACTTTGCTTTAAAAAAGGGTCACTTTTTAAAACCGACCCTGGGGAGCCTGTGAGCTCGAGTCCCTTTCCTCAAGTAAATAATAAATGGGAAAGATCATTTACAGTGCGGGATTTAATTATAAGGTTTAATTATTATTTAATTATAATTATAACGAGCTATAGCTTAGGGCCCCACTCTCTTGGGCATCTTAAAACATTTAAAGGAGGAAAAAAACTGGATGTACATCTCCAAAATATAAGATAAAATAAAACCTACATACAGCAACAGTGTTTTGTGTTGTGTAGGCTCCTATTTGTTGTGTGCAAATGGCTTTAGATACCTATTAGGTCCTTAAATTACCATATAGCACATTCAACACAAAAAAACAGTGACAATTTGTTGTTGACAAAGGACAACTGGACATATAAAGGGCCCCATTACCTTCAGTAGCTTAGGGCCTCATCAAACCTAAATCTGGCCCTGATCATTTACCTCAGTCATCTAAAAAACAGGGCTTCCCCTATGTCTTTCTACTGAGGTTTACACACATTTTTCCTAACAGGGAGAGGGCTTGAAAATAATTTCCCCAATACTGTACTTTGTAATTCCTGTTTGTGGCCTAGAAAGGCTGCCCTGAGCTCTCTGCAGGGGAAGAACAGGATACAAATGGGATGTATTATTAATAATAGCTCACACGCAGCTTTAAATTTGATGGTGAATTGAACAATTAAGGAAGTGCTGTTAGGAAAATCTGAAGTAGATTATTTAACTAGTGTGTTCAAAAAGACTTAAGGACGGACCAACAAGAGTCATTTCCTTTCTGACTGATTTCTTTTATTCAATATGTTAATAGTTCCAAACGGAGTCTCACACATGGCCAGCTCTGGAGAGACTGTTAGATAGTAATTTCACTATATTGCTCCTACTTTTTCTCTCATGTCCCTTACATACTTTGGAAATGTGTGGAATAACTTGGGATTCTGGAGAGTGATTGAGTTGGTTAAAGATATATTAAAAATTGTTTGTTTGTTTAAGAATGAATACAAGACCCAAATGATGAATAATAGAGTATGATAAACCTTAACTGAAACTATGGAACTAAAAATATCCACTAAAACATTAATGTATCTTTCTTTGTGTTATCCATTGTTAGATTTCTACTGGGTAATGAACTGAATCCATTAAAATGGAAAGCAACCTATTTCCAGAAGCATCTTCCTCGTTGATCTTTGGAGATATTAAAAGACGTGTTGGGGGGAAGAAGAACGGATCTCTAAAAGCTGGGAAGCTGAATGCTTCTCTTGCATGTAAAATCAAAACTAAGATGAGAAGTGAGTGTCAACTAAAATTTTGATAATATATGTAACTCCCAGAAAAATAAAATATTTGTAGACCTCCTTAGTAATAGCATTTTTTAAAAATATCCAGTGTAATATGTCTACAAAATACATTTATCCAAAATGAAAAAAGAGCCAATGTTTCATGAAACCTTTATTCAAATTATATTCAGCAATTTTGGGCCAGTCACACCCTCTTAGCATAATTATACCTTTTGTTTTTACTGGTTTTTATGTTGCTGTTTTTTAAAAAGATATTGTTTATTGTTTTTATGTTGTACAGTACTTGTTGGTTTTAAAATATTAAGTGGTTTATAAATGCTTCTAAATAAATAAACCAGTAGCTTGTACAAATAAAACAGGATAAGCTTAATAATGTTCTGCATGTGGGCACAATGACCTTGAGGATCTGCCCCTCCCACTGCTACTCCTTACTGCCCTTTTCTTCATGGGCTGGCAGGGGTGGCTCCTCCAAAAAGTGCATGGAACTGAAGGGGAGGAAGCTGGAAAAGTAGCATACAGTGGTACCTTGGTTCTCAAACTTAATCTGTCCTGGAAATCTGTTTCGAAACCAAAGCGTTCCAAAACCAAGGCGTGCTTTCCCATAGAAAGTAATGCAAAATGGACTTTTAAAAACAACCTCTAAAACAGCAGTTAAACATGAATTTTACTATCTAACGAGACCACTGAGCCATAAAATGAAAGCAATAAACAATGTACTGCAGTCATGCAATCCATCAATCAGTAGCTTAACTGGGTTCCACACAGTCACAAAAACAAAAAAAAGCCACAAAAACACAAAATAAATAGCAAAAACAGACAGACCTCAGCATAACGCTCAAAATGGAAGCGTGGCACTCAAATCAGAAGCGTAACACTCAAAACGGAGCACATTCGGCTTCTGAAAAAAGTTTGCAAACCGGAACACTTACTTCCAGGTTGGCAGTGTTTGGGTTCCAAGTTGTTTGAGTCCCAAGGCGTTTGAGAACCGAGGTACCATTGCACTTCCCATTTCTTCCCTCTTTCATCTCTATGTGGTTTTCAAGATTTGGATTGGCAGCTAACAGAAAATGGAGCAAGCAAGAGAGGAGAAGGAAACAGGGAGGAGGTTAGGAGATTGGCCACCAGAGTGGCTGGTGTTCCTCAAAGGTTCAGTTTCACCCAGGGACCCCAAGTGGTTGGCATCCCCTGTGATATTACTGTCTCTCAGACTGTATTCACACTACTGTTTATTGTGTACTCACAGTTTCCAGTGCTAGGTTTCTAATCTGTGTGCACATATCCTAAATGCATTGCTTTTCAAACCAGCTTCACACTGAGTGGATTTCTTAAGCCATTTCTAAGTTGTCTCTAGCCAAGTTGTAAACATCTTTGCACAGGGTAAAGACAACCTGTTATGTACTGAGGTTCTCACCCTGGGCCAGCAGGGGGATACTGTAGATAATTTTCACTCGGGTCCACATATGCAAATAAGGGATTGAAAGTGACGTTCAGTGATTGGATAGTTACAGAAAATGGTTACTGTTGCGTTCTAGTCGAGCTCTATATAAGCAGGCTGGCTGAACCCTTCAGTTCAGTTCTGTTCTGGCCTGTGAATAAACAAGAGCTGTTTGAAGAATCGCTGTGTCGTCTGATATGTTCACTCACAACTTAACACAACTCTTCCCCATCAGCGTCCCCTGATATGTACACAAACATAAACAAATCTAACCTTGCTGATGTGAACAGCTAGTGAGGAAAGCACTGTGAAATGGAGGGGGGCGGGCAACCGCCGTGCTTTGAGGCAAGGCCATTTTCAGTAGGATATACTGTAGAATTTAATTCATTATCAAATCCTGATAATAAATATTCCCTTATCCGCACTACTTAAATGATCACTCAGTAATATAGTATATGAGGGGTGGTGCTTGCATTCTGACTAGAATAGAAAGCAATTTTCTAGAAATTAGAAAATATGGTGAGGCAAGATTACAAGAACTGTACACAAGAAAAGAGCACAATCTTTGTCATTCAAGCATTTTAACCAGAAAATTGTAATTGTTTAACTGTGCAGTCTTCAATATGTTTACTCAGATGTAAGTTCCTTTGAATGCAATAGAATTCACTCCCATGTAAGTGTAAGCCCAACAAGTAGTTCTGTCCAACAACATTTGGGGGGCACCATATTAGCAACCCCAAGTACGGTATATAGGCCTGAAGGATTTTATTTGTTTTTTTACTATATTTGAATATGTGATATTTAAAGGTTTTAAATAAATAAATACAGTTCCTCTCAATTAATTTTAATAGTAAAGAAACAGAAGTTTTGGCACCTCCAAATTTTTTGTGTAGAGTGCAAGAGTATTAGCAATATCAGTATTTATTTATTTATTTGTATGTCTTCTGTATAACTATTCCATGGTTGTGGATATGAGTCTGGATGCAGGTTTAAAATAAATACAAAACAATTTTTTTAAAACATAAAGAAATAGAATAGACACATTTTTTAAACACACTGATACATAGGTGTTTGTTTTTTTAAATCCCAAATTATTATTTCATATTTTTATTTTATGCAGGCAACTCTTCACTTTTTAAGATTTCTTTGAAACACAATAATAAGGCTCTGGCCATGGCCCTCAGCGCAGAGAAAGAAAATTCTAGGAAGCTAAAAAATGAAAAGCTCTTATTACAGAAAGAAGTGGATGAGCTGCATTTGCAGAATGTTTTACTGCGCCAAAAGCTGAATCGCCTGGTATGTTCTGAAAAATACTATTTGAGCTATTACATTATTCATATATTGTGAAAATAAAACTTATGGGGAGGGATTCAGCTATGAGTCCCAGGGCATCCCCACAATCACCATACTCCCCAAATTGGCTGGGGGGTGGGTCAGGTTGGAATAACCCCCAGAAGAGTGCATGTGGGAGGAGAGGGAATGCTTGCCCTGGTGGAATGCTCACCTTAGTGCAGTGTAAGCAGCTAGTAGCATCCATCTGTTTCAAAGATCCTGTTCAGTGGGATTTTGATAAGCATTATGATGCAAATGATATATCATAGTGGGAATTACACCAGCGGTATGCACATGGGCATAGCCAGGATTTTGCAGGAGGCGGGCTAAACTGAGCTATTGTAGCCTTTTTAGCCTTGGGTGAGAAGAGCTTTGCGCCCGGGACAGGGAAATGGGAGTCAACAGACACTCAAGGAATAGTGTCAGAGAAAAAGCTTTATTTCTACCATCCGGGCTGGTAGAAGGAGCAAGTGTGATGAATCACAAAACAAGCACGAGTTCACAGCCATTTGCACAGAGCATATATTCCCCTTCAGTTCCCTCCCCTTTCTCCTCCTCTTCAAGAGTCCTGCCCCATGTTGTTTCTTGAGCATGAACAGAAAGCTCCTGTCTTGTACCTTTTGGCAAGGTCAGCTAGCCTGAGAAGCAACTTTTGTTACAGCAGAGCGAAATGCTTCTGATGCTTAGCTAATGCCTTTTAGCTGCTGAGAAAATGATTTTGAGAAGCTTTGAGCCTGCTTTGGGGGGGTGACTTCGGGCCTAGGTGGGGTCACCTGTCCTCACCTCCTTCACTATCTGCAATGTGATTGATCAGTTAGTTAACTATTTTTATTTATTTACTTGATTTACGGTGGGAGGATAGCTGCCCCCCTGCCTCCCCCCCCCCCCCGACTACAGTATGTCCATGAGTATACACATTTTTCCCCTGTTATATCAGGGCAAAATGCTTATTAGCTCTTGGTCACACTCAGACCCTGTGTGTGCATGCACACCCAGCAACTGGAGCTATGCGCCCAAAGTTCCTTTTAAACAATGAACAATGAACAATCACACAATCAGCCATTTGGGTAACACATTTTCTTCATCAGGTAAACACTAGTATACTGCTGAACCTTAATCTGTTCTGTATAAGGTACATTACTTTATGTGTAAAAGAGCAGAGGGGAAAATGCTCCTGGTTGGAGCGGGGGAAGGTTTTACAATTTTTTAATATAAAAAACCCTTTGATGTTTTCTTGTTTTTAGATAAATTTAATCTCTTTAATCCCAAATAAAATATATTAATTTATCATAACTGCCTCTTTCTTTCCTCCAGAAATATAAATCTTTTTTATCGTTGTTTTTCTCTAACTTTCTAACTGTGTTAAATAAAAGTTTTTATACTTAATTTTTTGTATGCAGAATAAAATTCTCATAGAACTGGAAGCATTCGTGAATAATAACATTTCAACTGCAATTGAAATGAGCACTCTTTCAGAGGTATGCTTCAGCTTTGTGACTTATTATCATAGGGTGAAGAGGGAATTGCTACTGTATGCCTTCATGTTTTGAAAATCAGTATGAAAACTGATTTGGTGATCAGTATTCCTTTGGTTTTTCAGAAGTTATCTGTGGATTTACTTTTGAGGTTTGATTAAAGTACAGGTACAGCAGAACAAACATGTTGATCAAAACAATGGAAATCCAATTGTATTGTTGACATATTTATATAGATTTAAACATACAACTAGATGACTTCAACTAACATAATACACAATATTGCTGTACTGTACTTTCTAGCAGTAAAATGATACTCGTGTACAAAATCAATGGTGTATTAATAAACTTTTTCTGTTATAAATGCTCAATATATGCACAAGAAGAGTGGCATTTCAATGAAATAACTACATTATGTGAGCAAATATTTTCTTGACCTGCATATTTGTGCTTTATACATATATTCCTAGTTTACAGCTGCATTGAAATAGTTTAACACTCGAAATCTTAATATATTGGTATTGGTGCAATTCTATACCCAGAAAACTGGGAGCAAACCCCCTTCAACTGGGAATTATTTCTCTATAGACATACTGTACATAAAATTTCTCTTTAAGTATTCTGAGTGTTTTCCTCTTTTTAAACAGCATATTCAAAAACCCTTAGCAATGGAAAAAGACCACTGCAACAGTTCTGGTCAACAACCTGAGATTTCTGATCAACCAATTAGGTAATATTTGAATTGATTTATTAATCTAGATGGAAATCAAAACATGAAACTTAAAATAAAACCTGCCAAAAGATTGTATTGATCAGGGCTATAATCCCACAGGTTCCTAAGGGCTGCTTTAAAGGCTTATTTATAGTTTAGTTTTTGTACTTATAAATAAAAAGAACTAGATATAATTAAACACAATTCATTAACAGTGTCATGCATAAACTGTGTTTTAGGCTGCAATCATATGTACAGTTTGACTGCTTGAGGGTGCAACTATACTTACACCCAGAAGTAAAGTCCATTAATGTCAGCAGGATTTACTTTTGAGTAGACATCTACTGTATAGGATTGCATAGCTAATCCTGCTGAGGTTAACAGGATTTAACTAGTATACATGCAGGATTATAGTCTTTGCTGGAAAAATACATGACAAAGACTCTGATCTTTTATGAACTGATATTTATGTGTATTTTGCCAACAAAAACATAATTTATACCTATACATGGTAATTATTGTTTGCAGGCTATTAGAAATAGCAATTTACAGTATACCTTAGGTTAAGGTAGTTTACAGTAGTACATGTGCTAGCAGTTTTTCTCCTTAGATGTAATTTCATACACTTCTGTTTTACAGTTAGATCTTGTTTCCTACTTATTTTTTTGGGTTTTTTATAACACAAAATGTGATTCATTATTAGATTACAAATCTGTGCATTGTTATCTGGTAGTGTCCCACTGAACAAAGTGAAGTTCACTTATGAGTTAAATGCTGAAGTGAATCCCATTTTCTTAACTCTCTTTCATAATAAATTGTTCTTTCAGAACTATCAGGCAGCATGTGAGCACTCAGACTGAAGAACAGGATGGAAATCAGCAAAGTAACATATCAGTCTGTGTAGCTGATGATCTTGTTACATCAAAGGAAACTGCAGCAGATCAAATCAATGCAGAGTTATTTGTGTCTGAAAAAAATACCTCAAAATCAAGTGAAACAAATAAAATAGAAACAGTATTTATTGCAAATAAATTTACAAAAGGTATACAGCATATTTTATTGCATTCACTTCATTTTCTAGGGTCCTTTCTCCCCAAAAAATGTTGCAGAAAGCAAGAGTCTCAATACAGGACTTTTAAAATATAATTTGTCGGCAGGAGAGGTATGGATTGTGACCCCGGCATGGTGGGCAGATGTCTTCAGCCCTTTCCCTTCATTGTAGTTCCTGTCCATATTGGGTCTCTGGTGCATGCAATTTGTAAAGGAAAAATACACCCACTGGAGGAATTTCACCCCAGTGCACATTGCATCAGGTCCACAGCAGGGGATAAAGGACTAAAGCCCCTTACTTCCCACTCCATGCCAGGGTCTTGATTCAGATTGCGGGGAGGGGGTGTTTCATGCTGGCAATCTATGTTTATAAAATCAGGGACAATAGAGCTAGATATATGATTCATGTCTCGTTCGAGTCTTAAAAAATAAATGAACATTTATGTTGGGACACATCAACACAGAAATGCATAATGTTACTCCTAATGTTTTTTCATTATATTTTAAACAATTAGGCACATAAGATACTTTTATGCAAGCTATTTAAAACACTATAGTAGGTTACAGACCAATTTGAATAAAATAGCTCCAGTATCACTAGGTTTGTTCAGGTCTCCCATCTGATATTTCTAAAAACTTTTAACCGTTTCAGTTAATCAGATGCATGTTGTTGATATATAAATAGTTAATAATAATAATCGGTGGGATTCACCTGACGAACCCTATCAGCTGAAGCCCTGCTTTCCCTTCTTGCGTGCCCCCTACATGCTTCTCCCCAAATGGCTCTTGGGTGTCTGGAGATCCATCAGAACACCACAGGTGTAGGCAAGGGGCGAATGTCCCATCTGGCAAGCTGAAATTGTTTTTGAAGATTATAATAAAGCATGTTCCAAATGGAAAAACAAACTTTTCCTGTTTATGCAATGTAAATGAACCTGGTTTTGCTTTGTTTGCAGAAAATCCATCATGTATGGATCAGATGTCTAGTAGGACCTTTAAGCTGGATCTGGATAATGCATCTTCTGTAGAAAAATATGAAAGACAATCAAACGCACACAATAGTCCTCTTCTAATCCATAGATATGTGACTGAACGGAAGAAACGAGGACTGTCCTGCACATCAAATATTCAGTCTACTATAAACAATTTTGAGAGTAAAACAGAGCAAAATAGCATATTGCATTGTGACACTGACAAAGTCCACACTATTGGTCAGATAGCCCCAAAAGATGTTTCATGCACTAAATCATCTCAACCTAGAAAGGAGTCTGATCACATCGATAAACTATGTTTTATAAATGGTAAAAAGCCAGAAGAAACTGTATATGATGCTGACATGGAATTGACTGCTAGTGAACTAGGTGAGATACTCTTAATTAAATCAAAAGCCAAGGTTGAGAACGCTAAAATAGTAAAAACTTATAAAATTTCAGCAAATTTGAGAAAAGTGAAAACTAAAAGCACAGAAAAACAGATTGAGGATAAATATAACATTAAACCTAAAAAATGTAACGAGAAAGTTCCTAGTAATGGAAAAGTTAAAGATATTGATATTGTTGAATCTAAAAATGTTCTACCACCAGAAAAAGGATTGTTTCAAATGAGAAATGATCAGCAAATGAAACTGAAGAACAATAAACTTGGAGAAGATTTCAAGAACAGTAACAAGAATGACAGACAGGTGCATCCCCTAAGACTTGTAGACTTACGGCAAACAACTCATGTTTTAGAAACAGAAAAAATGAAAGATACAATTTTCGAAACAGCTCAGAATTCAGACAACCAGGTCCCGGAACATAATTTTAACATACCTAGTGGTAAAGTACCATTAGAAGGTTATTCTATTGAAAGCTTGCCACCAGTACAAAGCTGTGTGGTTTCAATACAGGATTTAGACATAAATGAGACCTATCCTGTTGTTTCCAAAATAAAAAAATCACATTACAGTGAAATGGAAAATGGGCAGTATTTGAAAGGGCCTAGATCAAAGGTATGCAATTCTAATAGCCAGACTATACAAGATGAAAAGACTTATATAAAAAGTAGCTTTAATAAGAGAGAAGTGTCTTCCAGTTTCAGAACAACAACAGAGAGATCTGCTCATGCTTTAGGTATTCCTAAAACAGATCAAATTAATGAAGAGTTTTCACATGGTGATAAAAGAAGAATTTTTGCAAAAGCTGGTAGAAAGACATACATTATATACCCAAGCTCTCAGAAAAAAACTTCTGTGAAACAAAAATTACATGATGAAAATGTGTATACTGAGAATATCCATGAAGGAAATGAAAACATTCAAAGAAATTCCAATGTTCAGCATGTTACCATTTCATGTTACCTAAAGAAAGCGGCTGAAGGTTGTGTTGAAACATCCGAAGAAAGGGTAGATTCTACACCAAACCCAAGCAAGATGACCTATAGTGTTTCTTCATGTGATCAAGGTAAAAGCATAGAGAAAGTAATTTCTAACAATACTGAAATAGCTACTGAGTTCCATAAAATTCCAAAAAACATTCCAGTTCTGAAAAACCCTGAAACATTGCAATTCTCAAGAATTTACCAAGAAGAAAATTACTATGCTTCCACAGAGAATGTGAACATAATTTGTGAAGAGTCTTGCAGCAAAAGACCAGTATCAGACTTTGGTATGTGTAGCTTTACTTTGGATATTAGGAAAGGCACTCTAGGTATTAGTCTGACTGTCAATTTCTGCCCCCGTTCCCCAATTTAATTGGGTGGGTATTGTGATTTTAATAATACTTGATTTAAATTCTTCAGATATACATCCCTGTACAAAAAAACTAGAATATATGCAATTGAATAGGCCTGGACCATAGCCATTTTGGATCAGGCAGTGTGCTCTGGGTGATTAGGGATCACGTACTATGCTCTGGTTAGTATCTGGAAGCGCATGTAGCACTAACTGCTTTTCTGATATGAAGTGATGCTTATATGTCCATCAGAGGTATCCTACAGGGGTATGCAGAAACTTTTGAGCTATATTTAAAAATCTAATGATTGTTGCCTCATATTCATGGCCTTCTAGCCCACTTCATATATCTGATAAAGTGAGCTATAATAGTCCATGCACATTTATGCCATACACTAAACTTGTTAATGGGTGGTTCCCTAGACCTGATAGCAGAAAGCTGACTGCTCTTTATGGGGTTACACTTCCTCTGAAGGAGAAGATATGTAGGTTGCGGGTACTTCTGGATCCATTGCTGTTCTTTGAAGCTCAAGTGGCCTCAGTAGCATTGAGTGCCTTCCATCAGCCTTGATATGTGGCCCAGTTACACCCCTATATGGAGAAGGATAGCCTAAATTCTGTTGTCTATGCTCTAGTAACCTCTAGGTTAGATTACTGTAATACGTTATACATGGGGCTGCCTTTGAAGATGATTTTGAAACTGCAGCTGATTCAGTGGCCAGGTTGCTCACCGGAGCAAGACGGTCTCAGCACGTAACACCAATCCTGGTCTGATACTGGTTAGTTTCCAGGCCCAATTTAAAGTGCTGGTTTTGACCTATAAAGTCTTACGCATATCAGGACCCTAATACCTCAAGGACCACCCCTCCCCTTAAGAACTGACCCAGACCTTGCAATTGTCATCTGAAGCCCTTCTTTGTATGCCCACCTCCATGAGAGGTCTGGAGGGTAGCAACACAAGAACAGGCCTTTTCAGTGCTGGCTCCCCACTTGTAGAACGCTCTCCCTAGGGAAGCTAGCCTGGCACAATTTTTACATATATTTAGACCGGGCAAAATATTTTGTTTTTAATCCGCTCTTTGGCTTTTAATCATCTATGGCTTTTTTTTTTCATGGATGGGATGTTTTAGTGTACAGTGGTACCTCGGGTTACATGCGCTTCAGGTTACATACGCTTCAGGTTACAAACTCTGCTAACCCAGAAAAAGTGCTTCAGGATAAGAACAGAAATCGTGCTCCAGCAGCACGGCGGCAGCAGGAGACCCCATAAGCTAAAGTGGTACTTCAGGTTCAGAACAGTTTCAGGTTAAGAACGGACCTCCGGAACGAATTAAGTACTTAACCCGAGGTACCACTGTACAGGGTTTGTTTTTTGGGTTTTTTAAAGAAAGTGTTGGTTTTAATGTATGTATACAGGGCTTGCTTAAAATATTGTAAGTCGCTTTAAGTTGCTGTGGCAAAAAATTAATTATAGAATTGTAGAGTTGGAAGAGACCCTGAGGATCATCTTGTCAAACCCCCTGTAATGCAGGAATATGCAGCTATCCCATACAGAGATCGAACCTGCAACCTTGCTGTTATCAGCACCATGCTGTAACCAACTGAGCTATCCAGTTGACTGATAAACGTTAATAATAATAATTAAAGGGAGACACAGTGGCTAAATATGGTGAACATGCACAACAGTTATGTGATTGATTGCAGCTCAGAAGTATGTGTCCCTCCGTGTTCACAAATGTGCAACACCCCTTCACACTCTATATAAAGTTTGCCCTCCGTGTAATCAGACATTGTACTTCTATGCTACCAGTTGTATTGCCTGATGCAGTAGGTGAGGAAATAACATTAAGAGTTCTCACTTCAGCTATGTTTCACTTGCTAAATATTACAGCATCTACTTTTTACAAATCACAATGTTCATTTCAAATACCATGGCTTAAATTGTGTTTGATTAATTAATTACAGTTTCAGCCTATTGGTCTTCCAGAGGGAGCTATGTTGCCCACCAATATTTTATCCTCACAACAATTCTGTGAGATAAATTAGTTCTAGAGAGGATGACTCCCAAATCCATCAAGTATCATGGTTGAACAAAATCTGAACTCGTCTCCCCAATTTAAGTTTGGCATGCAATCAACCACACTACTGTGTCTCCAAAAATATATATTTATTATTTTTTCAAGTTTATTAACGTTCCAGATATTTTTGCATTTAGTGATTCAATAATAGCTGTAATTTCAGGGCGTAAGCCTCTTCAAGAACTGACAAATATCAAAGCACCTTCCCTTCCAAAACCCAATAAAGACCTAGAAGAAAATTCCACATCACCTGTTAGACGCAGGCGAGCTACAGTTTGCTACAAAGAACCCAAAATCAACAGGTTAGTTTTTGACAGATGGTTTATTTTTGTTTTGTTATATTTAAATATTTTTCAAAGTATGCTTGACACCTTATGCTGTAATTGGCATTTATCAAGCATATATTTTATGGGAACATACAGTTGTACAAAAAAGAATCCCAAAAGTGACCCAGAAACATTTTAGGAGAGTAGAATAATTACTTTGTGAGAGTTTATTGAAACAATTTCCATAATCATGACAGTTAAGACTAATAATACCTAAAATTTAGGTTTGATTTTAAGGAATAACACATACACACAGATACAAAGCTGCAACCCATACTCAAACTAGTCTAATACAGTGGTACCTCAGGTTACATACGCTTCAGGTTACAAACGCTTCAGGTTACAGACTCCGCTAACCCAGAAATAGTGCTTCAGGTTAAGAACTTTGCTTCAGGATGAGAACAGAAACCGTGCTCCGGCGGCGCGGCAGCAGCAGGAGGCCCCATTAGCTAAAGTGGTGCTTCAGGTTAAGAACAGTTCCAGGTTAAGAACGGACCTCCGGAACAAATTAAGTACTTAACCCGAGGTACCACTGTAGTGCAATCTTATCCTCACACTTCCTAGGACTTGGGACTCAGCTATATAGCTGCAAATAAATAACATTTTAAATGTGTTGTAAAGTGGAATATACAAATGGGACACTAGATGGCAACAGTGAGCTATGCCAAATTCAAGGTATTTTTCAAAATGTTTTATAAAAAAGCATTTTCACAGCATTTTTAATGTGTGTGATTCCACCTAAGTCCCATGAAACCCATATTTTTGAGTAGACATGAAGGAGATGGATCTGTATTAGTCATTTCACTGCCTCATAAAAAGAAACATGGGTGCTGGTGTTTTGCAAGTGGAGCACGAGCACAATTAGTACACCTTTCTGGAATCACACAGCTGCTATGACTTTTCTAAATGTACACAGATTTTTGAGGGGCTTCTTGTGTGAATCGAAACTAATCTAGTATATCACACTATTTCAAGTACCCCATTAGAGAAAAAGTTCAAAACTACCATCTCTTAATCAACTGCAGCTTATTACAAAATACAAGGAGTTTACTTGTGTATTTTTAGGGCTTTAAAGCGGGTGGGGATGGGTTTTTTACCCCCAGGTAAGTAGAGTTAGGATTGCAGCCAAAGTGTCTTAATTAGAGGAATGGCTATTCTGTACAAATTCTTATACTAAGTAAAATTTATGAATGATATTTGCCAGAAAAGCTCACCAGTTCTATTCTCAGTGCCACTAGTGATTTAATTATTTTTGTCTTTCAGCAAATTGAGGAGAGGAGATAAATTCACAGATACAGAGTTTCTTAATGCTCCAGTCTTCAAAGTCAGAAATAAACAAAGCTTTAAAAGTAAATCAAGATTACTCTAAAGAGGCTATACAGAAAAGTGCCTACCAGTATGTTGTATCTACTTTTTAAACAAATTTTATTATTTCTTCCTTACTAAATTCCACTGACTCAATTTTGATTTGAACTAGATTGCTTTCTTCCACACTCTTTTTAATCAGAATGAATGAGGTGAGCAAAAGTATATCTACACAGACAAAACTTTAGTGTTGATAGTTTATGTCAGTAAGTTTAAGCGTTTCGTAGCATCTTTGCCTAGCATATTTCTACCTTAAAACTGTTGAATTAAAGTTTCCAAGTTTTGCACACAATGTAAAGTGAATATAATTATTTCAGAGGATAACAGAAGTTTTCCATTTTACTTGGAAAAATAGCTATTCTCACAGCCTGAACCAATTCTGAGTTACAGCTGTTGTGTCTTGTATGTAGAGGCCTATATAAAAACATGGGGTGACCAAATGACGAGTGAGGACAGGGTTCTTATCCAAGATAAGGAAGGTTGGTCTAGAATAGATGCCTTCCCCTTGCTTGCTTCTAACAAGAAGAAAACCCTCTGCTACAGTTCCCTGCATTGATATGATTTTGATAGGAGTTTGGGATCTCTTCCTAAATGAATTATGTCCTCCCCTTCTTACCATCTGTCTGCTCCCTCTTTTTTCTACAAAAGCCTTGTGATTGCACCATGAGGTGAGTGTTCCTCATGAATTTTCCTTTGCACAAAAGCACTACTGCAAGAAGTAGAATCAGCTCCTGATGCCAAATCAAGCAGGCAGAGGATTCTTTGTATAGACCGGGAACCCAAGCCTATTCCTGTGCATATGTAAGACTGAGCTGCTTATGCGAGGTTTAAATTTTCCTTTATCAAGAAATGTGACACCTACATTGACAGCAATGTACATTTAATATCCATTCAGCACATTAACAATATTTGGATATGGCACAACTAACAAGAACACTTTTGGCTTCTCACAAAATATGTCCACCCTCCATGACAATAAGAAAATACTCAGAGAGAACCTTCTACCTGGAGAAATGCTTAGCCAAGTTTATAAATAAAATGTGACAATAATGGAGGAGCCAGGGTGGTCAATTTCATATTGTCTAATTTTGTCTTTACATTTAATTAACCTTGTTTTCTAATCATTCCTGTGATTCACTGTGCTTCCAATTCATTTGAAACATTATCTTAATATTAAGGGCTATCCCCATGTACCATAACAACAACAACAACAACGGTATAAATAATACAATCATCATCATCAAGTTTAAATAATCCTGTATTCCTGTGCCCTACATAATAGCAGGTGCCACTAGGTAAAGGTAAAGGACCACTGACAGTTAAGTCCAGTCGCAGACAACTCTGGGATTGCAGTGTTCATCTCGTTTTACAGGCTGAGGTAGCCGGCGTTTGTCCGCAGACAGTTTTTCCGGGTCATGTGGCCAGCATGACTAAGCCACTTCTGGCGCAACGGAATACCGAAACCAGAGCAGTGCACGGAAACGCCATTTACCTTCCCGCCGGAGCGGTATCTATTTATCTACTTGCACTTTTTGGCGTGCTTTTGAACTGCTAGGTTGGCAGGAGCTGGGACCGAGCAACGGGAGCTCACCCCGTCGCAGGGATTCGAACCGCTGACGTTCTAATCAGCAAGCCCAAGAGGCTCAGTGGTTTAGACCACAGTGCCACCAAAAACAAAAACAAAAAACAGAGGAATAAGAAGGCCAAAAAGTGTGCCTTAAGTGTCTCAAAATAGCATGGGGATCAGAAGGAAAATGTAGTGCTCATCATACTGATGTTTCAGGCACTATGCAATAGGTGTTCATAATACATTTGTTTTCTGAGAAAGCTTTGTGTTTAATTTTCCCCAACCCAGGAACACTCCCAGTGAGCTTTTTACCATGGGAAAAGCTGTGGCCTGCAGTGATTGAGCCAGTGCCCAACATGAATATACACATGGAAATGAATGGCTGTATGGCAGGAATGTTGTTTCTAGGTAGCCTGGGGGCCTGAGCCCTGAGCCTTTTCTGCCAGACCCTAGATCTCCTGTCCTGTTAAGAATCTTATTTTAAAAAAACAAGAAACTTTGATGACGGGGCAGCTGGATACACTGGAAATGACATAGCTGGCGATACCCATCCATGCAGCATCTTAATTTGTCCAGAGAAATATACAGTCCTGGGTGGAGTAGGGAAGAGATGTGTGTGAAAGTGGCTGAGAAACACAGAGAAGGCATGTTAAGAGGAGCAGCGCACATGTGATGAAGGGGTGATAGCAAAACACAGTAACCAATAAATCAGCATAAACTAGTCCGAGAAATCGTAGAATTAAGGGGTCAGCCATATCACACCTGGGAGTGAGTATCATCACATGCGTTGCTCGTGATCATACTGGTTTTAAAAAACTTAGTGTGGGCTGGCCTTCAGTTAACATAATTTAAGTCTGTGGGTTTCATTGGGTCTACTGTAGGATGACAAAAGTTGAATATCACCCACTATCTTGAAGACAGATATTAAGAATATCATATCCCAGATAGAATTGCTTAAGGCTTCTTGGATGGCTAAATTTATCAGGCTGCAATTTGGAGAAGGATTGGGGCATGCAACTAATTAGCAAGGAAGTGCCACGAAGCATGCGTTTATCCAGTGTATTCCCCTCGTTACTGGGAAAAGGCAAAGACGATGTCGTCCCACACCCAGAGTTAAAGAGAAGGGTTGTTAGGAATTAAATTACAGGAAATTGAGCCGGAACGGTGTTCTGCACCGGGTTAACTGGAAGATCGGGGGTGCTATGGCTGAGCGGCGACCAAAAAACTTTTCCTCTGCAAGAGAAAAATGTCCTACACGCCCCCCTCTAAGGCGGAAGGAGGAGGTTAGGGCTGAAGCCTCAAAGCCACGCCTCGCACTCATGTTTCATGTTGTTGAATTCACGATCAGTCCTTACTCTCCTTCACGACCTGCTGCTCCTGTTTCCTCGCC
This sequence comes from Podarcis filfolensis, assembly GCF_964270895.1. Lineage (NCBI taxonomy): Eukaryota > Metazoa > Chordata > Lepidosauria > Squamata > Lacertidae > Podarcis > Podarcis filfolensis. Next base: position 12,419,038 of record NC_139604.1, read on the forward strand.
CAGTTGCTATCCCTCTGTGCTGCGATGTCTGTCCCAGCAACAGCAACAGAACGCGCAGAAAGGGCTTCAGACGATCTGATTTTCTACGTGAACGGCAAAAGGGTAAGTGGAACCGAGCTTCCCGAGGACGCAGGAATAGCTGCTTGGGGGGGTATTTCCTGCTCTCACAGTGCAGCTTGAAGTGTAGCAAAAGGAAACTGCCTGTACTGTACTGCCCCCTGCTTCCGATTAGAGGGTCCCAGTATAGTAGATAGACCCCCTTTACCCCTCTTCTAACAAGACGTTTGCATTCTGTGTATTAACCCAAACGGCAGAATTGCTTCCCTGCCTGCGGCCCTAGGGAAAAACACAGCGGCAAATTACGGTAAAAAAAGCCCGGAAGGTTTGCATTTCACGTGCTTTGCAGGTTGGAACTAGACACCTTTGCTCAGAAGTGAATTCCTCTGGCTACGGTAGGAGTTAACCGCTAAGCAAGTGTCCAGACAATTGCAGCCTTAAGAGTCTCGTTGATATTAAGAAAAGCAAGTCAAAACTCTCGGCAGTCAATCCTATTTAAAATATGCCAGACTATAATGTGTAGGGTATAGCTATACCGTACAAATATCCTTTCGAGTGTTGGAATATTGCAGGAAATTCACCCCCCTCCCCTGTTCTCCAACACAATAAACTCACAGTGCCAAGGGTGTGCATATTTACTGACTGGAAACAAACAAGGACATTTAGATTTTTTTTAACATACGGAGACTTTTAACATACTGGCTGATAGGCATGCAATAAATAAATAAATGTTACACCTCCGCTGCCTCGGAATCCCAGATTTTTGGACTAAATCCCAGATTTTTGGACTCTTGGGATGGGAGAGTGCTGTTGTTCTCTTGTTCAGATTATAGGCTTCCCACGGGCATCTGGTCAGCCCCTGTGACCTAGATGGGCCATTGGCGTGATCCAGCAGGTCTTAAGTTTCAAGAGCATTCTTGGATAGTGCTCGTTGATATTAGTTTCACCTCTATATCTTCCTTCCATTTTATCAACTTTGTCATTTTAATTTCATTTTTTAAAAGGCCCTTCTATACACTTCCGCAACATACTACCACAGTGTGGACTAGTTTGCTGGTTTTAATTTTAAAAGCACTGCCTTTCGATCTTGATTTTTAAAAGCATTTCCTCACTGCCAATGCTGTTCTCTCAAGCCATCACTACTCATCTGATTTCCTTTACAAAAAATAAAAGAGCAGTTTAGCTACCCACTATGGGAAAAAAGGGATGTGGGTGGTGCTGTGGGTTAAAGCATAGAGCCTAGGACTTGCCGATCAGAAGGTCGGCGGTTCGAATCCCCATGACGGGGTGAGCTCCCGTTGCTCTGTCCCAGCTCCTGCCCACCTAGCAGTTCGAAAGCATGTAAAAGTGCAAGTAGATAAATAGGTACCGCTCCGGCGGGAAGGTAAACGGCGTTTCCGTGTGCTGCTCTGGTTCGCCAGAAGTGGCTTAGTCATGCTGGCCACATGACCCGGAAGCTGTACGCCGGCTCCCTCGGCCAATAAAGCGAGATGAGCGCCGCAACCCCAGAGTTGGCCACGACTGAACCTAATGGTCAGGGGTCCCTTTACCTTTTTATGGAAAACAAAACAAAAACAAAAAACCTATCCCCTGTGTCAGGGAACCTTTGACACTGAACTATGATTCACATAATCCTTGACCCATTGATGGTGCTTCTTGGGACTTATGGGAGTTGTAGTTCAGCAACATCAGGAGCGCCATAGGTTCTCCAGCCTTGGTCCAGACCTGAGCTTACCTATACCTACATTTCCCAGAAGCCTTAACTAAACTACAGTTCCCAGGATTCTTTTGGGGTAGCCACGGCTATTAAATGTGGTACAGGAGTGCTTTAAATGTGTGCTGTGGGTATGACTATCTGGTTTTCACCCCCCTCTGCAGATAGTGGAGAAGAATGCCGACCCTGAGCAGACATTGCTGCCTTATCTACGGAAGATACGTATCCTTCTTCCACTTGTGGCAGCCCAGAATCAAGTCAACTGTTTCTACCACGTTTTTCACTCATCTCCTGTTCTTTCTCACTCTCTCGCCAGTGTGGTGTAGTGGTTAAGAGTGGTAGTCTCGTAATCTGGGGAACCGGGTTCGCGTCTCCGCTCCTCCACATGCAGCTGCTGGGTGACCTTGGGCCAGTCACACTTCTCTGAAGTCTCTCAGCCCCACTCACCTCACAGAGTGTTTGTTGTGGGGGAGGAAGGGAAAGGAGAATGTTAGCCGCTTTGAGACTCCTTAGGGTAGTGATAAAGCGGGATATCAAATCCAAACTCCTCCTCCTCCTCCTCCTCCTTCTTCTTCTCCTCGCACTTCTTCACACCCACCAAACAAATATGTCATTAAGCCTCCCAGTGCTTCCTTTTTTAAAACCAAAATGCAGGCTCAGGGAAAGGAGTCTGCATATTTGCTTTCCAAATATTTGTGTTGTTGAATGTTCACATTTAAAAGACATTCTAGTGGTTAGAGAGTCTAGCCAACGCAGGAGTTCTAGTCACATGTTCCAGTGCTTGTGAAGGGAACGGCACTATACCAAGTAATTTTGCTTCCCCACATCACGTGCCAAGTAACACGCCATCCTCTGTGCCTACAGTCAGAACATGGAGACATGATCTGGAACTCTGAGCACCTTGTGCACACAGCTGTAAACACAAAGGTCATGCCTTGAAGGCATGAGACAAGTGAGCAAAACATATTCACCTAGGACTATTGCATTGGCTGCACAGGGCTACTGGAACTAGCTTCATTTGGACACTGTCAACTTCATCTGCCTGTATATTTTGTAGTTCCATATTAGAAGGGGAGGGAGAGAAAATGAGGATTAATTTAGTTTTCCGAGGGTCTAGCATTTGGCAGCTTGAAAGAATAATGGAAGATTACTGTACATGCATTTAGATAATTTTGTATCCCAGTTCTTTGGCTTAATTCAGTTGATGTGGCATTAAATTTATGCGGTTTTGTACTGACTGACTGTAAAGTTTTGTGGCTAGTCTGTGACCAGCCTGTGAACCACACGATAAACATAGAAAGGAAATGGAGGGAGGATGCTTTGTGTATTACATAAAGTCCTTTCTATATCAAAAGTCAAGAACATGAAGCACTGAGCAATGCGCGTCTTGAAAAGAAGTAGTAATTTATAGTGCCTTCAGAATTTTTGTCAGTTATATAAATGTGAAAATTTCCATGTTATAACATTGCTCAATCACTTCAAATTAATTTAGATGTCTTCAAATTATGCACGGTTTATACTAGGAAGGCCAGTGTTATTTAACATAAACTTTCCTTTTGTTTTTAGTGCTGGAGAGGTTGCACCCATTTTGGACTGCTGGTCATTTTCTTAAGTCTGATGATATGCTTGGATTTTATGCTTGGATTAATGATTTCAAACAACATATAAGCCTCTGTTATGAAAATGGAATTGCTTCTTTTTGTTCTGTAGCGCTCATTAGTTTGTAGCCTACCGATAATCTTTCCTGCAACAAATCAACTTTTGCACTTCTATTATTTTAATTGTACCTCATTTAACTCTTTAGCACTGACTTTCCCAGAATAAACTTGAGGGAGGAATCCATTGAATCATCACTTTGGAAACACTTGTTTTCAGGAGTGATGGTCCCCTTCTCTAACACAGTTTGAAAACCTTGCAGTCCAATGAAATGCGTGCTTACTCTGCAGTAAGTTTTTCTTAGTTCAGTGACACTTACTTCCAAGTAAGTGCATGATATTACATCCTTAGTTTGGAAAACACAAACTTCTGCTTGTCACAAAAGTAACCCATGAATCTCAGTGGGTTTCTTTGGACTGGTCATCATCTCTCAACCTAGACTATGTGGCAAGTTTGTTACGAGAATAGCATTAGGACTGGGTCATATGACACCCTAAGCTTCTGGGAGGAATGGTGAAATAAAAGTGCAATCAACCAACCTAAAACAGATACGGTGCCCTGTTTAGGCCTAGTAAAGGTCAGTATTGCAATCTGAGAGTGTGCCCCCAGGCTTCTAATCTTGAAATAATCTATGGGTGGGGATTTATGTAATCTGGATTTTTAAAATTCTGCTTCAAGGCAGAATTTCTGTTCCAAAGAAAGCTAAATTATGCAGTCGCACAAATGAAATTTATAATTACTTTTATTGTGTTATTTATTCTGCTCTAGTAGTGGGAAAATAGAGAACACTAAAATCCCTCCCTGCTGACTACAATCCTACTGAGTCCCACATCCCAACTTTGGATAGTTAACTGGCTACTGCCCCCATTTTTTTCAAGCAACCTCCCTTCATAGCCATAAGGGCTCCCAGATAATATGCTTGTACCTTTCAATGTGTATTGCCATAGGACAAGGATGGGGAAACTGTGGCCCTCAGGATGTTGGTGGACTACAAGGCACATCAGCACCAGCCAGCATGGCCAGTGTTAAGGGCTGATGAGGATCAATGGGTCCCTGTCCTTGCCTTGTTATATGTGGATGGGGTAAGACAAGTTTGTCCCAGGAGCAGTGGTGTTCCAGGTTAAAGCAGACAGAAAATATGTGTAGCTGTGCTCCAGCACGAAACATTTCCTCCTTAACTGCAGCTTTTTCAGTCCGTCTTACAGGTACCAAGTATGGCTGTGGTGGAGGCGGATGTGGTGCATGCACTGTGATGATCTCAAGATATGAGCCTGTCGCTAAGAAGATTGTGTATCCTTTTGAGCCAAGAGACTGGTAAACTGCACATTGCAACTGTCTAACTCGGATGAGGAATATTGTTCGTTAAGTATGTTTATAGCTGTGCCATGATCTCCATGTCAGGGACTTGAAACCTGTAGCCCTCCAGGTGTCATTGGGCTCCCAACTCCCATCAGCCCAGGCCAGTATTGTCAATGGAAAGTGATAGGTGATACATACTACTTTTCCGTATTATGCTGGAGGCTGTTTATGGGAAAGTGACAAAAGTATAATACAAAACAAACAAACCCAGAAACAATTGAGCTACAGTAGCTCAGTGCATAAATACAGGCGGTGACAATTTTAGGCAGTGTTTAATTTTAAATATATTTGTAATTATAATGCAAACAAATAATAGAGGCAAATAATATACTTATAATGAATGCTAAACATATTCTCCTTTACAATCCAAGTCATTATTCAGCCAATGCATGCTTGATTCCCATATGTTCATTGCATGGCAGTGCGGTCATCACTGTAGAAGGAATTGGAAATACAGAAACCAGGATTCACCCAGTTCAGGTAAATGCATGCTGTAACTTGTGGGAGATTTTTTATTTTCTCCTTGTACATTTCAGCAACCAGCAGTGCTGTAAATATTTATTGGGAGCTGTCCAATTCATGAACACGGTTGCAGAGGGCTGCGTATGGTTCAGTCGAAGCCTGCATCCAGACTATTAGAGCACATGCACATGTGAACATGGCTACAGCCACTCCAGTTGTATCATAGCTAAGTACATTTTAATACACCAGGCCATGGCACCAATGCAGAAAAACATCCAGCTTTGCAGGTTACTCTTGTGCGGAACATACAGAAGCTCCAGCCATTCATTCACGAAGAAAAAGAAAACATTGTGTTTTATTACAATGTTGCAGTGAAGGCAAACATACCAATGAGAGATCCTCACAATATACAAGCCTCCCCTGGGAGTGCATGCATGTGTACACACATGTGCACACACATACATACATCATGGTCATTTTGCTAATTTAAAATAACTTGTGGCTGAACTTTTTGTCCTTCGAGAGATGGGTAAAAAAGTTTTTGTTTTATTTTACTTTAATTTTGTTTAATCAGTCACTTTATATCTCACCTTTTTTCCATCATGAAGCTCAAGGCAGCGTACATAAAGTTTCTCCAGGCAGCCTGCTCTACAGGCTCTGACCTGACCTACTTAAACTCAGCAAGGTGGCTGCAATCTTCCCCCTCAAACCATGCCCAGGGACTTTCATAAGACCAATGGTGGACGACTACGATCTTTGCATTTTAGCTCTTGCGTTGTGATTTTATTACAGGGTTGTTATTTTTTAATGTGGGATTTAAACTCTTGTTGCCTGTTTCAAATTGCTTTTCTGATGTAGGCTGCCTTGAGGGGATTCTTGGGTCTGATGTGGCAAACTAAGTCAAGCCCTAAGTATCAGACAAGACTACTCTCATGTGCAATATATATGCAGCACTCCCAAGCTTTCTGCTTTTTTCTACTGCATCTGCCACTTGAGTCCACTTGTTTTGCAGGTTGGCTCCCTGTTTTAGAATAAACAAAGCCAACATCCTGGCTTCCAGATATCATTGAAACTCTTAACTCCCATTAGCCCAGGCCAGCTTGGCCAGTAGTCAGGAATGATGGGAGCTGTAGTCCAACAAGGTCTGGAAGGTACCACATTGCCTACTCGTGTTTTACAACAGCAATCGACTCATGTGCTGTTGCAGCAACACGTGCAGTTCCATAAGCAATAAGCCAAACTATGGTGACCTTTATAGCATTTCAGGTTCAGCTCCTGCATGAATCATGAGCAGGCTTTCATTTAAAATATCTGAATAAGAGAATGTGGTAATCCTGCAGCAGGTTTTCCATTGTCCCAGGAACGGATTGCTAAAAGTCATGGCTCTCAGTGTGGCTTCTGCACCCCTGGAATGGTGATGTCGATTTACTCTTTACTGCGCAACCAGATGGAACCCACGTCGGATGAAATGATGGAAGCTCTCGCTGGTAAATAGTTCAAAGATAATTTTAAACTCTAAATTGTTTTATGCTGCTTTTATCTGCTGCTTCTTAACTTGTATTTATACTGGACTTAAAAAAAAAATAATTCTCAATATTTCATTGCTGCTGTTTCATGTGTAAGTTGCCCTGTAGATGTGTTTTTTTAAGGGTAGCATAAAAATCTGTTAAGTACATAAAAATAGTGATTTTTTTAAAAAAACTACATTTGTTTGGGTCTTCTTATCTTGAAGAAATAACCTTATCTGTTTTATTGTTTAATTAGGTAATTTATGTCGCTGCACAGGTTACAGACCTATTATTGACTGTTGTAAAACTTTCTGTAAGGTAAGGGTGTGTGTGTGAGAGAAAGAGAGTGTCTGTTCATCTGGTTCTCTTATTTCCATTTGGTATTGCCCTCTGTGACATAATTCTGCATTCACAGGTTTTGGGATAAAGGGCATAGCTTGGTGGTAGAGCATTTGCATTTTATGCAGAAGGTATCGGGTTCAATCCTCAGCATTGCTAGGTTGTGCAAGGAAGGACTCTTGTTCAAAATCCTGGAGAGATGCTGCCAATTAGTGTAGAGTAGTGTTCCAGATGGAACAATGACCATACACAGCTTCCTATGATCTACAGAAAAAAACCGCAATGCGCGACTATGAGATGGATTGCTGATTATAAAACGAATGCATTGTTGCATGCCACCCCAATTTCCTAGTGGTGCAAGATTCCAGGGGTTCCAGGCACTTACCCTGGATCCATGTTTCCTTTTGGAAATTAGGCACAGTGTAGACTGTGGGGTCTTTATGACATATGACATAAGGCATATTTACACATATATGCAACCTTGAGGCTACAATGGAGGGGCTCCCAGCATTACACTTCAAGAAAGTCTTGCTTTTGAATTCAACCTGGGATTCAAACTGACCTCGGGCATGGTTCTGACCCTCTCTCTCAGTGGTTTCATTGTACATGCTTAAATTGCTCCCATTGACTGTTTAACTGAAAATGTATTGTGCCTTTTCTTTTTTCTTGATAAAAAGAAAAGAGAATGGAGGTGGTTGTGGTGCTGAATTCCATGCCCAATACCAAAATTGTTTCAATTGCAGAACTATTAATATATACATAGATACATGAATACAATTTGTAGGGGCTAAAATAAAAGTTCAGTCTAAGGCCTTTTTGGATCAATGGAAGCCATTCCACTTTTTGTTAATATCCATATTTCTCTTTACTGAATTTTGTATTTAGGAATCCTCTTGTTGCCAAAATAAAGTTTATGGGGATTGTTGCTTGAATCAAAAAGATTATTTACCTTCACCAACTAATGAAAAAAAGGTAAGTTATTTGATTAACACACTCCCCCTTTCCTATTTTTGTTTGTTTGATTGTAACAATTGTTGCTGGCAAGAACAAAATCGGTATAAAAAGAGAATTCCTGGATGCCAAGATTCACGTTTGGGGCAGGTAGTATTTGGAGACAGAACCCCAGCAGAGATTGAAAATCACAAAATATGCAGCAAAGCGGGGAAATACATGTTGTTAGACCTTTAAAATATGCCCTTGTGAGTTCCTTCCATAGTTGCCCTCTTCCCCATCATAGAAAAAGACTACAAATTTGGCAAGTTAAATGGTTTACTTACAAACTCTCCAAAGATCAGGTTCATGTGCTTTTTCGTACATCTGTCAGAAAACACAGGCAGTGAAACTTGGCCTAGTTACAGTGGTGAAAGTTCCTTAATTATTGGTATAGGAACACAAAAAAGGCTTATTAGAGCCATGTGGCTAAGCTGCAGCAATTGTTAGCCTCTTCACGAGCTTCTCAGGTGGACTGGGCTAAACAAAGCCCACTGTTCACGTGGAAGAGAATGATTCAGGTTAAACCCAAGAGCCAGAGAAAGTAAGTAGATGGAATAGGCAAAGACCCATAGCACTTTTTCCTGCCACTGTATAATTGAATGAATCATAGCCACCCTAATATGAGATGATAGCCTTATGGTAATAAGGGCCAATAACAATATGAGATGATAGCATAACACAGTCACAGTGATAAATGCCAGTTCTTCGGGGCGAAGTCTGAAATCTATACCCAACTTAATATTCAGTTTTGAAAATACACACTCTTGTTGATGGAAATTCACACATGTGTGTACTGTCTTTCTCTTTTTAAGATTTGTACAGCACTATTTTCTGCAGAAGAATTCCAGCCATTGGATCCCACCCAAGAACTAATATTTCCGCCAGAACTCATAGTAAGAAAAATTAGCATACATACAGCATGTTGTCTTACAGCTTAGAGCCAATTTCCACTATCATTTTAATGTGATATTTGGGCTACTGGGTGAGTCGTGAACACTGAATTTGTGAAGAAGCAACCTTGTTCTGTCCCACGGTCCAAATACAGACCAGGGCGAAAGTTTGCCTGATGCCCCGCAGGACCCTGTTGCAGGGATTCCAAAGAAAGATGCACAGAAGGCCAGGGCGATCAGCTCTAGTGCTTTATAACAGAGATAAAACAAGAGACTTGCAGCAGTGCAATGCAAGGTTCCTTGCCACCGCACCTCAGGGCAGATGTTGTAGGGGCAAACACCATGGCTTTGTCCATGAGGGGCCATTTGTATATGAGTTACTTATACAAAAAGCAAGCTATGTAAGCTGGCAGCAATAGCCCAATTAACCATCCCTGGCTTAGAGACCTGTTCCCCACTTCCGTCCATCTCTCAGATATAGGGGTGGCTGACAGGCAGGCAGGCAGGCAGAGTGAGGAGTCTCCCCTCTCCCAACTAACTGAACCAAAACTAAGGTTTCAGAGCTTCAAAACAAACAGAAAATCATGTATGATTCCATTTTACAGCTCCCATCAATTAGTTATATTGACTACCAAGATGGTGTTTACAGGCCTTTGGGGACATTTGGTTCTATACACAACCAGCTCTGATAGCTTTACTGTGTGCCCTGATTGTAGAATGCCTTACTAATATAAAGCTTCTGAAGAGAGGCTGAACTTAGCAACTGGTGAACTATCCGTTTCACCTGAGTTGGAGCAGCTGGCCAAACGCTTTGCCAACATTGGGGTTTGCCATCCAATAGCTTATCTACAACTCCAGTGTAGTGTAGTGGTTAAGAGCAGTAGACTCGTAATCTGGTGAACCGGGTTCGCGTCCCCGCTCCTCCACATGCAGCTGCTGGGTGACCTTGGGCTAGTCACACCTCTCTGAAGTCTCTCAGCCCCACTCACCTCACAGAGTGTTTGTTGTGGGGGAAGAAGGGAAAGGAGAATGTTAGCTGCTTTGAGACTCCTTCGGGTGGTGATAAAGCGGGATATCCAATCCAAACACTTCTTCTCTTCTTCCCCTTACCTAAAAGTTGTCCTAAGGCTAGCAGTGTGGTAGGGCAGCAGTACTTAACTGACCTCCCACCATCCATATTGCTGTAGTGTCCTGGGAAGGAGAGGGGCAAGGTCAGTACAGTTCAAATGCACTCCAAAGCATATCAAACCTCTGAATCTGATACTGTTTTCCCTACAGAAAATGGCTGAAGATCAGACACCACAAACTCTTGTTTACCATGGAGAAAGGACTGCATGGATTTCTCCTGTAAATCTAAATGAACTTCTGGAACTGAAAGCCAAGCACCCCCAGGCACCTATTGTAGTAGGCAATACTGCTGTAGGTATGTAGATTCCATACATATAGGAGCAGCTCCCCCACAATGAGCTATTGAGAGTCAGCTCCTGGTTAAAGTTAGATGATTTGTAGGTGATCTGTCTGTAGGCCATGGTTTCATGGAGCTGCTGTGATTTATTCTTTCTGTAGAATTTCGTCATATCCTGTTACTGTAATACCAGTATATGTATCGCTGCGCACCTTGAGATCCGCAAAGGAGCCTTGCTTTGTGGCCCTTCGTTTGCAGTGATCAAATCTGCAAACTCACATGGTGGGATTTTTTTTCCGTGGGGACAGCTTTTCATTTAAAATACTCCTGCCAAGGAAATTCTGTTGGGCCCAGAATACACCCACACCTATACATACACAACACCTTTTACCAGCAGTAAGTTTACTCTCTGATTACTGTGGTACATTTTAATCTTATGGTGGCATATTTTAAAATGCAGCATTTTTATGTTATTGGATTTTATCTACAGTGGTACCTCGGGTTACATACGTTTCAGGTTACAGACTCCGCTAACCCAGAAATCTTACCTCGGGTTAAGAACTTTGCTTCAGGATGAGAACAGAAATCGTGTAGCAGCGGCAGCAGGAGGCCCCATTAGCTAAAGTGGTGATTCAGGTTAAGAAAAGTTTCGGGTTAAGAACAGACCTCCAGAACGAATTAAGTTCTTAACCCGAGGTACCACTGTACTTTTAAAACATTCTCTAGATTGTTACTAGCTTTAGAGTACTTCATATCCCATCTGTGAGTAGGAGAAGTGGCTCACAATTTTTATAAACAAATATTTTCAAAGGTTTAAATTGCAATGAAGCAACATTCCCCTTCCTCCTCATTTTCCCTGTTATCTTCTGCCCTTTAGGACCTGATATGAAATTTAAAGGTGTATTTCATCCACTTATCATCTCGCCCACTAGAATAATGGATCTGTATGTTGTGGAACGCACAGAAGATGGTCAGTAAACTTTGTTTTCTATCTTTGGGCCCCACTAGCAGTTTTAAGAGCAGGGGAATCAGTTTGAAAGTGCATGTGCTGGTCTGGGGGCGGGGGGTTACTGTGAGGCGTGGTCAGAGTCCGGTCCTGGGCCGAGGGTCTGGAGACTGTCCATCAAGGGTGAAGCGGGGTCCAAAGCAAGAAGCCGGGTGTGGTCGGGAACTCCGGAAAAACAGGTCTGGGTGCTGGCAGAAACAGGTTTCCAACGTCGTTGCTCCCGCAACCTGGGACTGGGCTGACTTTATCTCCTCTGGGGCCTAGGGCGGTCCTGGCCCACAGGTGACTCGCCTCTCCTGGCCTTAAGGCGAGCACTCCTCCTGAGAGAACCTAGTTCCCTCCACCTCTCTGCCCTGAGCCTCTGCAGCTCAGGAGAGGCTGGAGGGTTACTGGACCCAGAGGCAACCTCACCTTCTCCTGACAGAGCTGGGAGAGGAGCACCTGCAGGCAATGGGTCCTCCATCACCTCTGGAGCCAGAGTGGATTCATCTGGTGTCTGCTCCTGAGGATCCGGCACAGGTGCAGGCGCTTCAGATTCAAGGCCCTGCCCCAGCTCAGCCGGTCCTGGAGGCGGGGACTCCTGTGCAGGCTGGGATTCCTCCGGTTCAGTCTCTGAATCAGATTTCCAGGCCATCACAGTGCACACTGTGCTCCATTAAACGATTATTTTTTCCCTTGATGAGCTCTGAAAAAGCAGTTCCAGCATGGTTTTTACTCCTGTGTTTTACTCTTTTCAGGACTAATAATAGGAGCTGCGTGTAGCCTGACTGCAGTGAAAAACATCCTGACAGATGCAGTTTCAAAACTTTCAGCAGAGAAAACCAAGATATTCTCTGCTCTTTTGCAACAATTAAAAACTCTGGGTGGACAGCAGATCCGAAACGTGGCTGTATGTTTCCTTAATTGAAACATTTTTACAAATTTTACCTTGGATTACTGTTAACTGAGAAACAAATATTTTCCAGTTTAATTTGTTAACATTGACATTGTAAGTGTTTCAGGTTTTTTGTGTTGAAACTGCATTTTTCCTCCCCTTTTTTTGTTTTTAGTCCTTTGGAGGAAATATCATAAGCAGAAGTTCAACATCTGACATCAATCCTATTCTAGCAGTTAGCAACTGTGTCCTCAATGTGGCATCGCAAGGTAGGACCAAACACATTCTCAGTTTTCCATCACACTCGGTATTATCCAAGCCTTCCAAATCTATTTTATGTATTTGGAACACATTGTAGGTCCCTGGGACGCCAGCTGCAGACCTGTGCCCTTGAGGGAGCTAGGGATAAGGCTGTGGCTATGATAGTTGCTTGTGAGGATATTTCTTTCTTTCTTTAATTGGCAAAGGGAGTGTAAGCTGTGTAGCACAATCCTATACATGTCTACAGTGGTACCTCGGGTTACATACGCTTCAGGTTACATACGCTTCAGGTTACAGACTCCGCTAATCCAGAAATAGTGCTTCAGGTTAAGAACTTTGCTTCAGGATGAGAACAGAAATTGTGCTGCGGCGGCAGCAGGAGGCCCCCATTAGCTAAAGTGGTCTTCAGGTTAAGAACAGTTTCAGGTTAAGAACGGACCTCCAGAACGAATTAAGTACTTAACCTGAGGTACCACTGTACTCAGAAGTAAGGCCCATTGAATTCAATGGGACTTTCCCCAGGTGAATTTGTATGGAGTTGCAGCCTTCATCATATTTTTGTACTTTTCACTCTAATCCCTTTCGCAATAAGGAACTCAAAGGTGCCAGTGTATTCTTTTTACAAATAAGCAAATATCTCAGTGAGGACTGGAATGAAGATCCTATTACAGTGGTACCTCTGGTTACGAACTTAATTCATTCCAGAGGTCCGTTCTTAATCCGAGGCGCGCTTTCACTAATGGGGCCTCCTGCCGCTGCGCCGCTGGCACGTGACTTCCGCTCGCATACCAGGGCAAAGTTTGCTACTAGGATCATCTACTTCCGGGTTAGCAGAGCTCGTTACCCAAAGCATTCGTAAGGAGGACAGTACGTAACCCAAAGGTTCCACTGTATTTCACTCTAAGGCCTTTGATAAATTTATTCATTCACTAGCTGAGTTTCCTGCTGCCTGCTTATCCTACTAAGGACATGTTTTTGATGCCCACATCAGCTTTCTTTTTGGGGTAAGCAGCAGCTTTTGTGGACAAGAGAGGTGATTTTCATCAGGACTACATCATGGCAGGGGACAGGGGTGGGACCCCTCCATCTGTAGTCCTAATCTGAATCAGGGTCTCCTGCAATTGTGGTGCACACAACTTTGAAGGCCTATTTAATGCAATGTGTAGTTTGGCACAGCAATGCTTTGTATGTTACATTAAGAAAGGCGCAGTATGCAATCTCACAAACCAGGCTTAGTTGGTTGACTGTGCAAAATCTGGGTAAGGCACACTTCTGTTATGATGAGAAGACTTGTGTGGTAAGTATACACACGCGTTTCTGGTTGTTTGCATATGTTCTTTGCAAAGCAGTTTGTGGAACATTGGAAGTTGCCTTATACGGAATTAGGACATTGGTCTAGCTAGATCAGTGTTGCTAACACTGACTGGCAGTGACTCTTCAGGGTTTGGACAGGGGTCATTTGCAGCTGTACCAGGAGATGCCAGGGACAGAATCTGGGACCTTCTGCAAGCAAAGCAGATGCTCTACTACTGAGCTATGGCCCTTACTGTGTAACATCCTTGCACCCTTACAAGTTTGTTGTTGTTGTTTAGTCGTTTAGTCGTGTCCGACTCTTTGTGACCCCATGGACCAGAGCTCACCAGGCACTCCTGTCTTCCACTGCTTCCCGCAGTTTGGTCAAACTCATGTTTGTAGCTTCGAGAACACTGTCCAACCATCTCGTCCTCTGCCGTCCCCTTCTCCTTGTGCCCTCCATCTTTCCCAACATCAGGGTCTTTTCCAGGGAGTCTTCTCTTCTCATGAGGTGGCCAAAATATTGGAGCCTCACCTTCAGGATCTGTCCTTCCAGTGAGCACTCAGGGCTGATTTCCTTCAGAATGGATAGGTTTGATCTTCTTGCAGTCCATGGGACTCTTAAGAGTCTCCTCCAACACCATAATTCAAAAGCATCAATTCTTCAGCGATCAGCCTTCTTTATGGTCCAGCTCTCACTTCCACACATCACTACTGGGAAAACCATAGCTTTTACTATACGGACCTTTGTTGGCAAGGTGATGTCTCTACTTTTTAAGATGCTGTCTAGGTTTGTCATTGCTTTTCTCCCAAGAAGCAGGCGTCTTTTAATTTCGTGGCTGCTGTCACAATCTGCAGTGATCATGGAGCCCAAGAAAGTAAAATCTCTCACTGCCTCCATTTCTTTCCCTTCTATTTTCCAGGAGGTAATTGGCCCAGTGGCCATGATCTTCGTTTTTTTGATGTTGAGTTTCAGACCATATTTTGCGCTCTCCTCTTTCACCCTCAATAAAAGGTTCTTTACTTCCTCCTCACTTTCTGCCATCAAGGTTGTGTCATCTGCATATCTGAGGTTGTTGATATTTCTTCCGGTAATCTTAATTCTTACAAGTTTAGGTAGATATATTAAAATGCAAGGGTGTGAGACTCCCAAAAGCATTCCGACTTAGCTCTGGCACACTTTAATAATTATAGGGGGTGAAGAGAAAGTGATCACTCCTGCCACCTAAGCAAGCAAGCCAATGGAATTGCTTGTGAGTTTCTGCAACCTACATGCATAACTAGTCCAGAATTTTCCATGTCAGCCAAGCCAAAATGATCGCTCTGTGATCTCTTTACAGTGCTTAGTATTTATTTTCAATTTGTATGGATGTTAATGTTCTCTGTTAGGGAGGCTGCGACAGATTCCTTTCAGTGACCTTTTTGCTGATGGACTTGGAAACAATACCCTGGAATCAGAGGAGATCCTAGTGTCTGTTAAAATCCCACATTCCAGGAAGGTCAGTAGTCTTTCCTTTTCCTTTAAGATTGGTAATTATTAAAAAAAAATGTTAGATGACGATCCACAACGTTCATATTTTGGCAAATGTCAATGTTTTTGCAACATTCAGATTGGTTTGGGACTGGAACATAATACATTCATAAATATGTGAACAGTTCTCAATGGGGACTGCATGGGGCAAAGTGCTTTCTTAATGGGACTGCCAATCCTTGCCCAGAGGCTATGCCTCTTGCTTCAAGAGCTCCAGGGCTTTGAACCATCTGTAGTGCGGACCCTGCTCTCCCCATACTCTATTCAGCTTGCTGTGAAAAATAGGAATCAAACTGCATGTAGGGGAGAATATATAGCAGTAGCCTCCAAATTTAATCTAAGGCACAAAGGCGGTCTGCAACTGGAATACAGCCTTTTAAACTTAGATTTGAATACGATCCAGGGGAGAATTAGGAAAAACCTTTCTCCCAGTTTTCAATGGTCAAGTTGTGAGTGCTGCTGTGGAATGTCCTGTAATAAAAGGTGGCATTTCAAAACGTTGTAGCCCAACTAATCTCTCTTTTTTATTCTGATTCCTATCCCTTTTCAGGGTGAGTTTGTCGCAGCATTTCGACAAGCTCCGAGGCGGGAAAATGCTTTACCTATTGTTACAGCAGGGATGAGGGTTGTCTTTGAAGAAGACTGCAACATCATCAGGGACTTCCGCATCTGTTACGGAGGTGTTGGCTTCACTACAGTTGCCGCCAAGCAAACATGTCAGGCGCTCATTGGAAGGTACTATATGATTTCCTGTAGCATTGACACCTTTTAGACTGAAAGCTCACCCCAATGGTAGCAGTTTCCTAAGTAAGAGGCGTCTAGATAAGCTGTGAGTTCTCAAATACTAAAATCATATTGTTGCCGAATAAATGCTCGACATGCAGCAATTAAATGGACAAATTATATAAAATAGGTTGTAAGAATATTTCAGACCTTATTGTTCTTCAGAATTCCTTTTGGATTCATCAACACAATGGAACTATCTTTACTTTTCCATTCTGTTCGTCTTTGATCACACAAACTCACAAGTGGGCAAGCAGTTCAGTACCAAGAGTTAAACAAGTTCTGCCCTCTTGTGAAATCATTTTGTATTTTCTGCATATTTTAAGCATTTTAAATTTATGATGTATTTTTTAAAAAATATGCATGCATGCATGCAATGTTTAATGATTGTCAGTTGCCTTGAGTATCTTAGCAGCTACAGTGGTACCTCAGGTTAAGTACTTAATTCGTTCCGGAGGTCTGTTCTTAACCTGAAACTGTTCTTAACCTGAAGCACCACTTTAGCTAATGGGGCCTCCTGCTGCTGCCGCGCCGCCAGAGCACGATTTCTGTTCTCATCCTGAAGCAAAGTTCTTAACCTGAAGCACTTTTTCTGGGTTAGCGGAGTCTGTAACCTGAAGCGTATGTAACCTGAAGCGAATGTAACCCGAGGTACCACTGTATTTCTAAATTTACATCTGTGCATATAAGTTAGCATATGCCATTACTTCCTGTGCTCTTAGGGTAGAGTCACAGAAATTAATGGACCTAACTTAGTCAAGTTCATTAATTTCAGTGCGTCTGCACTGAATAAAACAGTTGAATACCATCCTTGGTTAATGAAGTTGTCACTGTTTGCGTTAACTAGATTTGGTGGACAGGCTATACTTATTCTAGTCTAGTCTTATTTTGAAATGGAACCGAAGAAACAGTCATTAAAAGAGTTGAAAAACATATGCAGCCTGACTCCTTGGTTCTAGCCCTCTATGATTGTTCTGACCTCCAAATTTACCACAGTAGTTAGGAGGTCTAGCTACATAGGTCTTAAAAAAATTAAACTGGAGTTTGTACAGTTTTAAACAGGAACACCTTGGGATGGGGGTCCTTTTTGTAAGCTGTATATTGTGCACATATTCTTTAACCAAAATACAGAAATCAGATCCACTTACTTCCTAGCAAAGGAAGATACTCATAACTAAGGCACCCCAAAATATCAATCCCCATTGGAATAGTGAATCTGCTTTGTTTCCTTGCTGTACAATAACAGTGTGCTGCAGAATGCATGTTTTAAGTCTTTCCCCCATTAAGAATCTAATTTTACTGAGATAGCCCGTTGGAGTAAAAACTTCATGATCAAAACTCTGGGCACTATTTTTGTGCTAGTGTAAGGCGAATTTTCCTCCCATGTATGCTTTGCTCTGTCTCCAAATCTGTTCTGTGGGGTTGAATGAAACCCTCCCCCCAGACAGATTTAGGGAGAGGTGGAGATTGTACCAATGTGCTATGCTGAATACAGTCCTGTGCATTTAGAGCTGTGATCCTATAGGAAATGAATAGTAAGGATACAACTACTGTTGTTCTAATAGTAGATTTACAACTACTGTTCAGTTTGCCCGCTTACTGAGTATATATAATTATTTATTTTTCCAGACCTTGGGATGGGCAGATGCTGGATGAAGCTTGCAGAGTGGTCCTCAAAGAAATTATTCTCCCAAGTTCAGCTCCAGGTGGTAAAGTGGAGTACAGAAGAACTCTCATTGTTAGTTTCATCTTCAAATTCTACTTGGAGGTGTTGCAGTCACTGAAGATAATGGTAATTTTGATTTGTATTGATTCCCGTTTTGCAGTTATATGTGACCAGCCTGATTCATAAATCATTTAAAGCCAAAGTGTTGGGTAAATGACATTAGCATGCCTGCATGCCTACATAATTCAGTTCCATTTCTGGGTGGAATTTGAAGGGAGCAGTCCCAGGGTGAGCAGCCTACCAGGTTATTTTAGAAGCTGCATCCCAGTCTGCCGAGTTGTTGTCTTGGGAGTATTTTAATTTATAATTATAATTTCTAGATGTTGGAAGGTGAATGTAATAGATGTTGAGCCAGGAATTCACTAAACTATATAATGCATTTAGTTTGTTTATATTCCATGCTGCATTTTCTTCTGATGGAGGAAGGGGAAGTCTTGAGACTATGTTTTGCCCCAGGTTACGTCTCTATGGCTCTGCTACTAGATCAGACCAAAGGCCCCTCTAAGTCTGACATCCTCTTCTCACAATGACCCATGAGGTGCATATAAAAAGAGGAGACCCACTATTCTTCCACACATGCTTGCACATATCCTTATTTTTGGATTCTGTCCCTTTTTGCAAGGACCGTGGTATAGTTCATTTTTAAACATTCAAAAACTTATTTAATTGAATTACATTTACAGTGGTATCTCGGATTAAGTACTTAATTCATTCTGGAGGTCCGTTCTTAACCTGAAACTGTTCTTAACCTGAAGCACCACTTTAGCTAATGGGGCCTCCTGTTGTTGCCACACCGCTGGAGCACGATTTCTGTTCTCATCCAGAAGCAAAGTTCTTAACCCGAGGTACTATTTCTGGGTTAGCAGAGTCTGTAACCTGAAGTGTATGTAACCCAAGGTACCACTGTAATTGTGTATGGGGAGGTGTGTGTCTGTGTGCATGTTAACTTTAGAATTGAGTTTTAATTAAATGTTTCCTTTTTATAAAATGTGACAAATCATCTTCTTACAGTATCCTACTCAGTATCCTGATATCCCAGATAATTATGCAAGTGCCCTTGAAAGTTTCCATATCAAAATGCCACAGAGTATGCAAAAGTATCAGGTGAGTAGAATTACTTTAGTACTACCTTATTACACAGAATGGATTATTTCAAAACTGTGATTTTGAGGGGGTTTTGTAATATCAGGCTTTGACTTCTCTAAGTGTTAAGCTATTGCTGCCTGCTTAGAATTCAATCATTATCTTAGCTTTCTTTGTCAGATCAGTGAGCTTTGTTAGATTAGTGAGCTATTTCCAAGGTGGAATGAGAGGTGTTCCAGAGAGTCATTGATTTCAGCTTTTTTAGGCTATACATTGAAGGACTACGGAAGCTAAGGGAAGCACAGTCTGCTTTCATGCTAGTCTCGTTCACTTGCATGTTATGGTAAAAGTATTAGGTAAAAGTTTGGCACTAGCTTGACTGAAAGAGTTGAACTAAAACATAGTGTGGATAAGCCCTGATTTCTCTTCCTTACAGTTTAGGATGCAGTTTATCTCATTGTGATTGCAATTGGGGGGGGGCGTAGATTGTCGAAAGGAGAAATAGTTTGCATTAAAAAGAAAAGAAGTTAAAGCAAAGGGCCGTCTTGACTTTTTTGTAGTTGATTTGTGGTTTCCTTTTCTTTATTTCTTTTAATTAAAAAGGATGTGGAGCCAGGACAGCTTCCTCAAGATCCCGTAGGACGTCCAATTATGCACCAGGCCGGTACTAAGCACGCCACAGGGGAAGCTATTTATTGTGATGACATTCGCACCGTTGATGAAGAACTCTTCTTGGCTTTAGTAACCAGTTCTAAACCCCATGCAAAGATTGTGTATGTGCCGCAATATAGAAAACTATATATATATATTGTGTGTGTGTGTGTGTGTGTGTGTGTGTGTGTGTGTGTGTGTGTATGCCACCTGCCCCTTCATGAATCACTGCCTTGTTGTGGCAAAGGGGCTTTAATAACCCCAAGAAGCTAAGAGCTATGCCGTGCAGGGCCACCCAAGACGGATACGTCATAGCTCAGAGTTTAGACTAAATGTGATCCACCTGGAGAAGGAACTGGTAAACCACTCCAGTATTTTGCCAAGAAAACTCCACGGACATAAAAAAGGAGAAGCTTTAAGAAGAAAGTGAGAGTTTCCAAGGCATGCTCTGGTTCATGGGGTCACCGAGAGTTGAACACGACTAAGATGGCTAAACAACAACAATATGCCACCTGATCTTATAAGATAAGAAGTTGTGGTGTATAACAATAAATTCAAGTACAATATAATGGAAAACACTGTAAAAACAATACAAAATAAGCATGATGTGGCATGTAATAGCTGCATGTAACCCAAATATGAGGGAGGTACAGAGTAGTAGTAGTAATAATAATAATAATAATAATAATTTATTTATACCCCGCCCATCTGGCTGCTTCCAACAAAACACTAAAATACAATAACCTATTAAACATTAAAAGCTTCCCTAAACAGGGCTGCCTTTAGATGTCTTCTAAAAGTTTGGTAGTTATTTTTCTCTTTGACATCCGGTGGGAGGGTGTTCCACAGGGCGGGTGCCACTACCGAGAAGGCCCTCTGCCTGGTTCCCTGTAACTTTGCTTCTCACAGTGAGGGAACCGCCAGAAGGCCCTCGGTGCTGGACCTCAGTGTCCGGGCAGAACGATGGGGGTGGAGACGCTCCTTCAGGTATGCTGGACCGAGGCCATTTAGGGCTTTAAAGGTCAGCACCAACACTTTGAATTGTGCTCGGAAACGTACTGGGAGCCAGTTTAAGTCTTCACCCCCTTTCCTCTCCCCCCCCCCCAGTTTCCTTACCAGCCCCGTCTCCATTTCAGTGTCGAAGCGACACATCCCACTGCTTCCCCACCCCAGTCCCATAGCCCCTTTAGTCTTTGCCAGCCCCTTGGCCCATCTCATCCTCATTCTGCCATGTACCTCCTTTTCTCCCCGCCCTTGTCCCAGCAACCTGTGAATAATTGTTTCTGCTCTTATTGTTAGTCAACTTGCTTGCACTGCTTCTTACAGATCAATTGATCCTTCAGAAGCTCTCAAGGTGTCAGGGGTAGTTGATATCGTTTCTGTTCAGGATGTCCCAGCGACTAATGAGTTCTACAACTATGATGTCCCAGATATTGTGTTTGCCAGAGAAAAGGTATGCCACGTTTAATCATCAACAGTTCATAGTTATTTAAACTATTTATTTTAATTTTGTTAATCTAAATAAGAATTGACTCATTCTCCATTGTATATATACTTTGTTTTTTGTTTGAGTATTTGTTTCTGTTGCATTATTATTTAAGTGTTCACTGATTTGTCTCACTTTTTATCTCTATAATATTCCCCTGCCAGGGACAGTGTGTGACAGTTTCTTGACTGGGCTTCATTCACAGAGTACTTTTTCACACTTCTCTCAGTTCATGCCTGGCTAATGAAAGTAAAGTGTGGGACAACTGGGAAAAGTGCAGCTTTCAACTAGCTCCTGAAATTATGCAGATCCCACAGTTTGGTTTGTGCACCAGTGTGCAACCAGCAAACCACTGACTTGCTACGTTAATTATTCAAGTTAGTTGTGCATCAGTGTGGAGCCAATATTGAACCAACTTAAATATTTGTGCTGAGATTTAGGATACACACTTTTTAATATAAAAAAGAGATAACTTTGTATATGTATGTAGAGTAAGCCCACTATTTACGCAGGGGTTACATTCTGGGGATGACGACTAAAACCAAAATCATGTACAGCATAGTCTAACACACTGGGGACTCAGCTATACAGCTGCAAATAAAACTGTTTTAAGTGCAATATACAATGTGACACTAGATGGCGATGGCGAGCCTACTGGAAAAATCAATATATTTTTAAAAACGCTTTTTTAAAAAGCATTTTCAGAATGATTTTTATGTTTGTGTGGATTCCACCTAGGTTCAATGGCAGGTGGGATAGCCAAAGTCATTTTCCCCAGAATTCTGCCCCTTTTTATTTTTAAAATTACCAGATGCATAAAGCTGAATGCACACTAGTTAAATGGGTGTAAGTTGTGGGCTTACTGCAGTTTCATCAGCTTTCTGTGGAATATGTGTGTCCAAAAGTTAAGACACTGGTTTTATCTGGTTTTCAGGTGACCTGTGTGGGTCAGATTGTCTGTGCAGTGGTAGCAGATTCAGATGTTCATGCTAAACAAGCAGCTGCAAAAGTGAAAATACAGTATGAACTTCAAGAACCTGTGATCCTGACCATTGAGGTAAAGAACAGCCTTTTCTTAACTGCTGCTGTGATAAAAGTTATTTATTTGTACTACTAGTTATTTCTATTAAAATTCCAGGTGTCTGATTCAGTCCACAACCCAGTTAAATCAAATTACATTGATTTAAAACAATCTAGTCCCATTGTAGGGCTAAGTAGGCTCACAACCAGATGTTCGGATTTTACTAATTTCCATATTGGCAGTCAGTCTGTTATAACAGAAGAACCAAAGAGTCCTGTGGCACTTTAAAAACCATCTTATTATGGTATAAGCTTATTGTGCCCTAAGCTTTATTGCTTTTTAAGATGCTAAAAGCAGAGACATCACCTTGCCAACAAAGGTCTGTATAGTTAAAGCCATGGTTTTCCCAGTAGTGATGTATGGAAGTGAGAGCTGGACCATAAAGAAGGCTGATTGCCGAAGAATTGATGCTTTTGAATTATGGTGTTGGAGGAAACTCTTGAGAGTCCCATAGACTGCAAGAAGATCAAACCTATCCATTCTGAAGGAAATCAGCCCTGAGTGCTCACTGGAAGGACAGATCCTGAAGCTGAGACTCCAACACTTTGGCCACCTCATGAGAAGAGAAGACTCCCTGGAAAAGACCCTGATGTTGGGAAAGATGGAGGGCACAAGGAGAAGGGGACGACAAAGGACGAGATGGTTGGACAGTGTTCTCGAAGCTACCAGCATGAGTTTGACCAAACTGCGGGAGGCAGTGGAAGACAGGAGTGCCTGGCGTGCTCTGGTCCATGGGGTCATGAAGAGTTGGACACAACTAAACAACCACAACAAAAAGAAGCTTTATTGCATTTTATGGAGCAGACTCTAGTAAACAAAAGCCTATGCCATAATTGACTTGGTTAATCTTTCAGGTGTCACAATACTCGTTGCTTCTGATTTTACTGCACCACAGCCTGCCCTATAAATTGTGTATTTGGGCTTGTCTATATTAAATATTCTCCTGCCAACCTAGCAGTTCGAAAGCACGTCAAAGTGCAAGTAGATAAATAGGTACCGCTCCAGCGGGAAGGTAAACGGCATTTCCGTGCGCTGCTCTGGTTCACCAGAAGCGGCTTAGTCATGCTGGCCACATGACCCAGACGCTGTACGCCAGCTCCCTCAGCCAATAAAGCGAGATGAGCAGGCAACTCCAGAGTTGGTCACGACTGGACCTAATGGTCAGGGGTCCCTTTACCTTTATATTAAATATTCACAACGCATAAAAGTTTAAATATCATGGCTTTCCCTCAAGGGGTGCTGGCAGTTTGTTCAAAATAAACAGGTAGGGTTCTGAGCTTAGGTGTATGTCTCTTCTGTTGCTGCAGGAGGCAATAGAGCACAATTCATTCTTTGAACCACAGAGAAAACTGGAACGAGGAAATGTGGAGGAAGCATTTAAAGTCGTCGACCATGTACTTGAAGGTAAATCGCAGCCTGCTGATTCAAAACCTTACCATGAAAGCCACAGAACAGACACCCCACCATTTGCAGCAGGTGTGGGGAACGTTTGGCCCTCCAGATGTTGCTGAACTGAGACTTCATCAGCCACAGCAAGCACTGCCAATGATGATGGGAGCTGGAAGTTCAGCAACACCTGGAAATCTAAAGGCTCCTTGTACCTGATTTACACCCCACTTGTCAGTGCCCTTGGACTGAACACAATACAAATCCATGCCTCCCAAACTTGCGAATATACAGTGGTACCTTGGGTTACATATGCTCCAGGTTACATACGCTTCAGGTTACACACTCCACTAAGCCAGAAATAGTGCTTCAGGTTAAGAACTTTGCTTCAGGATAAGAACAGAAATCGGGCTCCGGTGGCAGCAGGAGGCCCCATTAGCTAAAGTGGTGCTTCAGGTTAAGAACAGTTTCAGGTTAAGTACAGACCTCCGAAATGAATTAAGTACTTAACCCGAGGTACCACTGTAGTTAATGCACCATACAATGTCAGAAACAGCTATTTGTTCGATTTGAATATATACCTTGTCAGAATGCAGGTGCTTAACCCTAATTCTCACACAGGCAATAATTTGTAACTTCTGAACATTTGTCTACAATTATGCACAATGCAGTATGGCTTTTCATCCACTTTCTTCCCAGTCTCAAGAAAGCCAGGCTGCACACTTTTGGATGTACTGATTTAAGATGTTCTCTTTCTGAAACAGGCGAGATCCATGTTGGCGGACAGGAGCACTTTTATATGGAAACTCAGAGCATTCTTGCTGTTCCAACAGGAGAGGATAAAGAAATGAACTTGTTTGTGTCCACCCAGCATCCAGCATTTGTACAGGTTAAGAGAGCTATCTCATAACATGTTGCACAAGTGACAGCCACGTTCTCTGTTTCTTAAAGCCCTACATTTATTGGGCTCAGCATTATCACTTCCTCTCTTATGGGCTCCCACTGATATTTTGCTGCTACCTGGAAATCAGGATGCTACCCTGGAGATTAGCTGCAGAATGGACTCTTTCTTACACCTGGTTCTGGGCTTCTAACATTTTGTGAAGGAAGAGCAATTTCTGCATCACCAGTCTAAAGCAGCAAAGAAACCGCTGTTGTGCCACTGCCTTTTTCATCATGAAACCCTAAAGGATCAAATCAGATCAAGGCTGGAATCGAGAACAGCATACTTGATAGTGCCCCATTACTCCGCAACACCTTTTGCCCCCGGAGAGTTGCACAAAAGGCTAAGCCTGAGTAACTTTCAACTTCCTGCCCCCCCCCTTCCGCAGTTAAGATTGGCATCTGATGATGATTAAAGATATGGGAGGGCTGGGCTTAAGGATTTGACATTTTATCTGTGTCACTGAGCTTAGCTATTCTGCAGCACAGAGTAGTGGTTACAAAAACAAGCTGTGAGCCTGCTCAGAATTTGCCTTACTCCTGAACTCGCTTTGTGGCTTTAGGCAAGCCTCTCGCACTCACCCTCAGCCCCCCCTCCTGCCTCACAGTAATTGTGAGATAATAACACTGGCCTACTTTCCATGGTAGGGACACGGGTGGCGCTGTGGGTTAAACCACAGAGCCTAGGACTTGCCGATCAGAAGGTTGGCGGTTTGAATCCCCATGATGGAGTGAGCTCTGGTTGCTCGGTCCCAGCTCCTGCCAACCTAGCAGTTCAAAAGCACCTCAAAGTGCAAGTAGATAAATAGGTACCGCTCCGGTGGGAAGGTTAACAGTGCTTCCGTGTGCTGCTCTGGTTCGCCAGAAGTGGCTTAGTCATGCTGGCCACATGACCCCAGAGCCGGTCACAACTGGACCTAATGGTCAGGGGTCCCTTTACCTTTTTACTTTCCATGGTGGTTCAAAGAGTTACTGTTGAGGCCCCCATTGTGGTGCCCATGGCCACCATATCATCCTCAGACATCCTCCTTGGCACCTTCTAAGGCCTCCTGACCCTCCCAATGTATTTACTACTGTCTTGTTTGATTGATTGAGGGGTTGAGGCGTGTTTTTGTTGGCGGGAAGGAACTGTTGGTTCCCTGCTTGCTTCTTCTTTTGCCTATGTTTTATTGGAGTGGTAGTTGTTTTGCCTTTGAGGGTGTTCTGAGCACTGCCAATTTTTCTTCTGT